>NC_141694.1:626171469-626794524 GCF_964263255.1 Lissotriton vulgaris | reverse complement strand
TAAGGTACTCAAATTGTGGTTCCAATTGGGAAAGTTCTTTTGATATTTTATCAGGCCAAGGGATCCTCCCAGTTTTTAGGCTTTCTCTGGCAGCCAGAGTGGTGGTCACGGAGAAAGAATTCAATGTGCAAGGGATGTGAAAGGTAACTGCCCTCTACTGGATGGACAGTGATCTAGAGGGTAGTAGCTAGAGGTAATTCTTCCACAGAGTATAGTTGCACCAAATTATGCTTTGCACCAAATTATTCTCCAACTTGGACTGTTCAATCTGATGTACAGTTGTGGTAAAACCCTTAGTACTCCCAGGGGCAATATTATGTAAAGTTAATACTATGTCCCTACACTTAGAGGCCCCATGTAGGTCTGACCAGTTATCTTCCTCTCAATTAGATTTGCTAGTGCACAGGATTTTATAGTAAATGGCTAAAGTAAATGTAACTCCTTCAGTACTCCCTTGCTGTACATCTTTAATCAATTTAGATTTAGCTATGAGGCACTCCAGGGTAAACCATGGAGAGGAGCCTATATTTCGGGAGATCTTTGGATAACTTCTTCCTAAAATCTTCCTTTAAATTGGCAAATAATTGCTCGTGAAGCTAAACTAATGGGACCTGGCCAGTTGGACAATTAATGTAAGGTTCAAAGACATTGTCGATGTTTTGGTAAATTTAAGCTATGGTGTTCTTATTTTCGACGAATCTTAGCCACTTGAAAACGTATGCATATTCCCAACCTGAATGACAGGGTGAACAATCTTAGAGGAATCTAAGGATCGTTCTAACATAGGATAAGATAACGTCAAGTTCAAAGGATAATGATCGCTGTTAGACCTAGCATCAACTTTAAAATCAATCATTTTATGCTAGATAGAAGTATTCATTAAAATATAATCTACGTAGCTATAATACAGTTCTCTGGTAAATGTAGGTGATGTTTCCTCGTCTTACAAAGACCTTCCATTACAGGAATGCAGGCCACAGGACAAAGGTAAAGAAGCTAATAGATTGGCTGAGAAATTATAGGGAACGCAAGAGATTAAGTCAATAATGGTAATACCTCTCTGTGCATCTTCCTCGTTTGTTGTTAGTTTCATTTATACAAGGGTTCAAAAGGTATATTGAAATCACCCCCTATGAGGCAGGGATTCTTATATGGCTGAGATACCCGCCACCCCCTCTCAACACAATCCCCAAAGGAGGGAAACCGGAAACAGTTCTTGAAGTTTTTGGAAGAGGGAGGGAGTAACCCTCCCGGCCGTATTTATTAAAACAAAATTAAAACATTAAATCAACATTTTATATTATGTACAATTTCATTACCACATTGCGATGTTTGGCTAACCTTAACAGATTCTCTAATACAGAGGTTCTCCTAGCCGAACTAACATCCTACACACATTTACTTGAAATTATGAAATTGTACATCCTAACGTTTAAGGGCCAACGGCAAGGTCGTAACCGGTGTCAAGATCCCTAACCAGAAATACCCCCCACTTGTGAGGGGCGACAGCACTGAGGCGTACCTCAAGTGCAACTACCAATTTCCCTTTGACTTGACGGGGGCACCAATAAAACTCGACGCCACTTAAAGGTCGTTCGAGGACTCGTGTGAGGTATCTAGAAGGTAGCGTAGACCCCCCCCCAAACCCCGCACAACTTACCACATCTGCCGTCGCAGACGTCACTGGCCCCGGGAAATTCCCCAGGAGGGGGCTGTAACCCCTCCTACACAGGAAGGGGCCTTGACCGCCTTTCCTTTTCTTTCGGCGACCCATCCTTAGAAGGGACCGCCTCCCCGTTGAGGGGCCAATGGCCACCTCTCCCGAGCGCTCCCATCCGTGTTGGGTGACGCCCACTCATAGGGATCTTCCAATTAGTGCTCACCGATCATGACCTTACCGCCCGACCAAAATAAATACGACAATGCTAACTAAATGACTAAACTAAAATTACAGTAGCAACTATACTTTCCTTAAAAGCCTGCTACCAATGAACACTAGAGCAGAATTTCTTTATTTGCAAAACGTAACACAAATCGACATTCTTTATTACATACTCAAAATCATCACGATAATACCACAACCTGTAAACGAAAATCAGAGTTATCCATCAACTTTATTCAAAACCACTTGCTGTCATCAGGGGCTGGTGGGTGGGTCAAAATTGGCTCTTCGTTCCGTCTCGAGCTCACGTGCAGCGAGGAGGTGCAGCTTCAGAGCACAGGAACAAGAGGATGCCTTCCGGTCTTGCGTCCCCTTTTATCTGTCTTCAGGGCGGGCGTAAACCCGCCCCTGCCTGCCCCGAGGGCGTGGCCAGCCGCGTCAGTGTCTAGGCCAGCCCACTCTAGGGCGGGAAAAAGCGCGCCCCGGCTACGCTGCTTCGGGCATACCAGCCGAGACACGCCTCCCGCCCAAGATGGCTTCCCGGGGGGATCGTGGTACTCTGCCATACGTGCGGGGGGACCGAGTGGTCGCCCCTTTCCATATGGCTGAGATACCCGCCACCCCCTCTCAACACAATCCCCAAAGGAGGGAAACCGGAAACAGTTCTTGAAGTTTTTGGAAGAGGGAGGGAGTAACCCTCCCGGCCGTATTTATTAAAACAAAATTAAAACATTAAATCAACATTTTATATTATGTACAATTTCATTACCACATTGCGATGTTTGGCTAACCTTAACAGATTCTCTAATACAGAGGTTCTCCTAGCCGAACTAACATCCTACACACATTTACTTGAAATTATGAAATTGTACATCCTAACGTTTAAGGGCCAACGGCAAGGTCGTAACCGGTGTCAAGATCCCTAACCAGAAATACCCCCCACTTGTGAGGGGCGACAGCACTGAGGCGTACCTCAAGTGCAACTACCAATTTCCCTTTGACTTGACGGGGGCACCAATAAAACTCGACGCCACTTAAAGGTCGTTCGAGGACTCGTGTGAGGTATCTAGAAGGTAGCGTAGACCCCCCCCCAAACCCCGCACAACTTACCACATCTGCCGTCGCAGACGTCACTGGCCCCGGGAAATTCCCCAGGAGGGGGCTGTAACCCCTCCTACACAGGAAGGGGCCTTGACCGCCTTTCCTTTTCTTTCGGCGACCCATCCTTAGAAGGGACCGCCTCCCCGTTGAGGGGCCAATGGCCACCTCTCCCGAGCGCTCCCATCCGTGTTGGGTGACGCCCACTCATAGGGATCTTCCAATTAGTGCTCACCGATCATGACCTTACCGCCACAGGCCGGATAGTTGACCAGCTATCCGGACCCCCCACAAAGCTCCTACCTAAAGGTCATGTTTTAAAGTTTTTAACCATGCTAAGAAGTCTCCTATGAGTAACTCATTCCCCACCCGAGACAAATGCACACCATCCCCCAAATACATACTGTCATCATTAATACAGCCATGCGAAATAGAATGCAATGTCCTGGAACGGAACAACCTACTCACTTTGTTATTAAGCTTTCTAACAGAATGATTCAAAGCAGGAATAGAAATAGCCCCTCGCCATACCTTTCGTGGGATCATATGGGACCACGCAATTATGCACCCCGGAACTCTCCTTGCCAACCAACTTACAGTGGAAAGCATTGCTTCCAGGAGAAGTCGTCTACCGGTGGTGACTAAATCATTGCCCCCTAGATGTACTATGACTATAGACGGCGGTGACCTCGTCCGCCCTAACAAACCCTCGAAAAATGTTTGAAACTGGTCAATACAGAGACCGCCTCTTCCGTAGAAGGACACCCTGTACCCGTATTCCCCAGCTACGTGAATCATGTCACCTGCTTTGAATACGTCCGTGGCACGCCTCACGTATGAGTGGCCCACGACCCACACCTCCTTTTTCACAGCCGGTGATGTCTGACCGCTGGCCCAGTGTTGGGTCGACTGCATAGTCCGCCCCGCCTCGTAGGCTTGCGCAACTGAAAATCAAACAAAAACAAGAGGCGTGAGTACATCATCACAGCTTCACAACATGTGCAACCGCACATACCTCTTATAACAATTGGAGGACCAACGCCCCACTCGTTTTACTTGTTCAACATTAAGACCCCTAGCTGTAGCTTCTGTAGCAGCCCCTATCCGAAAGGAATGGGTCCCAAACTCGCCCGGGTTCAAGCCCGCAGCGGCAATTGACATCGCAAGCACCCGCTGAAACTGAAATTTCGTCAGTGGGGTGGCGTCCGCGTGTCTTAACAAGGTCCCCCCCCATGATGCCACCCTTCGTGCTAAGTAGTCTTCTAAACACTTTACCGGACACATGGAGGACCCGGGAATCCTGCGTATGATTATGCAGTCACCCATCCCACCCTGATCGGTCCTGGACCTGACAAAGTAGACAGTCATTGTCTCTCCTCTGATCTGAACGTGTTCCTGGCACAAACCCCCTGTCACATCCTGTTTGTTCCTTGCCACTAGTTCGCTTACCCGCATCGCCCCATGAAATGCCATCGTAAAAGCGGCTCGGAACAACACTGTCTCAAACTGAGATGAACATGTGGAAGGGAGTGTGGCCAACAACTGGGCCAACCTATCCAAACCTATCGGGCGCCTCTCATCTACTCTGCGACCCTCAAGGCGTTGCCACCCACGCAGCGCTTTCTGTACCACGAAAGACGCTGTCGGGTCCTGGATACCATGAGCCCTGGCAACAAAGGAAATGGCAGCACGATGCCTCTGGGCCGTAGCCACTGATTTCCCAGCCCTACGTAAGGACATCAGAAAATTCACTACCCATTCCTCGTGGCCCCAAAGCCCCTCTCTATCGGTCCCCAAAAAGGCTAAATAGGACCGAAACGCCCCTTCATATGCCTTCCTCGTCCTTGGTGCTAGACTCTCTCCCACGAGGTGACGAAGTTCGGGGCACCGAGAGACCAGAGAGCTTCGGGAAAGGGTGCCGGCTCTGGGTCCGCTGTGGGAAGGAAACCCGAGAAAGCCTGCATATGAAAACGAGACAGTGCATCAGCCGCCTGATTCATTACCCCCGGGACATGTTTTGCTCTGAATAGCACATTCAGTTGCATACACAGTAAAACAATTTCTTTGAGCAGTCTTAAAATCAGTTTACATCGTGCAGCTTGGCTATTGATGCACTCGACCACGGTCATATTGTCAGACCAAAATATCACAGAGTGATCTTTGAACCCTTCGGGCCAGGTTCTCAGGGCCACCAAAATGGGGAAAAGTTCAAGGAAAGCAATATTACTTGTCAGACCATTGTCATGCCACCATGTCGGCCACCTTTGTGCCGACCATTTTGTGCCGAAGATGGCACCAAAACCTATGCTACCTGCTGAATCTGTCCATAGCCCCAGCTCTTCCGAGGACACGGCTGGTTTGTTCCAGACGACTCGACCATTAAAGTCCGCCAGGAATGCTAGCCAAATGCGCATGTCCTGGCGGACCTCAGCCGATAGTCTCGTGCGATGATGGCCCTCCTTTAAGCCGACCATAGCTTGGGCAATTGAACGGGAGAAGGGGCGGGCCATTGGTATAACCCTCAGGGCAAAATTCAACTGTCCCACCAACTGCTGTAATTGATGCAGCGTAACTTTAGATCCATTTATACACACTCGCAGGGCTGCCCTGAACTTCAACACTTTGTCAGCTGGCAAACGAAAACAACCCTCACTGGAGTCTAACTCGATCCCCAGAAACTCGAGGCAAGTCGCAGGACCCACCGTCTTACCTGGTGCCAATGGCACACCAAACTACTTCATTAACATACAAAATTCGGCCAAGGCCCGGCCACACTCGAGATCCCCGGCTGCCCCAAGGAACAGAAAATCATCAAGGTAATGCATTACATGTTGGAAACCCGTCTTCTTTGTGAAGACCCATTGTAGAAAACTACTGAATTTCTCGAAATAGGCACAAGATATAGAGCACCCCATCGGCATACACCTATCCATGTAATAATAACCCTGAAACATGAAACCTAGGAGACGCTGGTCATCTGGGTGTACCGGGAGCAATCGGAACGCTGACTCGATATCTGACTTCGCCATCAGCGCCCCGGGCCCCAGGCGATTCAAAATGGCTACGGCCTCATCGAAGGATGCGTACCGCACCGAACATACTTCCGGATCTATTGCATCGTTTACAGAAAAACCACGTGGAGCTGATAAATTGTGAATCAATCGGAACTCACCCGGGTCTTTCTTGGGGACCACCCCTAAAGGAGAACAAACAAAATCCTGCACCGGGGGTACACTAAACGGGCCGGCGACCCGACCTCGAGTAACCTCTTTCCGGATCTTATCCTGTACCACGGTCGTATGCTGCAGGACCGACAGTTGATTTTTACACTTCTCCACACCCTGAAAGTCCCCTACCGGGATGCGGAAACCATACGAAAATCCGTTCCGCAGCACCCCAGCGGAAGTACGATCCGGGTATTCACTGAGCCAGGGAATCATCGCCAAGGTATCAATCGGGGTAGGTAAAGGCGCCCCTCGGACTATGTTAGACCTGTTTGGCGCCTCCTCTCCCCCCGTTATCACCCGTTTTGGCTCTGCACGTGGACTCAGGATGGGGCGACCCGCACCCACTACATTCATGTTTAAATTTACACGATCCCTGGGGCCTAGTACATTTACCTCTGTTGAAATTAAAGCATAACCCCCTTTTTCCTGTATTGCCGGCAGGTCTCGAGTAATCGTCGGTACCCGTACCTGAACGAAAGGGCGTCCCCCCATATTGGCGGGAGGATTCGCCAACATTACTTCCTACCAATGGCATTTTCAACATACCTGTCTCCTTCATTTTATCCCATGTCAAAGAATCATAACAATCCCAGGTTAAGCTTTTATTATGCTCTTTAGCCTTTCTAAAAAGATTATCGTAGCAAAACCAATGGTTACCCTGGTATGATGTCGAGTACCCCATGATTCGCGACTGATAGGTCGGCAACTCGGCAAGCAACTCGGGCCTACGTTCCCCCAAGATCGACGTAAAGATTCCCCATGCATTGCCCCAATTGCCAATATTTTCATTCACTTTAAAGGCGGCCATTTTTGCGCGCCAAACACTCGGATGCATGAGGTCTTTCTGACCCTTAACATGCTCCACCTCATAATGATCAACAAGCAACGAGAAGATGTTCACATATTCCCCCGCCCAAATCTTCTCCTTAATTGCCAAAGGCACATGTTGACCCAACCTTTCTCTACGAGAGGGTGCTGACTCATCCCTCGCAATCGGCAATGGCCGCTTACCTGCACCGGACGCTGCCTCTGCGGTCGCAATCGTCCCTTGTGGCTTGTCAACTACTGCAACCGGTGCGGACACCTTGGCTGCATCCCGTTTCTCGCGCAATTGCTTCATCAGCGTCTGCGCCTCGGCAGCCGTGGCGCCCTCACTACTTTCGCCCAACCACGCTGCAAGTTGTGCTGCCAGCTCGGGCGGCATATCTTCATTGGACACCGGGGTGACCACCACGGGAATCGGGTTCCCCTCCGCCGGTACTGGGGTTGGCGCTTTGAGCGGGGTACAGGGAACCGGGACGTCTCCCCCAGCCGGTCCCCTCCTTGGCCTCTTGGCTCTCCCTCCTGGGGCTGCTCCAGCCGGCGGACGTTCCGGCCCCCCTTCCCCGTCTCTCTCCGCCACCCGCTTCTTCAGCTCGGTCATCTCCTTCATGAGGACCCGAACCATCTGTTCAGTCGTCATTCTCTTCCCGCCTTTCTTGGGCATTTCTCCGACAGAGTATCTGTAAGACAAAAGAAAGATTACAACGCTCAAAATTGGCTCTTCGTTCCGTCTCGAGCTCACGTGCAGCGAGGAGGTGCAGCTTCAGAGCACAGGAACAAGAGGATGCCTTCCGGTCTTGCGTCCCCTTTTATCTGTCTTCAGGGCGGGCGTAAACCCGCCCCTGCCTGCCCCGAGGGCGTGGCCAGCCGCGTCAGTGTCTAGGCCAGCCCACTCTAGGGCGGGAAAAAGCGCGCCCCGGCTACGCCGCTTCGGGCATACCAGCCGAGACACGCCTCCCGCCCAAGATGGCTTCCCGGGGGGATCGTGGTACTCTGCCATACGTGCGGGGGGACCGAGTGGTCGCCCCTTTCCAAAATCACTGTTGGCTAAATAATGATCATAGGCTAAAGGGATAAGAGATTCATTATGTCTTGATAGGGGACAATTGTACAGCTTATATATATGTAAAAAAAATTGCCAAATATCCACTAGTGATATACCCATAATATCTTTGTAGACAAGTGATAGATGTTTATAATTCCATTTAGCTAAAATCTTAGCCCAGATCAGTAATGTTTAATATGTCTACCAGAGGTAAAAGGATCAGATGTAGTGAAAAACATGACCTAGCCAAGGCAGAATTCTGGTTGAGTTAGCCAAGTCTCTTAAAAGTATATGTAAAAATCGCTCACATAAGTGAGCCAGTCCGAGTCATGTAATTTTGTTTGAAGACCACTCATGTTCCAGCAAAGAACTCGAAAGGGAAAGATACGTCCATCTCTTTAACAGTAATACAACTTGTATTCTGGAGTGTGTAAAGTTACTCTGGATGAAGTTGGACCCATCTGTGATTTAAAATACTGTTTGAGTACTAGTCTAGATTTATGGCAGGCAAATAAGAAATGGTACTTTGCTTACCTGGCTGGTGGTCAGGGATAACATCAGCTACTTGGGGGAGAGAAGCTACTTACTCACTCTGAGTTAACTGTGGCTCTACCCACAATCCATTCCCCTACAAGAGACTCTTGCAGGGAAAAGACAAGGGCAAGTGATGATGGTACACGTAACCCACTGTTGGAGAGGAAGCCAATGTAACAGGTGAAGGATAAGAGTGACATGATCAAATTTTTGGGGACCCATAACATCCCATCCTTCTACTGCTGGTCGTTCAGTTGTACTAGTCTCTATTTGAAATATATCCTATTCAGAATTTTCAATTTGGAAATAAAGAATAACATGCAGATTACGTATTTAACACACAAATGGACCATGGGTGATATGTACAACATTATTTTTGCAGTGGGAAACAGCCCCCAGCCACAAAAATGCTTTTACATATGTACAGAGCACAAATTGTGATTCAGTAACATGTTACCGAATTGCATTTTGCTGTTTAGTGATGCAGTATTTGAAAAGAGAGTGTTTAGGGTGCCCCTTCCAACCACTAAATTGCAGTGCTATGTATGAATGTTTTGTGACAGAGTTATGGCCTAGGGTAGTAGTGGTAACCATTCGCAAATGAGAAGGGGTCGCCCTTTAAGGAAAACGGGCTGTCATTTAACAAAAAAAAGATTGCTTCATTGAAAAGCGTGCCTGCAGACTCTACAAGCTGCACGGTGTGCAGAGGACAACACAAATCCTGCAAGCTTCTCCTGAAAAATCTCAAAACGATGAAGAGGCAAGTAAGGCCTTGAAGAACATCTTCCCTGCAGACATCACCTGCTCCTTGTTTATGTTGCTTCTGTGTTTGCACTGATAAGACCCCTAGTTTGCTAAAGCAGCTTTCGACCGCACGAAGAGCATATAAATGAAATAAATAAACAGCTAAACGAATTCTAATTCAGAGGGGATGCCTTCCATTTCAAGTTGTACAGTATATGCATGACTTTTAAATACATTTTTTATTCATGCAATTAACAGCTTGAGAAACAGGGCACGCGATCCTGCCGAATATATGGCGAGATTTCAGAACAGAGCAAGGCCCATCAATAAAACATGAAGCAAAGTTAATTACAAACTTCCATCCCTCTCTTCCTGCCACCGGTGGCCCCATTATAGAGAATCGCTGCTGAAGTGAGGGAGAGATTGACAGAGATTGTATAAGTGTTCAGCTCTCGAACACTTCCTGCTGTATTATCTGTTCAGTCTACTCTGGGAAAATTATTAACTATGGAGTCTTTTGCAGAACTGGGAATATGTGTTTAAAAGACTAATGAGGCACTATTTTAAATGCTTATGATCCCCTGACTAGCCAATGAGTCAGATGAATGGTCTGTCACCGGCGTAGGCTTTTCTCCTATAGACTACTAATTGGGTTATTTAAGAAGCCTTTAAATAGCTGCTGATGTCTTATGATTGATGACATGGCTATTCATACTTTACTTTCCCTCATTTCCCGATGGTTTCATAACAAATGTCAAAAACTTGCTTTATTTTAAATTCTCTTGCTTTCCAAACGCCGTGCCTTGACAAAAAGAAGAGCAGAAGGCATGTTACCACGTGCATGCGGAACAATGTATCACAGCGCCAAAAACGATGTGCTCCCAGATGTATTCGATTTATGAGAAATTAGATTTTAAAAATGTCTTAGGTTTCACTGCCAGTCTAGTTTTATGTCAGCGACATGCTCAGCTAACCGCAGTTCGAGATGCAGTAACAGATTTTTTTTAAAAACATTGTTTTTGCAGACCAGCAAGCCAAAACAGTGAATAGGTGTTCTCACAGACTTGTATAAATTGGAAGATATTAATGCGGTCCCAGATATGATAACAATTGTGCTGAAATAATTTGGATAAGGACACTTTTGAATTAATTAGTCATTCAGGCAGGGTCTGAATGCCTTAAATGAAAAGTGACTCTGAAATAAGTCATGTAGCAAAAATGTAATAGAACACTGTGTGTTCGGGCTGAACTGTTCCCATAGGGAGTAGGGTCAGGACTGATTTGTATATGGCTGGGCTCAAACTGGAATAGCATAATGGTATGGGGAGCAAAAAAAGAAGGATTTATGTCCCGATCTTTGTACTTGGGTCCATCAATTCTTCTTTTTGCATTTGTTACCCTGAGTGGGATGTGTATGGCTTGACGTGGGTCCTGTGCTCTCCATGCCACTGGAGTTAAGCTATCCTGGCTGATGAGGGGTGAAACTCCGAAACCGGTCCTAGGAGGCTTGTTTCCAGTCCAGGGAGGACATGGCCTGGCAGTTCGGGCTGGACTGTTCCCATAGGGAGCATAAAACGAAGGATTTAGGCCCAGATCTTTGTACTGGTGGGAATTTATGACATTGTTCTGCATTCTGTCCATCAATTCTTCTTTTTGCATTTGACACCCGAGTGGGACGGTTATGTCCAGACATGGGTCCTGTGCTCTCCATGCCACTGGAGTCAAGCTATCCTGGCTGATGAGGGGTGAAACTCTGAAACCGGTCCTAGGAGGCTTGCTTCAAGTCCAGGGAGGACCTGGCTCGGTAGTTCGGACTGGACTGTTCACATAAGGAGCAGGATCAAGACTGATTTGCATACGACTGGGCTCAACTGGAATGGCATGGGAATCATAAAAGTACTGGATTTAGGCCCAGATCTCTATACTGGGGTGAAAGCATACATTTTCTCTGAAACCCCGAAACTGGTCCTGGGATGCTTGTGTCCAGTCCAGGGAGGACCTGGGCTGGCAGTTGGGGCTGGCACGCTCCCATAGGGAGCAGGGTCAAGACTAATTTGTATATAGCTGGGCTCAAACTGGAATTGCATGGGGAGCAAAACAACAATGGATTAAGATACAGATCTCTGTATTGGGGTGAATGTATGACATTGTTCTGCATTCTGTCCATTAATTTTCTTTTTTGCATTTGTCACCCTGAGTGGGAAAGGTATGCCCAGACGTGGGTCCTGTGCTCTCCATGCCACTGGAGTCAAGCTAGCCTGGCTGATGAGGGGCGAAACTCCAAATCCAGTCCGAGGATGCTTGTTTCCAGTTAAGGGAGGACGTAGCCTGGCAGTTCGGGATTTAGGCCTAAATTTGTTTATTATTCTGTTCGAGGATTCCCTGCAACTTTTTGCTTTCAGTATGAGTTTGAGTGGGTTTTAATTTCCAAGCACGACCCTCTCCCATGGTGAAAATCCAGTGTTCTCTAAGAACACCTTTGTAGTGATCTAATACAGGAAAGGTTCTGCATTGTACTTTTTATTCTGCAGCCTTGTAGAGGAGCCAACTCAGTTTCTGGCTTATGGCAGGCTATTTGTTGATTTTGCAGCAGTTGGTCCATGCAGGGGTGATGCTTCTTGGTCTCCCTGTAAAGATTATATACAGTAACCCCCACCAATTCTTCATATAAATCCTTACAAGTGTTAACTAGAATTCTTTTGGAATACTGACTTCTTTTTAGGGTATCTGATTTTTAATTGTAAACACCTAATGCTCAGTTCACCTAATGCTCAGTTTCTGAGCAATTCTGGTGATAGTTTGAAAACATATGAAATGTTGCAAAGGATATGTCATTGCAACTTCCAAGAAAAAGCGAATATCGAGCTGACCATTTAATAGGCTGTCAACTATTTAAAAAGACTAAGACCAAAATCACAAATAGGATTGTCTACATCATTTTATTATTCATTTTTCAAAATTAATATACATTTAGGTATACACAAGGTAGATATGGACAACACTTCACGATTTACATAATGTAGAAATTAGGCTAACAAGGTGATAACAACAAAAGATATTGTAACACAATCTACTAGTGATTTCACAAGGCAACACTTCACAAGTGAAAAATAAAGTGAAGATATCAAGACAAAACACAAAAATCAATTAGAGCTATTACCAGTCAAGAAAAAACAATAGTTAGGTACCCCATATATCCATCAAAACTGTTTAGATGGAACAGATTTGGGATACCATCTAATGGGGGTATTTACATTTCATGAGAGAGAGGCTACACACTTTGGAAAAACTATTTCCCTCAATTGCTATAAAATGTTTAGAACAAACTGATCCTCTTTTAGAAAAATGTGCCAACACGTTTGGAAACCCTATTTATTTCAAGGGATTCCCTTCAGGGCTGCGACTGGATTCTGTAAAACCAAAAAGAAAGTTTTTATTTAATGAGAATATTCTCGAAATGGTAGAGGGGTTTCACCCTCCTTTTCGTAATATTTGCTAAGCTCTTGTGCAAATACTGGGAGATATATACCTGTTATTACTTCTAGAAGTCTCTTCAAATTGTTGACAGCCCGATTTACTCAAGTTGATCACCAAGAGGCCTGAAACATGAACGGGCAATACAAGGGGGAAAAAAGAGATAATTTGGAGAAAACCAGTGTAACGTTTGAGTACTTTGGTTCTGACTTACTTGTGGCTCTTGTTGATGTAGGCAGAGCTAGGAGAATTTTGAATGTGGCAGGTTTTTGTTGTCTGAAAAAGCAACAACACTTGGTGACTACCCTTAGGTGTGTTTTGAGGAAGACTTGAGATATCTAAAATAAGTAGCACTTACTTAAAAGGCAAAAGTGCTGAGACATGTGTTATAGTCCGTCCTTAAGCCGGTGCTGCACTATGGAAACACTTAGGCGTTTATTTCATTATGAAACAAAAGTAAGGATTACCAGGGATTTGGCTCCGTATTACAAGTTAATTTTTCACATCGAACTTGAGACTTACTTAACGGCGGCTTGTGCATGCTTTAAAACCTATTTTCTGCGGCAATGTGTAATTACTCGAACCGGAAAGCAGAGTGTTTTTCAATCGCGTTATACGCATGCATTCATTGTCATAGAAATAATTAAAGAGTGAGTCATGTTAGACCCAAAATCCCTGGGTGGCTGAGGTAGGTACCTTAGGCCAAGTAGGGACTCACGTTTCAATGTCAGGGAAAGGAATGGCACCTTCTTAGATAGCCCAGCTCACCCCCTCGGTAGCTTGGCACGAGCAGCCAAGCTTATCTTCAAGGCACATGTGTAAAGTATTTGCAACCACGCTGACAACAACCCAATGATGACACCACAAATAGACTCCACACGAGTTTTATAAAAAGGAGTATAAACTTTATATAAAAAATATACAATAAGACCACGCAATATAAATCCAACATATGAGGTTGTCTACTATATCTCCTGGCTGGTTGTTAGGCCAGACAGCCCTTGTAAGTTCTGATGGTATTAATGAGCACTTCTAAACATGCTCCTGTAATCCTGATATCATGTTATACAGTTTGTAATGCTAGAATCAGGCACTTTTGCAATGTAAAAATACTTTAAGGCGTAACGCAGCAATCAGACATTCTGCAATGCAAAGAATGCAATGCATAACGCAAACATCAGACACTTTGCAAGGTAAAATAATGCAATGCGTAATACAACCACCAGGTAGTTCGTTATGCAGAAACAATGCAATGTGTCATACGACAATCAGGTCGTTTGTTATGCAGATAAAATGCCATGCGTCATACACTAATCAGGTAGTTTATTATGCAGGAATAACGTAATGAGTAATAATCTAAACAGGTACTCCGTTATGCAGAATTGATGCAATGTGTAATATGACAGTCAAGTACTCAGTTATGCAGAAATGGAATAATGCGTAATACACTCAGACCCCGATCACTGGACCTCATCCGGTCTCTCCGCCTCTCCTTCTGACGTGCAGTCAGCCTCTCAACAGTTGCCCCCATCACGTTACAATGTAATCAAAACATGCAGTAATGCTCTCCTGCCCCTGTACTGCCACTACCTTGGCAACACGGGCAGCGATACGAGCAGAAGCAGAGGCTCATGCTGCCGACACAAGAGAGAGGCCGAGAGTGTCTCCGCCCGACCCTGCCCCCTACCCCAGGAGTCGACACATGTTACCTGGGGGGTGCAATCTCACTCTACTATCCTCGTCAATAGGCTGGTCCTCCAATGCAGCTTTGTAAATTGGCAACTGAGGCTCGGGCCAGCAACTCAGCTCCTCCGGGACTGCCAGTCCGGGCCCCTACAATTATGAAAATTCCAGGCTGTCGCTGAGTTTTCCTTAAGCTTTGGTTGCATGATCACTGGGCACTCCACACACAGGTCTCAGGCTGCATGAAGATCATGTGCACAGCATCGCTGAGACTCACTTTAACTCTGGTGCACCCGATAACAAGACAAATCCTCACAAAGCTCTCATGGTGCACAACATACTCGCACACAGCGTCAATGAGACTCACTTGGCTTCCGGTGCACACGATAACAAGAGAAATCCTCACGAAGGTCTCATGGTGCACAACCATTTCCATTTCCATTTTATTGCATTTGTATCGCGCATAAATCACCCGAAGGTCTCAGAGCGCTAGCAGGCAAAGGAACCTCCTGTCCACCGAACCCAAGAGAGCAGGGGGAGCTCATCTGGCTAGAAAAGCTATGTTTTTAGCTGTCTTCGGAACTTCACATGATCAGGCTCTAGCCTGATCTGAATGGGGAGAGAGTTCCAGGCTTCGGGGGCGGTTTTACTGAAAGCTCTATCACCATTTCTAACTGTCCGAACTCTAGGTACAGAGAGAAAGGCCTTGCTGGAAGAGCTTAGGGTTCTGACTGGGACGTGGGCCTTGAGCTTGTGTTCAAGATAAATAGGTCCATGACCATTTACAGTTTTATGGACTAAGCAGCATAATTTGAACTTTATGCGTTTTTGTATGGGTAGCCAGTGCAGAGTCTGAAGGCAGGGGACTGAGGGGGTGCGAGCGGGTAGATCAAGTACTAGCCTGGCAGCGGTGTTCTGAAGGACCTTCAGTCGATTCAGAAATGTTGAGATAATGGCTGAAAAAAGAGCATTCCCATAGTCTATCCTGTTAACAATAAGTCCTTGGACTAGGGGCATACGTGCTGAAAGTGGGATCCATTTGAAGATCTTCCTCAAGCTGCGCATCAGGCCGTAACTGGAGCCCACGTTTTTTTTATGTGCTCAGACATGGTTAGCTTATCATCCATGATTACTCCAAGATTCCTGACAGAGGGCTTGGGGGCTGGGCAGGGACCGAGGGAAGCTGGCCACCAGTCTGGCGACCAGATTTTGTCGGCTTTGCCGAACAACATGACCTCTGTCTTTCCGGCGTTCATCATGAGGTAGTTCCTGGTCATCCATTCATGTATGTCGACCATACAGTTTTTGAACCTATTTTTTGTGTCGTCAGGGTTCTGATTGATGGTGATGAGGATTTGAGTATCGTCGGCATAAGATACGGTTCCAAAACCATGTATTCTGATGACCTTCGCAAGGGGGGAGACATATAAATTAAAAAGGGTCGGGCTCAATATAGATGCCTGTGGAACACCCTTGTCATTGTCATGGGAAGTGGAAGAGTACGAGCCTATCTGGACCCTGGACCGCCTGTTGCCGAGATAGCTTGTCAGCCATTGAAGTGCGGCGCCTTCGACACCAACCTCCGCAAGGCGCTCTAACAGAACGCGATACTAGATGGTGTCGAAGGCCGCAGAAAGGTCCAGTAAGATCAATATAGCCGATTGTTTGGAGTCCAAGGTCAGTCTTATATTGTCCACGACCTCAAGCAGGGCCGTTTCGGTGCTGTGGAAGGCCCTGAATTTGGACTGGGAAGGGTCAAGGAGTTTGTTGGACTCAAGGCGGGTGATAAGCTGTTTATTTATTAGAGCCTCCATAATTTTTCCAAACAGTGGTAGAAGGGAGATTGGTCGATAATTGACTAGTTGATCTGGGTCGGCTGTAGGCTTTTTAAAAATAGGCCTGATTACTGCCTCCTCCCAGTGCTTAGGGACAGAACAGTGAAGTAGGGATTAATTAAGGATATTGGTTAGGACAGGGATCAGTGCCGGGGAGATTTAGGATAGAACCTGCGGAGAGGCAGGGTCCCCCCGGGGCTCCAGACTTCATTTTCGGCAGGGTTTGGTCCACCTCATTTTCTAGGAAAGGTGAGAACTCTCTTGGCATGACAATATGATGGTTGGGGTCGTTGTAACTATTGGCGTCTGGGGCAGTAGTCTGGTCTGTTATCGTCGGCTGGGGGAAGCGTTTATGAATGCCATTGACTTTCTCATGAAAGTAAGAGGCTACAGATTCTACCCAGTCCTTGGTATCAGGGGGCACCAGCTGCGAGCCTGATGGATTTTTGAATTCTTTAACGATGTGAAAGAGTTCTCTATGTGAGTTGGCTGCTGATGCGATCCTGTTGCCGAAGTAGACTTTTTTTGCCTCAACTATTTCCTTCATATACTGCCGATGTGCAGCTTTATATGTTTCCCTATCTTGGACACTTTTTGTGTGTCGTCATTTCCTTTCTGCCATCCTGGTAGAGTATTTTATTTGCTTCAGATCTGGCGTAAACCAAGGTGAATTGTTTTTGAGGGGTTTAGATTCTCGTGCAGGGGCTATGCCATCTAATGCAAGAGTGATTGCCGATTCAAATTTCATGGCAGCTAGGCTGGGGTTGGTGCTTTTAGAGATGGTGGGAGGAGAAAAGTGGGTGGCAAAGGCAGCCAGGGTGATCTTGTTCCATGGCCTGCTCTTTTTCAGCTTGGTCGGGCGAGTTGCCAGGGCCTGGGTGCCGTTGATGGCAAATTTTATGATGGAATGGTCCGACCAAAAGACTGGGTCGATCTGTGTGATCACAATCTTTGGAGAGTTGGTACAGACAAGGTCAAGAGTATGGCCGGCTACGTGGGTTGGACCTGTTGGGAGTAGACGTAACTGTAGAGCATCCAGGTTGGTGATTAGGTCTATGGTATGAGGATCAAGGGCTTGCTCGAGATGGTAATTAACATCTCCTAGCAGAAGAAAGTTTCCTGTGGCGAAAGCATAGGGCGCTATTGCTTCCACTAGTTTCTCCGGGAAATGGGTCTTGGATCCAGGGGGCCAATAAATAAGGGCTATCTTCCATGATTCTTTATTGCCCACAGTCATAGTGGCAATGAGCATCTCGCCCCAACATTCGAGGTAGGAGTCATTTATATGGATTTTCATAGATGACTTGTGGATTATGGCCGTTCCACCCCCTTTTTTTTGCCAAGGCGGGCAAGTTTATGTATTGTATACGCGGGGGGGCAGAGCTACTGCAATGTCTGGCGCGGATGACTCCTGCAGCCAGGTTTCCTTTACGAACAACGCGTCTGATTTGGCTGAATCCAGGAGCGCCCAGATTTGTAGCGAGTGCTTAGCCATTGATCTTGCATTGCAGTATAGACAGACTAGGTCAGACTGGGGCTTAGAGGCGTTGTCTGTATGGTGGGGTTTTTGTGTTGGTACTTTGATTATAGTTGGTTTTAATTGGGAGCTGGGGAGCTGGGCTGTAAAGATAGGTCGTTTGACAGGATTAAGACTGTGTAGTTCTAAGCTTGTGTACCTGATGATGCCCATTTCGCAGTACTGTCTGTGGAAGGTGAAAAGACAGGGGCGGCGGACGGACGGGCAGGGTCCCTGGCATCTGGAGTCGGCCGGGAGTGGACAGACGCAGATGGGCGTGCCTTAGGCGCGACTTCGGCGCGCCGCCGGCACGCCGCTGTGCACGTCCACTCAGCGCACTGGGCTATGTAGGGCCAGTGGGCGGGACTGCAAACGTGGGACTGAGGCTAGGACGCTAACCCTCCTTGTCCCAGGGAAAGCAGCACCTCCAAGATGGTGTAATCCCCTCCACACAAACAGCACAAGCCGGGGCGGAACAGTGGGCACCGTAGAGCAGGTAAGCAGATGACAGTTAAAGCACAGTGCAACGAGTGAGATGCGTTAGTAATCAACGATGTGCAAAGTAGCAATTTTAGCAGCTAGAACAATTAGGGCTATACAATAGCAAGATTTAAATGTTAAAAAGATTGGTTTTGAAATACAGCGTGAGCAGCCTCGATCCTCAGAGGAGTCGGATCTGAGGGTTCTTACCTGCGACGCACACTCACACAGCGTCTATGAGACTCACTTGGATTCCGGTGCACACAATAACAAGACAAATCCTCACGAAGGTCTCATGGTGCACAACGCACATGCACACATCGTCTATGAGACTCACTTGGATTCCGGTGCACACGAAAACAAGGCAAATCCTCACGAAGGTCTCACGGTGCACAACGCACACACACACAGCGTCGATGAGACTCACTTGGATTCTGGTACACATGATCACTGGATCAAATGGGTTCAGGCTGCACAAAGCACACGCACATGGCGTCGCTGATCCTTGCTTGGACTCCAGGTGCCCACGATCACAGGGCATGCCTTACGAGGGTCTCAGGCTGCAGCAAGCACGCACACACACAGTGCAGCTGAGACTCTCATGGAAACATTTGTGTTCCTGTGTTTCTGAAACAGTGAGCCAGCTCACCTCGGGCCCCTGGGGATAAGTTACTTCATGACACAGCACACAGCAAAGTCCTTTCAAGCAGGGGGACACAGCTCACAGCAAAGTCCTTTTAGCCTTTCCATGGTTAAAACAGCAAACTGAAGGCCAGCCCCAGAACACACAACAAGGGTTAGTCCTATCCTTCAGTCTCTTTAGTTGTTTCTTCCTTGACAAAGGTCCTCTTGACCACGACGTAACTCCAGTCTTGTTCACACTTGATCAAGCCATTCTCCAAAGTTTAGGGTCTTCAGCTCTCATAGTTATACCCCGCAATGGCTTTGAAGTCTTTGTGTTTCAGGGGGCACTGACCTCTGTTCAAACCAGTTATGGGTGCCTCCCTGCCAGTGACACCTTTCTTTCTTTGATAAGTGGTGGTCTGGATTCTCAAACACTCAGCAGGAGATGGGACAATTGTTTTATAGCAGCAACCCAGGCCTCTTCACCTAAAGGGGCATCTGCTCCCCCCATACTCCAGATGCAGGTCAGCCTGTTGCTGTCTCACCTCCTCCCCTGGATCAAGACATTGCCCAGATCCTATCGCTTTCAAATCCAGACAGTCAATCCACAGCCAGGCAGAGACACACAGAAATGTTAGAGCACAAAAACACATCCACTCCTAAAAGAGTGACTTCTAAACACACAGTGCAAACACCACCTTCATAAAAAGATGTGTTATTACATTGTGATTTCAAGCATACTAATATTTACCTTTCCATCTTAATCTTTTAGGAAGATAGGCTGGAAAACATATTACACAGCCTCCCCAGCCTGTCCAATGGGCAACAGTCAAAAACAAAATGGAGATTATTTCACTGTTAGGACATGGCACACACCTTAGTACATGTCCTACCTTTCACATGTACTGCACCTTGCCCAAGGGCTACGCTAGACCAACCATAGGGGTTTCTGATGTGCATAGAAAGGGAAGGGTAGGATGTGGCAAGTGAATGCACTTGACAGAACAACATGGCAGTTTAACAAACTGCGTGGAGGCCCTGCAATGGCAGGCCTGAGTTCCCTTTTTAAAGCTACTTGTATGGGTTGCACAAATAGTGCTGCAGGCACACTATTAGCAGTTGCATTACCAGCCCTGGCAAACATAGTTCACTTTACTAGGGGCGTTACTAGTAAGGCAAACATACCAATCATGGACAACCAATTACCATTAAACTTTAAACAGGGAGCACTTACACTATGACACTGTTTAGCAGTGGCAAAGTGTCCAAAGCATGTAAGTTGGAAAAGCAAAATCTATCACAGCACCAAAAATAGAGGAGGTAGAGGGACAAAGTCTGGGGTAATCACGCCAAGAAAGGCCAGGTCTGACAAGTCAAACATCGCTTTGCTTCTTCTTTGTGAAAACTGGAATCATTGTAACCAGCATAGAGACTCACGTTTATTTCTCAAGCAGCCATCCTTTAATCTTCTCAGCTTCCGTCAATAAATCTAAACAGGATATATTAAGCTTACTTATTCAGCGGTAAAGCGGACTTCCTGATCTGGGCCCTCAATTTCGGAGGCTGACAACGTTATCACTTTCGGCACCAAAAAAGCTTAAATTGCAATGCTCATTGTGAATAAATTATTGGGATTAAAGTACAATAATGTCTTCATGACCCAATGTGTACAAAAGTCATCGATATTTTATGTCCTAGATATTTTTGGACATCTCACTTAGACCTGATATGGCGCTATTGAATTTGAGAATGAGGTAGGCTTCACTTTTGTTGAATGCGCCCATGGTTAGCTATTTTATACAAGCTACTCACAGAGACATTAAATGGAAAGTCCTTTGTGTGTTTAAATAGATGCTGAAAAGTGGTGATTTGGAAAGAACTCTTTTACAAAAAAGAAGCCTTCCTCATTCTCAAATTCAATAGCGTCATATCAAGTCAAGTCAAAAATTTACTTTATTTGGTTTGTCACAACCATAAAGCATACATGTACAAAAATTCAGTTTAAATAGCAACAGGTTAAAAGTTCATTTAGTTAAAATATGTTTTTGCATTCTTTAAATAAATACTTCATCCCAGACCTTATCTGTAGTCTGTTTCTATTTTTTGGAGCAGAGTCTCTACAAAGTTCATGAATTTTACCCCGCGGCATATTAGGATGTTTGAACCTGCTCCCATCCAGCTGGTCACAGCTTGCCTGCAGGTACGAATCTGTAGCATATTAAAAATTGGTTTCAGTAAATTTTTCCTCTTTTCTATGGAGGACTCACATGTGCACAGGAGGTGACACAAGGTCTCACTGTGGTAGTCACATAGCCTACATCTTCGTCCCTGGTGAGTGTCTTTCCATGATGGTATCAAGTCTTTGGAGCAGTGGTCACCCATTCTGAGGGCCATTAATTTTGTTTTTAAAGATAGCCGGAAGTGCGCTATAAGGTAGGGTTGAGGTTTTAATTGTTTGTATGAATTTAAAATGGTCCATGCATGGCGCCGCTTGGCCAAAGTCTTTTTATCTTCTACCAAAGATAGGGCTTTTGCATTTAGTTTGCAAATCTTTTTAAAGGATGATTCTTCCGGTGGTTTATTCCAGATCTCCTCTATTTTGAGGGTTTCTAGTGATGCTCGCAGATCATTGCCCCATGAATTGGATTCCTGTCGGTCATATTGTTTTTTAATTTCTTGCCAACATAAGTTGTTTAAAGAGCCTGTTTCCGCTGATCTCAGTTTCCAGCACCATTTCACTAGGGCTGCTTTCCGTTGATATATTTGATTTTGTAAACCAAATTCCAGTCTTATTTGAGCCGGGGCTGATCCTTTATATAGATGGAACACAGATTTGTATATTTTTGTCTGGAGGGTGTTTAAAATGGCTGCTTCTTTCCCATGCCATATTTCCAGTCCATATGAGAGTGATGGTAAAACTTGGGCTGCCATTACCTTTAGCAGGTGGTCGTATGATGGACATTGCAGTTTATTTTGGAGAACTTTATACGCGAAGCTCAGTGATTGTGCTTTTGCGGTGATGATTCTTTTTTGGTCTGAAAGGGACATGTTTTTACTTATTGTGACTCCCAGATATTTATAAGCAGTGGTTTCCTCGATATGTCTGCCTTTTGTGTACCATTTGAAAGATCTTCTGCTATTGCCCGCCAGTCTCACCACTTTTGTTTTTTTGATGTTTAATTCTAGGCCTTCTCTCTCGAAATAGTCTGTTAATTCTGATATTGTTCTTTGTAGGCCTATTGGGGTTTGGCTTAAGACTACAATGTCGTTGGCATATTGGAGGAACTGAATACTTTCGTTGGCCAATTTTGGCGGGTGTCCGTTCACATTCTGGAGTTGGTCTTTTAAATCGGCCAGATATATATTGAAAAGGCTTGGGGAAAGCACACAGCCCTGTTTAAGGCCATTAGTTATTTTTAATTCTGCAGATATTCTTCTTCTGTCTCCCAGTTTTACTTTTGCCCATGTTCCGCTATATAGAGCCATTATTGTTTCCATTAATGCCAGCGGGAGACCCCAAAGATCCAGTTTTTTCCATAGGCGTTTTCTGTGAACTCGGTCGAAGGCGGCTTTCAGGTCTATGTAACAGGCTATTAATCCGGTCTTCCTTTTCCCTGCTCCTTCGATTAATAACGACAGTGCTGACAGATTGGTTAAGCAGCCCATACCTTCCCTGAAACCGGTTTGAAATTTGGGTATTATTTTATTATCCTTTATCCATTGTTGTAGTAGGGACAATATACAAGATGAAAAAAGCTTTGCCTCCACAACGATTAAAGCTATTAATCTGTAATTCCCGGGTTCAATTCTACATCCACTTTTATGTATTGGATGGAAGATGTTTCCTTGCCAGGACGGTGGGATCTTTTTTTCTTTATGAATGTAATTAAATAGTGGTGTCAAGTATTTTGCCCAGAAGTCGGTGTCATATTTGAATAAGGCGTTCGGCATTCTATTTGGGCCAGCTGCTCCTTCCGCTTTCATTTTCCTTATTAGTGCGGTTAGATGTTTGATTGTTGTCAAAGGTGCTTGTTCCTCTTGGGCAGTGCCTTCCTGCTGGACGTTCTTCCATTGTCCAGAAACTGTTTCTTTTTGTTCTTGACCTTTTTTTAGGTTTGTAGTTGTTTCTATGTTGGTTGGATAACTCTGGATGTTGTACAGATTATTAATATAAGCGGCCCATGTTGTTTCACTTATTCCTATATTAGATTGACCACCAGCTCCTTTTGAAAGTTTATTTATTATATTCCAAAATTCTCCACTATTTGGTAGTTTACTTGTTCTTAAAAGATCTACCCAGATTTCCTCTGTGTGAGATTTTTTTACTTTTCTGCAGTCCTCTTTATATTCTTTCCTCATTTTTTGTATGTTGTTATTATCTACTTCTTTTCCTGACCTTTTTTCTGCGGCCTTTATTCTTAATTTTTTTGCAATTTCCCTTTTCTTATCTCTTAGTTTGGTATTATACCACGGCTCTTTATTTGCTTTATGACCATAAATTACCGGTGTATTTACTGCGAATTTTCCCAGCACAAATTTATGTAGATTTTCCCAATTTGTTATGGGTGATTGGTTTTCCATGCCCTAAGAACAAATTTCGTATTCTAAAACTGAGTCCATTATCTCCTTTTTTACTGTGCCCTTGCTTTTGATTTTTTTCAGTTTGTATATTTCCGGAATTGCGGTAAGAAATTCTAATTGTGTTTTCTCTTCGATGTTTTTCCTCATTATTGTCTCTTGTGGGAAGTGGTCGCTCTCTGGTCGAATTTGTATTCCAAAATACTCTATGATCTTTTTTAGTTCATTGCTTGTTAGGGTGAAATCAATTATGGAGTTCTTTTTCCCACTGGTGAAAGTGGTTTTGGCGGGTATGTCTCCCTCCATTTTTCCATTTAGGATTATTAGACCTAGGGGTTCCAGATCGCTCCAAATATTATAGATTTTATCCTTGTTCCTATTGGCTTTTATTAGGTTGCAGTTGAAGTCACCGGAGATAAATATCTCGTGCAATTGATAAGTTCTGTGTAAATATTTTATCAAATTTATCAAAGTTAGAGCTTTTTCGATTTTGGTCGCCTTATCTGGGTGAATATATAGATTTATCATTAGTAAGTTCCATCCGGGGCTCTTTTTGTTTGCTTTCGGCTCTACTTTGATCACTTGTATCCAGTTCTCTCCTGAGTCAAGCAGTTCAGTTTTCCAGTCTAAATTATTGGTAATAAAGATGGACAGACCTCCCCTTGGGTGTCCATACTTTGCACATTTTTCTGCCATTATGTGATGTTCCTCATATCCCATGATTTGCCTCGGGGTTACATTCCAAGTTTCCTGGAGTAGAATTATTTCAAATTTACTCAGGTAGTCTATTGTCTCTTGGTCTTGGGACATTTCTTTGAAACCGTGTACGTTCCACGAGCAGATCCTTATTTTTGTTTCTGGTTTTGGGGTTAAATTGGCGTTTTGTCTTTGATTTTTTTGTGTTAATTTACCTACATCAGGATCGATGGGAATTTAGCGCCTGTGCCAACCAAGACCAGTCATTGTGTTCCTTCAGACCCTGGTATAGCTGCTTTGTTTTAGTACTACTCAGATCTTGTTCAGAAATAGATTTATTTCTTCCTCCTTTCAGGATTGTTTGGGTTTTTCCCTTTTTCCCTTTACGTTGTTAGGTTGAGAAATCTTATTGTTTAATAAGGGAAATGGATATTTTATTGGGGTGTGACGCTCTAAGGTTATTCCCCATTCTGTAAAATGTGTCCTGGTTGAGAATATGAGTTCTGCTATTTCTTTAGATGCCCAGGTGGTACTGCCTATTTCCGTGTCCATATCTGTGTTTCCTTGGATAAATTCAACTGCTTTGAGGTCACTTGTTGTTATCCCCCTCAGTATTGGTATCTCTTCGATTAATCGAAGGATATTTCCCCTGTTCAGCGTGTCTGAATTTCCTTTTGTTTGGAATTCCGTCTTGAACAGTAATTTACATTCTGTTTCCATTCTTGCTGTTTCGGGATGTCGGGTTTGATAAATTCTCCTTTTTCCCTCTGTTGGGTCAAATCGAATGTGAGATATGTTATCATTTTGGCCGGCCGTAGTTGTTAAATCCGGTCAAATAGAATCTACTGTGCATGCTTGTTTTAAGAGGTGCGTTTCTTCTTGACCTGTTTGTAAATTACTTGCATTTCGGCCTATTTTATTATTTGACTCAGATTCGTGGTGGTCTCTGCAGGTTCTTCCTTTAATTCCTGCCGTGATAATCAGGCCAATATTTGATTTCCTTGCTTGATCAGCCTCTGTTTTTTGGCTTTGCTCTTTTTCCGTTTTTTCCTCGATAAGTGGTGAATTTCCTTCAGTATGCCAAATTAATCTTTTGTTGTCCCATGTTTCGCGTTCCCTTTTTGGATTATTTTCCTTTGTTTTTTGTTGTTCTATGGCCTCTCTATAGTTTGATTTTAGCGTTTTGCTTTTGTCATTGACTTTGTTTGTGGTTGACTGTTCCTCGTCTTTTGATTTTCCTTGTGTGTTTGCTGTTATTTTGATCTTGTCTGGTAGTTTTGTTTGTTCCTCTGCTTCGTCTGTGTTTATTTCTTTATTTCCGTCTTCTTTGGTAGGGGTGTCTGTAATTGGGTTTATTCTGGCCTCTTTTGTCTTCTGTTCGAAAATGGCAAAGAATTGTTGTGCCTGCTTACTTTTAGTAGCGTTTTTTCTTGCCTTCCTTGCCCGTTTCCGCTGTCTTTTGGTTAGAGGTTCTGATATACCCGATGAACCCATTGTTTTGTTTTCTCCCAGACCTCTCTTTATTAGTTCGTTTTCGTCTGTATCATTTAGAGTTTTTTCTTCCTTGATGATGTGACTAGTTCTATTTTGGTTTCCGTTTTTATTGTCCTCTGTATTGGGATTATCACCTTTGCTGGTTTTCCCGCATGTTACTGCTAGTATTTCTTTCAAGATGTCTGGTAAGGTTGCTAATTTATCTATTATGTCCTTACAGACGCAGTTTTGTTCTATTAGTTTCTCTTTCCATTGTTTATCTTCCTCCTTTTCTTTTGTGAGGTATGACGAAATTTTTTCCAGTTTCAAATTTATTCCCGCTATGTGAGATGCAATTAGGTTCATCAAATCTACCTGCACGTCGAGTTTGTTAGATTGAAAGTTCAGCGCATTAATTGCTTGTTGTAAACTTTTTAGGAGCACATCCCCCCAGAGTGTGGATTTTCCTTCCTTTTGTTGCGACTGTACCCCTATTGATCTATTTAAACTTTCTGAAGAAGAAAGAGTTATAGGGTGTTCTTCTTTTGTTGTATTCTTTGCTGTGGTAGAGTCCTGGCTCTTATCAGCAGGTTGTCTAATTGGGCTTGATGTAAGGATTATTGGAGCGGTTGTTGGCTTCCTTTTTTGAACATTAGCATTTCTTTTACCGATGTTATCCGGATATTCCAATTTTCTCAAATTTTCTAGACTCAGTTGCATTGGGTCGGCTTAATTGTGTGTATTTTCTTCGAGCATTCTACGCAATTCCGTTTCATCGAAGATCGAGAAAGATTTGGACCACTCGATCTTTTGTGCGCTTTTCTGCAGATTTGTTTGGGATCCTCAATTGCTCTGATTAATGAGTACTGGGCTATTTTCGTTAACCTCATCTGATGTTTTGTTAGGTGTTATACTTATTTCCGAGTCATTTCTCATCTTACGTTTTTTGCGTGATGAAGTCAAGCAGGTTGGATATTTTAGACTTTTTTGAGATTTTACACCATTGCTATTGCTTAGTGGTGTTGCCCCTTGCTCTTTTGAGAATTGAAAATTGTATTTCAACTTTTCACCTCCAAAATTAAAAGGTTCAGCCATGTGGGTAGGTGCCTGGTCGGATTGTTTGTTCCTGGTTGACTCTTCTATATTGCTTTTATTCCCTTCATCTTTTTTCCCTTTTACTGCCAACCTTCTTTTTGCTTTCTGTATTCGAGATTGTCGAATTTTTCCTGACAGCATTTTAAACTGCAATTTTCCGGAATTTTGTCTTTTCCTGCTCCTATCCTGTGTTGTCTTTCCCTGGAATCCCCAAGCCCGTCTGCCGCCTACGCGACAGCTGCCATCGGGGGAGTACACTTGGGAATATGAACGGGGATTGGATGGTTGGGTAGATAGCTTTTTGGCAAGGAACGTAAAAATATATTTCTATGTTACAGCAAATGGACTCAGTATGAATGGATGATTCCGCTATCTCGACACGCCTTTGTGACTTGTTATGTCTTATTAGTTCGTCAAAATGTACCTTTCTCATAGGTATCACTCTCCAGCCCCTTTGCTCTGGTACCAAAAACTAGGTTGACTGGGCTAGTACCATACAAGTGCCAGTAATTTCTGCCGCCCCTCTCGATTCTGCTGTCCCCTTAGACCCTTGGACCCTTGAACCCTGTTCCTTTTCCGCTCTTTACTTGTTTCTTGCTTGAATGCAGCGGGCGTCGCTCGGCTTCTGGCGCTTTGCCTCTGCCTCTTATGCTGGTTCTGTCTTGTCCCGGCTCTCTGATCTCTCGAGTTTTCTCAGGGTTTCTCCGGGTTGATGCTATATGTTTCGGGATCCCGCGTGACTCCTCCGACTCCTTTCGGCCCCTTACTCACAAGACCCAGCTCGTGACCCAAGATTGTACTTTCCTGTTCCACCTTGTGGATTGGGGGAGGTCAGGTCCTTCCTCGAGCTTCAGTCTTCAAATGAATGAGTTAATGATATAGCGGCTGCAAAGTCACCCGGTGTCCTCAGCGCCTTGAGCCTCTTGGGAGATGCTTTTACATTAATTTTGTTTTCTGAGAAGTTCGTCTTCTCAAAGAGATGTCTAGAGCCGCTTATCTGGTGCCAATCCTTTGCTCCAGCTCTTTCAAAATCCCCCTCTTAGACTCAAAAAGGGCTCAGAGGGCTTCCTGGTATCCTGGTATCAAAAACCCTCTGCCACTTTCGTTTTTTTAGTTGCTGCCGTACCTTTCAAAAACCCCTCTTAGACTCAAAGGGCTCGGAGGGCTTTCCTGCTGTCAAAAACCCTCTGACACTTTCTTTTCCTTAATTGGCTGCCGCTGCCGTACCTTGCGTTGGTTCTACCACACAGGCGGCGCCAGCTCTGTCAGCTCCGACTGCTCGCACTACCCGAGAACCGTGTCTCGGCTCTCGAGTCTCCTCAGCTGGTGACCGTCACCGGCTTAAATGTTCGGCAGCCTTGCGGCTTTTGCGGCTTTTGCTTCAGCGGTGCCGCAGTGCTCCGAGATGCAGCTCGCACCGCGGCTTGAAGGCGACTTGTGGGCAGTTTGTAGGCGGCTCGTGGGCAGCTTGCACTCAGCTTCAGCCACGGTTCTCGGCAAAAGGAACGCCGCCTCTCGCCTCCTGCCGCTCACCGCCGCTCACCGCCGCTCACCGCCTCTCGCCTGCTCCTCTGCGAAACACCGTAAACTCCCTCTCTCGTGGTGCTCTCTAGCGCCACGCCACAGCAAAGAAAACGTCATATCAGGTCATATCAGGTCTAAATGAGATGTCCGAAATATCTAGGACATAAAATATCAATGACTTTGTACACGTTGGGTCATGATGACACTGTTGTACTTTAATCCAAATAATTTATACATTTATTTCTTTAAGCCAAAAAGATTTTTTTTGTCGAAAAAATCCCTTGTAGGCTATCTTACTAAATATTCATTCTGACTTACTCAAGGCTCCAAGGGTTTATTGGGTTGCCCAATTTTTTGTCAGTATACTTAGTAGTGTTGCACCAACGCAGACACTCTTGCACCATAGTGCAAGGGTGTCTGCATGCAGGGGAAAGATTGTTTATGTACAGGAAGGTCCCCCCCTTCCTCTACCTAAACAATCTTGAAATGCTATTCTGTCATTTCTTTGTGTGCTGCTTAGAGCACACACATGGAAGTCACAAAATGTCATTTTTTGAAAAGATTGTTTATGTGAAAGAAAGGAGAACATCCTATACATAAACAATAAAAGGCTTTTTTGCTTTTTCCATGTGTGCTGCACAAGGTAGCACACATGGAAAAAGCAAAAAACGAGGAGAAATATAGCCTTTTCCTCATTTTGCCAACTTAAGACCAGGTTTTCCCTGGTCTTAATTTTGGCGCTGCCTTCTACTTACAAGCTACTCCCAGAGACATTAAATAGACAGTCCTTTGTGTCGTTAAATAGATGCTGAAAAGTGGTGATTTGGAAAGAACTCTTTTACAAAAAAGAAGCCTACCTCATTCTCAAATTCAAAAGCTCCATATGAGGTCTAAATGAGATGACCGAAATATCTAGGACATAAAATATTAATGACTTATGTACACGTTGGGTCATGATGACATTGTTGTACTTTAATCCAAATAATTTATACATTTATTTCTTTAAGCCAAAAAGATTTTGTTGTCAAAAAAATCCCTTGTAGGCTATCTTACTAAATATTCATTCTAAATATTCATCCAAGGTTCCAAGGGTTTATTGGGTTGCCCGATTTTTTGTCAGTATACTTAGTAGTGTAGCGCCAACGCAGACACCCTTGCACCATAGTGCAAGGGTGTCTGCATGCAGGGGAAAGATTGTTTATGTACAGCAGTAGCGGTCGGCAGTAGGTGTTTCTATAGGGCGGTGACGTGGGCAGGAGGAGGGGCAGGGTGGGGGGAAATAATGTATGGTTTACGGAGTTTTACAGGTAAGTAAACATTTAAATACATAAAACGAATTTCGTTGCGCACACTGCATCACCAAATGTGATGCAGTGCGCGCAACGAAATTCGTTTTATGTATTTAAATGTTTACTTACCTGTAAAACTCCGTAATCCATACATTATTTCCCCCCACCCTGCCCCTCCTCCTGCCCACGTCACCGCCCTATAGAAACACCTACTGCCGACCGCTACTGATGTACAGGAAGGTCCCCCCCCTTCCTGTACATAAAAAATCTTGAAATGCTATTCTGTCACTTCTATGTGTGCTGCTTTGAGCAGCACACATGGAAGTCACAAAATGTCATTTTTTGAAAAGATTGTTTATGTGAAAGAAAGGAGAACATCCTATACATAAACAATAAAAGGCTTTTTTGATTTTTCCTCGTGTGCTGCACGAGGCAACACACATGGAAAAAGCACAAACAAGGAGATATATATCATTTTTCCTCATTTTGCCAACTTAAGACCAGGTTTTCCCTGGTCTTAATATTGGCGCTGCCTTCTATTTACTCTGCCCTTGTAAATAGGGGGCTGCATCAAAATCAATGGGTGTTGCTGTGGAACGCCCACCGCAAAACCCACTGCCCAACCCTTTCACGCTAAACATAGTGTGAAAGAGGGCCTTATTTGCAAGGCAGTGTTAAGCCAAGACAAGTGGATTAACGCTGCCTCGTAAATAAGTCAAAGCCCCTTTCGCCTCGGAAACGTCACAAAAAGTGACGCTACTGTGCCAATAGGGGCTTGAACATATGCCCCTGGGATTCTGGTTTGAGAAGTATGCACCCTGCCCAAGCAGGAACCACAATCCTAGTCAGGGTTAGTCAAATACACCCCATAAATTAACCTGTGCTCACCCTCTGGTAGCTTGGCACAGAGCAGGCAGGCTTGACTTAAGAGGCAATGTGTAAAATATTTGTGCAACAGTTCATCCAGTAACAGCGGGAAATCACCATAAAAAAACTCCACACCATTTTAGAAAGATTGATTATGATTTTATGAATGAAAAACGTGAGCAAAACTAAATAAATGCCAGTAAGTACAGTTATGAATTTTTAAATATTAAAAGTCAAAATAGCCCTTAGAAGCAGTAAGCTCCCATGGATATTATCCAGCATTACTGGACTGGGGCAAAGTCAAGAGTTCAGGCCGCTGAACAAAGTAACATGATCCTGGTCGCAACAGCAAGATGCGGGCGTAGCCGAGTGATGTGTCGGTGTCCATCCCTGCAGTCAATGTGATGCGTTGATTTTTTCCACGTAGTAATTGCGATGCGCCAGTTCCAAAGACAAAGCACCAATGATGAGATGCAGTGGTTCTGAAGCTGATACGTCAGGTCTCACCATGCAGTCAAGGGGATATGTCGATCTTCTCACACAGCAGTGGTGGTGATGCGGTGGTTCCCATGGGCTGATGCTTGAGGCGACTCTCTAGGTTCAAGTGCGATGCACCAGTTCTGTTCCCACAACAGCGACGATGCGTCAATTCTGCTTCATGCAGCAGAGGACGTGTCGGTTCCACTTCATCACCTCCCCCTTTTCTGAATAATTTGGTCCACCATAAGCGTGGAAGGGTATACTCAGATGTGAGTCCCTTGCTCATTGCACCATCAGGATTCATGCAAGCCGGGCCGAAGACGGCTGAAATGCCAAAAACCGGTCCCCGGAAGCTTGTTTCCTTCCCAGTATAAGAATTGGCTTGGTAGTCTGGTCTGCCTTGTTCCCATGATGCACTGGGCCAGGGACAGACTAATTTGCATGTAGCCAGGTTCTGAGCTGGGATGGTGCAGTGAGCTAAAAAACGGTGATGGATCAAGCCCTGATCTTTGGACTGGGTAAGAGTGGTCTGCTTAATTCAGACACTCTGTTCATCACCACCCCCTTTTCTGAATAATTTTGTCCACCATAAGCGTGGAAGGATATACTCAGATGTGAGTCCCTTGCTCATTGCACCATCAGGATTCAAGCAAGCCGGGCCGAAGACGGCTGAAATGCCAGAAACCGGTCCCCGGAAGCTTGTTTCCTTCCCAGTATAAGAATTGGCTTGGTAGTCTGGTCTGCCCTGTTCCCATGATGCACTGGGCCAGGGACAGACTAATTTGCATGTAGCCAGGTTCTGAGCTGGGATGGTGCAGTGAGCTAAAAAACGGTGATTGATCAAGCCCTGATCTTTGGACTGGGTAAGAGTGGTCTGCTTAATTCAGACACTCTGTTCATCACCACCCCCTTTTCTGAATAGGTTCCACTTAAGCAAGCACCTGAACCACTTCCAATGGTTCATGTATAGGAGGAGGAGAGGTAGGACTTTGATATCCTTGAGTCTCAAAACAGGAGGAAAGCCTGCATACCCTTGAAGATCACTCTTGGTTCAAGCAAGAGTCCTGTACTTCCTCAGGAGGGGCAGAGGGTAGCAGACCACAGGGCAGCACAACATGAACAGCAGTTCTTCAGAGCAGCAGTCCAGAAGAGTGGCAGTATAGCAGTTCTCCCTGGCAGAGTTCTGTCGCTTGCACCATGACCTGCTAGCCCTGCAATGAACACCGCTCACTCCGCATCGTAGCCCTGGTGTCACTGATGGAAAGTGTTGGGCTGAAAGAGGAGCCCCGAGCCACCCCCTTGTCTTGGGTCAAGGTGCATGATTTCAAGGCCTCTAGATTAACAGTTTAGGTCTGGTCAGTGGTCACTAAGAAAGTTCTTGAGCCATCCAGGAGTTTTTTCAACCGACACTGATCTCAACAAGTCTCTGGAACAAAAGTGAATATGAGATGGTGTTAAATGCGTTACATAGGTTAAGTGCTGTAAGACCCTCATCAAGAGAGTCTGATGGTGTCTAATACTGCCACCAGCACTGTTTCTGTGCTGTAAAATAAGTAAATGAAAACATTTTTAGAGGAGAAGTCCATGTGCTTTAGCACTGGTTAGCAGTAATCTGAGTGATAAGGCCAACAAAACCAATGCCAGAAAAAGAAGAGGAGGAAGGCAAAAAGTTTGGGGTAACCCTTCAGAGAGGGTCCCTTTCCAACAATCAGCCTAAAGGATAACATGAAAATCTGATGACTTGCAGCAAATTCACAGAAAATCTCAAACTTTCCCCAATGAAGAATGCTAGGCACACATGGCTATGTACCCCTTTCGCTACTTCAGTTTGCTCAGCGCACACATTAAGCTAAACAATTGTGGTAACAATAAAGGTGCATTTTATTATCAAGCATACATAGCGCTAAAACATTTCCAAACAAGTCAATGATGTGCAGCACTAAAGGAGCTCTCGATCAACGCCGCGCTTTAATGCAGCTCTGTTTCAACTGATATTCCACAAGCCGCAGAGGGCTACATGTTCGCTTATTCAGTTTGACACCTCGTCAGTAATATCTTGCACCATATAACTGAAAGTACAATAAAATGCTAGCCAACACGTTTGTGAAAGAGAAATCCAAATACCAACCCGGTAATGTGGTAGTTGGTATAAAGTGTGAATAACATTTCTCGATGGACAATATGTAGTCTAAACAAGAAATACAAAAGGTGAAGCAATGGAATTGAGTGAAGTCCACTTTTTATTGCTCCAACACACAGATCTAATTTTACTTTCGCATTCCAAAGACACCTGATATGTTAGTTTTATAGCCAATTATGTATTGTGGGATGGTTCATAGTTCTCTTTACAATATAAATTAATTACAATCGTGTGAGTTTACGGCAGGTCCCTAACAACCTATTCAGCTCAGAACTCACAATACAATATCTGAATAGCTCCTTCCGCCATTCTTCGGCAAGATGCATAAGAACAACAGCTGCCACAGCACAATCTACTATGCAAAACAATGCAGTGCACTGCATTGGGACAACAATTTTTAACGTCGATAGAGTGTCATCTTCTGGTGCGACAACATGGCAGTGGGTGAAGCCATAAATAGGCAATGGGCTATCCGTAGGTTATTGGAGCATTTAGTCCTCCTATGCCTGTGCCTCAGTGTATTATTTAGGGATAAACACATCCCAGGAACTAATAATAATGCTGCTGATGCTCTGTCTTGCTCAACATTGCAGGATTTCCTGGTGTTGCATCCACAGGCCGCCGAAAGCCTGACGTAGTCTCCAGAAGTTCTGTGTCATGCCATATCAGCATTGTCTCAACTGTAGAACTTGTTTACAGGAACAATGCTGTGCTGACCCCTTTTCAGTGCAATCGCTATGCATGTTCTTGACTGATTAGTGAGACCAGGGTTGGGCCGGAGTTATATGCGAGGGCATGCGTATCTGCCATTGGTTTCTTTGTGAAGTTGAGCAGTGTCTGCAATGTAGGTAATGCCTTCCTGGTGAAGCAAGCCTTGGATGGATGGGACTGGAGTAGGGCCCATCTGGGCAACCGCAGGAGGCCACTGGATGCACCGGAGCTTTTACGGTGCCTTTGGAGCTGGTGAGTTATTTGGCAACTCGAAAACAGGATCAGTGAGGGGGCTTGCAATTTTCGGACTTCCATGTTTGCGATGACTGACAAACTCTCAGACTGAGGAGGTCCAAAACCGATCAAGTGGGTAGGGGAGCTATCTTTGAGCTCCAGGCGTCTGCACCTGGAACTCTGACGTGCCCAGTCTTCCAAATGTAGTGTGTATCTTGCGCAGCATTCGAATGGGGCGAGGTCGGGATTGTTTATTTATGAGAATTGTGATTGCCTGTTGCTCTCCTAGTTCTCTGCTGTCTTGTCTAAGGACTAGAGAAGCATTGGATTGGATCCCTCGGGGTATTTCTCATATCAATTTAGGATAGGAGCAGTGACCTTCATGGCAGGTGTGGGACTTTTGCAGCAAGAAGTCATATGCATGTTATAAGCACTATGTTCACCCTCGTCTGCCAGAGTAAGAAGATTGGTCTGTATGGTTTTGTGGTCATTGGTGGTTCCTTAGCCCTCCCTTTTCTCTTTTGGTTTAGTAGGTATGGCGTCCAAGGTTGTATAGGTGCTTGATCATTACTTTGTGGCGCATCAGTAGTAACAGTTCCATAGGCACAAGCCTCTATTCCTCCATAATGTTCTCCTTAAATGGTGGGATGTTGGTGGCCTCAAGATATCACTGCTGCACAGTCTAATAGAGTCCATGTAAGGTTCTGCAGTACTGCAGCTGCCCGATGTGGTTGTTGTGTATCTTATGGGTAATGATCTGCTTCGGCTGCGTCAGAAGGACTTCAGAGAATCCATCCTGTGTTAATGTGCTTGGTTATGGCGGACATTTCTTAATGTAATCATCGCATGGTCCCAAATGTTGCCATATCATGATTGGAGTACAAAGGTTAAGCCTAGGGCCATGAATGTGTTGGTGCCGCATCTGAACGCAGAAATGGCAAAACTGTGCCCAGGACCCGGCGACTATGGAAGATCCTGCACAAGTAAATCAGGGGCGAGTACATGTTTCACAAAGATGGAGTCTATTTGTCATATTCAGCTATCCATCTCTTTATTGACAGGATCTGGATGTTTTCACAGTCACTATTCCTTGGCGGGGAGGGTGAAGAACCTTCCATGTGGCGTATTAGCCTCCCTCAATAATAACTTGTCTCAGTAATAGATGGACACTCCTTCCCATACTTCCTAGGTTGGCATCAAGGAAACGGGACAGGAGCATCATCTCACGGTACATCAGTGTGGGGCATGTGGCTGCCACCCCTGATCTCACTCCCTAGGGTGGTCCTGAGGCTGCCTGGTGTTGGGAGCGGGACCATGACAGGTTCTCAAGTGCTCGAGATAAGGTACTGCCCCTTAGGGAGCTGTGTGATCTAATTAGGATTGGGGGCTCAGACCTTGGTGCAGAGGCTTTACTTTCTTCCTACTAATTCGAGTGATTCAACACCCTTCATGTACTTTGCGCTGAATATATCTGTAAAATGTTATAGAATGTTATGTCCCATAACCGTAAATGAGTGCTTCTTTGTAGAGTGTTATATTTGGTTTCAATGACAATGTCACTTTGGATTGTGTTGTCAAATAAACATGATCAATACCAACGCTATGGAGTAGAGCCTTGTCATTGACTTATTTGGGAACATGGGGAAGGCATGGTCCACACTGGAAGCCTCTGGGTTCCATAAACAAGTCCACTACTCAGGGTAGGTACCCTTGCCATAATGTTCGCGTCTACAAGGACATTTTCACTTTACCCACATGCTTACCTTCATGAGGGTACCTTTACGCTATTCACGGAGCGCCACAATAGTTTTACATTCAATGATTCTCCTGCAGTAAAAATGATCACATTCAATGAATCACCCGCAGTTAAAATGATCACCTCGACTAGAATCCGCGTAGGATAATGCCTTCTCTTCTTGTACCTCGAAATGAAATGAAATGAAATAAAAAGTATATTTGTAGAGCGCGATTGCTGCCCTGAGGCGTCCAAGCGCTAGCAACAGGTATGATTTGCTTAACAGAGAGAAAGAGCTAGAGAGTTACAGTGGGGCCTTAAAGAGGAAAGTTTTAAGCTGTTTCCGAAAGGAGGAGAAGTTGGGGTTGGACCTAAGTTGCAGAGGAAGTGAATTCCATAGCTTGGCGGCATTATGAGTGAACATCCTGCCCCCTGCTCTTGCCTTTTTTATTCTAGGGACAATCACCATAAACGCCTGGCTAGAACAAAGGTTTCTGCTAGGATGATACTGTGTAATAAGATCCCGGGTGATAGCTGGTCCTGTGTCCCAAAAGGCTTGGTGGCATATACACATAGCCTTGAAGACAATTCTTTGTCGCACTGGAAGCCAGTGCAGGCTGCGCAGTCCAGGTTTGGCTGACAGTCTACGCGGCAGCTCAAGCAATGTGCGGTCCGTGCAGTTTTGCACTACCTGTAGCTTACGCAGTGTGTATTCAGGGACCCCGAGATAGAGAACATTGCTGAAGTCCAAACGGGGCTGAATCAGGCCCTGAATGGCCACCTGCTTTGCCTCCATAGGCAAGAGGGGGAGAACTTTCCTCAACATCCTAAGGAGACCAAAGCAGGTAGCTGAATGATAGAGAGAAGATAGGTACCTTCTCTCTATCATTTTCACAAGTAGGACATACTATTAAATAGTGAGATTTAAACCTACAACTTTCAATTTGCATGTTGGCCTGAGTCTCCAAACCTTAAGGTCAACTTCTCTAATGGTTTTGGTCTATATCCCTGCATTCACCGCCTTTTTTCCCTTTTGTCTCTCCCCCATTCCTTTATATCCACAGGTATCCATCTCAGGCATGTAACTCTATGCCCTGATGATGAACCCGGTATTTCATGTATGGGATTGAAACGTCGTTGATTCCTTGACACCTTGACACTGTCATATGTATCAATTTAATGTGCTATGGTGTTTTTCTTCATTTATTCTTGCCAATTTGATGATTCCTTTTCCAAGCATTAAGTTATGCCTGAGCCCTTGTTCTTTTTTATGTTCTTATTCTTTCAGAGTTTGTGTTTACACTTTATTGTTATTTTCTTAATTCACAAATATTAAAGGTATTCTTGTCCGGCTGGACAATGCAGTATAGATCTCATTGGATTTCTATATTTCTATATTCATTGCTTCTCCCTTATCCTTCCTGTGAGGGACCACTGTGTTTGTAACATACTAGTGGGCATGCATCACTGATTGTGCCACCCACTGCAGTGTCTGTGCGCATTGTTAACTGCCATGTTGACCTGGCAAATGCACCCACTTGCCAGGCCCAAACCTTCCCTTTTTCTATATTGAAGGCACCCCTATGGTAGGCCCGAGGTACCCCCCTGGGCAGGGCACAGTGTATGTGAAAGGTAGAATACAATACACAATGGGGGCTTTAGGAGATTTAATGGACCAGCAAGGGCACTCTCCCCAATACAGACAAATGACAACACAAAGAGCCTGTGGCTCCAAGTGATTGACTGACAGTTGTCCCAATGAGAAACAATGGAAGAAACAGTGCTTTGAAAGACGGGTCCCTTTTAACGACGGTTTCCTCACACACCAAAGGTGTCATGCTCCATCATGGGGTTACCTCCTTGCGTCACGAACCTAGTCGTGATGCAGACTACAACCCCCTCGCTGCAAGGGAGGAGCTCAGGGATGTTTTAGTGAAGAAGAGGGGTATAACTAAAACCCAATGTGGGTGCAATGTGTGAATGAGGTAGTGCAATGCTGTCTAAACAGTGGTGAGAAAAAGTGGGTAAAACTAGCTACAAGGTAAGCCTACTGTAGTTTATTAATGCTTCCTGGTGCCAGGATTAAAAACAGAAACTGAGTAGTGTGGCTGTCATTGTTAGAGGCAGCTGTACTAGAAAGTGATCAACATGTTTCAGCCATATTGACCTGAACCAGTGTCATGGCTTTCATCAGGATCTCTTTTTTTTATAGCTGCTACAAAATGTGTGTGAAAACAATGAGAATAAAATAATTTTTCGAAAAAAGACAGAGTTTAATACAAAACCAGTGATCCGGCTGTTCAGCAGATTCACAGGTGTACCCGTGGTAATATAAAAAATACAACATACTGCACTGTTAGTGCAGTGGGGTATAGTGTGTTTGTACCACATTCTCAAAAACCTAAAGAGACAACTTAATGCACTTCAAATGACTGTCTCAAGTGCCATACAACAGAAAAAGTGTGTAGTGAAACAGTTACTTGGTTCTGTAACACTCACCTACAAACGTCAGGTATCTTATATCATCCGTCCCTGGCAAGTGGCCCTAGGTACAAACGTCCATCCAACCTAGTGAGTAGCGGTTGTGGCGTTATAAGTTTGTAAATAGTAGTAATACCTAATAGCATGAAAGAGATTGAGTATCCTGTGGCTACAAAGGTAAGAAATATTCTGTGAGCAGACTAGGTTGCTCACATGGTCACAAATTTATCAAATGATGTGCCGCCTACAGGGTAAAGCTGTAATGAAGGCTGTATGGGGTGTCACAGGGTTTATAACAGACAGTTTAGAACTGCTGCACATGGTGTACTGGGAGTATGGAGGACCCCGGGAGAAGCAGAGTATGTGCCCCAGTACCGTGGAGCCCTAGTATAGTGTAAAGTTGACCCCAGAGTAGAGGGAGTATGGAAAACAGGCATTATGCCTTGAGGTCTCGCTAGCCCTGGCCACAGAATGGTTAAATGCACTTGCTGGCAGGACCCAGAGATGTATGACGCAAAAGGTGTTTTGAGCGAGGACGGGGAGGAAATATCACGTCGAGCACATGAAACACCCAAAACAAGTCCTGGTGCAATGGCCCTTCTAAAAAGCCAAACGTGAAAACAAACCGAAACGGACCAAGTCGCTCAATAGAAAAAGGAATTAATGTAACCCAGGGTGGAGCAGGAATTAATGCAAAGCCCGGCGAAAATGCCCTTCTAAAGAGCCAATTGTGAAAACAAACTGAAACGGACCAATCTGGTCAGTAGGAGAGGAACAGGGCTCGAGTCCCAAAAAAAGAAGTGGGGGGACTCTCCAATTTAGGTGGCATCACGGGAAGTGACATCACGGCAGGAAGTGACATCACAGCAGGACGTGACATCACATGTGAGGCAGATCTATCATTTGCACATATTGCAAGATTTAACAATTGAAGCTGCTCAGTACTTAAGCCAGTGACTTAAGGTCCCTGTGTGGGGGAATTAACTGCCCAAATATGGAGGAAGTTTGGGCATGTAAAACTTAAGAGTACATTTCATATGTTTTAAGAACAACTCTGCCCATGGCTGTCCAGGGCCTGTGGGTGACCTATATGTCATAAAAGGGAAGGTTTGGTCCTGGCAAGTAGGTAAAATGACCAGGTCGAAATGGCAGTTTAAAACTGCACACACAGGCTCTGCAGTGGCAGGCCTGAGACATAGTTAAAAGGCTACTTAGGTGGGTACTAGTAACATTTGATTTATATGCTCTGGGCACAGGTAGTGCACTTTAGTAGGGACCTATAAGTAAACCAAATATGCCAATCATGGATGCCAATTGTCATCACATTTGAGATACAGAGCACATGCACTTTAGCACTGGTCAGCAGTGGTAAAGTGCTCAAGAGTCCTAAAGTCAGCAAAAACTAAGTCAAAAACTGGAGGTTAGAAAGCAAAAAGTCAGGGTAAACCACACCAAGCGATACCAGGTCTAACACTTACAACAATAGGATAATCCTTTTGTGCTACACATATCATAACACATTGACTGTATCGTGCAAAGCCCTACAAGACATTCAAGAGCGCCATAAACAAATGACACTATTTTACCCTAAAACTGACCAAATGTGTACCCCATTGCCCGGGAGAATCAGAAAGTCACTTCACCTAGGGCTCCAGAAAACCAATCATCTCTCATGCATAATACATGCACACAATGTCACATAGGTGCAAAGATACTGAGAATTAATTGGAACAACCAGGTGCATATAAGCTATTTTGTGGAGTTGACTGCAGCAAATTGAGCTAATTCCAAGTGGCCCAGTGGCTCTGCACCAGGGATCACTGGGTGTGGGAACATCAGACCCAGCTTAAACAGGTGCAGCTGTGCACCTGGTAACACCTTGGTTTAAGGTGGGGTAGGAGCTAATGGTGCAAGTTCAAACTGCCCGTAACTCCCACCTCTAGACAATGCTTTACCAAGGGAGACTACAGGTTTTCTTTGTCCAGGACACCTTACCCGACCAACAATCAAAGATCTGCACTCGCTTACCACTAATATTGACAACTTTCTCAAGTTATTCCACATCCTCAAGGTTATTTCTCTTTCCCAGGACAAAAACTGCTTGTGAAACTTTAGGAAAATTAGCCATCTAAAACGTTCATTATGAGTTGTTTAGATTTAGCTGCAGGGATACCGACCACAAACCGATATTCTGAGAACCTGGTATCTCTGCACCTACATCTCACCACCTCATCTTCAGGATTCAGTTGGCTCACTTCTCAGGTAGCTTAAACTCTAGCACTAAGATGTATTGAAAAATTTGAAGACGGCATGAAGTCATTCCATAAAGCGCTGGTGCAATAGGATATAATACGCTTCTAGTAAGGCCGAGTGAATATTCATCAAGTGTGTGAAGGAGTACTAGTCCGCTAAGCTCAGGCCCATAATCCTATAGAAAAACTCTCTAAAATATATGCAAGAATACTTAAAACAACTTGCTACATTAAAATAATTTTGAGCAGGGGTTCATATATCAACCGTAATCTTAGATTACGAGTCTAACAGAGGGCAGAAAGGAACAAAAAACAAGGGAAAAACAAGTCTAGCAAAGGGCAGGAAGGCACAAAAAACAAGGGACAAACAAGTCGAACAGAGGGCAGAACGGCACAAAAAACAAGGGAAAAACGAGTCTAACAGAGGGCAGAAAGGCATAAAAACAAGGAAAAAACGAGTCTAACAGAGGGCAGAAAGGCACAAAAACAAGGGAAAACGAGTCTAACAGAGGTTAGAAAGGCACAAAAACAAAGGAAAACGAGGAAAACAGAGGGCAGAAAGGCACGAAAAAAAGGGAAAAAACGAGTCTAACAGAGGGCAAAAAGGCACAAAAATAAGGGAAAAAAGGGGAACAGAGGGCAGAAAGGCAGGAAAAAAAGGGGAAAACAATTCTAACAGAGGGCAGAAAGACACGAAAACAAGGGAAAAACGAGTCTAACAGAGGGCAGAAAGGCACAAAAACAAGGGGAACAGAGGGCAGAAATGCATGATAAAAGGGAAAAACGAGGGCGGGACTGCTGAGGTGCAGAAACACACATCCAGTGACGTCTGCTATGACCACTGATTGGTCCCAGACATATCTGTTCCACTGGTAGGACCGAGTCCCCCGGCATGGTAAAGAAGGGGTGGGGCTGGTTGCATGAGCTGTGATAGGCGTGGGCGTGGTGAGCCATCCGAGGCTTCACCCGGAAATGTCTGCTTTGGTCGGTGCGCTCTGCATCGTATGCTGAAGGAGCAGGCCAGCGCAGGGTGGACGGCGTTTTAACAAGTAAGCGGGGGGACGGAGTCCCCCCTGGAAAATAAGTGTGGGCACGCCGTCTACCCGCATGGTACCCCGACTCGAACCCTGTAGAGGAATGAATGCATCCCAGGGCAGAGAAGCGCTTAAGGGCATAAAAGCGTAATACCGCTCAGTGCAGGAGGAATCGATGTAACCCAGGCCAAGGCAGCGCTTAAAGGCTTAAAAGTATACAGGCATGTGGAGAGACTTACAGCTCAGCTGAAGCGAGCATCTCAGGCGTCTGTCCGTGAAACAGGGAGACGCTGCCATTACACCGAGGTCCGGGTTAAATTGGGATATTCACCCGGAAATGCAGGTCAATGAACCAGAAATGTTCCCAGGAATGATGAGAAACATAGTTCCTTAAGTTGGTTCAGCGCTAAATGGGGCAAACACACACTTATTTACTTATTTGCCGCATGTACTATGTAAAGTTAAGGGGCGGGTTAGAACACTACAAATCAGCCAGATTCTGATATGCATGTAAAAGCTAGCAAAACCGGAATGGTTCATAGCAATGAAGCAAAATGTAGTGCCTGGGATGGTTCAGAGCTAAATGGGGCAAACTCTCACACCTCACTTCTTGGCTGTATGTCCTGTGTCAAGATAAGTGTAGCGACACTCCAAGTGTGTCAGCGTTGTAATGTATGCAAAAACTAGCAGAATAATGAATAGAAAAAGACCAGCAGATTAATGAATGAAAAACTGTCAAGGAATACCGGCTTAGTAAACATGAATGGAAGTGCATTTAGCGCTTATGTGGGAGCAGTTGTATAAGTTACATCACGTGACTTTAGGAAAGTACACCTATGCCAAGGTTGTGATGCAATGTCAGAGGTTGTAGTCCAAGGTTTAAAGAGCTTTATCAACGGTGTGACATACATACAGAGTCTGGTACATTAAATATATTACCCACAGACTAGTACCCAATGGTGCTGGGAAGGGCCAAACTCAAGTAAGAGATAGCCATTGGATCTCATCATTCAAACCATTAGCGAATGTATCAAGTCTGAAGACCCACAGTTGTTCAATGCATAACAATCTATTTATGAGTGAAAATGTGAAAGGTAGGACATGCACTGGTGTGTGATGTCCCGATAGTGAAATACTGCCAATTTCGTTTTTCACTATTAAAAGGCTACCTAGCCCAATAGGATAGAATGGGAGATTATTTATAATATCTTATACATCTAACTTCACATTGTAACAAGATAGAGAAATAAAGTGTAGGCTCTCTGCACTCAGAATTTAATAACATATTTTAGTTAAGATGGTTTTTAAATTGTGTGTTTGAAAATGACACTTTTGGAAAGTAAGCATTTTCTTATTTAACCATTCTGTGTGCCTCTGCCTGTTTGTGTATTGACTGTCTGGTTTTGGAATGACAGGGGCTGGTGATGTGCATTCACTATAGGCAGCCACATAGGGGGGAGGTTGAGGTGTGCCTGACCCTTCCTGAATGAATAATAGCCTGGCTGAATAGACCCTGGCTGAATTTAGAGTAGTGGGAGGAGATTTCCTTGCACCTGAATAGGGCCTCTCTCCCTTGCAAAATGCTGTCTCCACATCCCGTGGTCATGCTGCACCAGTGAGGACAGAACTGGTTTGGAGGGGGCTTAGAGACCCTAAAACAAAGACATTTTGGGGTATTAATATTAGACCTAAAACCCCTGAAATTTAGACTACTTCTGGAATCTAGAGGAACCTTTGCCAAGGAGAAGAGCTGTAGAAGCTGAGAAGAAGTACTGCCCCTTTCTTGTGTGCTGTCTGGGGTTTGCCTTCAGTAGCAGCTCTTACTGCCAAGGAAAGGAGAAGGACTTTGCTGTGTGCTTTGTCCCCCCACTTGAGGAAGATCTCCAAAGGCTTGAATAGAGTTTGCCCCCTGTTCTAAAGTCTCAGGGACACAAAGATTTCACCCTCAGCTCCCCTGAACTTTATTGTTGTGAGTTCTGACCTTCCAAGATGGGCCTGCAACTGTGTTTGGCCTCTGGAGGCAGTTTCTGCTGTTGGGATCTGGAAAAGCAACGCAACTACAAGAAAATCGATGAACCCAAGCTTTTGGAGTGGTGCACCGCTCGATATTAAAAAGGTTGTTGGTCAATAAGTCAATAAGTCATATGGTCTTGTTAAAGTTGTCTTAATCAATCCTTTATTTTCATAAGTGTCCAAATACAAAATGCCAGCCGACACGTTTCGCTCATATAAAATGATCTTCTTCTGGGCATAAAATGACGGTCCTGGGAGAGACAAAGTATTTGTGCAATATGGCTGCCTGGGCCTCCTTGATAAGGGCCAGTATGTGGTGAGTCTGAAAACAAAGAAGGTAGTAGCCATCCACTTCAGAAGTATGAATGACCTCTGGAGGCTGTTTCTGCTGTTGGGATCTGGAAAAGAAACACAACTACAAGAAAATCGATGCATCACTCTTTGTGCAGCAGTTTTCTGACGCAGCACCACTGTGAGATAAGAATGTCCTTGCATCGCCGTGCCGCTGCCAAACCAACACAGCGCTTGACGCTGCTGCAAGAATCGATATAAAGAGGGAATGTGGCTGAAGAAACCAACGTAGCACCGCTTGACGCCGCCATATCGATCGCCGATGCTGCCTTGATTTCCATGCATCATACCTGTGCTGCAAGTTTTCTCAATGCATCTCCCCCTGACCAGTAGCATCTCGGAAATGGTGCATCACTTGCCCCTACAGACCGGACTTGACGTATCACTTTTCCTGTGTGCAGCAGAACTGACGCATTGCGTGCATATAGTCTCAGGAACTGGCGCATCTCTTTGTTTTTCGACGCTTCCCTTCTCTGCGGCTGTTTGGCCTTGTGAATTTTTTGGAACTACCGGTACCTTGACTGGTGTGGTGTCCATTTGTGGTGTTATCACTGTATTACTGTGTGTTGTGATTACAAACACTTTACACATTGCCTTTGGGATAAGTATGTCTGCTTGTGTCTAATACTTCCTTTCTTTCCACGATGAATGCTGTGGGAAAGCCTATGGAGTTGCTTCTGAGTGTCCTACACTCACTGTGGAAGTCTGTGGGCAGACTCAAAAGTGACAGTGTTGCCTTTGCACCTTTCATCCCTTGCCTTCATTGTTGATCCACCAAAAGGGAATTGCAGGCATTCTTTAACAGGCACTAAATGCTGTGTGATGGATTATCTGAATATAATCTTTTCTTTAGCTGTTAGTAAAACTAATAAAACAAGACTTTGCAATGCAATAGGTCTTGCATTGGAAAAAGTTGGAGCAATTGGGGTTGCAAATATGAATGTTCGTTAGATTTTTTTGATTGTTAAAAACATCCCAGCAGTAGCATAAGTAAGGGTGCCGTACTGTATGTGGCTAATAGAGGTCCCTTTACAACTCTACAGGGACACCTAGTAACAGCCTGTGATACTGCATCCTTTTCATGCTTCGTGGATTTTATTTGACTAATTATGATACTGCTGGGATATTTTTTAACAACAAAAAGAAAATCTAACAAACATAATTTGCAAAGCCAATAGCTCAAACTTTCAGTAATGCGAGACCTATTGCATTGCAAATGCTTGTTCCTCTTTCCGTGTGTGTTGTATTCTGCAGCGCACATAGACATGTGAAAATGCCTCTTAGGATTGACACCCTTATGCACCATGGTGCAAGGGTGCCTGCATTGCCACTAGGCAGCCATTGTGCGCCAGCATTGTTGCAGGCCCTGGACAGCAGTGGGCTCTCCGCCCAGGGGTCCAGCAACATGTCTGCTGTGTGTCAGCCTAGACAGCCTCTCAGACAAGACGTGGATTGTAGGTTAGGTTTCAGGGGGCATCTCTAAGGTGCCCTCTATAGTGCATTTTACATCAAATCCCACACTGGCATCAGTGTGGGTTTAATGTACTGAGAACTTTGATATCAAACTTGGCAGTCTTCAGTGTAGCCATTATGGTGCTGTGGAGGACGTAATGACAATCTCCCAGGACCATATACTCTTAATGACATCACTGCACTTACAGTGCCCAGGAATAGCCCTGGGTACTGTAGGGGCACAGAGCTTATGCACCTGTGCCCACACCACTGGCATAGGGCACCCAGCTAGAGGGGTGACTGATGTGTGCTAGGGCAGAGGGTGTGTGGGCATGGCACCCAGGGATGTGTGCCATGTAGACTCTTTGTTTAGTACTGTACCAGGACACTCAGTCAGCAAAGGCAGTGTGTGTGTGTCAGGGTCCGTAAGGGTGGCACAATAAGTTCTTCAGCCCTTAGGCGTCTTCTCTGGTCACAATCCCCTGGGTACCTAGGGTAACATTTACCATGGGCTGACATGTGGCCAGAGATGCCTATTGGGTTTTAGTTTCAACACAGTTGTAGGGAAGGAACACATGCCCTGGGCACCTGATTGGCAGGAGCCCAGGGCACACTCAGTCAAAGCACATCAGTAATTCAGCAAAAAGTGGGGGCATACCATGCAAGAAAGATTACACTTTCTCAAACATGTGTGACGCAAACCTCTAACTCATATTCATTAGCCATTCAAAGTCACATTGATGGCTTTGAATGGTTTAGAAAATATGGAATAATGCAATGCAGCACATATCGCTGTGTTGCATTACTCTATGCAAGGGAGGCGTTCCATGGGCGTTGTGGTCAGTGTTCCCTTGCACTTCCCATGGCTTTCGATGCATTCCCAGATTTGCCAAACCTGGTATAGTTGGGAAAGCATCAAAAAGATACGCCTCCCCAGGAGAGGCGTACTAAGGAGAAATATAATTTCTCCTCTTTACTTCCTCTTTCTATGTGTGCTGGATTGTGCAGCACACATAGAAAGAGGAACATGCCTCTAAAGATTGTTTTGTGCAGGAAGGTACCTGTTAGATCTGGGGGTCTCTAGTTGGCAATGGTATTCACCTTTGTACAAATAGGGACCCTTACTTCTAAGTCAGGATAAGGGGATTACACTCCTTAATAACCCCTTCTCACCCCCTTGGTAGCTTGGCACTGGCAGACAGGTTTATCTGAGAGGCAGTGTGTTAAGCATTTGTGAATATACACAGTAATACAGTAAAACACTACAGATGGACACAACACAGGTTTTATAAAAATAAGTATTCTTTATATAGACTTAACACAAGACCATAAACAAAAAAAATCCACATTACTATACTTAAAGTTGACTTAAATATTATCAAAGTTGCTTAGTTCAAGTTGATGATAAATGCGACAAGGTTCTCAACAAAGTACCTGGATGCGTAACGCAAAGCGAACAAAAGGCTCGCAAAAGGGGAGATGCATCGGTTCCGTGATCCGGGGGAAAGGATTTGTCGTGCCTCAATGCTTGCGCAGAGTAGGGGATGCGTCGTGATCCTTACCGGTACGGATGTGATGCGTAGATTCTCAGCCTGTGGGCCCGTTGTGATGCGCAAGATGGCACCTTGATGTAATGCGATGATCCGGTTGTGATGCGAGAAGATGGCGCTCTTGATGCAACGATTGGTAGACGATGCGTAGACGCCCTGGCAGCCTTGCAATGACTCTGTACTTTGGAGCCCCAACAGGTCGGTAATGCGACAGGAGGCAGCTTTGACGAAGACACGCTTCCAGGGAGATGTGGTGGCGGCACGCTTCCCCGGCGATGTGACCATTTCAGCTGTGGCAGCGACACGCTTCCTCTTGATGCGTCGCGCTTCCAGCTCCCAGTGACACGCAAATGTCTGTAGATAGAATTCCCAGCTAGGAAGTTCACAGGGGGAGCTGGTAGTGAAGTCTTTTGTCCCTGAGACTTCAGCAGAAGGCAAGTACAGTTCAAGCCCTTGTAGAATATTCTGTAAGATGATGAAAGTCCTTAACCAATTTCCTTCTCCTTTGCCTTGGCAATGAAGCAACCACTGCAGGCCAACCCAGCAAACAACACACTGGAAGAGAGGCAGTCCAAACTCCCGCAGCTTTCTTTGGTTCTTCTCCTTGGTAAAAGGTTTCCTGTTCCAGAAGTGATCTTACGTCCCAAAATTTTCACCCCAAAATACTTTGTTCTCTGAAGGCAGAGCGGCCTCTGCCTAGTTCAAACCAGTTCCTGAACACTTGTTTACACGACTCCTTCCTTCCTTTCACAGTGCTGGGTAGAGACATCAGACGCCCCACAGGAGGTGGAGCCAGCACTGGGGAGAGAAGGCACAGCCCTGGAGCACTAAGTTGACATGATTCCTTCTCTCCTTTCACAATGCAGGGCAGAGACATCAAACTTAACAACAATATCTCAACTGGTAATATTCTTAGAGACAAATAAAACATGTATGCAAAACTGCTCAAAGTGTAGGTGACGATCGTGGCTTGTTCGGAACGATTACCGCTGATTGAATCAGCCCCAGGCTTTCCACCCAGTAACCTATGAGACCTCCGCCGATGACTGCATCACTCAGTCCACGGAGCCCTATCTTCCACGTTGCTTTATTCGCCCAGGACGCCACTGCGATCAGGACCCAGTCTCCACAGACGCCGTCCGTCATTCCATTCCCGCTCCTGCTGCGATCACCGCCAGCACGGCCGCAGACCCTACCAGCACAGTTCTTTACCACCAACCTGGTCCTGAAGATGATCCTGAATAAAGAGGATCGAAACCCCGTCGACTGTTCAGCGCAATTGAAGGCGATTCCACCATGTGGCTCTGTTAAATTCCTCAGATTAACGAAAAAAGACATTGAAATTATTGTTTTGAGCCATATTTTTTATTTAAAACATTCAATACACTGTAAATACACTTTCTCACCTTGCGCGTCGTTGCTGATCACTATTGTCACTTGCGTCGCCACTTTCTGTATCACCTACACTTTGAGCACGAAGTGCAATTCGGGTTGTTTTACTTATGACTCTATACAATGCTGATACAACTGTTTACATTGCCTACTTGATTTATATGATGCCTCGAGCACAATTCAAAACTTCATCTATTGAGTCTCCTTGTGTCCGCCTATGTAATGGTTGATGCATACATGTTTTATTTGTCTCTGAGAATAATACCAGTTGAGATATTGTTGTTAAGTTTCATTGACGCACCCTATTCTCAACATGGTTTAAGGGTTATACTCCTGTAGTTCTCTACAAGGGCAGAGACATCAGGCACACCACAGGAGGTGGAGCCAGCATTGTAGAGGGAAGGCCCAGCCCTATTCACGTCCCAGGAGCAAATCCTCCCTCCCAACTAGATGCAGATCTCTCTATTCACCACTGGGCTGCCTCAGCCTGTCTCCTGGAATCCCCCAGCCCTGTCACTCACAACCTCCAGACAAGGAATACACAACCTAGCAGAGGCAGGCCTGGACAGTTAGGCAAGAAAATACCTGCTTTCTAAAAGTGGTATTTTCAAACACAGAATGTTAAAACCAACTTTATTAAAAGATATATTTTATCATTCTAAGTTCAGGCATACTAAATTCGAATTTTTACCATGTTCCCTGAGTCAGTTAGGATTATACGAATGTAATAATCTAACTGCCCATTCTAGCCTCTGGAGAACAGGTAGCCTTGCAGTAGTGAAAAACGAAAATGGCTGTAATTCACTATTAGGACATGCCACACACATCAGGGCATGTCCTACCTTATACTTACAATGCACCCTGCCCTTGGGCCTATCATAGTGGTGTCTGATATGAAGCAGAGGGAAGGTTTATGGACTAGCAAGTGTGTGCATTTGCCAAATCGACATGGCAGTACTACGCTGCACACAGGCCTTGTAATGGCAAGCCTGAGACACACTGTACAAGCTACTTCTGTGGGTGGCACAACCAGTGCTGCAAGCCCACCAGAGCATTTGATTTACAAGCCCTGGGCACACATGGTGCACTGTACTAGGGTCTGACAAGTAAATCAAATAACCCAATCATGTGGGCACTAATCAGTACATCAATTTAACATATTGAGCACTTGCACTGTGGCACTGAATAGCTGTGGCACAGTGCCCAAAACATATAACCAGCAAAGACATATCAAAACTGAGGAGGCGATCAGTAAAAATGGAAGGGAGACTCACGCCAATGATGCCAGGTCTAATAGTATCCCTTCCTACACAAAAGCAATCCTGCAGGCAACACAGGTACCCTTGCACCATGGAGCAAGGGTGCCTGCATTGGCGCAAGGCGGGCCATTGTGCGCCAGTGCAGGGTGAAAGTGCTGTATTCCTTAAACACAGCACATTCCTGCCCTTTCTCTGTGACGCACCTCAGCGCAGCAAGGTGACTTACTGTGCTGCTCTGCGCCACAACCTTCATAAATATGGCCTCTGATATGCTCATTTTATAGCCAGTTATGTGTTGTGGGACAGTTCATAGTTTCCCATAGAATATGAATGAGTTTCAATCGTTGTGTGAGTTTATGACATGTCCCTAACAAGCTATTCAACCCAGAAATCAGAACTCAGAACACTTTTTCTGAATAACTCCTTCCACCATTCTTGCCAAGACACACAAGAGCAACAGCTGCCTAACACTTTTGCTACAGCACAATTCACTGTACAAAAATGTTATGAATGCATTGCGACAACAATATTTAAGACAGATCCTCATATGAGCTGACCATCTTAGGATTTCAAAATTTTTGGAGCGCATGTCTTATCTGCGTTGCCTTGAGAGACCAAATCTAACCCACAAAGGGTCCTTCACCCTTCCAGGTTTTAAGAAAAAGATAGCAGCTGCCTCAAAGCCCCTTCTACAAGGCTGCTGGATGGTTTTCGAAATGTGTCCATCAACTGGCCCAAAGAAAGCGACAGGCACGGCAAAGGGAACAAATAGCGCCCCTCAGATTGGCCAGGAACCATTGAACTGGCCAATGTTGCGTAGAGGCTTGCAGGCTGAAGTGAACAAAAGGCTAGGGGGCCACGGCCCGAGTCATTTTCAAATAAAAAGCTGTATAAATGTGTTCAAACTTACAAGAAAGTTGTAAAGTAACTACCATCCAACGATTTAAAATGTGAAGTCGAGGCAATATCTGGAATTTTCATAGATCTGTTTGAAGAGAAATTGTGATATTAACATAAACAAAACAAAAACTAATGTAGAAAAAAAGTATTAATGAAGATCTGGTGACATAAAAAGGAGAACAACATATTGTTTCTAACTTTACTGTTGTAGTCAAGCAAGCCCCATGAAGGAGAAAAGAATGTATTTTTTTTAGCAGAGGTATCGGGTAGCCATTACTTTTGCATCGGTTAACGACTAGACGAAATGTGTTTCTTCAGACATGTTACAGTGTGAAGTGATCAGAGACACGCCCTTTACACGAACTCAGATTTCAATACGTGAGAAAGTATTAAACTCAAAGCAATATATAAAAGGCGTTCCGCGTTCCAGATGTATGCAATAAACGTGATTAAACAGAAAGCCACATGTTTGCAAGAGATAATACAGACGGTTAGGGTAGTGTTTGCAAATGTCTAATCTCTTCTTTTGTTTTTATCTCTGTAGTTTCCATAGTGATTGAGGGCGCACATTATTGGTACGATTTTTTTTCGTCAATAGCTACATATTATCATTTGAGTTCCTGTTGCTATTTTGCAGGCTTCAGTCAACTAGGTGTAGGTGGAAAAGGGCAGAAGCGCTATTAACAAGGCATTTTTATATCGCAGGCATGGTCTGAAAAACCATGTACTTTTACTCGTAAAGTACAGTATTAATCCCAGGAGGTCCTTCCCATCAGTGAGAGTGAAAATGCAAACGCTTCGTCTTTTATTTCTGTGGCATGTGTTACATTGAAAGGCGCCCCTGTGGGTTATAAAGTCAGTACAGCGCACCCAGACGTGCTCAAAGGTACCAGAGTGATTATTAGCTTTCAGACGGCAGAGCGGGCCGGCGAGAGGTCCGCCGCTTGCCTGGCTGTGTTTCAGGTACTGGAGTGTACCTAGGCGGCGTGCATTGTGTTTAACATCTGTTTATTACTTCACAGCGCAAGGTTCACATCGGCGTACCCCCTTCACTATAAGCGAACAAATTATAAAGTTTTCAGCTTCTAAGGGGACCGAGGAGGTGTTAGTTTCTCAGACGTGAGGCTTCAGATCACAGCGGGTTGTAGCCAAAAGCGTCACCACCTACCATGTTTTGAAGCAGTGTGGAACTGCGTGTTTGTTAGCGTTTGAGGGTGTAGTTTGCAGAAGGTTTGTATTTGAACCTGCACGCTTGCACTGATTATCTGCAGCTTTGTTTGCAGGCCTTTGAATTGGCATCTATACTATATGTCAGGTAGTAATGTTGCTTCGCATAACTACACAGACTTTTATGTGAGGTTTGCCTGCCAGCATCATGTGCAAACAGAAATCCCATCTGAGAACAGATACCGTCGGAGGAAGATCCTTCTCCTACGTGGCAGCCAAGACATGAAACTCCCTCCCCACCCACCTACGGATGACCCAGGACCATCTCTCCTTCAGGAAACAACTCAAGACCTGGCTGTTCGAGCAGTGGCACTCCCCCACCCCCATGCCCCCCACCCCTCAGCGCCTTGAGACCCTACGGGTGAATAGCATAGCGCGCTTTACAAATTTGGTGATCGATTGATTGATTGATACCGAGGGCACGTGTTATGTGCTGATTCCTGTGCAGTGGGCCGGGTCCCTCCAGACATCTTAAATAAAACGGATAGTGAAACAGGCCCTGTATTCATGTCGTTAACTGTACAGGCAAAATACTGATTGATTTCTTAACAGTTAATGTAAAAAAGAAAAAACGTTAAGGAAATCCATACTGTTAATGTTTATATTTCATGCGTTTTATTTAATCTTGCATTCCCTAAGATTGTTAGCTAATCCCAGAATGTTGTGTTTCGGTATAATTTTGCAATATCATATTTCTCTTGTGTAGTGAACTCTTTCAACGGATCGCTTCCCGGTAGCTATAACCGGCCATGATTGAGACCTCTGGAGTTGAGGCTGAAGGCGGTGGGAGTTTCTCTCAACGCATGTCAGTGGGTCAAAAATGGTGCTCAGCATACATTGTCACACAATCCTCGGCCTCTCTGCAGAGGGCACTGATCAATGATCACATTTGTCAGTTGCAGCTGTGATTCTGTGCAAATGTGAGGTGTGGAAGAGGTACACAATTGTCAAAATATTGACAAGGCAAAATTAAAGAAAATCCAGTACTTATTGGTAAGTGTGTGTTATGTGTGCTTGGGTGGTGAAGTGAAGGAGATGCAAGGAAGTACACATTCGCTTTGTTTTAAGTATCTCTTTTGTTTCAATTAATATCTCGGGCTAATGTATCTGTTATGTTCTGTTTTACATCAACCATAGTGGATTCAATCGGATGGTGATCAAAGAAAATAATTGAAATACTTTTGCGTTGTGTATATCATAAATATAGCATTTTCCTGTCCTTTCCTTTGGCACACGGCAGCGCAGCAAAGTGACCTGTAAATGAGGCCCCTCATTTTTAACAGAAGGGGAGAACAGGAGTGATTGAGACACTTTGAAGACTACTTCTGTGGTAGTGATGCTACAAACTGAAACTTCACACCTAGTTGTGTGCTTTTTAAATAGTTTATTGTTCTTTTAATGCGCCGATTTGAAACATTTGAGGAATTAAATATTAATAGTATTACAATTCACGCTAACCTCGCTCCTGCCTGAGTAGGACACCAAGGGGCAGATTTATGAGGCCCTTGCGCCACGTTTACGCCGCTGTTGCGTCACGCAAGGCGGCGTAAACGTGGCGCATCCCTACGAACGATTTACAACGTGACGCATCTAGGCAGATGCGTCACGTTGTAAAGCCCTGCGCCGCTTGTGGGCGTTCCGGCGCAGGGTGGGCGTTCCGGGGCAGGTGCGCCTCGCAAAAGTGGCTGAGTGAAATCTATGAGATTTCACTCTGTCACTTTTAAGCCAATGCTGCGTCAAAAGCCTGCGCCTGCTTGAAGCAGGCGTAGGTCTTGACGCAGCATTGTTAAAATGGGGCACCCCCGAGCCTTGCTGGAGCTGTGTCGCGCTTGCGACGCAACTCCAGCAATGCGCCACATTTCCGGCACAGATGCGTCACGCATCTGTGCCGTTTTTGCACCATGGTGCGCCGCATTATAAATGCAGCGCACCATGGCTGGCGGAGCTGTGGCGCACTGTGGCGCATGTTAACTGGCGCATCCCTGGGGATGCGCCAGTTAACATAAATCTGCCCCCAAGTCTGTTCTGTGCCTGATACGTCCTGGTCCGCCGCGGCTGAGAGTGCCGATTGTGCGGAGGGCGGGGCTGGAGGCTGTTTGAAACACTTCCGCTGAAGGGAGCAGTCTAGTGGCGTGACTATCGCGCATTCAAAAGCAGGAACAGAGCGGGGGCCCGAGAGATAGCAGCAGGTAATAAGGCTGCGGTAGCGACGCTACAAACTGGATCTTCAGACCTAGTTGTGTGCTTTTTAAATTATTTATTGTTCTTTTAATGCACCAATTTGAAACATTTGAGGAATCAAATATTTATAGTTTTAAAATTCACGCTAACCTCTCTTCTGCCTGAGTAGGACACCAAGCCTGTTCTGTGCCCGATTTGTCCTGGTCCGCCGCAGCTGAGAGTGCTGATTGTGCGGAGGGCGGGGCTGGATGCCCAACCAGGGCAAGGGGCCAAAAATGCTGCTCATTGTACCCTAGAAAGTAGGATCAATTACTCCAGTGAGCAACTTAGACAACTGGAACTAAAGTCAATGCCTAATTGTAGACACAATTTTGATATAGAGCATGCAATAAGAAAATGCGCACACTGCCTGTTCAAATTAAATCCCATTATTGAACAGACTATTAAACAAACAGCCTACGTTGTGAGATGCCTCCTCATTAACTGTAGATCACTGAGTAGACATAAAATTGGAATACATGATTGAATTTCGCGGAAAGATCCAGATGTCTTGTTTCTGACAGAAACTTGTCTACAGGAATCTTCTGTGCCTGACATCCTACAAGCACTCCCTTCTGATTATGGAATCCTTAGAGTGGACCGTACTAAGAAGAAGGGAGGAGGTATACCTATATTTACAAATTGACACTTAGCTGTACATTGATGGAGAAAAACATAGGAGAATGTGAAGCAGCGGTCTTTAAAATAAAACCTAATGATAAACAAACTATAACTGGTTATTTGATTTATAGACCCCCAGGGACATGCACAGTTTTTAACATGAGCCTCTTGGAAAACGTAATCCAACCAGCACTGTCCCATAGTAATTTGATTGTTCTAGGAGACTTAAATTTACATTTTGATGACAAAATGTGTAAAAAACACAATCTCTGCGACAGGAGATAGCGGGGCTCCAATTAAAATTGAAGTCTACACATGCCACTCCTCAATTAGGACATCTACTAGACCCCATCTTTTCAAATTGCAAAGGGTTATTCGTAGAACATCCGAGTGCTGTGCCATGGTCAGACCGCCATCTGGTGACGTTCTCCATCCCAATACTAAGACCACCAACAAAAAAAGGTTTCTTGACCTACAATAGGCATGTGAAATGGCCTAAACTTAATGAGATCAATTTTACCCAGGCCTTATTAGCAAACCCTCCTATTATGGGAAACAACAGTAATGAAGCAAGCCTAGGGGTAGATAAATGGATTATGGATGAGTTAGATTTGGCAACACCATGGACCAACAGTACTCCACAGAGGCAGACAAAGAGTGCGCCTTGGTTCAATGAGACTCTACAGTTGGCCAGAAAGGCATGCAAAAAGCAAGAACGAAAATGGAGAGAAAGCTAATCAGACTCAGAGAAAATGATATATAAAATCAAGCTTAGACAATATCATTCACTTATAAAGAAAGTGCATGCGATCTATTACTCTGAAAGAATCAAGATAGCAGAATATTCATCAAAGGAACTATTTCGAATCTTTAAAGAGATATCTTCACTAGAGAGAACAATAACTCCAATTTTAGGTTCAACAGAGACTTGCAATGAGATTGCGGAGTTTTTTGCTGAAAAAGTATCTAAGATCTATGATTCCTTCACTGACGACGCTCGGAATGGCTGTATGCAACACAAAGAGCAAATTCAAGACTGGGGCGAAAACAGTATCCAACAATTTCTCTGCCCCCCTCTAGAGGACTTGAACAAGATAGCTCATAGTATAAGATCAAGTTCTCCTACTGATCCAACTACTCCCAAGGTAATTGGTATAGGGTTAGAGGTAATACTCCCCTATATCCGATAACTGTTAGATACCTCCTTTCCGGAAGGCCAGCTACCTGATAGATGGAAATGTGCTATGGTTCGTCCAATTAAGAAAAAACCCATAGCAGATGGGAATGTACTAGCAAACCTACGACCAGTCTGGTTAATAAACAGCTTGAACTGCATATAAAGGAGAATAATCTATTACACCCCACACAATCTGGCTTTAGGCCAACCTATTCAACTGAGACAGCTTTTCTTTTTGCTACTGAAACAATACGGAAGAGAGTAGATGAAGGGCTGACAACAGCGATAGTCTTATTAGACTTGAGCGCAGCATTTGATATGGTGTCACACAAGCTGCTCATCCATCGCCTAAGGAGAGGGGGTGTGACCGGGACTTCGATTGATTGGATGTTATCCTTTCTGCAGGACCGCTGCTTCAAGGTGATACAGTGTGCTTACACATCTAAACCCATTACTCTGGCACAGGGGGTGCCCCAGGGCTCTATATTGAGCCCAACTCTTTTCAATTTATATATTATACCCCTAGTAGACATAGTAAAAAAACATGGAGTTTCGCTTGTGTCGTACGCAGATGACAATAGGTTAGTGGTAACTCTGTCGCCTGACTCATCCCAGGCAGCAGATAATTTTGCAGAAAAACATGAAAGGGGGTTCCCCATCGAAAAGAGGAATAATTCCAAACTAAGCAGGAAAAGCCCAGAGAAAAGCAGAATATGAAAATATTTCTTTTTATTAGCATAGAGAAATATTTTAGTTCTAGAAAACAAATACATCATCAATTTCTTTTTCATAATTATTTTCCTCTCAGATTTTTCTTTAAAAAGCACATACAGGGAAATTTATATTAACAGCCTAAGGACACAAAGGGGCATTAAAAGATTGACACACTTCATTCACTCTGCCAGTCAAGCCCAAACCAATCGACACAATCACATTCATGCAACAACCAAAGAAAACGCCGACGCGCGTTTCGGAAAAATGCCAGTACAAGTTTCCTTCATTAGGGTGCAAAAATACAGATTATATGGATTTGCGAGGTCTTCCAGGATCCAACAACCCAATCCTGGGAAGGTGTCCTAGTGACAATCGTGGCTGGAACAAATAATCATAAAGCCTTTCTGCAGGAGGTTCCTTTAAAGATGAAAAAGGAAACAAAGACAAATCAAATTCGCCCTCTTTAAAGATATGGGAGATCGTCACACAAGTCAGATAAGGCAGGAACGGGACCAGCTCAGCTATTCCGCCCAAGAACACATGGGAGTTAGGTATCACAGAACACTGCTTTCAGGTGGAATAAAGAAGTCTGGAACAATACAGCATCTCAGGAGAACAACAGGCGAACCTAAAGTAAATCAAAGTGATGACACAAACGGAAGGCAGCTCAAAGGCTTGGATATACGATGGCTAGCAGAGATAGGCAGCCTCCGAGCGTTCGATGGACGGCTTGAACGGAAGGTAATTAGGAGCTTGAAGTCAAGGCGGCATGTCAGAGTCAGCAGCCTTAAAACGGACGATCGTCCGCCTAAGAAGATAGAAGGGCAGCACGGCCCCTCTGCTACGCAAGCTGGAATCGGTCTTTCTGTCATTTATCTAGCCCTGGCGGGTTGTTCCCCACTTAGTGGTTCTTAGATTTCAGGGCCCCTCTCCTGTTTTTTTGCAGCAGATAATTTTGCAGCCTGTCTGAAAGATCTGGCAGGATGGATGTCAGATAACTGTCTGAGCCTAAATGGCAGTAAGACAGAGGTACTAGTAGTAGGGAATTTCCCATCTACATGGTCATCGTTATGGTGGCTAACTATGCTAGGACCTACTCCCGACCCCAAGACGGAGGTGAAAAACTTAGGAGTATGGATTGACTCAAAACTGTCTTTCTAGGCTCAAATTAATAGAACGAGAGGCAAATGCTTCAACATTATGAAGATTATCAGGAAAACCCTGGACATCCTTCCTATGACTGCCAGAAAAACCCTTATCCATGCCCTCGTTACATCAAGAGTGGACTATGGGAATGTGCTGCTTCCGGTTGCAACAAAAAAGATTCTTCTGAAGTTGCAATCGATACAGAATGCAGCCGCCTGTTTGGCCCTGAACTTACCAAGAAAGGCACCATCTAAAATTGCACTGTGAATATTGCATTGGTTGCCAGTGCAGAAGCGGATCAAATTTAAGGCACTGTGTTTTGGTCACCGTATTCTGCAAGGGAAAGGCTCTGCATACCTGCACAATCTACTCCTACCATATAAAACTGTACGACAGTTAGGATCAACAGGGACATACCAACTAGATGTCCCAAAGATAAGAAGAGCACCTATGGGTGCACGCTCATTCAGATATTTGACAGCAAAGAGCTGGAATGACCTTCCCATTTCTCTCTGAGCAGAACAATCACATACATTTTTCTGCAAGAGATTAAAAACATGGCTGTTCACACAGGCAGACTGAAGGCAACATAAACTGCATGCAAATGGCCCTTGAACTTATCAGCTGGAATGGAAAGAGCGTGGGGACACACCAGCTGGTGTAACCAGGCACTTCATAAACCCTGACAAAACTAAACTAAACTAAACTAAACCTCCCTTTCCACAGACCTTAGTGATGTTTAACTCACAGTCTCATAATTTCAGAATTGAAACCTTTTCAATATTAATTATTTACTACAAAGTCTTTGCTGTTACTCATTTATCTTAAACAGCTAAAAGCATCAGGCAAAGCCAACAGTCATGGTTTATTATTGGGTTTAGTCAGTTGTGCTATATATCTGGATGTAATAACAGGAGCCTAAGAAAGGCACCAAAATAGCGAATAGGTGGCACCCTACAGGAAGCGCAGAATTTATGTTAAAATCTTTAGCCAATACACTTAATTACATAGGCCACACCCCTTTTAGGGAACCCCCTCACACTTACACTCTGTTCAAAAGCAACACTATTAATTAAAAGAAAATCAAACAACTCCTTACTTCTGTGTCATTACCACTCAAGGTATACAAACAACAGTGAGGCAACCTTGTTTTCATTGAAACCCTTGAAGTGATCACTAGAAGAAACAATGAAAAATTAAGTATTTACTACAAAATATACAGACGTTTACATATAATGCCTCAGATAAAGACATTTGCCCTCCTAATGCTCAATTTTCAGCCACAGAATTTAATTCACCTCAATATTTCTGGCATCATAATATTGACCCTTCCTTGTATTACGGTTACTGATGTGACTCTCTTTAATATACATTGTATAACCAAGCCCTTGTCTTCTGTTCCCTTAGCCTTAATATTAAGCAAACAAGCCAATGTAAATCTTGACATGCTTCTGTAGGACAGATACCATAATTAGAGCTAAATCTATATGTATCAGTACATTTTCACTTAAGTGAATCCAAAAGGAGCTACTGTTTCTAACTAGCTCATATAGGTGGCACACTGCATGTGCTGGTAATCCTGGAAAACTAATATGTGTGGACTTTGACCATTCATTTTGTAAAGGCTCAAGTAATGTGTAATTCATGTAGGCATGGCTTTGGGTATTTCCAGAGCTCTGTGGGTTCGAGCTTGCGATAGACGACTGTACGCTGATCTATCTTCAAACTTCGGGCTCCTACCTAGAAGTCACTGCTGGAGGGACCCAAGGCTAATACCAGAACAGAGGGCGTACAAAGTTCTTTATACTGATGGCTTGTTGACTCCACAACTACAGTATCTAATACCATTGGGTAGGGTTCAGATAGACCTTCGCATATCAGTATACCCCAGTTGGCCAGTTTGACGACGATTATCTCTGCTGTGTGTTTATTTTTCCACCATGTTATCGTGGTTTCTCACTTTACATAGACTGTACTGATGTAAAACCAACACTCAGCAGTTCTTGGGAAGACACATTTTGTGTCCTTTGCAAACAATGCAAACCTCTCAGTAAATTGCATCTATTGAGGATGTTGTGACGTCCCCAAGACTGATAAGTTAGTGTAAATAACACAATTGCAGGTTGCTTGCCTAACGTGGTTCTGCACATCTCGTTGGTTTATAGGGCATTAACTACTGATCCAGTGGAAGGTTCTTACCACTGTTCTGTTTGCAAATTTCTGGTACCCTTAAGCGGTGGTCTGAAGCACAATGCTGCAGTTTATAGACTTGTCTGCTATGCCCCCATCTTATCCCAGTTTCATGTGTGTTACTTGTGTGGTGTGTGTCATTTGACCTTGATATTTCTTCTTGATTAACTGATCCAGGCGTAGCAATATGTTGAGCTCTTGTATTACAGAATGACTTAATAGCCAATGGTGCATTAACTACAGTAGCTACATGGCAGTTTTTCACTCAGGAGCTTGCGTCTAGTTTGCGATCTTTGATGGCTGCAGCAGCACTTCTCTGCTGGCATGAGTCATTGTCGTGGGTGTTGGCCAGGGGCAGGCGCGCAACACCCATTGGGCTCACCGGGCTTCAGCCCCCCCCCCGTCGCCTCCTCTGCCCGGGCTAAGATGACACGCACTGAAATGGTGCAGGAAGGCTGCGCATCCGATCCGAGAATGTGATTGTTTTAATGATTTCTGAGAGGCCCAGCAGCCCGAGCCAGACAGCGAGCCTCTGAAAAGTTTCAGCGAGTGAACCCCCCTGGCCCTGCCCTGACCTCTTGTGTTTTCTTTAGAGTGGCGCAGAGGTGAAATCCTTGCCTGAAGGCAGGGATTTCACCTAAGCACTTGATGGGTTGTGAGCATGGGGTGTGAAGATGTGCACAGCAGGGGGAAGGCATGGCCAGTTAAGGTGATGCTTTTCCTTTGTAAAGGAATTTCTGCTGGCATCTTAGCACAGGGTGTGCTGTCTGTGCACTTGTATAGATGTGTATTCCATACAAGTGCACAGACAGCAAACCCTGGGCTATGGCGCCAGCAGGAATTAATTTACAAAGGAAAAGCTTCACCTGCACTGGCCATCCCTTTCCCCCTGCTGTCTGTGCATTTGACCCACATTGATCTACACATTGAGACCTTCGGGAGGGGCTGGATGCCAGGACACAGTGCTGCTGATCAGCCAGACTCCACAGTATAGTATCAGAAGAGCAGGCAGCAGTTTTTTGTGTAAGTTCCAGTAACTTTAATGCATTTTTCAGCACAGCATTACCTACTGCCTGCATATCTAGGTTACTGTGAATGTTGTTCTTGACTTACATACATAGAAACGTCAAAGAGGACAGTCCCCTCCAAATATGCAAATGTAGTGTAAGTTTGTAGTGTTTATATTTTTTTGGGGTGCTAGTGGGTAATTTTAGAGTTCAGGGTGGGTGTGGGTTTTAGGGTGCCAGTGAGTAATTTTATGGTTCAGGGTGGGTTACGGATTGGGGTTCCAGGGGGTAATTTTAGGGTTCTGAGCGGGTATGGGTTTTGGGATTCCAGGGGGCAATTTTAGGGTTCAGGGTAGGTATGGGTTTTGGGGTGCCAGGGGACATTTTAGGGTTCAGCGTGGGTATGTGTTTTGGTGTGCCAGGGGTAATTTTAGGGTTCAGGGCAGGTGTGGGTTTTGGGATGTCAGGGGGCAATTTTAGGGTTCAGGGTGGGTATGGGTTATGGGGTGCCAGGGGGGAATTTATGGTTCAGGGTGGGTATGGGTTATGGGGTGCCGGGGGAATTTATGGTTCAGCATGGGTATGGGTTTTGGGGTGCCAGGGGTAATTTTAGGGTTTAGGGCAGGTGTGGATTTTTGGATGTCAGGGGACTATTTCAGGGTTCAGGGTGGGTATGGGGTGCCAGGGGACATTTTAGGGTTCAGCATGGGTATGTGTTTTGGTGTGCCAGGGGTAATTTTAGGTTTCAGGGCAGGTGTGGGTTTTGGGGTGTCAGGGGGCAATTTTAGTCTTCTGGGTGGGTATGGGTTATGGGGTGCCAGCGGGGAATTTATGGTTCAGGGTGGGTATGGGTTATGGGGTGCCGGAGGGGAATTTATGGTTCAGCATGGGTATGGGGTTTGGGGTGCCAGGGGTAATTTTAGGGTTTAGGGCAGGTGTGGGTTTGGGATGTCAGGGGGCTATTTTAGGGTTCATGGTGGGTATGGGTTATGGGGTGCCAGATGGGAATTTATGGTTCAGCATGGATATGGGTATGGGTTTTGGGGTGCCTGGGGTAATTTTAAGGTTCAGGGTGGGTTTGGGTTTTGGGGGGCAAGGGGGAATTAATGGTTCAGCATGGGTATGGTTTCTGGGGTGCCAGGGGTAATTTAAGGTCCAGGGCGGGTATGGGTTTTGGGGCTCCAGGGGGGTGATTTTAGGGTTCAGGGTGGTATTGGGTTTTGGGGTGCCAGGGGGTAATTTTAGGGTGTGGGGTGGGTATGGGTTTTGGGGTGCCGGGGAGGGATAATTTTAGGGATATGATGGGTATGGGTTTTGGGGTGCCAGGGGTAATTATAGATGTCAGGGCGGGTATGGGTTTTAGGGTGTGAGGGGGTTAATTTTAGGGTTCAGCGTGGGTATGTGTTTTGGTGTGCCAGGGGTAATTTTAAGATTCAGGGTGAGTATTGGTTTTGGGGGGCAATGCATCAAGCTACCAAAAATATGTGCTTTAATTGTTGTCCAGTTTCAAATGCAGAATTCACCACATTTTTTTTTTCAGCTTGACCTGAGCATTAACCGATCCTGATTATCTGCCATTTTAGCTCCGCCCCATTGATTTACATTAGCCATGCCCCTACATCTGCCATGTTAGCCCCCCCCCCGAAATTAAGACCTAGTTGCGCCCCTGGCCAGGGGTCCTGCATGGAGACGTATTGCGCTCTGGAAAGCTTCAGTTACTACGTGCAGAGGGCACCTGTGGGGTTGGTCTTCAGTAAAAGGAAGACCTTCAAGCTGGAGTATGTTACCAACTACGGGCCCTGTTCCCTTACAAACCAGTTTGTTATCTTCAGTCATAGCCATATACCATGAACAAACTTTATGGGGTTCTTTAGTTATGCCAATAAGAGGAAGTGACAGAAACCCAGGCTGCTGATTGGAAATAGCCTCGTTGCATAATGGCAAGCAGCAGAAACCTGTGCATTAATCAGTTTAGGCATCAAGGTAAATTAATTTTCTTCATGGTGATAGTGAACGAAGTAGGTCCTTGAACCCGCTTCAAAACAATTTTTCACAGAATGAACAGTTTTCATAAAGATCTCGTGACCACAGAGTCAATACCACAGTTCCAAATAGATGTCTTATAATAGTCTTTTTTTACAATATCTAAAATATAACTTGTTCAACTTTTTGGCAAACTCAAAGCAAAAAAGTAAAGAAGTGCAAAAACGCAATCAGCAGTGTGAAATGTTTCAACACAGTTAAACTATCTTAACTCGCTCCACGTTTGAAAGAGACCTTTGTCCTATTTCACATACTTACTTTGGTCAGATAATGTCAAAGACTGTACTATAAATCCCACAGTCCCAAGATCTATACCATGTTCGATACCTTTCTCCCTCCTCACAAACCCGACACTCCACTTTGGGTATAAAGACCCCTGGCGCATCTGCCATAGGACTCTTCACAGGACTGATGACTTAAAAGTTTTCAGATATCAGATTTCCATCTGATGAACCCTGCCATTTAACCCATCCCATGCTGGTGACGGAACCACTCAGTCACGAGCCTCGGTCGCGCTGTGCTGGTGACGGAGCGGTTCCTTTATGGCCCGCTCGGCGCGCCTGCGCGGATTCCACGCCTGCGCTGAGCGTTCCATTGAGCGGGCGGGGCTGTGACGGAACTGCTCCGTCACAAGCACGGTACAAAAGGGGGTGGTGATGGAAGGAGCATCTGAATCAATCAAACACTCACACCCAGTCAAAAGATCTGGGTTTAATCCATCACCGTTCTTTAGCCCACTCTGCCACCCCAGTTCAGACATGGCCATATGCAAATCAGTCTGACCCTGTGCCTCATGAGAACAGTCCAGCTCGAACTGCCAAGCCATGTCTTCCCTAGACCGGAAACAAGCTTCCGAGGACCGGTTTCTGACATTCCAGCCGTCTTCAGCCCGGCTTGCTTGAATCCAGTGGCAAAGTGAGCAAGGGACTCACATCTGAGCATACCCTGCCACACTTATGGCGGCCAAAAGCGGTACAAAAGGGGGTGGTGATGGAGGCGAGCATCTGAATCAATCAAACACTCACACCCAGTCAAAAGATATGGGTTTAATCCATCACCGTTTTTTAGCCCACTCTGCCACCCCAGTTCAGACATGGCCATATGCAAATCAGTCTGACCCTGTGCCTCATGGGAACAGTTCAGCCCGAACTGCCAAGCCGAGTCTTCCCTGGACCGGAAACAAGCTTCCGAGGACCGGTTTCTGGCATTCCAGCCGTCTTCAGCCCGGCTTGCTTGAATCCAGTGGCAAAGTGAGCAAGGGACTCACGTCTGAGCATACCCTGCCACACTTATGGCGGCCAAAAGTGATGATGATGCTGGTGGTGATGGAAGCACAGCGCGCCCGAGGCTGGTGACGGAGCGGTTCCGTCATGAGCATGGGAGCGCCGCGTGGCCCCCCAGCACTGCGGCGGAATTACCGCCGCAGTGAAGGGGTTAAAATTAAAGCCAAGTGGCTGACTTCCCTATCACATTGAAAAGCCAAATGGCTTTGGTATTGACAATTGTTATCAGAGAAGAAGTGTACAGTCAATATAATCGGTAAACTTACATTGGATGAGAGAAAACAACCATGTACACATCTGCAAGAAAAAAACAAAAGAGTGAAACAAAACATAGAGGGCCTCATTAATGAAAAGTGATGCAATGCTGCGTGAAAACAGCGATGCATCACTTTTCATTGCGCCCTCCTTGCGACACCAATGATGCGTCATATTTACAGTATGACGCTTCATGGCGCAAGGAGTTACAGATACGTCAGTATTTCTGACGTATCTGTGTGGCGCAAAAGTGACGCATTGCTGGAGTGTGTCACCCTTTCTTGCGTCAGAACATCCCCCCTGCATACATTATACCTGGCGTAGGTATAATGTAGCGCAGGGGTTTACAAAGTGACGTATCTACCTAGATGCGTCACTTTGTAAATATGGTGCAACAAGGTACATGTTTTACGCTGCTGGTGCGTCACTTTTTGTGATGCACCGGCAGCGTAAAAGTGACGCACAGCCTCATAAATGAGGCCTCTAGAGTTTTACCTCCCTGCCACACTCACTTTCATACCACTTGCTCCTCTCCTCAGTCAGAGCATCTGAAAACACTGTGGGCCCAATTACGTTCTCGGTCATAAGGCTCCCGACTTAAGGTCGGAGGCTTTATGACCGAAATTATCAGTTTCAGTTCCGCCCAGCTGATTACAATACAGCCGGTTAGAATTGAAACCGCTGGCTTCCGAAGTGCTCCAGGAGTAAGTCTGCCAGTCAGAAACTGGACCGTAGTCCAAATGGAAGGCTTTTGTGCCTTCTGGATTACAATGCATAGGTTCCAGCAGGGTTTTGATGCCAGCCTGTGACGGGGTACAGGGATGAACACATACTCTCATTCCTCTATGAGAGCTTGTGTTGCGGCCTGTTTAAGACTGTAACATAAACTCCCATAGAGGAATGGGAGTATGTGACAGCACCATGTGCGGTTGCACCACGATTAGGTGGTTGGGATTACCAACCAGAGGTTGGTCGGTCCTGTTTCCATGACGGATGCCTGACATCAAAATAAGACATCATATGTGTCACTTAAAAAATAATCCAAAAAGAAAAGCACAAAATGTTATCATTAGAAGAGCTCTGTGAACTATTGTGCATTGTGTTCTGAAACATAGAAACAGAGAACCGAAAATAGGGGAGGAGAAATAACCCTCTTAAAAGGAGATAGTCAGAGAGTAGAAATAAAGAAGAAAGTAACAGCCAAAGTGAGGAGCAAAAAGTGGCATGGGAGACTGAAGAATCTCATTATCAAAATAGCTATAGACAGTTGGCTTAAAAGGGAAATAAACATAGGATGCTACCACATCAGTGACGTGAATATGGATTTCTTTGCTCTTGTTTAGTCCTCCTGGGAACCTGCTCCCAAGCAGAATTATGTACTCTGACTCTTTCTGTCTTAGCTGTCTCTCCCTGTTGCCACCTCTGGTGCTCCTTTTGATCTTGCAAATGCCAAAAATGTCAAGAAAGTTAGCATCCTGTCTGTGTTCCTTAATCCAATGTCTTGCTACAGGGTAAGCTCCATCTAGATTTGTAATGGCTCTGTAATGTTCTAGGACTCTCTTTTTGACTGGGCAAATCACACTTCGACCATATTTAGGCCCACATGGTTAAACCATAACAAATATACAGAAGTCACAGTTGCATGTCATGAATTTATCAATCTTTTGTTGTTTGCTTGTGCTGTCTTATAAGATTTTACTGCTGCTGCTCATTTTGCAAGCTTTCATTCTTCCATACTTAAAAAAGCCCTTTTACTCTTGTAGCCAGCTCTCTCTCCTTTTATATGTGCCAGTGTAGCTTTGCACAAGGAAGTGACATAAAGATTTGGGCTTACGATAAGTGATCTGTGGAAAAGGGACACTTCCTTGCCTGTGTCACTCCTAACCATGTGCCAAAGATTGGCAATCATTTTCTTGACGATCTGACTCCCATTGTTGTAAGTGGTAATCAGTCTGACTGTTTTTTTGCCTTTTCTCTGCAATCGCCGGGTAAGGAGAGAGTCTTGTGTGGTGCCTTCCGCTTTTCCTCTGGCTGACTCCAAGAACCTCTCAAGCTCTGAACCTGTCAAACATCATGTCCCTTTCATCTTGGAATGCCTTCTCTCTGCTACAGTTACGTTTGGCATAGAACAATGCCCCATGTGGGATGCTCCATTTGAGATTCTGTGGGTGATGACTCTCTGCATGCAAGATGCTGTTGCCTGCAGTTTCTTTCTGATACAGCCTAGTGTCAATTCTCTCTCCCTTCACATCCGAGAAATCCATCTCAGTGGGGTGCATTTTGTGTGTAAGGCCAGATCCAAATTATTGTTAGAGATATACGTAAATACATCATAAAGATCCTCCCTTGATCCTTCCCAAATAATAAAAAGGCCATCAATATATCTCGTCCAAAAGGAGATATACTTTGTCCAATTTTAATTTTCATCAATCCACACATGATTAGCCTCCTACCAACCTATGAAGATCCTCCCATAATTTGGTGCAAAGCAGCTGCTCATCGCTGTGCAAAACCAGATGTCATTAAATACAAAAAGGTATTATTCAAACAAAAGTATAACATTTTAAACATCATGAAAGGGTGATCATATCTACTCAGTAGCTTGTCTTTGAAGAAGTATCTGCATGCTTGAATTCCCAGATCATGCTTAATACAAGTGTAGAGAGCAACTACATCCAGACTCAAGAAGGTAGTAAGCCTGCCAGGGAATGTCTTGCATTTTGGTGAGGAAATCTGTGCTGTCTCTGCAGGATGAAGGTAACGCCAAGACATAAGATACGAAGAAAAAATCAAGGAACATGGATGTGTGTTCAAGGAAGCTGCTATTGGCATAGACACATAAGGGTTGAAAAACATAGACATTAAACTATCCTGAAACTGACATGCTTTGTGCAGGCTGTTTAATCTTGTAGATCGATAATGTTTGCCTTTTCAAATAGCTAGCAGGACTCCCACTTGCTGCCCTGCGTCTTACCCATCCAGTGGATGTGTGGCCGGAAACATTGCGGTAACTCTTGTGAAGAATATATATATATATATATATATATATATATATTGCCTACTGGCGGTCGCCAGTAGGTAGTTATAGTTAGGATTATTTTGTATAGGGAATTCCCAACATTCTATTGGGAATAACTTTGGCGCTGGTTGAGGAATCTGCCTGAAATTTTCCTCAAATTTGCCTCGTGGCGCTCCGCTCCTTCCCTGAAAGTTTGGGGGGGATTCGTCAAGCGGGGGCCGAGATAAAATGGTGGTTCCAAAACGTGTTTCCCCATGTTAATTTCCATAGGGCGGTTGAACTCACTTTTAGCCCGAACGGCTGAATGGATTTCCACCAAACTTGGCAAAATTGTAGGGACTGGTAGCCCAATGTGCCTTTGCTATGTCTCAAGATATGTGCTCCAATGGATTTTGAGTAATTCAGGTTAAAAAAATATATATATCTAGAAGCGCGCCCCGGTACGCGCACCGGGCGCGTACCAGCGCGCTACGCGAGTTCGCGCTCGGAAAGCTGATTGGCTCTCGGGTGTCTGTCAACATTCCAAACAGTCCTGAGCGGCCGCCAGCTTGTGTCTCGGTAGGATCGAGACACAAGAGGTGGCAAACACAAAGGGGGAAAAAACCAAAAGGGGGTAGAGTAGACCCCCCCTGACCCCCTAGGTTTGATGTGGGGGCCATAAAAGGGCCCCGCGGGGCAAAAACATTTTATTTTTTTGATTTGCGCGGGGGGAGCGCCCGGTACGCGCACCGGGGAGCGTACCGGGGAGCGTACCATAGGGAAAAAAGAATGACAAAGTTTTTTAAAAATGTAGCCTTTTTTTATAAATTGGATGTAGTTCTGAAAAGAACTTTTTTTTCTTCTTTTTGTTGTTTTATATTTTTTTTAACATTTTGTACTTTTTTTGGCTTTTATGAACAATTTTATATATTTTTTTGTTATTTTTATGGGGAGAAACAAAAAACAGGGAATTGTAAACGGCTCAACTGGAGCAAAAAAAAATTAGGAAAAAATTAAGGTTTTTTTGGGCAATTGTGGTTGTCACCAGCACGGTTGATGAGTTTAATGCTTTGCTCACCATAGGTAATTGTTTTACCACAAAATATACAAACGATTTTGTATTGTCCAAACTGGGGTTGTATGTTTGGGACCACCTCCCTTGTCTCTGGACCCGATGGAGTGGGTTGCTTACTTTTGGAGGTGCTGGGAGAAGATTGGCTGGCGGTTTCTGGTCAGTTGTCTGACCTCTGCCGCAGCATAGTTGTTAGGGTGCAGGCGTTGCATGTGGCAAATCATGGTGTTATTGCCAAAAGAGTACTTTTTGTTAGGGTTCCCCCTTGAAAGTACAGTGCCACAGATTAGGCAAGTAACCCTTGGCGCATTTACTTTCTTGAGGTCCTTTGGGATTGAAAAAAAATCCCAGATAATGTGCTCCTTTGGCCTATATGGGGTAGTATCTTCAGGCAGGAACCTCCTCTTCTTCTCCCCCTCCTCCTCCTCCTCTTTTTCATCTCCACCACTGTGGTGTTGTGGTGGTCCTCTTGGTGGTGGTGGTGGTGGCTGACATGCTCCTGCTGCTACTGAAGCCATTTCTGAGTAAAAATTAGTAATAGCTCGGGAAACAGGTCTTCCTCACTCAAAGTACAAAGTGAGAATGAGGAAAAAAGGTGGGGGCTTTCATCATTAGGGAAAAAAAACTGTCCTGAACCAATGAAAAGTGTTATTTTCAGGTCACATGACCAGGGCTTTTATCATTTGGAAACCAAAACTGTCGCACCCCGGGCGCGTCGCGTAAGCGCGTCGGATGGTTACGTAGCGCGATCGTATGCGCTCGAGTGCTTCCGGGTGCGCTTACGCCGTGCATATCACTTCATGATGATGTTTTCGTTTGCGGCAATAGCGCTAACGGGACGCTCACCCGTACGCGCCCCGGGGCGCGCCGCAAGACTGCGCTCACTGGTGAGCTCACCGGGACGCGCACCGGGAGCGCTCCAGGACAAAAAAATAAAAAAAAAATAAAAAAACATGAACAATATACATAAAAAAATTAGTATTACATAAATATACAATATAGGATTCAATATAAAAAAATGTTAATTTCATAGCTATAGAAATTTGCTAATAAAAAACCTTTGAAATGCACTGAAAAAAACATAGGTTTGAGGTCCTATATATAGTTAGGAATTAGCATTTAAAAAACCTATGAAATTCACTGAAAAAAACATAGGTTTCACACCAGTTATAGTTAGGAATTAGCATTTAAAAAACCTATGAAATTCACTGAAAAAACATAGGTTTCACACCAGTTATAGTTAGGAATCAGCATTTAAAAAACCTATTAAATTCACTGAAAAAAACATAGGTTTGACACCAGTTATAGTTAGCTGGAAATTTTACTGACATAAATTCCCACGTTATAGTTAGCTGGACTCACTATAACTTGAGCGCCTGCAATGCACTGCTGATGACGTCACATATTTCATCACTCATGACATGGTCAGTGACATCACTCATGACATCACTCATGACACCATCCTTGTGACAGACTGACAGACCTCCTTTCAGTGTAATGTAACCCTTGAAACACATATTCAAATATAGAAACTAACATTTTCCAAAAAATGGAGATACCCATACCAGTTACAACAACTAATTCAGTAATTCCACCAATTATATACACATCCACGCATTCACCAACAGTTCTATATAGTCACTCATACATATACTCACTCATCATATGTACTGATAGACCCATACATCCTGTTATACACTGACAGTCAACCAAAGGTTACTCACACACATACTCACACATGCAAATAAACTATTGAACATCCATTTATTTGCATTTACAGCTATACACACACTAGCACATTATTTCTAAGGAAACTTACACATACTTACTCTCTTAAACAATCACTTATAAAAACATATACTTATTTAAACAGGAACTCTTACAATCTCTCACTCTCACATATACTCACTTATATACATCAATACTCACATATACTAGAATAAAACATATTTAGTTACTGATAAAGAAACTAGTGAGACAGTCATTCACTCACTAACACACACATATACACACTCATCCACCCTTACAATCCAACACATATGCTGTCTTCAAAACACATACAAACAGTGAGTCAGTCATTCATGCTTCTATGTGCTAAGTAATACCCCCACCAAACCATACAGACACTCATACTGATACAAAAGAAAATCTAATAACACCATCCCTGCTGATGGAATTCTCCTCCTGTGCTGGCCCTTATTAAAATGGGTGTGGTCGTGACGGAACCATTCCGTCATCAGCACAGCCCAACCGTGACTAATGACGGAATGGTTCCGTCACAAGCATCGAAGGGGATAACCCATACACACACACACATGTAGCTACTCACCAACCCATGCAGCCACTTATACACAAAGTGAAACACTGATACTTATATTTAAATATTTTAAAATTACTCGCTAATATATGTATTCACTAAGATAAACTTAATAAGCAAGTTAACTAATCATTTTTTTTTTTAAAAACATCCATTTAGACACCTATTTAAAAATGTATTCTTCCATCGACCTTTACAAATACATATGTAAAACATATTTATTTTACTGAAAGACACACATTCACTGGATGGTGTCATCAGTGATGTCATGAGTAATGTCACTGACCATGTCATGAGTGATGTAATATGTGACGTCATCAGCACAGCGTTGCAGGCGTGCAAGTTATAGTGAGTCCAACTAACTATAACGTGGGAATTTCAATGGTTTTATGTCAGTAAAATTTCCAGCTAACTATAACTGGTGTCAAACCTATGGTTTTTTCAGTGAATATATATATATATATATATATATATATATATATATATATATATATATATATAGATATATAATTACCGACCACTTCCGACCACTTCCAATTACGGTGAAGCAGGAACTCAGACCACCACAGCACCCCAGGCAAGGTATATTTTTATTTATTTTCTTTCCACAGCCTGCAACGACGCGTTTCGGGCTTCACGAGCCCTTGATCACATTCAACATTGTGCACGTCTGCATCACTTTTTATATATCTTTACCACTGTGCACGCCCCCTCACAAATGGATCTCAGGTCACGTGATCATAGATAGAAACAACAGACTATTATGCATGTTGTATTATTTAACCAGTAAATCTGCATAAATGCAGCCCTGTGTTACATATCAATTTGCCACATTATTTGTCACTTTCAATTATATAACATCTAAAGCAAATATAAAGGTATAAATACCAAACATAGAAACGAAAGAAACTATCCTCATTTCATATTGATAGACTGGATAAATCCCAATTGTTATGCTATTTTGATATGCAATTGTACCGTCCATTGTGGCTATTTTATTCTCATGTACACATATTCCTTCTATTTACCAGTAATGATCATCCCAATAGATCTCATTCTCTGCATTATCCAAAAAGTCCTTAAGTGTCTAGTTTCTCAAACTAGTGCAAATACTATAATAAAGTGACACACTATATGTGCAACAAACAGTAGATAATAAATATAAAGTGCATTATCTACATTGACAAACAAGGTTGATAAAGTTATATTTCATAGCAAATTCATTCCCTATATTCTTCATAGATAAAAGTTTCCTCCAGCCGGATTAAAACCACTATTAAAAGTATGCACAGGATTTATAAAATGCTAAAAAATACAATATCAACAATGATTGCTAAAAACTATTTTCTTAATGCATGAGAGAGTGTATAGTTCATATCTTTCGTGAACATAGTATAGCATCAATGGTCTTCGCTCATGTTATGTGATGCTTATACTTTAACTTATCCCAGTAATATACAGAATAACCGTATTTACAAGTAAGTATGCATATCCTCCGCATTGTTCAATCCTCGTGGCCATTTACTATCTACTTCAAGGATAAACTTTTTCTCTAATCGCCTTAATTGCCTCTCTCTGCTCCCTCCTCTTTTGTTATTGGTGACAGCATTGATGACAAAGTAAGAAAGACAATTTATATACTTGTTGTGGCATTTATAGAAATGTCGTGCCACGGCATAGGCTGCATCATTATGGAGGATGGCTCTCAAATGTTGTAGTATTCTGACGTGTACCTGTAGCTTTGTGCTTCCCACATAATTCAAACCACAGGTACACGTCAGGAAATACACGGCGAAATCTGTTTTACAGCTATAGCTGCCTTTGATGGGAACTGGGGATGCATCAAATGGTGTCTGATAAGATGTTTTATTGCACCCAAATTTGCAGGCACGACATGCCGTGCATCTTTTAAATCCCCTGGATGGCTGTAGCCATGGTGTTACCTTTTTCGTTTCAGGGGAGTTCTTGTCCAAATCATTGCCCATTGATCTACCTTTTCTAAAAGTTACAACTGGGGAAGGAGTCAAACGGTCATGCAAGATGCTGTCTGTTAAAACAATGGGCCAATGCTTCTGGACAATTGCTCTGATCTTTCTCTCTTGTCGTGAGTAAGTGGTAATGAGTCTGGGGTTCTCTATTTTATTCTTCTCATCTGATACTTTAGTAGCTTCTTTTTTTAAAGAGACTAGCTCTTGGCCGTTCACTTGATTTTCTAATAGCATCGTCGATGAGTTTATCATTGTACCCCTCATGTTTAGTATAACTCACATTTCTTTTAGTCAGTTGTTAAAATCTCTTTCATTGCTGCAAATGCGCTTAAGTCTGAGGACTTCTCCATAGGGAATACTTGCGATTAGGTGCCTAGGATGGGAACTGTTGGCGTGAAGTGTGATGTTCCCTGCCGTATATATCCTAATGAACAAAAAACTCATAGAGTTCTAGTGAGGTCCAAGAGGGGTGGAGCACCAAGCCGGACGGGATCACCAGCTATATGATATCAAAAAAGTCAACAGCTCCTTCTCAATCCACCAGGAAGAAGACGCTCACTCAGGAATGCATGCAGTATCAGCAAGAGCTTTACTTCATAGCAAGATGCATTCGGCTATCCCTGGCCGTGATTAAGGCCAGCGATGGCCGAAAACCATCTTGCTATGAAGGAAAGCTCTTGCTGTTACTGCACACATTCCTGAGTGAGCGTCTTCTTCCTGAGGGATTCAGATGCCATATACATATGATTAAAGTGATTATATGGTTAGATGAAAACTTTAGTTCAGATAAGGTACCTCTATCCTGCCCATTATACCCTCTTTTTTCATTTTTAAGGACACTGTAATGATAGCAACAGCTTTTCTCTTCTGCCAATCAGATTCCTGGCTCCTGTGGGAGTGAGGCGGTAAACAGGAGAAAAGAAGTTGCATGTCTGCAGGACTGCTGAGGGATTCCCCCATTCCTAACCATGCAGATATTCATAAAAGTTTAAGCTAAATTTCTCAAAACGTAGTGGATGGGATCTGGATAAAGATCTAATTTTCTCCCAAATGTGGTGTAATTATGTTAAGCCGTTTTGGCTGTAGCACTGTTCAAAATTCCCTATGGATACTGCATGAAGAAATTGTGTTTTGAGACCTCCCCTTTTTCTTTGCCCCCACTTGATGAATCACACCAAAATATTCCAGGAAGGAGCTATGGTGGATGAACTTTTTTGGAACGTTTTGTGAAGATACATCAAACAGTGCAAAAGTTATTAGCAAATTTAAAAAAGTAAATTTCCCATGGTAACTAGGTCCTCACTCTCTCTACAAAGAGGTAATATATATTGTGATACATACTATATTCTAAGTTTGCATGCACCTTTATACTGATGTAGGATATTCAACAAAATAAAGAAGGTATAACTGCACTTTGCGATTTTTGATGCTCTCACTCAAAAGCACCTAAACACAGCAACTGTGAAGTATCCTGACAGAGATGAATGGTGTTTATCTGGCTGTAATGCAGAGGGGTTGAATCCGATCTCGGTCGGTCTGCCCTCCGAGACCTGTCTGTAGCCTTACCTTACGGCCGAATCGTATCAGGAGCGTGACCGTCTGGGCGAGGAAGTACGATGCAGAAAGCTGCCAAATTTCCGACCGACACGTACGCTCCGACTCCATCCACAACTTCCGTAGGAGCCTGACCCGAAAACACACAATTTGCAGCCACAGTACCATAAACACTGCAACTTCCGTCCCGTCAAGTACGATGCGCACTTCCTATGTTCCGGACGGGTCGCCACGTACAGGACGTCACAGCATCCGGTAGAACTGCATATCAGGTACGAATCGCAGTAGAACACAATCCACGGCTTCGAAACGGACCAGCCAGCAACGGATACGTCACAAACGGGTCATGAATCCAATCGCGCAGGTCATACCAGTCCTGTACATGTATGACCGGATCAGGAACAGACGCGGACGACACAGACATAAGTCAGACACCCACCATACAAATCAACAACACGTACCTGCCAAATGTCACATACACCCAGGGGGTCCAGACCCTGTCCACTAGCAACAGTCCTCCATAGGGGTCGCATGGCCACCACATCTGCCTCCCCCACCCATAGGAGCATGTTGCCCTCTTCTTACGCCCTGGTGTGACTCAGTAACCCTGAGCGCCCACCTCTGTTATTCTTTTTTAGCTAATGAGGAGAAAAAATAAAATAAATAAATCATACCTATTATACCTATTATACCAACTTCAAGTTATAAATCCAGATTCCTTCCATTTTTCCTTCCCCTTCTTTTCTCCCCTGCCTTCAGAGCTAAGCCCTTGCAGATATTTCATTAAGAAGAGTTTGAGCCTCCTCTAAATCGGTAAACAGGAAGAATTTTCCTTTAACAAGAACCATCAACTTTGATTGTTGCGCAATCGAAGCTTGGGCGCCATTAGCTTTAAATAGCTGCAACAGTTTTACAAATTCTTTTCTTCTTCTGGCCGCTGCTGCTGTCATGTCCATAAATATTCTACATTTTGCCGTCTCAGAAACATTGAACTGGCGTTGTTGATATCCCCTAGAGAGGATTCGTTCTTTTATCCTGAAGTCAGCAAAGTTCAGTAAGATAGTTCTTGGGAATGGAGAGTTCGCGAAACGCTGTGCTGGTACTCTATGGGCCCTTGTAATCGTCAAGTCTCCTTCGAACTCTGGAAGAACTACCTTTTGGATAAAGGAGTTAGCCCATTGTACTGTGTCGGAGCCTTCTGTCCCTTCCGGGACCCCCACAATTCTCAGATTCGACTTGCGAGAGTGGTTTTCCAACTCCTCGAGTTTGTTTTCCATGGTGATCCGCTTCTTAGTGGCCTCTCTAGTTGCTCCTGATACCAGTCCCATTTGATCTTCCAGAGCCGAGATCCTGGACTCCGCCTCCACTACTCTATTAGGGAGTGATACTGTTAACTCTTCGAGCTTGTCCATTCTAGCATGAAGGGCAGCTAGCTCCACTTGCTGATTGTTTTTAATTTCACGGATCTCATCGAGAATTAAATTAAGCATTTCGCCAATACCTAGCTGATATCTCTCTTCAGATCTCTTTTCAGAACCAGATAGGCTAGCGTTGAATCCTGCCGTTCCTTCAGGTCCGGGCGTTATATCTTGCAAGAATTATCCCTCATTTACTGTCACATCTACTATGGGAAGCGTAGTTTGAGGTAAGGTTTCAATCATGCCAGGATCCGTGACTGATATACTCAGGGACAATGCCATAGAGGTAGTGGAGACTTGAGGTGGTTGTATTGGAGGGGGGGGGGAAGTGTTTTTGGAGTTGTTTTTTTTTGCAAAAAGTGGAAAATCTTTCACTTCCTTCCCCCCAGCACCACTCCCCCCAACACCGCTCTTTCTCTTCTCCTCTTCTGTCTGTGGCACTGCCAGGACAGGAACCAATGAAGTTTTAGGGGTTTTAGGGGTTTGAGTTTGAAGATCCGCCTCAGACTGGGGCAGAGAGTCTGCGGTATTAATAACATCTATATTACCCCCCTCTACTACTGCCTTTTGCTGATCATCTTGCAGAGGAACAGAGGGGGGGAGCGATTCATCCTCCGATGACTCAGGTGTGGAATCTTCCAATGCAGAGTTCTCCACCCTATTTTCATCTCTATTTCTGTCTTTGGCAGCCTTGGGCTCAGCCTTCTAGCTAAGGCAAGGCGAATTTTGGCTTTCTGTCGTGCAGCTGCTTCCACTCTACTGAGCTTAACTGTATCATCACCCTCCTTCTGTGGTTTACCCATTTTAATTTTTCAGAAGAGCTTTTTCTCCGGGTTTTTTTTTCAATCAGGCCAGATCTATGAGTCTCTGCTGAAAAAAACAGTCACTCCCGCTGTGCCTTATTATCTGATAAAGATGCCGTCTTTTCAGAGCCTCCCGGCTTTACACACAGCCCACAGCACTAGAGTCCTTCCCCCTTTAGGCCAGCCTGTTTCCAATTGTCTTGCCGCCTCCCTGGCCACAGCCAGCACCAGAAAGACTCGCAGACTCGCAGATCCCCCTGTTAAAAGCACTCAAGAAAAGAGAAGCTGCTAGCGTGACAAGCCTACCTCAGAGAAACAGCCCGAATCAGCAGTTCTTTTCGCGGGTAGATCCGTAATTCGAAAGAAGGCAGGGCTCGGAGCGTTATTCCGTAAAACCGCTTTTCTGCTCCTGATGCGGTTGCGGTTGTGGTTTGCAGATCCTGAAATTGCCATACTTTTCTTCCTTACGGAGCACCTGAAGAAGAAGTGGAGGGAGGGATGGGGGCAGCATGGACAGGGAGGGGGCTCCCGCATCCCTGGGGGTGGTTAGGGTGGGGGGGGAAGCAGTAAAAAAAAACAAGTACAGTAGGGTTGCTATTTCGACTTTCAATTCTGGTTGGTACAGATTAGGTACAAATTTTTACAAACGTAGAGATGAGTTTTGATTCATGCAAAATCCTGTCCATTAATCCGAATGGGTTACTTAATAAACAGAAGTACGGCTCGCTTTTGAAATGGGCAATGGCCCTAAATCCCCAGGTGGTCTTCCTTCATGAAACACATATGAAGACCAATTCTCCAAAGTTGTTTTTGCCAAGATACTTCTCGTATGGGTTTTTTTCCTCAGCGGGGGTCGCCCAGAGGGGAGTTGCTATCTATTTCGTAAGGAATCTTCCTTGGGAAGTCATGCAGGAGCAAAGAGACTCTAAAGGCAGATGGCTCTGGGTGGTAGTAAAACTGTTGGGGAAAGTATTAAATTTTGTAAATTACTATGGCCCAATATTCGATGAAATTTCGGCCCTGACGGAAATTAGTGAAATCTTGAGGGGCACTCCAGGACAAATTGTAATAGGAGGCGATTTTAATTATATCCAAGATTTAAAAAGGGATACTTCTAACAAGAATAAAAAGCAACTAAAACCAAAGACAAAAGGGGTGTTGGAAGCTCTTACGACAGAATACCAACTGCGGGACTCTTGGTGCTCCCTAAATCCCAATGCAGAGTCCTACACTTGTTATTCTAATAGATTTCACACTGCCTCTAACTTCTAGGTCTCTTCAAATTGGTAATGCATGGATAAGTTGCAACCCTTTTTCAGACCATGGGAGGATTGAAGTGGACCTGATGTTCGAAAGTGCAAAAAGGGAATGCCTCAGGTGGCAGATGGTGCGTACCCTTTTACAGAACACGGAGTGGGTGGAGGGCTTCAAAGAATGAATGAAAGATTTTTTTTTAGTAAATAAAGATTCAGCGGAGCCTTTCTCTATATGGGGAGCATTTAAAGCAGCAGCCCGGGGGCAAATTATAGCATTTTCCTGTAATAAGGCAAATGTTCGTAAGGAACAAATTGCAGTCCTTCAAAGTGCGGCTGAGACAGAATATGCGCTAAAACTTAATCGACTGCCTAATAAATGGGAAGAAGCGAAAGCATTGCTTAGGGATTTCTTCACCCTCGAAGAGATAAATAGCTCGAAGGCCTTTCAACAAAGGCTCTATGAGGAGAGTCAATTGATGGGAAAGCTCTTGGCTAATTCAATTAGAAAAAAACAAGAATCTTCCATCATTTTAAAAATTCTAGGTCCTCTGGGTGGAATAGAGACTCGGAGCGAGGGAATTGCGAAAGTGTTCCTTGATCATTACGAGAGAATTTACTCCACAGATATTCAGGTGGAGGGAACATTGATCAAGGAATACTTCGAAAATTTAGATATTCCCAAAATCTCCGATTTTAGGAAGAATCAATTAAGCAGCGAAATAAGCATACAGGAAATCCAAAACAGTATAAAAGCAACAGCAGGAGCAAAAGTATCAGGCGTGGACGGGTTCCCGATTGAATTTTATAAGGTATTTTTAAAGGAACTGGAGGATCCCTTGAAAAATGTATTTAACTATATCAGAAGAGGCGGCAAGGTTCCCTCTGAATTTAAAGAATCTACAATTATCAGCTTTGTCAAGAAAGATAAGAATCCAGAGGAGGTAAATTCTTATAGAGCAATCAGTCTACTGAATTCGGACTATAAGGTTTTTATAAAAATCTGGGCCCAAAGATTTGTGTCTGCAGCACAGGAAGTAATCCATCAAGATCAGACAGGGTTTATAGCCGTTAGATCTATGGCAGCGAACACAGAATAATTAATACAGGCCTTAGATTTTTTTAATATTAATTCAACTTCTGCATGTATCTTAATGATAGATGCAGAAAAAGCATTTGATTTAGTTAACTGGTCAGCGTTATTCTTTCCCTTGGGTTGTTTTGGATTCCCGGCCCGATTATTAGTATGTTACAGAACATTTATGAAGGGGCATTAGCTCAGGTTAGAGTCAACACCAGGCAAGCAGGGAAGATTAAAATAAACCGCGGGACTAGGCAAGGTTGCCCCCTATCTCCCCTGCTTTTTACCTTTTTCATTGAACCGCTGGTGATAAAAATAAGGAACAATGAAGCAATAATACCCCCTATTAGCGGAATGTCAAAGTTAAAATTGTTTGCAGACGATAATGTTTTGTATTTAGCTTCTGAAAAAGAAAATATTTTACATCTCATGAAAGAGCTTAAGGAATTCGAGAAGATTGGGGGATATAAGATCAATGAGAAAAAAACGGAAGTTCTTATTTTAAATCCTAATTTAGATTTTCTTCCACCACATCTTCAGTCTCAAGCAGAAAAACGGGATCCAAAAAGATATCTAGGAATTTATGTGACTAGAGACTATCAAGATCTTTTTGGGTTGAATTATATTAAGATGAAGAACAAAATAAAGAACATGCTGGAACAATGGGATTCATTGCCCCTGACTTTGATTGGTAGAGTTGCATTAATAAAGATGAACATACTCCCTTTGGTTTTATTTCTTTTTAGTAATATTCCAATAAAAGTCAATATGGCCTTTTTCAATCAACTCGAATCTATGATGAGTAGATTTATCTGGAATAAAAAAGCCTCAAGAGTTAAGCTCTCAGTGGTACAACTTTCTGTAAATCAAGGTGGGCTGGCTCTCCCCCATTTTAAAACATACTACGAAGCAGCCCTGTTCGATATAGTGGCAGGACTATTAAGGACCAGACAGTCAAGAGTCAATTTCTTTTTAGATAAAATGCTAGAGGAAGCAGGCTCTCAAATTTTTTTCTTTTTAAAAACTGCAAAGGTGCCTAAGAAAACAAGATATATGACATTACTAGTGTACTCCTCAAGATTATGGCTTTTATATAAAAAATGTGGCTCAGATGGTTCTAGTTATTTGAAATTATTAGAATGTGGTAAAATGGGACTTAAGATATCTCAGAATCATCTGCCACAATGGGAATCAGCTGGTTTTTGTGAAATAAGACACTTATTTTCTCAACATAAGGTAATTAGCTGGCAAACAGTTGTAGATAGAGCATATCCTAGGCGGCTTATGTTCTTTGATTATTTACAACTGGTTTACCTGATAAGAAAAGAGATAGGAGGTTCTGATACCTTACCCAATGCCTTGTTAACAGCTTTTTACGGGGAAAACCATAAGGGTATAGGATTCTGGTATAAAAGGCTACTCCCTCCAGGACCTCCTCAGGTAATTCTTAAACATCTAGATAAAATGAGCCTCACGACACAGTGTGTTTTGTCAGATAAAGACTGGGAAGTAATATGTCAGCTAGGAAATAAAGCACTCCGGGCAGCTAATTATAAACGAATGTCCTTTCTCTCCCGCTGGATGGCGTATTACACCCCGGAGGCCTTGCAGAGAATATTCCCTGATTATGAGAATAAATGCTTTAGATGCAAAACCAATGGTCAGGGCGGCTGGCATCATATTGTTTTCTCCTGTCCAAAGCTAGAATCTTTTTCGAAGGGGATTTTCACTGACATGGAACTGGCAACTGGGAAAACACTGCTACCTGAAGCAGAAGTGGCCCTTTTTGGCATTTGTAAAGATAGGAATAAGTTTAATAATTCAGAAGAAGCATTTATTTTTATTTCTACTATTGTAGCGCGGTCCATGATTTTACAAAATTGGAAATCTGAGGTAATCCCATGTCAATTAAAATGGGTCAATAAAATGAAAAGAACATGTAATTTTGAGAGAGCTTATGCAGGCAGGGTGGGTGCGATCACAAGATTTGAAAGGAATTGGAAATATTTAGAGAAGTTGGAATCTATAAAAGGAAATTGATATTTTACTATTGTTTTACACTAGCTGCTATTACACTTTTTGCACTTTTTTCTGCTATTATGCACTTTACTGCAGCAGCACTTTAATAATTACAACAATAACTTTGCTGCTTTAATTGGTGGGTTTTGTATTTTATTATACCAAGATTTTAATGAACCATCTAGTATTACCAATGTATATTTTTGCACTGTCACTTTAGAATAATATCTTTATTATATTGGATGTTTCTGTACTTTAAACTAGTATGGCTATAGGAACTATAATAGAAATTAGAAATTTGAATGTTTTATCTTAGCCTTCCTTGTATATTGTCAATTTTGCACGTTCTTGCACTAGCACTTTAATATTGCTATAACATTTTTGCAGTTACAAATTAGCAGCTCATTATACTTGTTTTTGTTCTTGTTTTTGATAAATCATATAACAATTTCGTTATTTTTTGTTAATTTTTCATTAGTGGTTGTTATATTGGTTAACCTTCTATGCTTCTGCTTTAGCACTTTAAAGAAAGTTAATGATACCCTTGTTGTGTTAATTTACTTTGTCTGTGTACAACATAACAAGAACCTTGACGTATTGGATTAACTGCTTTCCTTACACCATTTTGCACTAGTACTTTAAGGTTGACTTATTTAGTTGTTCGTTATTAGGAATGTATATGCTTGGTTTATCTCTTGTATACTGTATGGAAATTTTATCTAAAGTCGAAGAATCAAATGTACTAATGTCTTCCTACTGTCTTGTTCAATAAAACATTTTTTTTAAAAAGAGCATGTTGCCTATCACTACTGCCACCCCGACCCATAGGGGTATGTTGACCACCACTACTATCACCCCTACCCATATGTGTCATGTTGCCCACCACTACTTCCACCCCACCCATATGTGTCATGTTGCCCACCGATATGTGTCATGTTGCCAACCACTACTGCCACCCCCACCCATCTGTGTAATGTTGCCCACCACTACTGTTACCTCCATCCATAGGGGCATGTTGCCTTTCACTACTGCTTCCCCCACCCATAGGGGCATGTTGCCCACCAATACTGCCACCCCCACCCATAGGGGCATGTTGCCTATCACTACTGCCACCCCACCCATAGGGGCATGTTGGCCACCACTGCTGCCACCCCTACCCATAGGGGCAAGTTGCCTATCACTACTGCCACCCCTACCTATAGGGGCATGCTGCCCACCACTCTTGCCACCCCACTCATTGGGGCATGTTGCCCACCATTCCTGCCACCCCCACCATATGTGTCATGATGTCTATCACTAACGCCACCCCACCCATAGGGGTATGTTGCCCACCTTTACTGCTACCCCCACCCATAGGGGCATGTTGCCCACCACTACTGCCACCCCACCCATAGAGGCATGTTGCCCACCACTACTGCCACCCCGCCCATATGTGTCATGATGTCTATCACTACTGCCACCCCATCCATAGGGACATTTTGCCCACCACTACTGCCACCACACCAATAGGGTCTTGTTGCCCACCCATATGTGTCTTGTTGCCCACCACTACTGCTACCCCCACCCATAGGGGCAGGTTGCCTATCACTACTGCCACCCCTACCTTATGTGTCATGTTGCCTATCACTACTGCCACCCCACCCATATGCATCATGTTGCCTACCACTACTGCTACCCCCACCCATAGGTGCATGTTGGCTATCACTACAGCCACCCCTCCCCATTTGTGTCATAATGCCCACCTGTTAGAACCGGCTGTCTCTAGTTGGCAGAGGTATACACTTCTGATAAATAGGGACACACCTTTTCTAGTCAGGGCAAGGGGATCACACCCTTCGATAACCCCTGCTCACCCCCTTGGTAGCTGGCAGAGCAGACAGGCTTATCTCAGAGGCTGTGTGTTACGCATTTATGACCACATACAGTAATAACGTGAATACACTACAAATGGACACGACACATTAGTATTATAAAAATAAGTATTTTTATATAAGGCTTAGCACAAGACCAAATAACGACAAAAATGTACACAATCTTAATAAATACTCGGGGAAGGGAAAAAGGATAGTTCAATGGTAGTTTCTTCTTTTAGCACAAAAGTCTTTAGGATCAAAGCAAATCTTCTTCTTGGCAATACAGTTCTTAGCAACAGGGTAACCCACACGGGGGCTACACGACGTCGGGGCAAAGTTAATCCCAAGGTTCGGCGTCGACCGCGAGGAGCGCTACGTCGAGCCCGGAGTCACACGGACCCCCAACAACACAGTACCTTTGGATAATGAAGCACACGATGATCGGCGGCGTCGAGCAATCCGGCGTCGCGTTTTCGGTGTCGATCAGGCCTCAGCAGGCGTCGTCGTTGATGATGCGGTTGCACAGAGTGAGCAGCGCTCACGGCGTCGAGAGGGCACGAGGGCGATGCGATCAGCAGCGGTGCAGACACGAGGTCCCTTGGAGCTGGAGCCGTACTCCTACTCACTGGCGTTGCTGCTGGCGTCGGTCGGGCCCGGCGGCCGGTCGTCGAGGAAGCGGGACACTGGGGCCGTTACCCACTACGTCGAGCTGGATTCGGCGACGTCCGTTGGCGTCGAGATTGCTGGCTCTTTCAGAGGTGCCGGATTCACAGGTTCCAGCAAATAGCAATTTAAGCAGATGAAGTCCTTTAGCCCTGTGACTTCAGCAGGAGACTGGCACTCTTCCAGTCCTTGGAGATTTTCTTAGCAAGCGTGAGAGTACACACACAGTTCCTCTCTCCTGGTTCCTTGGCAAAAATAAAGAAGCACTGCAGGATTCCCCCCAGCAAACAGCACACTGGCAGAAGGGGTAGGCAAGTCCTCAGATCAGCAGGCCTCTTGTCCTTGGTTACAGGGTTCCTTGTCAGAAGTGATCTGATTTCTTAGTTCAGGGGTCCTTCTCTTATACCCCTTTCCGGCTTTGATCCCTTTGTCCATGTCGGGGACTTTCCCAACATCCTGGGTCTGTTGTGGGTGGAGCCAGGCAGAAGCACCTGGCCTATTCACTGAGCAGGGCTGGGTCCTCAGACGCCCAGCAGGAGGTGAAGCCAGCATTGTCACTGGCAGGAGCAAAGCTATCGGCCTCCTGGCAGGAGGTGGGGCTAGGATCGTCCATGGCAGGCACAGAGCCATCAGCCGCTTGACAGGAGGTGGAGCCAGCATTGTACCAGGCAGGGAAGGCTATCAACAACTACTCTCCCCCTACTCTCAACGCAAATGTCCCACTCATTCCACACTGACTCATCCAGACCTCTTGGAGCCACCCAGCTCCTGTCACACACACGCAAGACCAGCAGAAACCAGAAATGGTTAGACAAGAAAATAGACACTTTCTAAAAGTGCTATTTTCGAACCCAGAGTCCAAAAACCATCCACACCAACGGATGCGTAATTAAACCCCGAGTTCAGGGATACCACACTCGACATTGCACCATGCTCCCCGAGCCAGCTAGGATCATAGCATTAATAATCCCGGCGACACATTCTAACTAATGGAGAGCAGGCTACCTCGCAATAGTGAAGAACGAAGATGGCGGTTGTTCACTATCAGGACATGCCAACTTGGTCAGGCGTGTCCTACCTTACACTTACAATGCACCCTGCCCGTGGGCCTACCATAGGGGTGACTAACATGAAGTCAAGGGAAGGTTTGAGGGGCTGGCAAGTAGGTATACTTGCGCAGCCTGCGTGACAGCACTAGGCTGCACGTGGGTCTCGCAATGACCGACCCGTAGACATTCTTTTACGAGGCCGCTCCTGTGGGTGGCACAACACGTGCTGCAGGCCCACGAGCGGCATTTGTATTTACAAGCCCCGGCACTCCTGGTGCACTAGACTAGGGACTGACAGTAAACTAAATAAGCCAAACATGGATACAATAGATACATCAATTTAACATAGGGAGCACTAGCGCTATGGCACTGATCAGCAGTGGCACAGCGCCCAAAGCATATACCAGCAAAACATCGTAAAACAGTGGAGGCAACCAGAAAAAAATGGAGGAGAGACTCAAGCCAATGATGTCAGGTCTAACACCACCCATAGGGGTATGTTGCCCACCACTACTGCCACCCCAACCATAGGGGCATGTTGCCCACCACTACTGCCACCCCCACCCACATGTGTCATGATGTTGATCACTGCTGCCACCCCTACCCATAGGGGCATGTTGCCCACCTTTACTGCTATCCCCACCCATAGGAGCATGTTGCCCATCACTACTGACACCCCACTCATAGGGGCATGTTGCCCACCCATATGTGTCATGTTGCCCACCACTACTGCTACCCCAAACCATAGGAGCATGTTGCCCATCACTACTGCCACCCCCACCCATAGGGGCATGTTGCCCACCACTACTGCCACCCCCACCCATATGTGTCATGTTGTCCACCGCTACTGCTACCCCCACCCATAGGGGCATATTGCCTAGCACTACAGCCACCCCCACCCATTGGGGTTTGTGTGTCTAAAAACAACGACACCCTCACCCATAGGATGGGTGATGCACCACACATCCATCATACATCAACCTCAGGTATGTCAGCCAAATACATTCCCACATAACATCCTGACAACAGTGTTTAGTGTTTGACAAATACCCCCAACAGTAAATATGAGTTATAACACACAATTTAACTACCATCACATGTGTGACCAACAAGAGTGTGTGGGCTACACAAGTCAAGCTTCACAATAGCACTGTGCCAATGTGCTCAAATTCCATCATCACTGTGTAGATCCTATGTAAAATGTGTTGGCACAAACTGCAGCAAAAGTTGAGCATTGTGGCAAAGGGTGTAAATCGCCCCATCATCACAGTGACCTAAAGGTAAGTGTCATCATGGAAAATTCCTTCAAATGCCAAACAGCATGTATGAGTCCTGGTCGCAGAACATGACACACATGCTGTGCCAAAGTAGTGGCCCAAAGAGTTGTGGTGAGGCAAAAAGTGCAGTGAAAACACAACATACACTCGGCCAGGTGCAGACAAGCAACACCCATGGGGCCTGACATTGCATACAGTGTACAATGACACAAAAGCAGAAGTGACCATCATAATGCATACACATATCTAGAATCTAGACACACAAAGCAATAGATCCTGTGTAGGCTGTAGGTGTCAGTCCACAAAATCCAATTCTATGGCAGCAATGGGATAGGACAACCAGGAACAAAGTGCAGAATGATGACATATGACTCATAGGGTCAGCAGGGAAAATAAACCAAACAACACCCAGACAATTGCTCCCAACAGCAATTCCAATGCACTGGTACAGATGCACAAACACCAACAGGCAACCTCACACTGCACATCTCACACAGCATGTGTGTGTGTGTGTCTCAGTATCACCAGGCAACTATACAACACATGAGGGTGGCTGAACCACAATGACACAGATGTGGACAAAGTGCCACACAAAAGTAAGCCATCAATTGTGCACCCCTTAGTGGGCAATCAGGCATCGTGTTATGCTAGGGATACCAACAGACACATTTGACACACGCTATAATGAACATCAACTGAAACAGCATGAGACAGACCCACAACAGCACTACCCCCAGGGACCATAAATTGGGGTGACACAAGCCTGCATGAAAGGTCCACTGTGATGTCAAAAGGAGATGTCGTGCAAACTGGGAAACACAGACCGGTGTCCTGTGACACAAACGTACATCACACCTACACAAACACCATTCACTCAGCAGGGCACGTCAACCAGGGACAAAAGGGAGCTAGGAGCCCAGACATGCAACAATTCACATCTGTCCACCCTCAACACCACACACCCTGGACTGCACTGATGTGCATCACTGAAGCCCACATGGACCAGTAACATTGCACTGGCACCCGTGACAAACACAGTAATGTTGTGAGGATCTAAGGTGCACAGACTCATCACACAAGGACAGTCTACAAACACCGCGAATGACAGACACACTGCACAGTATGCGGTACATAGCCATGACGCCAGACCTCCATTGACCATACAAAGCCCTGACACAGTCCCAGGACAATGCAGAAGCCAAGGAGAGCCACAAGGCACACATGCAGAAACCTGACAACATTGCACCTCTGAACCTGACGGGTGGGAGCAGACCCACACGCACACATGTCTGAATCACTGAAAGGTACCACCAATGGACATCTACATGATATTGCAAACAAACAAGTGCTCACGGTAGCCCTGACTGTGTAACATCTGCGTCTTACCACAACATCACCACTCAGAACTGACAAATCCTAATGATGACACACACATGAACTGTAGTGTGTTGTGCGCCCACATATCTGGGAGGCCCAGACAAAGATGTTTGATGAACACAGGAGGACTCATCAAGCAACACCCACACCAACTCATGAAGGGAACATAGCCTTGTGTAGAAAAACAGATGGGAACACATCCAGACATGCCCATACAACACACACCATGGGCAAAGGCAATGTTATTGAACAACACACTAACTATATGAGACTCAACTCCTGTGGAGGAACATCTTTGCCAAACACAGTTCAAGCAGGTCACGGTCATGTCAGCACAACACTGGTACAGTCACCCATCATGTACCACCCAATGTAGGCACTGGTCACATCTGCCTTGGTACAGTACTGTCCCTTACGTCATCTGCACATACGCAAGACATATGTCTAGCAATTTTCACAGAGGACACAGTTGACGCCTACACCAATGATTCCCACACATGCATGTCCAGTGGAGATTGGCCCACAGTCAGTAAAAAATAGACAAATTGTACAATGTGAAGTACATCATATGCGCATGGGTGCAAGCCACAGATGTGGCCGTGCAAATGATATGTTAACATCCCTGTGCTAAATTAGTTAATCATGACACACCCAGTTAGCTGCAAAGGATGACATGTATACCAAACAGAACAGGATGCATATCTCATGGACCACATGGAGCACATGGAGTACATCACATCAACACCTGAGTATCCAACATTGAAAATCCTGCATCATCACAGCAAGGTTATGGTAAACATCATCAACATAATTTACATCTAAATCAAATGCACAAGGATAACAAAAATGCTTTATTCAGCAAATTCAAAACTGAAAGGGAAAGTCCAGAAAAAGCCAAAAGCCAATGTCCTGTCAAATTAGGGTGTGAGTGACACTTGTCACCCGTTGCTTGCCTGCACTGCTAAAGACTGGGGAAATCCACTCTGAGGGGCATACATTGGGGCAGGCCAGGCACAGCAGGGACAGGATCAGGGCTCAGCAGAAGGAGGCTGTGAAGGGGTGGTGGGTGCAGGAGAGTACCTGGCAACTGCAGTGGAGGTGTCTGACAAGGTGTGTGCCTTCACAACTGTGGGGCACAACTCTGATGGGGTGGGTGCCGGAACCACTGCAGTGGGCAGGTTAGGTGTAGTGGACAGGGTCCCCACTGAAGTGCCCATGTCAGACTGGGTGGTCATGGACTCTACTGCTGTGCCTAACTCCATGGGAGCGGAAAGGGGTTCAGGTGAGTTGGCAGGAGAGCTGGGGGGCCACGGTCCCCACACCAGTTGCACGAACAGACAGACTGGTGGTGGTGTCAGTGGAAGAGCAATTGGGAGTTGGAAATTTTGGTGATGATGTATCTGTGGGTGGGGGACCCTGGGACAGGGAGTGGCGGGGGAACCTGTGGAGTGCTGACCTGGGGGATAGAGGAAGGAGACTGTGCAGTGGAGCTGTGGGGTGGGGGTGGGGTCTTGCTCCTACGGGTACGGGGTAACTTGCGGGTGGGGGCCTCAGTCTGCCTGCTCCTAGGGAGGGTGTCTGGGTGTGAGGGTCACTCCCCTCTGTGTGTGGGGACTTCCTCTTCCTCCTGTAGTCTGGATCTGCTGGATCGGAGGGGAAGAGGCCAAGGTCACACAGGAAGAGTTTCTTTGGTGATGGGGTTGCAGGTGAAGCAAGGGAAGGGCTCTCGGAAGGAGAGGGATCGGAGGACTGGTTGTGGATGCTTGTGGGTGTGTTTGCAAACCATCCCCTGGGAGTGTGGTGTCAGTCCCCTGACTTTGCTTGCGTGCACGTCTTGACTTTGGTTTGGGTGATTGTGTACTGTCTTTGTGTGTGTTTGGGTGACGGTGCCAGTGTGTGTGTGCTTGGGACAGGTAGGGTACTAGGACTTGTTGCTAGGACAGAGGCAGAAGGGGTGAGGGATACTGCTGCCATCAGGGAGGAGGCCATGGACTGATTGGTCCTCTTAAGGGCAGACATGCCCGATGAGATGCCCTCCATGAACGACACCAGTTGTGTCAACAGACTGGTGTGTGCATAGAGGACATTGAGCATTGATGTCTGCCCTACATGGATCTGTTTAAGCAAGTCCACAGACTCCACACTCAGGGCAACAGGGGACACAGGGGCAGGGGGTGCGGTGCCTGGAATGAAGGAGACATGCTCCCGAACACCGGAGCTGCCACGGACCTCTGGGATGGGAGCCAAGGGGAGGGTCGTGGCAGGAACAGCCTCACTATCTGTGGTTTGCTGGCTGCTGACATCCACCCCCACAAGGGAGTCATCCTCTGAGTAGCTGTGGTCCTCAGCTGAGGTGGATGGTGCTGAGGACTGCTCGGTGTGGCTCACCTCACCCGCCATGCCACTTGGTCCCTCCGACTCCTCAGATGCTGGCCCGGGCAGGCTCTGCGGCTACTACAGTTCCGTGGCGCTGTCTCCTACTGTGCCCGTGCTCTGCATATGATTAGGAAAACAAGACCCGCATTAGTCGCCTGCACTGACTGCACAGAAGGCAGTGATTATAGCACATTACAGGGCATGCACTGGCATCGTCAGCTGATAATTGTTCAAACTGCCCACACTGGTGTACATAAGGCAATAGTCAGTCTCAGCATCAACCATGGCACCCATATCCCTCCTGGACCTGTACCAATATGTCTGTTGCATCTTGGCTGGTATAACCCCAAAGTGCACACATGCACCACCTACACAGTTGTTGGACATGCAAGTTACCATGTAGAAGTTCGTTACCATACACACACATCACATCACATGCCACTCACTTAGTACAGTTGTCAGGATGAATGGATGGCCAGAGTCACATTTCACAATCTTGCGTTGCCTAGTAGCACCAAACACAATGATGTCCTCATGTCCTGATTGTCAATGACACAATGAGGTGCATGGATAACCTTTGACTCCAATGCAGGATCCCTCTTAGCAAGTCCATGCCCTGGCACAGGCATGCATGGTAAGTCAGTCTTCACTGCCACATGTCATAGGGGCAGGGCATCCGGACAACATCAGTCTGCACTGTGTCACAATCATGTCATGCCCATAACAAACTCTGCAGCTGACAAGTGCACTTGTCCATCCCCTGACAAAAACTGTTTTTGGACTATGATAAACCCACATCACTTAGACATCAATCAGACATATGAGTGACTGTAAACACAACTACCTGAACATGAGCACCTCACAGTCTTCTGTGAATGTAACAGAGCTGCATGGAACTCACTGTTGCCTACAGCATTGTGCACAGTCAAGTGAGCACAAGTATCGTCCCCATAGTCACTTCTCAGATGTCCTGCTGACACAAAAATCATTGACACACCAGTTGTCACAAAAAGGAAGCCACACCACAATGACATTGTTTCAGACACCTGATGGCACATTTCACGAAGCACAATCAGTAGGCTGATACATGGGACTGTGAGTACAGAGTCTCCCAATGACGTGGAGTGGGCATGACTGCCCAGGTAAACCTGAAACAGTATATAAGCCTGGACAGTAGGCAGGTGTCTGGGCAAGTGTGACACACTTGATATACATACTCCTGAGGACAATACATGGACTCACCTGCTGCACGTGTGTGTTTTAAAAAACCCACACACATGTGGTGAGCCAGACCAGCATTTGGAACACACATGAAAGACACACACAGAGCACATGTCAGAGACCAGGCATAGTGAAAACAATAGACCCACCCACAAAGCACACATCTCAGTCCCAGTAATATATGCTGTACAGGTCCTTCAGCCTCGCTGACTGCAGGGACACAGTGCCCAAGTGAAGAAAGTCACACACTGTTGGGCCCACAGCTGTGCATCAGATGAGGAGTGTCACTTACACGATTGAGGGACATGAGTCCATGACTACAAGATCAACGTAATGTGGAAGCATGACCAGGGCAAAAGACTGCATATAGCATGTCAGACATAGTTCACAGATTGAACATGGACTTACCCCCTCCTTGCTGCTGTGTGGCCTTCAGTTGCCCATCCATGTCCAGGAAGACCACCACCAGAATCCCGAGAATGGGGGGGTCAGGGTCTGGTGTACGCCCCTACGGTGAGGAGGCGACAGCTTCAGCTGGACCCTTGCGATTCTCCGGGTCAAGCCACGTAGGTCTTGCCACCTCTTCTGGCAGTTGCGGATCCGGCGCTTGTAGACCCCCACTGATCTTACTGCCTGGACAATATTCAGCCAGATATCCTGCTTCTGGTGGGCATCAACCTGTGAGGATGACAAAGTGAAGAGGACATTCCCACGTATGCCACATAATTGTGCTGCATCCAGTTGAAAAAACATGTAGTCAACACAAAGCTAAAAGAGGTACACAGGTAGTGTACCCATAGAAATGTGCATTTGCTCTGCAGGTCTGACAAGGTAACATTGCCTAGGAATTAAAGGCTAGCACTACTGCACTTTTGCAGCAGAACACCTGTTCATCACTTGTACCCACATGAATTGGATGCAGAAAGTACTCAGTGCATATGCTTCCCACTGCCTGCTGTGCACACTTCTGTTACTGCTACTCAGACAACTTACAGAATTGGTAGACAGTGGACTGCACACTCACCTGCTCCCCTGGTTTCCCATACAGCTTGCTGTACTCTGGGAGGACCCCGTCCAGCAGGGCCTAGTTCTCCTTCTCTGTGAATGCTGGGGCCCTCTCCAGAGTACATGCCATTGCAGGATCCACAGGAAGCATAGACAGCAGCAGTGGGATCAGAGATGTGGTCCTGTAGCAGGTAGTGCAGGCAAGTGAGCTCCCCGGGGGCCTGCCAGCCTTAAATTAGTGCTGCAGAGGCAGAATCTGTGACATTGCTCCTTACTAATAGGCCCAACACTGTTGCATTCTACGAATCTGTCCAATCCTTGGAAATGTAAGACTCCTACACGTCTTCCGCATGGTTCAAAATTTCACCTTCAGGGCACCCTAGGATTGCAACATTTTTGTGGCATCTAACTGAATTTCCAGCGCACGACTCATACAAATTTTTGAATTCACGTCCGTCTCCATTACGGCACATTGCCAATGGGTGCGCACGTCTCTGTAATCTGACTATACAACGCGCATCTTTTAAAAGCGCACGCATCCGTCCCAATTCGATTTTATGGGCTATGCGTGCGCACGTCTCGGTCCATGCCTGTACGACGCGTCTGCTTACAAGTCACCTGCGTCTGTTCAGATTGCAGTCAATGGCCAAGCCGTGCACACGGCTCGGTCCAGAACTGCACAAAGCGTCTCCATAAAAGTCACCTGCGTCAGGTAACATTGCATACACGTCGTACATGCATGAACCAAGCCGTGCGCATGCATAGCCCCCTGTCTTCAATGTGAACCAACGCGGGTGACTGTAATGCATAAGCATCGTGCAGTCAATGGACAAGGTGTGCGCACTACTCGGTCCATGCATGTACGGTGCATCTGCATACAAACCTCATGCATCGTTCACATTGGTGTGACTTGCAGACGGATTCCACACAGATTTCATTGCCAGGGGCACACCTTCAACACCACAGCATGTTCCACACTTCATCCCATGGCATGTAAAGCTGCATCACATGTGTGTGTATGGGGGGCAACATTTGTTTTCTTGTGTGTCACTTTGGCGCAGCCACTCCTAGGCTGGGCACGGGTTCATGGGGGCAGAATACTTTTTGTGTTGTGCACCTCACCAATGTTATGTGCAAGTGTTCACTTATGGGCTTGCGTCATGGACACAGTAGCAGTTTGGAGATGTGTATGACCTGTCACATACACCCTGAGTACAGGGTTGCATGTTATGTACATCACAGCGAGACCCACAGCCACAATCATGATGTACACCCACAGTCTGTGTGCATGTTGTGTCTCTGATGTTTGTGGTTCCATGTGCCCAATGGGAGACAGTGCTTTGTGCATCAACATTTATACTATGTGTGTGTGTCTCAGGGACGTCCATGTATGGCCTGCAGGGACCACAGGGGCCACTACCTGTGGGACTCATGATTGGTTGTGGGATATCCATGACACGCCATGTCCTTCCAGTGCACATGTGGCAATACAGGGACCATGGCTATCTCCCTGACATGGAGTTGTGATGCCTGTGAAACATCAGTCCTCACTTGTCACTGTGTTGTGTGTTTTGAACGTGACAGCAGTAAATAGGTACTGTGCCACAGCCCAATGATTTTCCATTGCACTCCATGGAACTCCTGTACACATCTCATTGATATGTGAGATGATGGGCATGAAGGTGACATATGTGGCCATACCCAACAGCACGCACTTCAGTTCATTGTGTATTACTATGATGTATCATGTTATTTTTTGCAAGGTCAGTGCCACATGGGTAGATGAATGTAAATTCTTACTTTAGCCATCTCTGTACTGCAGGGCACCCACTGTCCATAGACCGTTCCCTGACCTTGAGACCATGGTGGAACGGGACAGCATCTAACGGTACCGCTTCACCAGGAGACTGATTGATGAGTTGGCGAAGCAGTTGGTGCCACATCTGCCTCCTGGCCGGACATACCCTACAGCACTGACCCCAAAAGGGAAGGTGACGGCAGCCCTGCACTTCTTTGCCACCGGTACCTTTCAACACACTGTGGCTACTGCTAGTGGTATGTCACAAGTTATGTTCAGCTGCGTGCTTCATGATGTCTCGGAGGGGATGTTGCATTTCCTTGACTTGTACCTCAGGTTTCCTAGCCCTGGTGAACTCGCTGACATTAGGGATGCCTTTTATAGACAGGGTAGGATGCCAAACATCATGGGATCAATTGATGAAACTGAACAGTCAGACACAACTATGTCTAGTGCAGGAATGCACTGTTCGAGCTTGCACAGGTGCAAAAAAATATTTTTCTCATTTACTTCATTTTTTCAAAAAAATTTCAACATCTAGAAGTGTAATACAGTACATACATTAATTCATGTTATACCATCGTTACTATGGTGAACCACAAAAATAGTCAACAAAATTAAAGTTCATTGATTATTTACTATTGATTTTCAAAAGTGCATAGTGTTTTCAGCTTTTTTTGCAAACATATTCACAATTCATTTTCATTGAAAATATGATTCATTTTCTTCTAACAAATGCCAAACTAGTGCAGATATTGCAAAGTCATTTCATCAGAACTCGCAATGACTCCCAATGCATTTCGATGCCTCAGCATCTTCGTCAGGGGAAATGCTATATGAAAAAATGTATACTGTATGAGAACAGGTAGCAATATATACATATTTCTCAATTGTCGTTTTCACGTATCATCTTGTGCTCATGCACTATATAATAAGTAAACACACACCCTAAGTAGTCATGCAAATGCATTATCTCATTTTATCCAAGCATGCCAGCAATCCAAGCAATTAAGTGCTAATATCATTGTGGTATACCCTATACATGCCATCAAGTATGGTATAGTGCACCCAACGTGTGTATCACAAGTACCAGTGCCATATGTAAAAAAGTGTGAAGCAATATGAAGAAAACATACCCTCCAATCGGGTACTATGTCACCTTAACTGAGACAAAAACGACTGTTCCTGAAAACAAAACGGGACCAATATCAGTATAAAACAGGACCAATATAAATGTACCGAAATAAAACACCAGGTGTCTTCATTTCACCTATGTGAACCCGCTACTTACTTCCTATTGCCACTACTCCAAACTTGAAACTCCTGTGTTTTGATGTTCAGCCTGTGAGACAAAAACAACCCTTACCATTTGCGTTTAGTCTGTACTAGCTTTTCATAAATACCATTAAAAACCCTAAATGAAGCTCACCCCGTACGTTACCTTCAACTTATTTATGATCCACGAACACTGCCTCCATAATCCGTTTCAGTTCACAAGAACACGCCGTGTATCGGCGCTGCATGTCGGGAGGTAATATAACGCCCAACATCAACAACGGACTGGTGTCCCTACCCCCTTCCTCGTGAGTTCCAAAATTAATCTTACTGCTTCTCAAATCTTCAACAATACGTAAATTCGAGGTATTCAAGATGTAAGAATTATTCACATCCAACAAAATTATTGCGTGTAATCGTAAACGCTAACATCCAAACGAGAGTAATAGAAAGCGGACTATAGCTTTCGGTAATCGTAAACACTAACATCCAAACGATAGTAATAGAAAGCGGACTATGGCTTTCGGATACAACAACTTTACTAGAAGAACCCATTTACTCTGGTCTCATTAATCATGGTTGAAGCTGTGTCTCCAATTGTCATGTGTTAAATCTCCTACAGGCAGCAAATAATAATGGCATGCAACCCTCTAACCAACGTGTCAAAACATAATATTAATAATGAAGAGATATGAAAAATATAAACGTGTGTGTGTGCACAAGCGTTGGTGGCACTTTATCCAAACTTGATCCTGTATTGACAACTCATTTAAAACCACAATAGCATGAGTCAAGGTTACTCATAAATAACGAGCAATTTCAATTTTGTCATTCAGCCCTCCTGGTTTAACAGTGTTCAGGTACCTCATCCAGAATGTCTCTCTTTGGGCTATTCGTATGTTGGGATCCACATGGGGCTCGACCAACACCTGCTCTAGTACAGTGTATCTCAGTTGGGGAATGGTGTGTTGTCTCTCTTTCCAATGTTGCGCCAAACTTGATTTTTCGTTTCCTAACCTTATATTTGATTTATGCTCAGTAAGCCTGACCTTGATTTTCCTTGTGGTGCGGCCTACATAAACTAAGCCACACGGACACTTGATGGCATATATCACTGAGCTTGTATTTCAGTCAGAAGTGTGTCTGAGTTTGATCTGTTTACCTGTATGTGGATGTGTAAATGTGTCTCCCATTAGTACATTTCCACAGTGTCCGCAGTTAAAACACTTGCGCATCTCTTTGGCCTTCTCCTGAAGTACCTTTGTTTCTTTGTATTTCAGCAGTTCTTTCAGATTTTTGGGTCTTGACAGCGCAAAAATAGGTTTATCGACAAATACTGTTTGAAGTCTTCTTCCTGTTCAATTAGCTCCCATCTCCGCAGTATACACTTCTTGATCTTAGCAGTGAGCGTGGATTGCTTCAAAACGCATACTTCTCTTCTTGCCGGTATTTTCTATGCTTTTTTTAGTAAGGCCTCCTGTGGTTTTGATAAAGCTTTCAATTTTGCCTCAGCTAGTACCTTATCTGGGTATCCTCTGTTGCTATATTGTTGCGCCATTTCTTCTATATCCACAGTGGCCTGTGTTTCATCGCTGCTGATCCTCTTGATTCTAATGAACTGTGAAAATGGCAAATGGTTCTTCAAATTCTGGGAATGAAAAAACTGGAATAATGCAGAGCATTGTTTCTGTCTGTCGGTTTCTTAAATGTTTTTGTTGTGATTAAATCTCCCAGTTTTGTTATGGTGATGTCTAAAAAGTTTATGGTGTCCAGGTCAATGTGATTAGTAAACTTGATCCTAGGATGACATTCATTCAGAGCCTTAATGGCCTTTTCCAGTTGTATTTTGGTTCCTTGCCAGACTATCAGGATGTCATCTATATAACGAACATATAGTTTTAGATGTTCTGTCCAATTCAAATCTTCCAAAATGTGAGAATGTTCAAACCTAGCCATAAAGATATTTGCGTACGCAGGCGCCCCCGTAAAACACATGGAGGTTCCCGTCTTCTGTAGGTAGAATTTAGATTGCCATGAAAAATATCCGTGATAGAGACAGAATTGTAAAATCTCCAATAGAAAGATGTTCAATGATTCCTCATACTCACTCCTTAACAACATCCACTCCACTGCCTCTATACCCTCCCCGTGGGGGATTGACGTATACAGTGCGGTCACGTCGACTGTAGCCAACCATGTTTCACTCTCACTGGATATCGTTAGATTAGCTAGCTTGTTGAGACAATCTGTGGTGTCTTGTATGTATGATACCCACTGTTGCACCAGTGGTTGCAAATAGTAATCAAGAAATTTTCCAATTGGTTCGAGAAGAGAACTGCAGCCTGCCACAATAGGGCGGAAGGGAGGGTCTCGGGGATTTTTATGCAGTTTTGGTAGCATGTAGATATGAGGTCTTTTTGGATACTCAGTGATTAAGAACTTGAAAGTTTTGTCATTAATCCATCCTAAGTCTTTTGCTTTCTTGAGAATCTCAAGCAAAGTGGTTTGAAACGTAACAGTGGGGTCTGTATCCAGAGCAATATAGGTGTCAGTGTCGTCCACATGGGATGAGACTTTTTGGTTGTAGTAGGTGGTGTCCATCACCACAAGGGCGCCTCCCTTATCTGCAGCTTGAAATGTTAAATCCTGGTTGTTGCTCAATGCCTTTAGAGTTGTCAATTCTTTTTTAGTCAAATTCATGCTTTTAGGTGTTTTTCTATGCATGTCCACCAGATCTTTCTTCACCAATAACTCAAATAATTCCAAAGTCTTATGTGATGTAGGAGGAATAAAAGTGCTTTTTGGTTTGAACACCTTCACGGATGCGTCGGTGTCGGGCACTTGAGGTACTTGATGAAAAAACCATCTTAGATGGAGCTTCCTCATGAATTTATATAGAGCTATTTCTGTCTCTAGTGGTTTGGTATTGTATGTAGGTACAAAAGACATACCTTTATTAAGAACTCTCAATTGATTGTCCGTAAGTTCCGTATTTGAGATGTTTACCACAAGATCTCCTAGCGGTTTCTCCCCTTCGTTTTGGGCTTTTTTTGTTGTTGAGCCTTGTCCCCTTCTGACCCGTTTGTTTTGTTTGCTTCGTCTTCTTGAGGAGGATGGTCGTTCCTCTGGCCTGCCTCTAAAAAAGGCTCCCTAGTGGTTCCACTTGTGGATGCTCCCTCTCCGGCCATTGATGTTGTACTCATTGTTGATACTGGTGGTCTATTCGGGAGAGTGTCCTGTTCGGTAGCCACACTTTCCTCTGAGGAGGCCTGTGCTCTCTTAAATGGGCGTTTCTGGGCATAGACTTCTGCCCACGTATAAACTTCGTCCAGTTTATAGTCTATCGTATCTCTACGAAACTTCCTCAACTTCCTCTCGTGTACCTCTTTTTCATGTGCATCTATGGTTTCGTTGATGTCTTTAAGTGCTAGATCCAGCTCTTCCTTCGTCATACGTGATTCCAGGTTGGTTTTCAGATCCTGAATTTCAGTGGCTAGTTCTTTAAGTATGTCCGATAACGCCTCAATAATTAGAAGTATAAGATCGAGCGAACATTTATTTAAAATAGAATACCATTTAACCATGAATGGTTCATTGAATTTAAAAAGCATTGGCTTTAGGGCAATCCTTAGTCCTCGTGGAATCCGTTTAACCTGGTGGTACTGAATGAGCATAGAGGCATGGAGCCTTTGATTCACCTCTTTTCTCAGAGTATATTGCAATTGCTTGAGAATTTTGCTGGTTGCGCCTGGGGCTGCTTGAAAAGCCCTAGTTTCTTTAATCAAAGAGTATATGCTTGTTGCTTCCTCATCTGTGTATCCTTTCACTTCAGCTTGATTGGCCGTTAAGTGTGATATTTCCTCAAAATTCATGATTGGGGGTGCTGATAACAAGTGGGGTTTGTAAGTAATGAACAAAGATATGTGTGTAACCTGCACACCACTATTTTAAACCTTAATGCAGTTTATTTAAAAAAAAATCGGTGCAGACCTGCTACCTGACTAACCCCTGTCAGGTCCCTAAATGAACTGAACACTCAGACACAACTATGTCTAGTGCAGGAATGCACTGTTCGAGCTTGCACAGGTGCAAAAAAATATTTTTCTCATTTACTTCATTTTTTCAACATTTTTTCAACATCTAGAAGTGTAATACAGTACATACATTAATTCATGTTATACCATCGTTACTATGGTGAACCACAAAATATCGTCGGGGTCCGGTCCAGAGGGTTCTTGCAGGTTGATAAGCGGGCTGCGAGCGCTGAGGGCGATGTGCCAAGCGCGCTCCAACCCCCCTCCCGAGACCCATGGTGCAAGTAGCGCCCAGTTTTAAAGTGCTGATACACCCCTGAATTTGGGGTTTTTTGGATTGAGCAATTTGCTCTCCTAATTTTTAAGCACTTTTTTCACTTTTCCTTTTCACTTTCACGCCCCCAGGTTAGGGTGGACTATTAGAGTGTCCATACCGCTGGGGTTTTAGTCCTGAAGAATGCCATGGTGAATATATACCACATTGAAGGCAGAAACATGTTGACTGATTAATTTTAATAAATTTGTGGTATTTAGCTGAATTTAAACAAAATCCTAATAACCTTGGCTATTAAATTCAGACACATATACCACTTACACGTGTCTTAGGGATCACTCATTAAAGTTTTTTTGATACCCTGTTAGTCACTTTTAATTTGAGAATTTTCACAACACATCCTCCCCACACGACCAGCTCCGCAGTCTTTCTGGCGTCGCAGCACACCGAAGAGACACTCGGTCTCTTCGGTGGGGCCCGATGATGAAGCATGACACTGACCAGGTCGGTGTGTGAGGGCTTTCCTACTCAAATAGAGTGACTGTGATCCCACTCAAATAGAGTGACTGTGATCAATACTATCCACTTATCTTTTTGCTCCATATTTCTGGTAGCCGTGTGCTTGACCAGACTAGACCTCTCTTCTTTTGTTGTTTGACATTTAACCGGGGACTAAGAGAGTGTCTTTTACTCTCCCTACCTCTCTCCTTGTTGATATGAACCACAAAAATAGTCAACAAAATTAAAGTTCATTGAATATTTACTATTGATTTTCAAAAGTGCATAGTGTTTTCAGCTTTTTTTGCAAACATATTCACAATTCATTTTCATTGAAAATATGATTCATTTTCTTCTAACAAATGCCAAACTAGTGCAGATATTGCAAAGTAATTTCATCAGAACTCGCGATGACTCCCAATGCATTTCGATGCCTCAGCATCTTCGTCAGGGGAAATGCTATATGAAAAAATGTATACTGTATGAGAACAGGTAGCAATATATACATATTTCTCAATTGTCGTTTTCACGTATCATCTTGTGCTCATGCACTATATAATAAGTAAACACACCCCCTAAGTAGTCATGCAAATGCATTATCTCATTTTATCCAAGCATGCCAGCAATCCAAGCAATTAAGTGCTAATATCATTGTGGTATACCCTATACATGCCATCAAGTATGGTATAGTGCACCCAACGTGTGTATCACAAGTACCAGTGCCATATGTAAAAAAGTGTGACGCAATATGAAGAAAACGCACCCTCCAATCGGGTACTATGTCACCTTAACTGAGACAAAAACGACTGTTCCTGAAAACAAAACGGGACCAATATCAGTATCAAGTATCAATATCTGCCCAAGATCTGTCCCATGGCAGGCGATTAAAGCACTGCCCGGGACCCGATTTTGGCCGCCATCTTGGGTGAGGAGACTGGAGTGGAGCTGTGGCGAGCGGACTAGCGCTCGGCCCCTCCCGCCCTCAACCCTTTAAAAAGCTCAATAAGTCTTTGGTCTGATTGATAGAAGTGCGCGGTCGCCCGAGGCTCTACCGGGCTCCGTGCTTACTTTAGAGGCGACGTGATCATTTTAATAGTGAATTGTGTGACTTACAGCGAAATTTGCACATCGTGTTTTTAACTACAATTTTTTGTTGTACAGGTTCCTTTTTATAGCGCAAATTGTTTATTTAGCTCATCTGCCCCAGATCTGTCCCATGGCAGGCGATTAAAGCACTGCCCGGGACCCGATTTTGGCCGCCATCTTGGGTGAGGAGACTGGAGTGGAGCTGTGGCGAGCGGACTAGCGCTCGGCCCCTCCCGCCCTCAACCCTTTAAAAAGCTCAATAAGTCTTTGGTCTGTTTGATAGAAGTGCGCGGTCGCCCGAGGCTCTACCGGGCTCCGTGCTTACTTTAGAGGCGACGTGATCATTTTAATAGTGAATTGTGTGACTTACAGCGAAATTTGCACATCGTGTTTTTAACTACTATTTTTTGTTGTACAGGTTCCTTTTTATAGCGCAAATTGTTTATTTAGCTCATCTGCCCCAGATCTGTCCCATGGCAGGCGATTAAAGCACTGCCCGGGACCCGATTTTGGCCGCCATCTTGGGTGAGGAGACTGGAGTGGAGCTGTGGCGAGCGGACTAGCGCTCGGCCCCTCCCGCCCTCAACCCTTTAAAATGGAACCCCCCCCCCAGGAAGCGCAGCGGACGAGCGCAGCGGGCACGACGTAGGCGCGCCGGAGTTGCGCCTGAGTTAAGCCCGTCTGCGACCGTCCGCGACCGCCTGGGACCTGGGGCCACTCCCCCTGCTTCTGGCTCTATTATCCCCAGACTTACTTACTCTCGATCTACACTGTATAGCTTACGAACCTCGCCGAGTGAGTACTGCTCTCGCATGCGTGGTCAGGATGCCCCTCTATCTTGCCCTGTATGTGCCTTGGCTCTTATATCTCTCCCCTCGGAGTTGTGTATTTCCTCATCCCCTTCCTGGTTTGAGAATTCTCTCCCAATAAATACTCACCTGCCTAATCCCTCTTCCGTCTTCAGTTTTATTAGCTTAAATTGTCGCTCATTGCCCAAACACAAGAGGGACATATTTGATCTCCTCACTTCATCTAGCCCGTCGGCCTTGTTTCTAACTGAAACTTGGCTTAAGGATTGTTCTGGTCCGGATATTGCCACCGCCCTCCCTGATGAATACACTTTCGTGGGGCGTAATAGACCTCTCAGGCATGGAGGTGGCATTGCCATTATTTTTAAAAGGACCTACTCCTGTAAGTGGGTAGACCTCGATATCCCTAATTGTGAAGCTGGTAGTTTTAAATTGTCATTATCCCCTAACTTCACATTATCTGGTGCTCTTTTGTATCGCCCGCCTGGCGCGGTCGGCGCATGGGCAGCTGCCCTTCCGGAACTCATTGCCCCCCTTTTGCTAGACTCTAATAACTTCCTGTTGTTGGGTGATATGAATATACACTTCAACGACACTCTATGCCCTATTAGCACTCATTTTATACAGGATTTTGCCGCCCTCAACTTAAGTCTCGTAAACTCTGGTCCCACTCATAAAGGCGGCAACCTATTAGACCCAATCTTCACTAACCTAAATACTGTTACATGTCTTCCCTCCAGACCTATTATTTGGTCAGATCATTTCATTGTAGAGTTCCACATTAAGATAATGGATGCACCCTGCCCCTCTGGCAGCCCACACTCCCTTAGAACTACTAGAAATTGGGAAAGACTCAATTTGGAGCAACTTAACAATTCCTTAGAAAAACCTTACCTCCTCTTCCCAATATTTCTACAGATGATGTGAGTACAATTAGCACCTGGCTTACCTCTGCAATTGATTCTTGCCTTCCGAAGCGTACATGCAAGCAAAAGTTCTTGCACCAACCTGCCCCTTGGTTTAATGAAGAACTTAAAATGGAAAAATCCCGCTGCAAAAGACTGGAGCGTATCTGGAGATCCAACTATTTTTCGGCAGACAAAGAAAACTATAAACTAGCATTACATAAATATCACATCTTATGTAATACTGCCAGGGCCAATCATGTTAACAACACAATACTGAAAGCTCAGAACCGACCCAAAGCCCTCTTCAAGGCAGTTCAGGAACTATCCGGTATGTCATGTGCCCCCAAAGCTCCTTGTCTGGATAGCAATCAATGTAATTCCTTGGCAGACTTTTTTACAACAAAAATTGACAGCATCTATGCGGGTTTTATAGCTTCACCATCTGCTTCACCCAAGTCATCTATTCGGCAATATGACCATCCATCTACACAGGGCGACCCTGAATGTTCCACTTTTCCTTTATTAGACAAGTGAGAATGTATCTCTATGCCAGTTTTCCAGAAACTGCTGGCAGAGATCAAATCTGGCTCTCCATTGGATCCCATGCCCCCCCAGATTCTCTGTACTTTAGCCACCGCCCCTTTGGACTGTATTCTAGCTCTCTTGAATGCCTCTCTCAGGGAGGCAATTGTTCCTAACATCTGGAAACATGCGATGGTAGTTCCACTTCTGAAGAAAGCCAATGCGGATGTTTGCAATCCTGCCAACTTTAGGCCCATTTCTCTGCTTCCCTGCCTCTCGAAGGTGTTGGAGAAGCATGTCAACCGTCACCTCACCAGCCATATTGAATCTGCGAACGTTCTCCACCCTTCCCAGTCAGGTTTTCGGGCGGGCTTCTCTACGGAGTCCACCCTTTTGGGAGTCTCGGAGACAGTCAGGCGCCAGGTAGATAGAGGGGAGACAGTGGCACTCATCCTTTTGGATTTGAGTGCCGCTTTTGACACCGTCTCCCACAACATCCTTCTCTCTGCCTTAAAGTCCGTTGGTATCTGCGGCTCCGCCCTTGCCTGGATTTCTAACTTTCTTTCTAATCGTACTTTTCAGGTTTTCTCCCCCTCTTCTGTGTCCACTGTTCACAATTCTCCATATGGGGTTCCCCAAGGTTCTATTCTTAGTCCGTTATTCTTCAACCTTTATGTTAGACCTCTTGCTTTTCTTGCGGAACAGGCTGGACTTTCTATTTTTTCTTATGCTGATGACACTCAAATTATTTTCTCCCTTTCTTCTAATCAGCACTCCCCCTCCTCTTCTCTTCGTTCTGGACTCACTGACATCGCCAATTGGATGCTGATGCACAAACTAAAGCTAAATGGCGATAAAACAGAGCTTCTTCTGTTTGGGCCGGACTCTGCTCTCTGGGACCCCCAACATTGGCCTCAGCAAATGGGACCATTGCCTACCCCAGTAACTACAGCACGCAATCTCGGGGTCCTCTTTGATAATCAGCTATCTATGAAACATCATGTGGTCAAAGTCTCAGCCACCTGTACCACCATCATCAGGTGGTTGAGGAAAATCACATGGATGCTTCCCCCAGACACCCAGAAGTCAGTGGTCCAGGCCTTAGTAACATCTCGCCTGGACTACGGTAATGTACTTCTTCTGGGTGCCTGCAAAGAGGTCACCCGGAAGCTCCAAGTGGTTCAGAACATGGCTGCCCGTCTTCTCTGTAATTTGCCGAGAACTTCCTCTGCTTCTTCTTCCCTGCGTAGCCTGCATTGGCTGCGCATAGAAGCCAGGTCCAAATTCAAAGCTCTTTGCTTCATGCACCGTATCAAAGCTGGAAAATCCCCTCACTATCTATCCACTTTAGTTCAACAATACTGTCCCTCGCGTACTCTCAGATCGTCCTCCCACTGTAGATTCTCTGTCCCCCGTTTCAAGCGTGCTAGAGTTGGAGGGCGCTCTTTTTCTTACCTAGCACCCACGCTTTGGAACTCGCTAACCATCCCTTTGCGGTCTGAAACTTGTTATCTCAAGTTCCGCAAAGGAGTGAAAACCTGGCTGTTTTCCCTATAATCTGTTCCCTACAATTCCGTCTGCCTTCTATTACTTCTGTTCTCCTAGCGCCGGGAAACCTACGGGTAGCTGTGCGCTTTACAAAATCAGATATAATAATAATAATCATAAAACAGGACCAATATAAATGTACCGAAATAAAACACCAGGTGTCTTCATTTCACCTATGTGAACCCGCTACTTACTTCCTATTGCCACTACTCCAAACTTGAAACTCCTGTGTTTTGATGTTCAGCCTGTGAGACAAAAACAACCCTTACCATTTGCGTTTAGTCTGTACTAGCTTTTCATAAATACCATTAAAAACCCTCAATGAAGCGCACCCCGTTCGTTACCTTCAACTTATTTACGATCCGCGAACACTGCCTCCATAATCCGTTTCAGTTCACAAGAACACGCCGTGTATCGGCGCTGCATGTCGGGACGTAATATAACGCCCAACATCAACAACGGACTGGTGTCCCTACCCCCTTCTTCGTGAGTTCCAAAATTAATCTTACTGCTTCTCAAATCTTCAACAATACGTAAAGTTGAGGTATTTTTAAAATAAACTGCATTAAGTTTTAAAATAGTGGTGTGCAGGTTACACACATATCTTTTATCAATTGATGGAACACACGTGGTCCTGATATCACCACGGGCACATAAGCAGACATACCGCAACAGGAAACATTTCCACTCCATCAATGCTCTGGTGGTTTGTCTAGCGGACATGGAGATCACACATGTGTGTGCACGTTTCCTTGATTCTGTGCACAATGCCTACATCATGAGGAGGAGTCGTATACCGTTGATGATGTCACAGATGCCAAACCAGCGTGCAGGGCTTGTTGGTGTATACTGTTTACCATTGTGCGTGTTTTGCAAAGTTGTCTCCCACCCCCTTACAATACTCAACTAATGTGAAATTCTCTGTATGCAGGTGACTTTGGATACCCCAACATGCCGTGGTTGCTGACACCCCTCAGGAACCCTGTGACAGCAGCAGAGATGCGCCACATGAGGCACATGGTAGAACCAGGTGAGTGATTGAGTGTACCTTTGGTTTCCTGAAAAGCCGCTTCCCCTGCCGGGACAAGACCGGAGGGGCCCTCCCATATGAGCCTGCAAAGGTGTGCAAGATCATCATAGTCTGCTGCATACAACACAACATGGCAGTACGGAAGAAAGTGCCTCTCATACAGGATGATGATGACCAACATCCCCCACCTGTGGAGGATCCTGGCCTGGGCCACGAGGCCAGTGATGATGATAATGAGGGTGACGTCCGCACACAGCTCATCAACAACTACTTCAGCTGAATGTGAGTTCACAGGGTTGTTATGTCAATGTCCTGAGTTAGCCTGTGATGTGTTTGTGCAGCTCAGTTGCTGTTTGATTTTGTCTGTGTGGTACTTGACTGGATGCGTACAGTCATGTGTCCTGTCAGATGGTCTGTAGTCCACAATAGTGTCGACATGCTAACTTGTTACTGTGTAGGTTTCTTGTGACAGGTTTTGTGCATGCGTATTGCATTTCTATCCTTACCTGGTGTGCTTCTGACTGTGTCTCATTTCTGTCCTTCCCAATGTCCTTTGCCTGTTGCTTAGCCAACTCTGACACCCAACAACCAGAATCCAATGCCAGGGTGAAACTTCTAGTATCCCATCATGTGATGTACAACACACCCCTGAAGCTCAATTTGACGACACTTGGCGACTGTGTGCCCACTGTCATGTGGATTCATCTTGCTACAGTTGTGTAATAAACTTGTTTCTGCTGTGTAATGAACCTGTGCTTCACTTACTTATGTGTGTTGTCTGTCTTCACACATCTAACTGACATTTGGTTACCTCATCAGTGGGCTTGTTAGCAGTGACTGTGGATAGGTGTGGTGTCTGTGCATTCCACCGTATATCTGGCAAACATCTTTGTAGGCAAAGTGTCACATGTCCATGGTGAGTATATGTTGTTGTGCCCTATTGGTGTGTCTCCCTCATATCTGTTGCATCAATATGAGTCACAAAACGGTAATGACATTGCTGTAATAGTTTGCATGCACTGTGTGCTTCGGCATTTCCTCAGCTCCATGACACATACCAAGTTTGAATCACAACATAGGCAGGTATAGTGTAATAGTGAGTTTATTTACATACATGTGTGGAGATAGTGCTGTACATGAGGTTTAGAATCCAAAGTTCACAGATGAGTTTGAAGTCTTGGTAGATTAAATGTCCAGAGTGAAGTCCACATCCATCTCCTACATTGTAACAACATGGACCCTCCATGTCATGTTGGGGAGTTGTGTCATGTGCAACAAGGTGAGTGCTTGGCACACAAGGCCAATATCCAAAACAGGTTCTGGGTTCCTGGGGGATGTGCATGGACAACTGTGGCTCACTTGTCCTTCTTCTGATGACCCCTCTTCTTCTTCCTCAAGTGCAGGCGTCGGCAGTGCATCGGACTCTTCACCAGATTCATCCTTCCACCCTGTGGCATTTGCAGAGGTTGGTGAAACAGCTGTTTTGAGCACACAGGGAGGTGTGGACATATTTCTGCTGATCTGGCGGAAACAATTCAATATGTCGCTATGCACCGCAGTAGGTTTGTTCCACTTGGCCTCTATGCATGCATGATGGCCAGCCTGCTCCTGTTGCATGTCCTTGAGGATCCCCACTATCTAGCTGAATCCTTCGGTGCTATCCTGGTACGCATCTATGATGCGTACCCGTTGGGGGTCATCATGTAGTCCTGGCCCCTCTGTAGGCTCTGACCTCTGCCTAACATCACTCATACCACCCCTAGCCACACGGGCAGGATCTGTGGTGGCATGCACAGTTGACCCTGGGCCCCCTTGGGTGTTGTTACTGGTGTGATTGTCCATAGCTTCCTGGGTAGCTGGTTTCCCTGTGCTGTTTGAATTCTGTGTTCTAGGTCTGTCTGTGTTGGCGGGGGTGCTTGGTCTGTGGCCAGATGTTGTTTGCGTGGCAGCAGGGGGTGCAGATGTTTGTGATGCTGCAGCTGCGGCTGCATGATGACTCACTCCGGAGGTGCCAGGTTGTTGTTCATCATCTGAAGAGGACAGGGCCAGATCCACACCAGAGAGCTCATCCTCCACCAGAGTCTGGGACAGGGACCCATCTTCACTTGCTGCTGATTCCTCTGTACCACCTGTGATTGGGAAAGACATACATTGTCAGTTATGTTACTACATGCATCAATGGTTAACCTATGTATTTTGCAATGGTGAGGGAAGAAGATGTACTGATACATTCAGCTTGCAATGGGTAGTACTAACATTGAAGGAGGGAGGGAATGGATCACTCATCCTGTGCAACCATGGTATTTACATATTTTAATTCCTTACTAAATACCCTCATATACGTACACAGGAATGGGGCAGTGCATCTTGTTTCGCTGCCTCAGTGTACTGTAGCAGCATTTTCTTTGGGTCACCATTGTTACAAATATGATGTGCCTCCACCTGCAGGTAGACTGGCTTCTTTCCCAGTAGTGTCCAGAGGAGAAATAGGCTCTAGGATCACATGGGGCTGCAACATGTTGCCCAACAGTGAACGACCCTGGTGCGGTGGATCAGTAGCTGGATCCACACATGCAACACCTTCGTTTGTAACTTCATAAATCACAATGTTCACCATTTTTCCTTTGCCTTTGGGTGTTGTGAGTGATTTTGACTTACGGCACTTGGGCACAGACAGACACTCTCAGTTTTCATCTCTGGACACTACTGGGAAACAAGCCAGTTTACGTCCAGGTGGAGGCACAGCATATTTGCAACAATGGTGAGCCCATGATGATGATGCTACAGTACACTGATGCGGAAAAGCATGATATCCTGCACTACGCACGTGTACGTATGTGAGGTTTTCAATGGAGGCAGCACAATACGTAATGACCCAGGCTGCACAGGAAGAGTAAGCCATACCCGCTGCCTTGATTTTTGTAAAAATGTTTCATATACATGACATTTGCAATGGTACGTCAGGATGCATGCCTGGACACTGCATTGTCTTCAGTCTTCAAAGACAGAGATTGTTATTGTTATAGCACATTGTCCTGCCAACATGAAGCTTTTCAATATGCATGTTGATGTGTGTGCATGCCAAGCTCATGTATTAATTTCAATGTACATGCTTACTGATACTCAAGGGCCATCAGGTGGCTGACACAGGAGTGTAATCCCTATTAACATTTGACTCTGCTGTGAGGGTGTGTGCCTGTGCTGACAAGATGGCTGACAGTGGATTTCTGGTGTTTGGTAGTGGTCAATTCCCACCAGGGCCTTGTGCTCCCCACAAAAGAGCCCAGAGTTCTTGACAGTCCATTTCCACCCCCTGTGAGGTGAGCATGGTTCAGTGTGAGCTTGCTGGGCCATGTAGGTGGCTGAGGATTGTGAGTGACTGCAACTCCCACCATGCTCTGGGCTACACCCCCCTTCCCAGCACGCCTTCACTTCCCTCCTTTGGATGCTGCTTCCCTGTGAGGGTGTGTGCCTGTGCTGACAAGATGGCTGACAGTGGAGTTCTGGTGTTTGGTGGTGGTCAATTCCCAGCAGGGCCTTGTGCTCCCCAAAACAGAAACCAGTCCCAGAGTTCTTGAAAGTCCATTTCCACCCACTGTGAGGTGAGCATTCTTCATAGAGGTGTTGATGGTCCAATCGAGAGGGGGAGCATTATCTGTGAAAACAACCCCATCATGCTTTTGGATACACTCACTTCACCAGAATACCCACCATTCCTTCCTGTCAGTCAGATTCACTGTGAGGTAGTGGTTGTGGTGGCAAGGATGTCTGACAGTGTTTACTTAGATTCCTGCCACTGCTTTGCTCTATTTGCCCATACAGGTAAACAATGTTTCTCCTGTAGCTGTGTCAACGTGAGGAAGGATGTATGACATTACAACGCATGCTTTTACCACGCATGCCTTTACAACACGGTTTTTACAACAAAAACCTTTACAACGCATAGCGCTTTGGGGTGCTGGATAGTGAATAGTTTAATTTACTAGTCCAACTCCAGTCCCCGGGGACACTAGGGAAGGTTTTGGATAGTAAATTAAACTTATTCCCTATCCTAGAGCGCCCCCCAGCGCTGTAATGGTTTGCGTTGTAAAAGTTGCATGGTAAAGGTACTGCGTGGTAAAAGTTGCGTTGTAAAGGATGTTTCCCCGTGAGGAAGCATGGTGGGCAGGGATTAATAGCTGAGGGGGGTACTCCACAGCTTTGGGCATATAATAAAAAATAATAATATCAGGTTTAGAAAAGCGAGGAGCTGAAAGTGAATCAGGTGACACCACTTTTATGTCCATATTCATGTAACCTACTCTTGTACAGTATCATTATGTCTGGTGTGTTCACTTTAGGGCCAGGAATTTGGGGCCAATAACGGTACTTATATTGTAGTCTGACTCTCGATACCCATGCTATTCGTAATCATGGCTGGAGGAGGTTGGGTTGCTGCTGGCTGTGACTTGACACCAAAGGAGAGCAAAGCTTCATGTCAGGGCCCAAGAGAGAAGGTACTGAAGTTATAAAATATGTTAATTCATTTGGATTTCTCTGGTGAACAAACAATGACTGTTCTCCAATAGTGCTACTGCTGACATGTTGGAAGCACTTTCACAATAAACCCACTATTGTGAAAGATTGTTTCTGATAAACAGAGAAAGCAATGTTCCTGATGCACTGGGAGTTTCCTTCATCGACTTCGAGAATAACAACAGCACTGAAACACAGAGTTAGAAGCCCAGACCTAAATATGGTGGACCTTCTCATGCCATCAAGCAAAATGGTTCTTCTGCAGCTGTCCCAGTGTCAAAATGTTCCAGACATTAGAGCTGGGGCTCAATAATTGAAAGCTAAATATTCCCCCAACCTCACTATATGAGACTGGGAAACCCAGGGGTATAGTCACAAGAAAGTGTGATAACTACAGCAAAAGTAGCGTAAAACAACTTTCAAAATCGCAGCTAACGCGGGAAATTAATCCTGTGTCAACGTAGAATAGACAACATGGCTGTAGCATGCGATAGTCACCAGATAACGTGTCAAAAATGCGAAACACGAGTGCAAAAAAAATGCGATGAGGCCAATTGCTGTACACAAATCAGAGAAAACCAGCCACAGGCCTGCAAATCCCATGTGTCTGGTGGGAAACAGCACTATAAAAGAAAAAAACAAAAAAGGCAAAAAAGCAATTCAAACTGTGCTGCAACATGGATGCACCCGGACCGAGTGCAGAGGGCAAGCCGAACCCCACAAGCCCCACAGAGGTACTGCCAGGAACTCCATGTTTGGGGAAGGGCAAGGACAAGAGGAAGGGGAAGACGGCGTTCAGTTTGCAGGAAGACCGGATCATCGTCACGGAGGTGATAGAACACCATCAACAACTGTTCTGCACCTCCACTGCAGCATTGTCAACCCAAATGGAAATATGGAAGGCCATCATCACCAACGTCAATGCAGTCGGAGTGTCGAGGGGGTCACTGGAGGAGGTCAAGAGGCACTGACATGAAGTGCACAGCCAAACCAAGGAAAAGCTCTCCGCCAACAGGAAGACAGCAGGGGCGACTGGAGGTGGGAGTCCTGCGACACAGGAGGAGATTCATGAGCTGGAGGAAATGGTAGCCACAGTCAGCAGTGTGGAGATGGTGGCCGGAATTGGGGCCTGGACACAGCACGATATGACCGGACCCAACAGCAACAGGGTGAGTAACAACCAGGGACGGAGTGAGGGGGGAGATGGACACAATGGCACCCATGCACAATTATGTGTAGCACGCTGCACACCCACAATGATCATGGAGCATGTCACAGATAGCCTTGGCACACTGCAGCACACATAGAAATGCTAAGTAGGACCCCGTCCACAATGTGCACAAAGGTGCCCCCTCCATATCAGCAATATCACAACCGACCCATGCACATGTGCTGAATCCAGCAAAGCAGTGGCTCTGTGACCCACACTGACTATGCAAGTAACACTGCATGGCCGATAGCATGGCAGCAGCTCAAAAACATGAGATAGCCTACGAATCGACATGGAGGTAGCCCGGTGTGGATCATATCCATAAAGGAGCAGGTCACACTCTGACATGTCCATGTGCACACACAACCTATGCCATACGATACACACAGCAGACAAACAATGCACAAGGCCACAAAATCTGTCAGAGAACACATATAACCCAAGTCAAAAAATATCAGTCCCCGAAAAGCACACAATTTAAAGGCACTCCGCCTCAAAGGGAGAAGGCTACACGAACTCAGAGCTGCAGGGGCAATTCCCCCACAATGCAGCACACACACACAGCAATCACTGAACTAAGCATGAGCGAATTTTGAGGATCTCGCGTTCGCGAATTTTGCGGATTTGCGGATTCGCAATCCGCAAAATCCGCGAATTCCCGCGAATTTGCGGATTTTTTTTTTTTTTGTGTTCGCCCGTGTTTCTGCCAGTTCGCGAGGGTTTTGTACACTTTCGCAAATTGCGAACTTACCTGTCGGGTCGCAAGTTTCGCGAACTTGTTGTTTCTACGTGTCCAGCCTGTTTGGGACACTCTTCTTCATCACTGCCACTCTCTGTCACCACTGCCACTCTCTGACTACTCATGCCACCCTCTGGCCCACCCATGCCACCCTCTGTTTCATCACCACACCCTCTGGTTGTCCAGTGTACATTATTTTCGGCAAAGCAAAGCACACCTTCCCTGCCTCAAGTGACCTGAATTAATTTGGGGCTGATTAATGTGTCACAGAATATTTTTTTAGCTGGCACCTGCTTCCTTAGTGCGCCCTGATTAGTGATCTTTTGCACTTGCTAAGTGCTTTCATTGTTGCAAAATTAGTTACAACACCTGCCCTGCCCCAACTGACAATAATGAATTAGGGGCTGATTAATGGATTTTAACTTCCAGCCTGGCTCCTGCTTGTCTCCCTTAGCTGTAATTCAGGACCTTTGTGGCATATGTGTAACTATTCTGAGGTTCAGAGCAGGGTCACATAATAGTTTCAACTGGCAACTGAACTCTGGAGGGGCCCCTCAGGAAGCACTACAGGAAATGGCTACAAATGATGAGCCTGAACTTTTGAACCTGGTAAGTAGTTACTTTCAGTTTTGCTAAGATCGTATTTCTGCAATTTTGCACTTATTCGCGGGGCGCGAACTCACGCGAACTCACGCGAACAGTGCGAGCAGTGCGAGCAAAATCCGCTGCTCGCGGATTTGCGGATTTTGCGGGAGATTCGCGAATCTCGCGGATTGCGGATTTCCCGAAAATCCGCAAAATCCGCGAGCGGAACGGATTTTCCGCCCATGCCTACACTGAACATCAGCAATGACGGCAATGAGGTACAAAGTGCAACACCAACACCATAGGACACAGCTAGCAACAATTCCCGCAACAGTTCCCGCATGTGCAGAGTAACTGTCCACTCACATCTGGCATTGCCTGACACTGTGTGATAATAATGCACGGGTTCTACCACACATCCGTCATGTAGTCGTAACACACACTGACTGCCAACAAATAGCCAGCTCCACCAAAACAGTGACAATGTACATTGGCATGCAGTCTGAATGTAAACATCTGCAAATCTTCAACATACCTGTGTAACTCTATTGACCTGCATCTTCCCTTTCCCATTGCAGAGGGACAAACAACACCTCCTGCAGGGCACATCACTCTTCACATCATTGATGATGAAGAGGACAACCTGCACATATATCAAGACACCCTCCAACGGATAATAGACAGCCTCCGCACACCATCACCAGGAACAGGGCAGTCCAGCTGCCCCGAGGTGAGCCCACCACCTGGACAGACAACACAACAGGAAACACAAACCACCAAAGCTGTCCCCCGACCAATACATGGAGTTCCTACAAAGTGTCTGGGGTTGCCAGGTGGAGTTGGCTGAACATCTGCGGGTGGGTTTTGTACTCGTGGCAGTCAAACGCGATGCCATATGTGGGTGTCCAAGTCCCATCAGGGACCACGTACAGTCCCTATCAGACACCCCCTGTACACACCATGCTCTGCCACAGACCTTGGCTGACCTCGCTGGGGCCATGAATCGAATACAAGAACTGTCTGGTCAGACAGGCACCAGCAATTACAGCACATAGCTGGCACAGATGCGCAGGTCAATAGAGACCATGGAGCAGATGCAGGCTGGAAGTATGTATGCCACAGCTGGACACCAGGGAGTAGTATCAGGGAACTTTAATGCCCTGCAGTACTTCATCTTGCCATTGCTACCACTGAACCACTCCCAGATGACTGCAGCAGGAACATCTACACACACAGCTCCGACCCCTGATGTGACCGTGGCACACAGTGATGCTGCCCCATCACCCTCGCAGTCTGTTGTGTCAGTGGCACACAGTGATGCAGCCATCACCCCGCCACACACACCGGACACAGAACCTGTATCAGGGGAATAAGAAAGGGTTGTGAATTACTGTGCGAGGAAGGAGGCAGTAGCATCCATCACCGACATATACCCTGTCCCTGCCTGATTATGACCTATGCATCATGAAATGAATGAAATGATATAAATAAATTAAAATGTTTTTTATAAAGCGCACGTAGCTGCCCTGGGGCGTCCAAGGGCTGCGACTGAGTATGCTGTCCAAACAGAGGCATATGGGCTGAAGGGTAGATTTACTTGTTAAACAGGAACGTTTTCAGTTGTTTACGGAAGGAGGTCAAATTCGGGTTGGATCTTAGAGGGAGGGAAAGAGCATTCCACAGCTTGGCCACATTAAAGGAGAAAGAGCGACCTCCTGCTCTTGTTCTCCTAATCTTGGGCACTGAGGCCAAAAAGGCATCGGCTGAACGCAGTTGTCTGCTGGGATGATACGGAGTAATTAGAGAAAGGTTGATCGCGGGGCCAGTTGCCCAGAATGCCTGATGGGCAATACAAAGGGACTTAAAGCTGATTCTATCCCTAACAGGAAGCCAATGTAGTCTCTTCAGCCCGGACATAGCAGAAAGCCTGCGAGGGATTTGCAATAGAGTGCGGGCTGCACAATTTTAGATTATCTGCAGTTTATTTTTTATTAGCTTTATTCGATTTTGGTTTAAAATCATAAAAGCAGCAACAATACAAAAATAAATACCTTAACATTTCATTACAAAGTTAATATCAACTATTAGAACAGGATTAAATAAGTATGACGGATCAGCTAATCAATATAAAACATTTCATTATCAAGTAGAACAACTCTAAAAACAAAAAGGGTCATGCATACAGTGCCACAAAATAGCTTAAGGTTCAGGGGAAGAACATCAGGCAAACCTTTGTCAGCAGTTTTCTTATTAATAGCATACTACCGTGTAAATTAAGCTAGTACTCATGAGTGGCCTCTTTGTAGTTGGTTCTCAGAAAATACAATTTTTAGACAGTGGTTCAAATCTATTAGAGGCTAGAAGGTTAGTGTTTCTTTGCCGTTGATCTTAGTAACGGGATGTGAGGGATGCTCGGGTAGAAGTCATGCAAGTCCCAAATACAAAAGGGGCCATCTCCTTCTTTGGGCAGGCAGGATCGTAAGTAGGGGACGATGTTCCTATTCTTAAATTTAATTAACACCAGGTCCCCAGGGGTGTCTTTGGGCAGCGTACCTAACCACCCCACCCTCCTGACGCTCAGGATTCCACCATCTAGATCAGGTGGCAAAGGTCTGTTGTTCTGTAACCAAAAAAAAACCTTACTTAGCAGGTCCTGGTGTGTTTCGTGTTTTCCCTGGCTAAGTGCAGGAACCCCAGAGAGGACAGTCACATATGGGGCGGCTTCAGGAGGTAAGTTAATATGTGGCATTCTTTCTGGTTTGGCTTTGGCCACTGTGTAATTTATTAACGGGGGTTTTAATGCCACTTTAGGGCCTGTGCGGTAGGTGTATTAAGAGGTAGTAATTGAGTTAGGGCCTGTTGCGGTAGGTGTATTAAGAGGTAGTAATTGAGTTTGGGCATTCTTACGTGTAATTGACTTAAACTTTTCGGGGGTAATGGGAGGATTAGGGCAAATGGGTATTGCCATCTTATTGGTTGGTGGAGAATTCCTTTTAATTATTTTCTCAATGCTAGTCAGCCTGTCCCCCAGGTCATTCATTTTTATTACCAAAGGTGATATGACAGATAGTAACAGTTGCTCGAGCTGAGCCAGTAAAGTCAGTTGGGAGGACGATACAGGGTCATCTATTTTATCCACAGCCATATCCGCCATTGATGTGGTTGGGTTAGAGGGGGATGATGTAGGGCTGGCGCACAATTTTTGGATTTTTGGTTGGTTCTCATTGACATTTTCCCCGTCATGCTTCCTTTTAATATTGAGACCCCGAGGCAGTGCATTGGCTTGAGTTTTTTCTTTATTTAAAGGTAGGGGTAGGTCCCGCGGAGTGCCGTTTGAATTGTCAGAATTACTGCCCATAGTCCCAGATGGACATGTTTTGTATACGATACGCCAAAAAGCGGCAATAAGCAGTACAGAGCAAGTCAGTAAGTACAGTGCATCTCTATACCTCCTCCTATGGAAAAGTCAGGTGGGGTGGCCCGTCCCATCCTCTTCTGGCCTCTGAGGGCTGTAGAGGGCCGCCCACGCGCGTCCGCAGGGCAGTGGAATCTGCCGCTGGTTTAGCGCCTCCGGGCGCGGAAATGCAGGAAGTGGGTGGGCGGTGGTTCCTGGTTACCCCAGAGCTTGCTGGGAGCTGTAGTTCCTCCCCGCTATGGCCGTGTGGATGGATTGTAACGGCGGCAGGAGGAACGAGCAGCGCAAGGAGCCCAGCAGCCCGGCAGCGAGTGAAGGTAGGTGTGGGTCTGCCTTGACCCTTTCTTGCCCCTTTGCCAAGTGAGCCGGAGTCCCCAGTTTACGCAGAGTAAAGTCAGGGGCTCCTAAATACAGAGCATTGCCGAAATCTAGGCGAGATATGATCATGCCCTGAATCACAGTTTGCTTGGCTTCAAAGGATAGCAGAGAGAGAATCTTCCTGAGGATTCTGAGGAGACCAAAGCAGGCGGCAGACAGTCCAGTTGCCTCACTGTCAAACGTCAGAGACCTGTCTAGCCAGATTTGAGACTCTTTATGGTGTTCTTAGATGCTGGTGGTGGGCCTAGACAGGGGGGCCAGATCGAATTGATTGAGGCTGGAGCAGATCGGCCCAGCAACATAAGCTCTGTCTTGTCTCCATTAAGCTTAAGACAAGACATAGTCATCCAGCTTTTTACTTTCTCTAGACAACCTGCCAAATCGTCCTTGGCTGGAGAGCTATCTTCCTGTGCCAGAGAGACCACCAGCTGAGTGTTGTCCGCCTAGGTAACAATCTTGATACCATATGGACGGACGATCTCAGCCAGCGGTCTCATATAGACGTTAAATAACGTCGGGCTAAGGGATGAGCCCTGTGGGACTCCACAGCCCAGGGATTTGCTGGAGGAGATGGTGTTTTCTTCATATACCTGGAAGGTTCTGTCACTCAAAAAGGATTTGAACCACTCTAAAGCTCTGCCTGATATTCCTATATTAAGGAGACTCTGCAATAAAATGCTATGGTTTACCGTGTCAAATGCTGCACTCAGATCAAGGAGGATGACTGCCACCGATCCTCCTTGATCTAAGATTTCTCTTGTTTCCTCTGTAACCGTTAACAAGGCGGTTTCTGTCCCGTGTTTGGGGCGAAAGCCCGTCTGTGTGGGGTCAAGCAGCTGATTACTCTTGAGAAAGAGTGTTAAAAGACCATTTATATATTTCTCAAGGATTTTGCTGACCCAGGGAAGCAGGGAGAAAGGGCGGTAATTGTTGAAGTTGTTGGTGCCCATATTGGGTTTTTTCACAAGTGCCCACACCATGGCCTGTTTCAATGCAGGTGGGACAGTACTTGTGGATATTGAGGCATTAAGTACCTACAACATAATGGGGAGAATGGTGCGAGTGACGGCAACCAATGTGCGGGGGGGAGCAGGGTCACTGGGAGAACCTGATTTCACTTGCGTCATTAGAGTGGTGAGTAGTTCTGAGTTTAACAGTGGGAACTCAACTAGCGAGGGTGATAAACTACACAGAGCTTCCTGCGAAGAAGGAGATGGAGAGTCCACAGGGGCATACAAATCCATGTCCGGGAATGATGAATAAATAAGATCGATTTTACGGAAGATGAACTCCGCCAGATCATCACACAGAGATTGCGAGTTATAGTTGGTTGGGGGAGGTTGATGAAGCTTGGTAAGGCTTTTCACAATCTGATAAATCTTTTTGGAATTGGAACTAGCTTCGGAGATTTTTTTGTGTGTAATATGTGGATTGGGCAATCTTTATCTCTTTTTTATAGGCTCTGATCGCCTCTCTATAAATGATTTTATATGAAGTGGCATACCCCAGACGCCATTTTCTTTCCAGTCTTTTACACTGGCATTTTTTTCTCCCGGAGCTCAACGGAGTACCAGGGTGCAGTGATCCTGGATCTCTTTAGAGTGGTTTTTTGGATAGGAAATATGGCGTTAAGAGAGTTCAGTATCCAGTTGTTAAACTTGTCATTGGCTACCAAAGGTTCGTGATTAATTGGCAGTTTTGACGTCTCTAACTCATGGACCCATTGGTCCAGCGGGAGTTTGGACCAATTCCGGACTTCCAGAAGTCCTGGTGTTAAAACAGGGATTTTGTGAATCTCCCAAATAAGGGGGATTACCAAGTGGTCAGTCCAAGGAACAACGATCGGAGGATCTACCTTCAGATTGGGACAGTTACTAAACACTGGGTCTAACAAATGGCCTTTAGTGTGCGTGGGAGATGGAACAAGCTGGCCCAACTGTAGTGCGGAGAGATCGGTATTTCCCAGATCTCCCAGAGATCTGGGAAATACCTTCTACTGATACCCAGAACACTCTGCAATATTCACCCGGACCCAACACAAACTCCCATTTCATCACTGCTGGCCAATCACACAGCAATCTGGCTGTGGAATGCACTCTCCCACTTCCTAATCCCCAAAGGACTCTGGTTGGCCCACCACTGGGCTTCCATGTGATGTGGACAATCTAATGAACAGACCTCACAGTTAGACACCAGTGGGGTGGCATAGACTTTATTTGCATGTGCCTGTCACTACAGATGAGGCAACGGACACAACAGCCAGGGACACACTTACACGCACTGTAGTGTTCCACGTGACGGGGGCTGTGCATGTGCCCGGTATGGCCTGCCATTGCCTTGGTGCGTCTCATGGAACCGTCACTCTTCTGAACTGCGGTAGTTGTGTGGAGGATATGCCACAGCTCTGGGCAATTATTCGAATGTGTGTGCAACGCTGGGCTGAATGGGTTGCTGTTTCCATGAGTGTCAAGTGCATCCCATGCGGGGGTCCCTCAGGCAGGGGCTTCTGTGTGTGGGGTGTGGATAAGTCACACAATTAATTTGCGCAATGCGTGGTGTGAGAGTCGTCCACATCTGCCATGGCATCTCTCTCAGGGTGTTCCAGGCTCGTTTCTGGACCAAGGCCAGAGGTGCAGGTGTCCTCCCGCCTTCTGCATTAGGACAAAGGAGCTTTCATCCCTTTTGTTTGTCTGACTGCCACTTGCGTTTTTGGAATGTGATGTGGCTTTAGCGCTGAGATTGGGACATGACCTTGGGCTCATGGGGTACGGATGGCAATACACACAATTGTTGGCATGAGGAGCCAGTTGCCATGCAAGGCCTTGCGCTGCTTGTGCAATCTCACTTCGTCTCTCTCCCTCCCTCTCTCCCTCGCTCCCTCCCTCTCTTTCCTTTGTTGGGTGCATGGCCCACCTTCTTCTGTTGGATTTAGTCTTCCAGGCTGTGTCCTTAGGATGGTCCAGTGAGCACCTGCTAGAACTCCTCCAAATGGTTGTTTTGGCTTTTGTTTGAATGGTGTTTTGTGTTGGTGGTTGCATTGCTGTATGACGGATTCTCCATTTTCTAGCCTCGCATGTATGTTGATTTACCTGCGTGTGCAACATCAGGCAAAATATTTGTTTTGGGATTTGTGGTGCAGGTGTGCAGTTTTTTTGTCCGGGTTGGGGGTGGGCCCGGTGGTGGGCGGGGGGTGTTGCAGGCCTGGGTGTGGTGTTGGTGGGTGTTGTGGCCCTCTTGGGTGTCCGTGCTGCATGTTCATTTGCTCCATTGCATCTGTTGCCCTTCAGGTGTGGCTGTGGGCTGGGCTCCCTTTTGTGGTGCAGGCTATGGTCCGACTTTACACTAGGCCAGAGCAGGTGTTAATTTCCTGCTGCTAACTCGCCTTATCACGTGTTTTGTGTTCTTAGCACCGATCTGGCTGTTCGTTGTGAATGTTGAGGTGTGGTGTTGTCCGTGCTTTTTGCATGGGAAAACCTACTCTGCATCTCATTAGCGATAGTTGCCGGGGTCCTCTGTGGCTATGTTTTTTGCAACTGCTATCGTGGGGAAAACTGGTGCTGTGGGCTGTTTGCAGCAGCTTGTGAATGGAGGGGGGTACATTTGTCATGACTTTGGCTGTGATAAAGTGCAGTAAATTCAGCGATAGCTCATTAATTTTTTTGCAGCAAGTTAAATATTCAGTGTCCACCGCGATGAAAGGAAGTGCTAGCGCAAATTTCATGAATTTCAGAAATTGAGCAACTAGCTGTGATGAATCACCTCTCAGGCAGGCTTGCATGGCGCCTTGGCAGGTCCTGATATTAAGGGTATGCCATACTCGCTGCAACCAGGTTTTTCTCAACAAGAGCAGCTTTTTGAAGATGCAGAGAATGTGAGTCAGTGATTCCTCTCAGTTTGCGCTTAAACAATATTGTCTGTTGGAGTCGTCAGGATTCCTTCAACCATATCAGTAGACTTTCAGGGGGATTAGACCAAATCAAAGACTCAACAGCTGTTTTTTTATAACCTTACCAACAAATCGAAGACTTGATAGCTGTTTTTTCATAACCTTACCAAAAGGCAGTGGCATGTAAGTCTGCAGGACCCCTGGTTTATACAGTGTTGTCGCCCAAGCACTATGAGCCAGTTTCTTCAGGGCTTGCGCATTCTGATCCTTCAATATTAGTTTTGTTTGTTTAACCAACAGTTTTGAGACTAGGGACATTGGAAGGCAACTTGACCAAATCTCTTATGCCTCCAATACATTAAGTGTGAGGTTTAGGAACCTATGCCAGCTTGTCAGTGGGTTGTTTATCACTTTCTAGATTGCATTTGTTAGCATATTTTTCTTTGCCTCCCTGGCTTTGAGGCAGTAAGCTAGGAATTTCGTCTTTAATGTCAAATGCTGTGAAAACAGGCAGAATTTGTTTCGAATTTGGAATTGTGATGTGCAATTAGATATGGTAAATACTCTTCTATAGCAGGTGGGCCATGCTTTTCCTAGGCAATTAGCAATCTTATAGTAAAACAATAAGAGAGAGTAAGGGTATTTCACTACAATGTGAGGTAGGAACCCCTGGTCCCCTTAAGGAGATTATAACAAAACAAGTGGAGGAGTACTTCCTATAGGCAAACCAGAGAAAGTCTCTGTGCCAAGAGCTTAAGGCTTAATCAAGCACTTGTGCCCAACCTTTACGTAGGACATAACATGTCATTTTTGAAGACGCCTCACTCACCAACCTAGTTGGTGACATGATTCATCATTGGGGTCCCACCCCGAAGGCCGAGTGCCAACAGGGTGTGCTACGACACCTGACTACAGTGGAGCAAGTTTTTTTCTTTTATATGTGCAGTGATAAAAACTGAGAGTGGTGGTATTGGACAAGTCAGCATATCAAACCGAATGTCGGAGACTACTGTCAGACGAGACGAGCTACCGGGAACTACCAAGTGACCCTACGGAGGAGCTACGTAGCGAGATAAAATTGCTAGTTGAATATGGAGAAACAGGAGGATACATCTCCAAACAAGAGGCTGATTTCTTATGCAAAAGTGAAGGAAGAACACCGTATTTCTACACACTCCCAAAAATGCACAAGAACAAACTCCCCCCACCCGGAAGACCGATAGTGTCCGGCCTGGGTTCACTTTTAGAACCACTATCCAGCTTCTGTGATGTCTTCTTTAAGAAACTGGTACAAAAAACCAGCACATACCTTCAAGATACCAAAAGCCTGTTACAACTACTCAACAACCTCACTGTTGACGATAACACCATCCAGGTGAGTTTCGATATTGAGAGTTTATATACTAGCATTCCCCAGGACGCTACGCTGAAGGTCCTGGAAAAAGCTCTTGAGGAGGAGGAATGGACTTCCAGAACCCCGAGAAACTTTATTTTAGAATGTGCAAGGTTGGCACTAAAGAGGAACTATTTTGAATTTGAGGGAACACTATACCTCCAGACAGGTGGAACTTTGATGGGGAGCACATTTGCCCCCAGCGTGGCAGGACTCTACGTCCATGACTTTGAAAAGAAATACATACTCAGTGACAAGAACCCCTATAGATCAAACATTCTGTTAGGGAAACGGTGCATCGATGATGTGCTGGCAATCTGGAATGGACCAGAAGACTCTAGCAAGTGATCTCACCAAGAAACTGAAGGATAAAGCATATCCGAACCAAAATCCTGCAAAAAAGTCAAAAACGTGCACGCAATCAACCCCGGGAAGTACTATTGGATAACACAGTAAAACCAACTGAGAAAACTCCCCTCACATGTGTTACAACATACAACAAGATTTCCAATGATGTAACCAGGGTAATAAATAAACATTGGTCGATTTTGAATTCCGGCAAAATGCAATGGGAAAAACCTCTCTTCTCTTTCAAAAAAGCGAGAAGCATTAAAGATGCTGTGGTAAACACTAGACAAATAACAAGAAAAGCAGTACACAATGAAACAGTGCTAAATGCGTGGGGACTACCGAAGGTCACGGGCCACTACAAATGTGGCAATTGTAGTGTGTGCCTATTCACGACCAACACGAAAACCTTGCACCTGGAACCAGGAAAGATTTGGACAATCCAAGGCCACACAAACTGCAACAGTGAAAATGTAGTCTACAGAATAACGTGCCCATGTAATTTGCACTACAATGGCATGACCAACTGAAAAGTGAAGTTAATCATAGGGGAACACAGAAGCACCATCAGGTGCAAGAAGTCCATGACTAGGTTAACAGAACATTATCTAACTGCAGGACATACACCAGATGATCTACAATGGACAATAATTGAGCGGTTGAGTCCAGGTAACATCCTGACTCAACAGCTCTTTGAGAAAGAACAAAGGTGGGTCTACAGGATGTCCACACACAGGATTTGTCTAAATGACAACATTCCGTAGAATTCACTCATGGGATGACTGAATTCTCACTTACTGGCTCACTTAATCGCTAAGTGTCATATGTAACTAGGTCGTCTTCAAGTTCTTCAGTGAACGCACTTGGTCGCCTTAGAAACGATGTTCCAAGCCTCCCTCTGATTTTTTTTTTTTTTTTTTGAAATATATTTTTATTGCAGGAATTAGCAAAACGTTACATATACGACCAGCATCATAAATCCAATAAAATCAATGAACTGCATCCCACCCACCCCCCGCAGCATGTTTTCATGTACAATCATTCAGCCTACAGCCCGAAGGTCAGGCGACAAAATCCAGTGGGGGCTCAGCAGGAAAGCAAAGCTGGTCCGGATAATCCACTGTCCGTCATCTGCTTTTCTAAACAAGCCCATAAAACCCAAAAGAAAATCCCTCCCACATAACACTAAATTCCAAAGTAATCCCTCCCCACCCCAACCCCGCCATCAGTGTATGGTAGCAGCCACAGTAGGATTCATGAGAGGACCCTAGAGGAGAGTATCAGAAACAGAAATCGCAATCGCCTATCGGGACTCGGGGCGCGCCGCACTCTCGCTATCAGAGTCGCTGGGGCCGCAATAGTCCCTGAGGGCCTGCACTAGTGTCTCCCATTCTAGCGCTGCCTCCTGTGCCTTTTCGTTATGTTGTCTCCCAGCTAGTTGGTATCTTAGCGTGCTTTCTCCCGCCGCCCACTTCAAAAGTTCGCTGTGCCACCTGCTCCCAGTCGGACCAGCTCGTGCCTTCCAGTTCCTGGTCACCTCTCGTTTAGCCAGGAGAAGCCCCAAATCAATGAATTTACTGGAAATTTTGTTTTTGGGGGTATGTGGAAACCAATGCAAGAGTCCCACCGCCGCATCGACCGATAGGGGTCTCCCCGTCACCTCCGTCAGGGTCTTCCCCACTTCCACCCAGTAGGAGTACAAACCCGGACAGGCCCACAACATATGGAGGAGGTCTGCCTCCGGCGCCGGGCATCTGGGGCAGGTCGCCGAGCCCGTGACGAAGTACTGTTGGATTTTCGCCGGGGTTAGGTAAGCCCGATGGAGTATATAATAGTGGACCAACTGAAAACGGGCGTGGCGCGTCCCCTTCCAGGCCCGCCGCACGAGTTGAGACCAGGTCGTCTCCGGGATCTCCTTGCCTATGTCTGCCTCCCAACGGGCTCTCAAGGTCGTAAGGGGGGTCAGCCCTTCATTGATCAGTCTACCGTAGAGGCAAGTGACCGCCTTCACCGTGCCCGCAGACATCATGACGTATTGGCACACCGGAGACGTAGGAGGTTCCTCCTGTCCGCCTTTCCAGTGCGCCTGGATCGCTCGGACCAGGGCCGAGTGCAATAGGAAGTCTCCGCGGGGAATCTCGAAGCGGTCAATGAGCTCCTGAAAGGGCAAGAGCACCCCAGCCTCATAAACATCCCCCACCAACTGCAGCCCCGCGTCCTCCCAGTCCGCCAACCGTGACCAATCACCGCCATGGGGCAAGGCCGTCAGCATCCCTAACGGTATTTCAGGCGCATACGGTATTCGCAATTGGCCCCGGGCGTGGGCTCGGTTCCAACACAGGCGAATGGTCTTCTCCTCCAGCGTCAGGTCTTGCAAGGCCAAACGTTGGCGTAGAGCTATGAAGGAGAGAACATGCCTGGCCATCCCCATACCTCTCCTGTCCTCTGGGCCCCGGAATTCCCTGGCAATCTCCTGGGTGAGGGTCTGGAGCTGCGCCGCCAGATAGTATTTCTCAAAGTCCGGCACTGCCAGCCCACCCTCGGCCTTCGGCCTCATCAGGGTTTTAAGGGCCACTCTTCGGCGGCCCGAGCCCCAGAGGAATCCGACTATCATTGACCGTAGGAGCCTAAATGTGGCCGGCGGGATCCAAATCGGTAGCGCCCGGAAATAATACAGCAACCGGGGAAGAGCTACCATTTTGAGCAGAGCGACCCGCCCCGCCATCGAGAGCGGTAGCGTAGCCCAGAAGTCCATATTACCCCGTAGCGCTCGACTGCATCTGGTAATGTTTCCGTCCAGGAGGTCAGCTGGTTCATGATAGATATACACTCCCAGGTACCTGAAGCAGTCAGGTTCCCATCTAATCTCTCAATTGAGGACTGGGCTAGGGGTGCCTCTGCGGACCGGGAAGAGGCATGTCTTAGCCCAATTCACCCGGAGACCCGAGACCTCCCCAAACGCCGTGAGCACCGTCGCAGCTCCATGTAGGGCTACAACTGGGTCCTCAAGGAAGAGCAACAGGTCATCGGCATATAACGAAATGTAGTGCGGGCCCGAAGGTGTCCAGAAACCATTGTAATGAGCCCCCGATCGGAGTAGCAGTGCGAGAGGCTCCACCGCCAGCGCGAAGAGAAGTGGGGATAACGAACAGCCCTGTCTCGTGCCTCTTTCCACCGGGTACTGTGAGGAAATTAACGGACCCGCCCGAACCCTGGCCGATACGGAGGTATACAAGACCGCGGTCCATCTGATGAAACCTTCACCGAGGCCAAACCGCCGCAACACAGTGTGCAGGTAGTCCCATTCCAGGCTATCAAATGCCTTCTCTAAATCTACCGATAGGACCACCGGGCACGGAGCGTCCACGAGCGGTTCACCCAGCAAGCGGAACAACCTACGGATGTTCATGGTCGTGTTGCGCTTGGGGATGAACCCAGCCTGGTCTTCATGTACCAGGGAGCTCATGTGGCCCAGCAGTCTCGAGGCCAAGATGCTGCTCAGAATCTTATAATCGACCGTCAGCATCGATAAGGGACGGTAGGACGCCGGATCGGCCGAGTCCCGGCCCGGCTTGAGGAGGGGAACCACCAGGGCCTCGCGCATCGAGCCGGGGAGTCGGCCAAGCCTTTTCGCCTCTCTATATACGATTACCAGTCTCGGAGCTAGGAGGTCGGCATAGGCCGCGTAAAATTCCACAGGAAGACCGTCTAGACCCGGGGTCTTATTCCGCGCCATCTTTTTAATGGCGCTGCGGATCTCCCCCAGTTCAATATCGGACCCCAGGGCTTTCGCCACCTCAGGCTCCACCGCTGGGAGCTCCAGGGGCCGCAGATAGTCCTCGAGAAGGTCAGGGTCTTTGGCAGCACGACTGCGATATAGCTGATCGTAGTAGTGCCGGTAGCAGCTTAGAATCTCCGGTTGAGTGTGCACCATGGTCCCGTCCGCCATGCGCATGGACGTCGTCAGTGAGGTCTGGCGCGTTGGGTTAGCCAGCCATGCCAGCAATGCGCTCGATCTATCCCCTTCTGCGAGGGATCGAACCGTATAGGCCTTGTAGTCGAAGCAGCGCAGCCGTTCGACCTCTGCTGCCACCGCCTCCTTCGCCTCAGCCGTGCGTCCCTGAAGTTCGGGGTGCCCGGGGCGGCGGAGTTCCAACTCACGAAGTCTCCGATCAGCCACGTCTAAATCATCGAGGATAACCCGCCTCATACCTACCTTCTTGGTAATGCAATAACCCCTCACCACCACCTTAAAAGCGTCCCATTCCAGCGCTCTCGAGCTCGCCGTGCCCCCGTTGGACGCGAAATACTCCTCGATCTTATCTCTTAAGTCCGCTTTGAATACCGTGTCCTCGAGGATCTCAGGCCGTAACTTCCAGGTGGGCACCGCCGGCGCCCCCGGAAACCAGCGAAGGGCCAGCAAGAGGGGGTTATGGTCCGAGATGGTCCTAGTCAAGTATTCGGAACGGATCGCCGCTGAAACCAGTTCAGTCGAGCCAAGAAACCCGTCCAACCTAACGTGCAACTCGTGTAGGCCCGAAAAGTAGGAGTAGTCTCTAGCGTCGGGGTGTTGCGCCCTCCAAATGTCCGTCAGACCCCAACGTATCTGCCAGTCCCTACGACCTTTAGCCACACGGCGGACCGGAGAGTCAGGGAGGGGCGGATGCGAGCGATCGGTCTCCACATCCACTACCGAATTGAAATCCCTACCGAGCAGGAGGGGCCCCGTGAAAAAGTGGGCCAACGAGCCTGATAACCTAGAAAGGAAGGCAATCTGGTCCATGTTAGGTGCGTATACACAGCAAACGTTCAGGTCCCTCCCCCCCAGAGTGCCCGAGATGGCCACGTAGCGCCCCTCTGGATCTACCACTGAGTTTGTGACCTGGAAGGGAACCCCAGCTCTAATCCAAATCAGCGCCCCACTGGCATACGCGGAGTACGACATGTAGAAGACCTGCCCCCTCCACCTACGCTGTAGCGCCGCCCCTTCCGCCTTGTTCAGATGGGTCTCCTGCAGCAGCGCCATTTGTATACCCCTACGCACTAAATAAGCATGGACTTTGTGCCGCCTAGACATGGTATGAAGCCCCCGCACGTTCCAAGTGATACATTTCACATTAGCAACGTCAGCCATTGTCCCATACTGTTTGTGCAAAGTCTCCCCATCTGGGTCCCAACAAAGAGCGAACAACAATCAACCCAGCACTGATGGCGGCCATTTCCCCCAACCAAAACTCAACAACTCTTATTCCAACCAAACCCCTGCCCACCCTCCCCAGAACAGGACCCAAATAGCTCCATCTAGTTCCCATCCAAACCATGCCCTCAGAAAACCCTTCGTCCCCAACTAATCCTACGGTCGCCACCGTAGGAAGGCCTTAAGGGCCAGGTGCGGGCTGGGTGGTGGCAGTGGGCCCTCGATGCCCTGGCTACCAGGACTAAAGCAAGCCCAAAACAGTATCGGAAACCCTCGGGGCAAAGGCAAGGCACCCCACCCCCCGCTTCTCCGGAGATCATTCTGAACCATCGGCTCCCGCCACCCCCGCTACGGGCCCCCACCCAAAAGAATGCAGCTCACCCCGTCAACCCTGTCCATCCAGAAGGTCCTCAACCGATTTCGGCGTGATCACCGGTGTGGTGATGCTATCTGTCACCGAGTCCTCCGAGTCCGTCGATGCCCCCTCGTCACCAGGGTTCTCCTCTTCTGCAATGGTATCATCTCGTGAACCAGACAGGGCAGACAACACCTCTAGTACTCCCTTCCGCTCCGACGATGTCTCCGCAGTTGAAGGGCCGCCCGACCGGCCCCGGCGACTCCGTATCCTCTTAGATCGCCGTCGCTGTCCCGGCTCCGCCGCTGGCTGAGATGTGGAGGTGAAACCATCTTTCCCAGCTCTATATAGTTCAAGCCAGTTACAGACATCCTCCGGGGTATCAAAAAATTGAGTCTTGTCATCAACAATGATGCGGAGCTTTGCAGGAAATAGGAGCGAGTATTGGATGCCCTCGCTCCGAAGCTCGCGCTTGACCGCCAAGAATGAAAACCGCCTGCGTTGGGTTTCATAGGTGTAATCCGGGAAGATGTTCACCTGGCTGTTCTCCACCTTGAAGGGGCCATTATGTCTAGCGGCATTGAGGATGAGGTCCCTGTCGCGAAAGTGCAGTAGGCGCGCCACCACCGGACGGGGTGCGCGGCCCTGTTGCGGTGGCCTTGCTGGGACTCTATGAGCTCGTTCAAGGGTGTAGAAAGAGGATAAGCCCTCCGGGGCCACCGTGTCTCGGAGCCAGGCTTCCAAGTAGGCCACCATGTCGCCATCCTCGATCTTCTCCGGCAGGCCTACCACTCGGATGTTGTTGCGCCTGTTGCGACCTTCCGCATCCTCCGCTCGCTGCTCCAGGGCAGAAATCCGGGACAGGGCATCTTTCATTGTCGCGGCCAAGGATCGCTGCGCTGGCTCCAAGGTTTTCACCGAGCCTTCCACTTCTTTGACTCTGTCCGACAGCTTGCCGTGATCCGCCCTAAGGAGGCCCAGGCTCGTCGCCACCTGGGCAATGTCCTGCTGAAGGGCCGAGCGTGTGGTCGCAATCGCCTCCAGGACACGGTCAAACTGTTGCTGCAACGGCGCACCACCAGCACCTCCCGGGTCTCCATGGCCCTCTTTGTCCGGGGTCTCCGAGTCAGAGGCGGCCGGGGTAGTCCCCTTGGCTCCTCTCGGCTTCCCCATGTCGCGGTAAGCGCACAGTGTGGCCTCAGGTAAAGGCGCCACCGAGTGCGGGCGTCGGCTATAACTCTCCCGATTGCTGGCCCTCAGGTTGAGGGCTGGTGAACCTCTTCTCCAGGGCCAGGTGGACCTCCACAGTTTCGGCTCGCGCCACCACCGTGTCGTCGGAGAGCACTGAGGAGGAGGCGGAGACACTCGGCGCCAGGCCGGGCAGGCCCGTCTGGTTAACGAGGACCCGGAGCGAGGGCCACCCACACCACCCGAGACTTTGTGGCGCCAGGGGGTTGTGCTGCCCATGGGATCGGGCCGATCGGGGGGATGCCGCCAAGTGCTGCGTCGGGGGTCGGCACCTCCGTCAGGACCTCCAGGCGTCCGTGTGCCGGGGTTCACTAAGGTAGGGGCATCCGACCATCCAGGCGCAATCACCAATGCCAGAGTCTCATCAGGTCAAAGTCCAGTTCCTCACTTTCCAGGAAGACAAAAGAGCGGAGGGCACGCTGTAACCAGCGACGTTCCTCCAGTCTAATGGTCCCGTCCGAGGGGACAAAGGGGTCCGGGCGCCATGTTGGGTCGCTCTCCTCGGGACCACAAACTTCGAGTTTCGGGCAGATCACCACCCGTCCAGGCTGCGCCAGGTGCCTCCGTAGGGTCCAGTCGGGCCGAACAACGATTTGCGGGGGCTAGGGTGCCCCGCGGCCTCCGATGAACAGGATAATCCCGGGCTCAGTCCCGGAGCCGAGCTCTCAGGCGACCATCGCCATCGGCGCCCAAGCCACGCCCCCCCAAGCCTCCCTCTGATACCACGATGTGTCGATTGGCCAATCGGCACAAGTGACTCGCTGGACCACGCCCATTGTTTTGTTATAATTAGCAATCTTATCTCTGAAAGTCATTGCTCTATAGGCAATCGTAGTTTGCAGCCTTTCACCTTTAGGAGGGGCCTTAGATCAGGATTCACACCATTGATATCTGAAGCTTGTAAAATGCCCATTTAAAGGAGTTTGCTGCTGCCTACTGGGCATGGATGTGCAGTTCAATGCTGCCCCTGGGGTTCAGCCACACCCCCAGGTATTTGTATGTGTCAACAATTTAGACTGCACTTCACACTGCACTCCACTCGATGAACCACGCTTCACTTTTTCTCAGTTTGTGTGATATTATCATGACCTTGGTTTTTGCCCCTTTTATCTTTAGATTCTTGGCTCTGCAGTAAGTGTATTCAAGAGTCTCTGCAGACCTATCAGTGTCAGATCGAAAATAAGTATATCATCTGCATAATGTGGCAATTGGACTCTAATGTCGGCCATATTTGGTGGAAATGCTCCTCCTCAACATGCTTCGTTAAGTCAGCCAAGTACAGGTTAAATGGTAATGGTGCCAGCATGCAGCCTTACTTCAGGCTTTAATTTATCATGATTTAACCAGTGGTGCCGCATTCACCACTGACTTTTTATTTTTACCCAGGCTTTGCAATATAACGCTATGATGGCTATTAGTAAGTGGGATGGGATACCCCAGGTGTTCAGCTAGAGTCTTGTTCTTGAGACACTATCAAACGTAGTTTAGAAATCGATAAAGCCAGCATAGATGGTGTTCCCATGGAGGACATGGTTATTTCACTTAGGTAAGAGATGCAGGTAAGGTTGTCTTTGAAGTGGTAGCCCTTTTGGAAACCTGTTTGGCTCGGGAAAATAAGCTTTCTTTCCCGCTGCCCAGGTTTGTAGTTCCTTGTTAGAATGCTGGTGTAACACTTCCCATCGTGTCAAGGAGTGCCATCAGGCTGTAATTCCCCGGGCATGATCGAGAACCAATAGTGAGTGTTAAAAATGGGGTCTCTAGTTGGCAGAGGTAAGTACCTTTGTCCAAATAGGGACCCTTGCGTCTAGTAAGGGTAAGGGGGATACACACTTTAGATAACTCCTGGGCACCCCCTTTGTGGCTTGGAATGAGCAGACAGGCTTATCACAAAGGCAATGTGTTAAGTATTTGTACCAACACACACAGTAACACAAAAAAAACACCACAAAAGTACACCACACCAGTTTAGAAAAATTTAAAAATCTTTATCTAAACAAACCAAGACCAAAATGACCAAAATTATTATGACTTTGCTATGTTATGTTAATTAGATTTTGTAAGGCGCAACAGCTACCCAAAAAGGGTTTACCGGTGCCAACCTGAAAGTAACAGAGAAAGAGGGGAGAGAATATTGGTTGAACAGCCAAGTTTGTAGGCATTTGCATAAGTTCCCATAGGTGGTTTCATTGCGGAGCGACACAGGAAGAGCGTTCTATAAGGAGGGACCCAAGTAGGAAATGGATCTACTGCCCATGCGTGACAGTCTGATTCTAGGGATCAAAAATGTTTTCCTCAGTGGTAGAGCGAAGAGGGCTTGAGGGTACATAAGGGTGAGCCAGGACTTGTAGGTATTGAGGAGCCACTTCAGATTTCTTAAACATATACTTTAGGGCTTTGAGCTTAATTTGGTTCTCTACCTTGAGCCAATGAAGGTCATGCAAAGAGCCAGAAATAGGGGCTGCTCTGGGGTTTGACAGAGCAGTCTGGTGGCAGAGTTCTGGACCACCTGCAGGTTGCGTGTCACATTTTTATTAACCCCCAGATAAAGAATGTTACTGTAGTCCAGTCTAGAGGTGACAAGAGCCTGGTTCGCTGGGTGGGACTAGGCAACATCCAGAAAATCTTTTTGAGCCCTTTCAGGATGGTGTAACAGGTTGCAGCCACCTTCACGGCTTGTTGACTCATAGATAATTGATCATCAATGATGAAGCCTGGATTGAGGACTTTGCAGGAGGGCTGAGGAAAAGCACCCATTTCAGCGGGCCAGTATTGGGAACCCCAAAGATCTTTATTTTCCCCAAAATCAGGACCTCAGTTTTCTCGCCATTGAGTTTGAGAAAATTGGTCCTCTTCCAGGATGCAATCTTACTCAACCCCAACTGGAGAACAGATGACTCAGATGCCCTCGCGGCAGAGAGAGAGAAGATAATCTGGGTGTTGTTGGCATAAGAGAACAGGGACAACCCTGCCTCCTCTGCAATGTCCGCCAGAGGTTTGACATTCATGTTGAATAACAGAGGGCTAACAATGGAGTCCTGGGGCACCCCATAAGAAGAGAAATGAGTATCAGAGCTGGCCGTTGGGGAAAAGATCTGGAACGTACGATCTGTGAAAACAGAAATAAGCCAACTGAGTGCCAGCCCGGCAACACCCAACGATTGTAAGGATTCTACTAACACTGTGTGAGATACCGTGTCGAAAGCTGCGCTCAAGTCAAGTAATATGAGGGCCACCATGTCTCCAGTATCCAAATAACGTCACAGCTTTTCTGTAACTCCAAGAAGGGCAGTTTCAGTTGAGAAGCCAGCTCTAAAGCCCGACTGAGATGAGTGTAAATAATTTTGTGACTCAACAAACTGAGATAACTGTGAGTTAATGTGTCTTTCTAAGATTTTCAAGAAAACGGGGAGTAATGAAATAGGCCGATAGTTAGCAGGCTGATCAGGATCAGCATTAGCCTTCTTCAAAAGGGGAAGCACAATTGCATGTTTCCACTCTGGGGTAACCATTGCCTCCTGTAAGGAGGTATTCAAGAGTTCCATGATTATTGTAAGTGAAGGCAGCTCAAGTTGCTGCAACACCGAGATCAAATGAGGATCACAGGATGAGCCAGATTTAATATTAGTCAAGAGCCGTTTAAAGAATCTAATATCTAATGGAGACCAGGTTTCCATTTTATTAGTGGATTCAGGGATCCTGCTTTCTCTGTGAGCAATGGTTCTAGCTGCTTGAGGGGATATACGTATTTGCTGAAGGGGTTTACCTGGTTTCATTAAAAACAAACTTCCCTTTTCCTTTTGTTGTGGGTGGGAAAGATTGATATTTATTTATTTATTTATGTCATTTTTAAAGCGTACTGCAACCCTACGGGCATCCTGGCGCTGTGAAAGTGCGACTAAGAACTGGGCATCATGGGGCAGAATAGGGGAAGTGGGCAGATTACTCTCGGGCAGTTAGACTTTGGGGAAGAGCCATGTCTTTACCTTTTTACGGAAAGGCATCAGTTCGTTTGTTTTCCTGATTGCAATAGGGAGGCTATTCCAAAGGTGGGCTGCTGCTATGCTAAAGGCTCTGCCACCGTGAGTAGCTTTCCTGATCCTAGGTATACTAATGAGATTAGTGGATGAGGAGCGGAGGGTCTGTGTGGGCTCATACCATTTGAATTTGTTTTGTAGAGGTTCGGGACTAAGCATGGGCGGAAAATCCGTTTGTCGGTAAATTCGCAATCCGCGAGATTCGCGAATCTCCCGCAAAATCCGCAAATCCGCGAGCAGCGGATTTTATGGCTTGCTCGCACTGTTCGCGTGAGTTCGCGGCTTCCCAGTACAACTTCGCGCCCTGCGAATAAGCGCAAAATTGCAGAAATACGATCTTAGCAAAACTGAAACTACTTACCAGGTTCAAAAGTTCAGGCTCATCATTAGTAGCCATTTCCTGTAGTGCTTCCTGAGAGGCCCCTCCAGAGTTCAGTTGCCAGTTGCAACTATTATGTGACCCTGCTCTGAACCTCAGAATAGTTACACATATGCCACAAAGGTCCTGAATTACAGCTAAGGGAGACAAGCAGGAGCCAGGCTGGAAGTTCAAATCCATTAATCAGCCCCAAATTCATTATTGTCAGTTGGGGCAGGGCAGGTGTTGTAACTAATTTTGCAACAATGAAAGCACTTAGCAAGTGCAAAAGATCACTAATCAGGAAGCACTAAGGAAGCAGGTGCCAGCTAAAAAAATATTCTGTGACACATTAATCAGCCCCAAATTAATTCAGGTCACTTGAGGCAGGGAAGGTGTGCTTGCTTTGCCACAATAATGTACACTGACTGGACAACCAGAGGGTGCTGTGATGAAACAGAGGGTGGCATGGGTGGGCCAGAGGGTGGCATGAGTAGTCAGAGAGTGGCAGTGGTGACAGAGAGTGGCAGTGATGACGAAGAGTGTCCCAAACAGGCTGGACACGTAGAAACAACAAGTTCGCGAAACTTGCGACCCGACAGGTAAGTTCGCGTTTGCGAAATTGTACAAAACCCTCGCGAACTGGTAGAAACCCGCGCAAACACACAAAAAAAAATCCACAAGTTTGTGAGAATTAGCGGATTTTGCGAATTGCGAGTTCGCAAATCCGCAAAATTCGCGAACGCGAGATTCGCAAAATTCGCCCATGCTTATTCGGGACCCAGAACACGGGCTGCCTTAAAGACAGTGCACAGAGATTTGAAAAGGATCCTCGGATGCACGGGCAGCCCGTGTAGCTCGGCCAGTGCTAGAGTGGTGGAGGATCGTCGTCCTCGAGAAAGTGCCATTTTCGCTGCTGCCGCCTGGATGCTCCGGAGTCTGGAAATCAAATATGTAGGAGATTCCAGTAGCAGAGCGTTACAATAGTCCAGGCGACTAAGAATAGTTTTCCTGACTACGGTTGCTCTAGTCTGTGCTGGGAGGAGGGGCAGCAGCTTTTGAAGGCCCCGCATTTGGGCGAAGCAGCTGCTCACCTGTTTGTTGACGTTGGTCTCCAGATTCAGGTTGTCGTTAAAGCTGACCCCCAGATTCCGCACTGTTTTTACTGGTGTCAATGGCTCACCTGAATCCAAGGGCCAAAAGTCAGCAGGCAGGTTTCTGGCAATTCTTCCCATTTTGCATTGCATTATCTCAGTTTTGCCGCTGTTAAACTGTAGTGAGTTACTTTTTAGCCAAGTTGCCATTCCCAGCATGCAGGTGCGGAATGTCTCAAGTGATTCTGCATGGGCACCATCAAGATAGATCATCAGCTGCCTGTCATCCGCATAGTTGATCACGCTAATGCCGTGAGCCTTGATGATGCCCATCAGGGGTTGCATATATACATTAAAGAGGATCGGACTGATCGCAGACCCCTGTGGAACCCCATGTGGAACTATGGCAAACTCAGACTGGTATGGAGGGAGTGCCACTGCCTCCCATCTATCTGTTAGGTAAGAACGAAGCCAGTCAAGCGCCGCTCCCTCTACTCCAAAGGTTTTCAGCCTTGTCAGCAGGATGTCATGACTCACCGTGTCAAACACGGCGGACAAGTCCAGCAGGATTAGAATTGCTGATCTCCCCTGTCCACCCTCATTCGTAGGCTGTCCAGGACCATCAGCAAAGCGGACTCGGTCCCATGGGCTGGTCTAAACCCAAATTGCTCCTCTTCAAGGATGTTATTTGTTTCCAGGAAGAGGGACAGTGACCTACTGACTAGCCGTTCCAAGATCTTAATTGGATACGGCAGGAGCGAGATGGGTCGGTAGCTTTTGTGGCAACTGGGGTCCAAATTCGATTTCTTTAGCAGGGGTGTGACCACTGCCTGGTTCCATTCTCTCGGTACAATACCTGTGCCGAGGGATTGATCGCATAGCTGACGGAGTACAGGGAAGAATTCAGCCCCAAATTCCTTTACTACTTTGTGGGATAGGGGATCCAATGGGGATCCAGATGTTATATTAAGGGCTTTTTGTGTGAACTCTTGTTCTGCAGGAGTATCAAATTTGTCCAGGAAAGCCTTTGGCATTAGGTGTCCCTCCATTCCTTCTCTCTTCTTCCCATTCTCCATGCTGCTCTTGCGCTGCGCTAGAGAAGTGGGGGAATCCTTCATGCTCTCTATGAGTTTGGTAATTCTTTCCTGAAAGAAGGAGGCCAAATCATCACATAATTCCTGTGAACGTTTGATATTGCTGTTGGCACACTCAGGGTGGGACAATTCTTTTAGTATCCTAAAGATGTCACGTGATTTATTAGAGCTTTTTAGGATAATGGCTGCAAAATATCCTGCTTTGGCTGTGGCAATCTCTTTCTTGTACTTAGTTATCGTCAGCCTCCAGAGTAGTCTATTCTGTTCTGTGTAATCTTTTCTCCATTGCCTTTCCGCCTTTTTACAAACGTTTTTTAGTTCTTTCAGTGTTTCCGTATACCAAGGCGCGGAAGGGTTGCCTTTTTTCCTGATTACTTTCAGCGGTGCCATGTGATCAAGTTTCCTGGTTACATGATCACAGAGTGAGCGATAATTCGTGGTAATATCGTTCTCTGGATTAAACAGGGTTTGTAGCTAAAAGAGGTCAGTCTCCTTTTCCCCTTTCCTTTTTAGTAGTCTTTTCCAGTCACGGCTAATAAAGGTTCCTACCGGTATGTTTGCCGGTCCTATATTAACCAGAGTGTGGATATTAAATGTTATAAGATAATGATCTGACCATCCCACTGGTTCGATTTTTCCCATGGCTATAAGATCTTCTTCAGCGAAGGTTAGGTCTAGAATGTTTCCTTCCCTATGTGTGGGAGAAGTTACCCATTGTTTTAGACCTAGGTTGGTACAGGATTGTATGATGTTATAGAAGGCTGTGTCTAGTTTGCCATTGGTCCATAGATTAAATTCTCCCAGTACTAGTAATCTGCTATGGGTGAGTGTCAAGTTGTTAATGACAGCGACCAGTTCCTGCTGTTGCGTGACATTAATGGACCCTGGTGGCCTGTAGCAGATTAGGCCAGTGAGGCAGTGACCTTCCAAACCAATGGTCTATGCACCATATATTATCTCTACAATGTGGACTTAGTATAGGACATAGTCTTTACCAGGTTACCAAATTTACAAAAACATTTCTATACTATGATTCTTAATTAAAAAACCCAAAACAAGTACAAAGGAATGTGCTATTTGCCTATTTTATTCACCAGTAAATTGTTTTGTCATCATTATTAACACAATATATTAAAAACAATTCTTCATCACTTTCATTTAAAAAAAATATATACAATACATAGTATGCATAAAACGCGGCGTTTTGGTGTTCAAAAAGATCATCACCTTTATCAGGACAACAATTTCGAATGTTTAGAGAACATCTAAACAAGAATATAAAAATTGGTAAGAAATGATGGCAGGATTATAGTTACATTCCTTGATTAAGTACAGTGTGATAATCTCACAATTTCACCTACATTTATATACTATATTGTACATCCATATTCTCCCACCCGTTTTGTGTTAATCAAGGGGAACAAATTCACGGTTGGTTGTTGCATTTTTATCAAACAGTGATTTTTGCCCTTTTATATAATTTCTTTCATATTAAACATCTCTATGGGGTAGTCTCCAAACATTATACATCATATTCTGTTTCTATTCACAAATTACAACCCTCTTATTTGCATGCAGGGGCATTACTGTTTTTCTGTTATAGCGCCTCAGCCCTTCCAGCTTCCCGCTTTCTGCCGGTCCAGCTCTTTCACTCGCCCCGCCCCCTGACTTAGCCCTACTCCCGCATCCACCTTTCTTTCTCTGTTGACAATACGCCCACAGCCACCAACTGCCCTCCTACCGAACAACCCTCTGATTCCCTGACTTGCATCCTCCTCAACGTGTGCTCCCTACACCGACACGCCATAGAGATTTGGGCCCTGATGAACACCTTCTTGTCCGACGTCACATTCCTCACGGAAACCTGAACCAACGCCACCTCCGGCCCCGACATTGCACAGCATTCCATGACGGCTACAAAATCCAGAGAAAAGACCGTCCACTCCACCCGGGAGATGGAATCCCCATCTTGCACAAGACTCTCCTCCGACTCTCCACATCCAGCACGAGCGATCCCCACTCTAACAAGGAATACCTCCACTTCCAGATCCAGAACATCCCCAGCACCAGACTACGCAGGCCCCTCATTGACAGACCGCCAGGACCCAGCGCACAGCCCGCAACCACCATCGCTGAGCTCGCCGCACCCCACGGCATCACTTCCACGGACCACATCCTGCTCGGGGACCTGAACTTCCTCCTCGAAAACAGCCAGGACCCCGACTCCACCACACTCCTCAAGAACCTCGCCATCCTAGGACTGAAATCGCTTGTCAGTTCTCCCACCCACAGAGCAGGCCACACCCTCATACCCATCTTCGTGGGTGGATCAAACATTCGCTTCAGCCAAACTACCCAGCCCCCCTGGATGGTCTACCACTTTCACTTTCACTTTCAACACCCCCACCGCACCCAACCTGGCCCCAAGTCTGCCGCAACAGAACTGGAGTAAGGTCACCGAGGAGAAGCTGAAGGCCGCCCTCCTCCAAGACCCCCCAAAGGCTGCAACCGGCACCAACTCCGCAGCCAGGGAATTTCACCGCTGGGTCATCAGATTCACAGACAAGCTGGCCCCTCTTCGCTGCGCCGCCAAACAACGCCCTCTGAGGGCCGCCTGGTTCACCACCAAACTTCAAGAAGCCAGACGCACCTGCAGATGCCTGGAGAAAACCTGGAGGAGCCACAAGACCATGGAAGCACGGAACAGCCACAAGAGTGCCTTGAAAGTCTATTGCCAGCGTATAAGGGACACTAAAAGGACCTTCGTCAGAGACAAAGTCATGATCAACTCATCAAACCTCAAGGAACTGTTTAACGTCATTCAGCAATTCGCCAAATGCACCTATGAAGCCAATGAAATCCCACCCTTCCAGGAACTCTGTGACAATTTCAGCTCTTACTTCCACCTGAAGATCAAGGCCCTTTACGACAACTTCAGCGAGCCAGCAGAAATCATCACCACATCACACTCCACCGCCGAGAAACCGATCTTCTCCTCCTGGGCACCCGCGTCCATCGAATTCATCTCCTCTACCATGAAGAAGACGCACTCAGGAGCCCCAATTGATCCTTGCCCCCCTCATATCTTCCACAGGGCCACCACAGTCACCGCACCCAAACTAGGACAAACAATTAATTCATCCCTCTTATCTGGCATCTGCCCAGACAACTGGAAGTGTGCAGAGGTTAAACCCTTCCTCAAGAAACCAACGGCTGACCCAAATGACCTGAAAAACTACCTGCCCATCTCTCTCTTCCCTGTCACGGCCAAAGTAACCGAAAGACTTGTGAACCCCCAGCTGATTGCCTTCATCGAAGAAAACTCCATCCTAGATGCATCCCAGTATGGCTTCCGCAGCAACCACAGCACCAAGACCGCCCTCCTCACCGACGATATCCGCAAGCTGCTTGACCAGGGAGACACCACAGCCCTCATCCTCCTAGACCTCTCAGCAGCCTTCGACACAGTCTCACATCGCACGACAGATGCCAGACTCCACAACGCAGGAATACAGGGGACCGCCCTTGAGTGGATCCAATCCTTCCTCTCCGGCAGAACCCAGAGGAACAGACTCCCCCCTTCCTCTCCGACCTCACTGACATCATCTGTGGTTTACCTCAGGGATCTACATGGCCCCCTTTGCTGCAATCGTCAGACAACACGGGCTCGGCATCGTATCCTACGCCGACAACACACAGTTTATCCTCTCCCTCACCAAAAACCCAGAAATCACCAGACTCAGCTTCCAGGAAGGAATGAGAAATGTAGCCGCCTGGATGAAGGGCAGCTGCCTAAAGCTCAACTCTGAGAAGACCGGGGTCCCCAACCTCGGACCCTGCACCTCCGCTTGGGACAACACCTCTTGGGCCTCCGCCCTCGGGAGCCCACCCACCCCTACAGGCCATGCTTGGAACCTCTGCATAATCCTTGACTCCTTCCTCTCTATGAACTGCCAGATCAACGCTGTCACATCCACCAGCTTCAACTGCCTCTGCATCCTTCGCAAGACTTTCAAATGGATCCCATCTGACTGCAGAAAGACCGTCACCCACGCCCTCATAACCAGCAGACTAGACTACGGCAACGCCCTCTATGCCAGAATCAACAAAACTCTTCCACACGAACTCCAAAACATCCAGAACGCCACTGCCAGGCTCATCCTAGGGAATCCACGCCACAAACATATGACCCAACACCTCCGAAGCCTCCACTGGCTCCCCGTCGAGAAGAGAATCACTTTCAAACATCTTACCACTCCTACAAATCCCTCAACGGAGCCAAATACCTCAACGACCAAGTTTGTTTCCATGCACCCAAGAGGAACCTCTGCTTTGCTGACCTCGCCCTGGCAGAGGACCCACGCATCCGCAGAAACAGAACCAGCGGGAGAGCTTTTTTCCTACATAGCAACCAAATACTGGAATGAACTCCCGGTCAACATCAGACGCTCCCCAGCCCTCCACACGTTCAGGAAGGACCTCAAGACCTGGTTCTTTGAATGACCCGGAGCTGCTCCCCCCTCCCAGCGCCTTGAGACCCTCACGGGTGAGTAGTGCGCTCTATAAAATTACTGATTGAAGGAGAATATGCACAGACATTGCAGCCTATGAAATTGTTAGCAAGTTTGAAACAGTTTGAGATGTTGCAGCTTTTGTACAGTCTACAGAGCGTGCTGTTTTTCCCCTGAATCGACTTGAGACACTGGATGGAGGTTTGAGTGAAGTGTTTCTATCTCCTCTATGAGTGTTTTTATCTCAATTCTGGGCTTATCAGCACCAGAATGTCAATTATTAAGGCGTTCTGGTGACGATAAGCTCTTTGCCTTATTCACAAGCCGGCGTTAACCCACTTAACGTAACCTTGTAAATAAGGCCCTTTTCATGCAGCACTTAGCATGAATGTGGCAGGCAATGGGTGTTGCGATGAGCATTCTCCCGTAACACCCATTGCTTTTTAAGCTGCTCCCTGTTTACAAGGGTGGTGTAAGTATGGGGCAGCGCCAAAAATAAGACCAGGGAAAACCTGGCGAAATTATTAATTTCTCCTCGATTTTGCTGTTTCTATGCAAGCTGCAAATTGCAGCACGCATAGAAACAGCAAATCTACATTAGTCATTGTTCATTTGTAGGAAGGTTCCCATTCCTGCACATAAAAATCATTTAAAAATGGTGAGTTGCATCTTCTATGTGTGCTGCACAAAGCAGTACACATAGAAGTTACAGATCGCCATAAGGGATTGTCTTTGTGCAGGAAGGGGAAACCTTCCTGTGCAAGAACAATCATTCCATGCGACGCAGACACCCTTGAACTACTGTGCCAGGCAGCTATATTTAGCACCAACGCTAGGAGAAATGCAGGGGTGCGCCTCTTTCTTGTTGATACAGTGCATTTGTGAGTTTTTAAACTGACGGAGTGCGGTGTTAGCAATTCTGGAGCTACCCCGCGTTTTGCCAGTTTATTGTAATTATGCCCCTAAGTGTGCAATTTGAACCTGCTTTTTGGGCGGCTTTCTTTTTGCTTTCTTGGGCCTAGCAGCGATTGCAAAACCTTGCCCTTTCCCATATACAACAATATCCAATACCCAATATGCAGAAAATCAAAAGTTAACAGTTCTACGGAGATAGCCCCAGAGGGGCCAGTACTTTTGAAAAGTTAAGTAATTATTCCAGTCAAATGAATTGAAGGGGATTACCACCTAGCAAGTCAACAGGTTCAAGAAATCAAACTCAATAGGGTTGGCCCAGCCTCTTCCTGGAGGTGATGGGTGAAGACAGGCCCGCCCTTGGCCTGCGCCCTTCTTGTGCAATGGGTAGATAGACCATTGGAGCAGTGCAAAACTAAGGGGCCTCCTTGATCTTCCCCCTACCTGTCCTCAGGTAATTCTGGGGCTCACAGTCCCCTGCTGCAGACGTGTAAGGAATACCATTGACTTGGGTAGCAGTAAACACTTGGGCACAGATTTACAAGCCCTTTGCGCCTCTTTTGCGCCGCCGTTGCGTCACTTTTGTGATGCAGCGGCGGCACATAAGATGCGCCATGGTGCGGGCTATTTACAACGTGACACATCTGGGAGATGCGTCACGTGTAAAGCCCTGCGCCTTCAGGAGGCGTTCTGGTGCTACGTCAAAACCCTGCGCCTGCTTGTAGCAGGCGTAAGGCTTGACGCAGCATTAGTAGAATGGGCCCCCCAGAGCATTGCTGGAGCTGCGTCGCGCATGCGACGCAACTCCAGCAATGCAATACCTTTACTGAACAGATGGGTGACGCATCTGTGCCGTTTTTGCCCCATGGTGCGCCGCATTGTAAATGCGGCGCATCATGGGTGGCGGAGGCATGGCGCACAATTACTGGCGCCTCCCTGCTAATTTGCAGGGATGCGCCAGTAATTGTAAATATGCCCCTTGTTTTTCAGTCCAAGGGGTGAAGGCGCACTTTACAAATTCATATGTCATCATAAGTTATGTTAAGAACTGACACCAATAAGAAAAGGGTCAGCAACAAAAGTCAATATTACATCTTTTGAGACAATCCTGGCCTCCTCTTATGTACTTTTTTCAGAACGTAAAAAACTAGGGGGCAGATTTATGAAGGGCTTGCGCCACGTTTATGCCGCCGTTGCGTGACGCAACGGCGCGGAAACGTGGCGCATCCCTGCGCCCTATTTACAATGTGACGCATCTAGGAGATGCGTCACGTTGTACAGCACTGCGCCATGAGGAGGCGTTCCTGCGCAGGGGGGGCGTTCCTGCGCAGGAACGCCTCTTGAAAGTGGCTGAGTGAAATCTATGAGATTTCACTCAGTCACTTTCAGGGCAATGCTGCGTCAAAACCCTGCGCCTGCTTGAAGCAGGCGTAAGGCTTGAGGCAGCATTGAAAGAATAGGCCCCCCCAGAGCATTGCTGGAGCTGCGTCGCGCTTGCGACGCATCTCCAGCAATGCGCCACATTTCCGGCACAGATGCGTCACGCATCTGTGCCGTTTTTGCCCCTTGGTGCGCCGCATCATAAATGCGGCGAACCATGGGTGGCGTAGCTGTGGCGCACTGTGGCGCATGTTAACTGGCGCATCCCTCGGGATGCGCCAGTTAACATAAATCTGCCCCTAGGAAAGTAAGTGGAAATACTGTTCATATACTGATTTACGGGTGGCATCGTGGTTCTTCATTGCATAGTCAGGATTTTGGCATCCAGTCGCGTGGACGGTCACAAAAAATAATCATGTTTATGCATCTAAGCCGCTTCTTGTAATCGGCTTCAATATTTCATTTCTAACTCAGTCTCGCTACAATGAAGCTCTTAGTTGTTGCAGTCGTCTTTGCTTGAATTTGAGGAAACTCTTGCACTTCTTTAATACAAGTACTGAAGAGTCGAGATAAAAGCGGCCCAAATGCTTTGAAACATCACAAAGAAAGTCGCCTAAGTGACCAGAGAAATAACAATATTAATTTATTTGCATTCTCGAGAAGTGCAGCATTCCCTCAGCTACAACATTCTGCAATTATTATCTGCGGAGCAGGACTTCAAAACGAAGAGCTGGCTGGCCCTCCATTGAGATTTACAGGGGACAAACAAACATACATCACTTCGTACGAAAGTGAAGAAGATTGAAAGGCGATGCCCATTTCAAGGGAATTGTTCAAATGCATGCAAGGAGAACTATAAATGATGCAGCACAGAAATTAATTATTGTGCACTGCATAGAAAGAGTTTAAGGTAACATGATGTCTTCTATGCTATAATATAGGAATAATGCATCAATATACCTCGCTGCTGAGAGCCATACCCAGTCTCTTAAATGGGTTGAAAAGGAGGTGGGTCTTTAAATGGAGTGTAGTTAAAAAAGAGTAACTAGGAATCCTCTTTAAGAGGTGTGGCCTATGTATTTAAGGGTGTGGCTTAAAATATTTAAACTAATATTGGAATTTCTTCAATTCTGAATAATGAGACTGAATTAAAGAGTAGTAAGGAATGTGGAAGGTGTGGTGGCTTTCAGTGTCTCAGACACTCCCACTCTCCCCTTCGCACCACTTTTCTTCTGTAGTCACCCACTCCTTTATATAGTTATGCCCCTTTTCTCCCCATTTATTTTTGAAATCCTTCACCTGCAGATCTCAATCTTTACCACAAGTAGCATATGCATATATGCAAAACTATCACTCTGTGTGCGCTGCAGAGAGGTCAGGGATTGGGTGTGCTTGTAGTCAACCCACCTCTGTGACCCACGGACAGGCACTTTAGGAATCTTGCATTGCGCCTTCTACCTCTCCCACTCACCCACAACTTGAACTCACTCAGAAATCTGAGGTGACTCAGTTCAAAGTATGCAATATACAAGAGTCATGTGTTGCTATCAACAACCAAAAAACTACAGCAACACAATGGGTCGAATTCTCAAAGGTAAATTACACTTTGGTGTAAGTTTTCCTACTTTTCATTAGTAGTAGTAGAAATACTTTATTCGGTTATAGATAACCATCAAAGTGTACAAAATAAAAAAAATGCAACAGTACAGCACACAACATATAGAACAATCATTCACATATAAAAATAGTTTAAAAAGTGACGATTATCTTGCATTTTTGCGATATAATAGGTCTAGTTCATCGTCATTCCTTAATAGCAGTATAAACCTCATAGAATATCATAAAAATGTACCTCCAGGAGTAGAATACGGGGAACAGCCATTACAATGCGGGTTTTACCACGCATTGCTTTTACATCGCATGCATTACAACGCATGCAATGTTATAACGCGTGGTAAAACCACGCATACCATTACATCGCGTATGCTTTTACAACGCATGCGATGTATAACGTTTAATGGCTGTAGCGGCGGGTGCGGCTATTCTCGTTGTTGTGAGGAAACTTAGGTTGTTTCCTCACAATGACGTGAAGCAAGCAGGAAGGAGGAAGCAGGATCCTTAGGCGACGCTGGAGAGGAGAGAGGTAAGGGGGTTTGTGCATGGGGTGGGGGTTACTTTTGTAGGGTTTAGGGTAGTTTAAAAGTAGTGTGGTAATGTTTGTGTTGTGTGTGTTTTTTTTAAACGATGGGGTGGGAGTAGTGTAGTAGCGTTTTAGGGTTTAGGGTAGTGTAGGAGTGGGAGTAGTGTGGGTAGTGTAGTAGTGGATTTGGGTAGTGTAAGGGTGGGAGTAGTGTGGGTAGTGTAGTAGTGTGGTAGTGTTTTTGGGTTGGGGTAGTGTAGGGGTGAGAGTAGTCTGCTGTGTAGGTGTAGGGATAGGGATGTAACTTACCTTGCATACTTTTAACATAAGTATAGCTTTACCACGCATGCCTTTGCGTTGTAATCGCATGCGTGGTAAAAGCATACTCGTGGTAAAAGTATGCGATGTAATGGCATGCGATGTCATTGACATCACGTTGTAATACTCGCGTTGTAATGGTATGCGTGGTATTAGAATGCGATGTAATGACATAGATCTGTAGAATACAACAAAACAAAAACTACATAGGGTGACTGTACATGGCATTACCAGATCATATGTGTGAAGTTAGATAATTAAGAAACATAATTCATAAGAACAGTAAACATTTCTAAGAACAATATATGGTTAGTAAAGCTAAAAGGTATTTCCTTGATCTGAGCAGCATTCTAAAAGATATGGCATATATTATCTACTAAAATAATCCCATGGGGGAACATCCGTATAAAGACGTTAAAATAAAGCGATAGAAGTGGCCCTGCATAGTGCAAAAATACCCACGTGCAAAGAGCAATCTAATTAAAAAAGGAGTAAAGATATCAAGTGGACCCAATATTAAGACGTCTTCAAGCAAGCAAATACAATTTTTTAGTACTACTGAACCAAACAGCGTGTAGGAATTTGCTAACTGCAAATACAATTTTTGTGAATGTATCACTTTTGAAGATCCTCAAAGATGCCAGATGGCTTTTTTGTGCTCATGTCACGACAAAGGGGCGCAATCCATTTACTGCGTAAATGACTGTACTCGGAGCAGCAGAACATTATATGCATCTCATCCTCGTCATTCAAACCACATGCAGGGCATATTACAAGATCTTGGTTTGAACACCATTTGCATGTTATTTTCTTTGGCTCACCTGATAGGGAGGGAATACCCCATATTTCGTCTTGCAGTCTAATGCATCCATTTCAAATTAAAACCATAAGTTCACCAATTGCTCACCTAAATTGCTCAGCTGGTTTGTGGTGTGGTGTACCCATTTAAAAATCCCTTCTCTGTTGTTCAAGTTTCTTGAAATAAACAGGTATCATATTATGAATGATATATAGGACAATGATTCTAGGTCAATCAGCTAAGGGCCCAGACTGGCTACATTCCAACATAGTAGTATAATAATTGGTGAAGAGCAGTTTAATCCACTACACCCACGGTCTAGTGGGACCTTTGGTATTGCATTTGAGCTTACCTTCTCACATGAGTTAGTATTGCCCCCAGAGAGACTCAATGTGTCATCTCTAATCATCCTAGCACAATCCCTGTGCTCAGTGACAGTGTTGCAGCTCCTTGTTGACTAAAGTATGTTAGTTCTAGCTGCATTAACACTTTCTGTGAGTTAGAGTTGTTATCCATAGCATCATTGACAAATGATTCATTGGCCCCAGTGACAATTGCATTGAAACCTTTATTGTCCCCGGCATACAACCCATTTCCAATACATTTGGGATTAAACCAGATATTTCACCTGGTGCCCATTCAAGAGGCTTACAACGATTCATTTGAGGATTACACATTAGTTCATCAATCATTTCCAGATTTTTGCAATGTGGTACAGGCTCCCTTAGGGTCTCAGCAGGAAGGGATAGATGCTTTCAATCTTATTCCCAGTTGTTTGTTCCCTCTAAGGTGGCAGGTGCCCTTTTCAAAATTAATAAGACTTTTGGCAAAGAATGTTGACCTTAAAACAACTTGTATGTAGTCATACACTGCTTGGCTGAGTGTGTAATTTTAGGCGTGCACAATGTCAGATCTTATCACGGAAACACATTCCCGCTCAGTCCTCAGCCAGTGAATTACTTTATTGATTGTGGCATCAGTGTCCTCACGAGAATTTGGCCTCAGCTTCGGTACCTGAGTCATGTACCGCGCTGTACCTCGGCCTTCCAAAAAACTCCATCAACCGTCTTCAGGTTATCCTGAACGATGCAGCACGTTTGATCTTTGGACTGCCGAGGAGGACTCATGCCTCCCCCCTGCTCTACAGGCTACATTGGTTGCCCATGACGCAGAGAGTAGAATTTAAGAGCATGTGTATCTGCCACAAAGCAATCCACGGACAGGCGCCAGCCTACATAAAAGAAAGGCTTGAGATATACGAACCTAAGCGCGCCTTGCGATCATCCGGATCTTTTCTGCTATCCTGTCCACGTTTCAAGTTAACAACAAAAGGAGGCAGATCTTTTTCAGTTCAGTCTCCGACCATCTGGAATAAGCTACCGGAGGCGCTTCCCAGAGAACCTAATCTCCTCCTTTTTAGGAAGTCCCTGAAAACCTTACTTTTCAAAGACGCATTCCCATCTCAATAGTCGGCTACCAGATCAGACACCTCTATATTCTTTTCCTTCTTTGTTGCTGTACTTGTTCAGTAGTGCTTTGAGACCTGTAGGTGAGTTGGCGTGATACAAAACACAGTTACAAATTACAAATTACAAATATAAATTGATTTGGGGGGAGTAGTGGGTAACATTTTCTGCAACAGTGCTGGCTAGACTTTGCCACATGATCTACTCAGCTGCAGAGCAAGGAAAGATCCAGAGATATCAACTTGATTTAAACACCAATCATTGTAACAGCTACTATTGCCATTTGGAAAGGGAGAACGCAATGGTTCATAGTTTGGCCAATTCAGACTGTTGCACAGCTGCAATGGTTCAAAGCAGCTTTTGCCCACTGCTGGTTTAGATCTATTTTGTGGCTTTCCGGGTGCGATTTACTACAGTTTGTGGTGGTCACCTGTCGCGATGAGTTACAAGAGGATACATTTGAGTTACTATTTAATTGATCTGCTGTCCAGGATTTTTGCACTCCTCTTTTGCCATCAACATCTTGGTCCCAAGAACAGGTTTTGTTTAACAGTGTAATCACTTGGACTGACAATGTAATAACTACATTTTTAAGCTGGTCCAGATTCGTTTTTAGTATGTTGAAACGGCTCCTCTCATCGGGGGTATTAGTAGTGTTCCTGGTAAAGCTGGATTCTTCCCTGACTTTTGATCCTGTTGAACTATGGTTCCTTGATTTTCATCCTCCAACTGTAGTGGTTCTAAACGGTTATGACAGGGGACATTTGTGACTACATTTATCTTAGGGTATAGAGGCCACCCTGTGTCGGCCTTTCACTCAGGGCTACTAGCTTTGTCTTCACTAGAGGTCAATCGATCAGAAGAATCCAGAATTCCTTTGGGATCTATGCTTATTGTCATTAATGGGCCAGCAGTTGCATCTGGTTGTCTGCGGCTTTTTGTTTTCCTGAACATAGCAGAGACCTTCATTGGATGGCACTTCCCCTCCTTCTCATTTGTACTTAGGAGATGTTCCACTCTCCCAATTAGATGGTCGATATCTGCCAATGTTTGCAATTTTGGTGGAGCCTCATCCTTCACTTTCCCTACCCTCCTTGTTTTTTGTGGGTAAGGTTTTGCTTTTATCTGCTTCACCAGACTCACATTTGCCCATATTGAGTATTGGAATGGAGAACTTGAATTATAAGAGATTTTTAAGGAGGGGAGAAAAAGAAAACAAAAGAAAGAGCAGGCAAAAAGCAGGTTTTTGTAGTTAGTTGTTCACTAATGCCCAACAAAGTTAAGGGAGGGATTGTCCACTCTCAATCCACTCTCGTTCAGTCAAAGAGGGCACCTTCTTTTCCTTCAAGCCAACAATTTTCACTGAGATGCCAAGTTTTATTCAGCACAGCTAGGTAATAGCAAGGCAGTAATAGCACAGGATGTTTGACCTTGTGAATGGAGCGTTGAAGATGAAATCCAATTCTGTCTCTTCCCTGCCCTGGCAGTCGTCCTCCATACCTTGGTAGCCCCCAGATCACAGACATTAGAGGGGGGCCCAACCCAGCCTCCGCTGGGCTCCAATGGGCGTGGATGGGTGCGCCCTTGGCCCAGGCTTTGCCCAGGCAAGGCCAGGGCACGCCCTTGAGTGTCCTGCTCTCCGGGAAAGAGGAACTGGTCTTGTGGCATCAGGAGGGGTGACATCACCTGCTGTGTCACATGTGCAGCCTGCTGGAGGACCAAGTCCCTCCCCAACGAGAGGGAAAACCACAAAGAAGTGATAAGGCCTAGGCAATGGGCAACTCTTCAGAGACTCCCGTGCTGCAGGAGAGAAGAGCCGGTCTTGTGGCGACGGGGGGTAACGTTACCTCTGATGCCGCGTGTGCAGCCTGCTGGGGGATTGAGTCCCACACCATCCAGAGAGAGAGCCACAAAGGAGTGATGCAGTAGGGGTATTGGGCGGCCCTTCTGTATTCACAAAGGTACACATAGACCAAAAGTCTAACATTACTACTTTTCAGTATTCACAAAGGTAACTTACTACTAGTAAAGTAAGGCTTCTGATCTAAGTTTACCTTTGTGAACACCGAAAAGTAGTAAAGTTAGACTTTTGGTCTAACTTTATATTTGTGAATATTGAAAAGTGGTAAAGTTAGACTTTTGTTCTAAGTTTAACTTTGTGAATGCTGAAAAGTAGTAAAGTTAGACTTTTGGTCACAATTTACCTTTGTAAATGCAAAAAGTAGTAAACTTAAACCAAATTCACCCCAATGTCTTGAAAAAACGTAAATACTCTTAGGGAATGCAGGATGAAGTGAAACGTGAAATGCATACAGGGATTGCATCACAGACTCAGAATACCTCATGAGTTTTTACTGTCACATTTAAGAAATTAATTAGCTTTTTGCTAGTGAAGTCAAGGACAGAAATACAGAGCCACATAGGGACCCGTATGAAAGTCAGTTTTTAATTACTGCCGGGTCTGTGAACCAGCAGGACCCAGCCTACTGAAAGCCCTAACCATACTGTTGTTAAAGGCTCTGAACCTAAGATATATCCCAAGCAACAGACTGGGAATAGGGGTTTTCACTACTGGTGTATGGTCCTAGGAAACACACCTGTAATGTCATTATAACACTCCTATCAATGAGGATAGAATGTTCTAAATGTTTTAAATTAATAAAGGAGAAACAGACAGACATACATTGGAATGTTGTAGCAGAAGTCCATTACCAGCCATTACTAACCCAAAGCCAAACTCTGGGGCACATTTACAAGGAGCTAGCACCACCACAGTATCAATTTTTTTAATGCTGCGACGTGGCAATTAGTGCTCCAAACTGCTCCTTATTTACAAACTAGCCCATTGGGTCCAATTCATCAGTTTGTAGAGGCGTACTTCACATTATACCTGTGCCAATATAATGTAGGCAGGATAGTCCTTCCCATGTTTAAAAGCCACGTAGAACTGACGCAGGGACATTTACAGCTTTTAACTACATCACTCTATGACTTGACTGCGTCAAAATCCCTACGCCTTTTCACCAGGTGTAAGGACTGATGCAAGGCTTGGAACATGGGATTCACCTCTGTGTTCTGATGCATTGCTGGAGTTCTGTGGGTCTTACAACCAACTCCAGCAATGTGTCATTTAGCGTGTCATTTTAGCGCCAAAAGGTACATCAGAGTCTCTAACGCATCCTTGAATCATGCCATGGAGCACTGTATTGTAAATGCTGCACATCCATGGCTTTGTTAGGGGATTTGCGGCAGGCACAAGAAATCTGACACAGTTCTTGTAAATATGCCTCTCTGTCTTCAATTGACCTCTTAACTTTCAGTGTTTTCACTATCCAACAAGTGTGAAACTTCTCACCAAAAACTAAGCCCTGTGCTTCAAAAGTTCACTAGTGACCATATTCTCAAAAGATTTTGCCCCACTTAGGGCCCGATGTAGGTAAACGGGATTTTCCGATTTCAAAATACCGAGGCGGGCCGAATCGGTATTCTGAAATCGGAAAACGAGATGTAGGAAATAAATACCGACTGAAGACCGATTCGGTCGGCATCGGTAATGAGATTCGGTACGTTCCGATTCAGCTCGGTCCGAATCGGAAAGTACCGAATCGGCCAACAACGAATCGGAAAATACCGAATCGGCTACCACCGAATCGGATATTTCCGATTCGGCGAATACCGATTCGGTAAATGCCGAATCGGTAAAAACCGATTCGGCAATCATAGACCCATGGCGAAAAAGCCCATAGGAATGCATTGCATGACCCGATTCGGCTTTTACCGATTCGGATAATACCGAATCGGATTTTACCGAATCGGATATTACCGAATCGGATTTTACCGATTCGGATTTTACCGAATCGGTAAAACCAGACTCGGCAATAGGCGATTCAGCCAATGAGGTGGCTCCCCCTCCCCCACCCAAACAGGGAGTGGCAACCCTGGCAGGTGCAGCCAATTAAGAAGTTTCTAGAAGTTTCTGGAAAGCCTGCCTGAGCCCAACACACAGTTAGCAGCAGTGGGAGAAGGAGGTTGCAGACTGAGCAGGAGCAAGAGATTATGGCAGATCAGGCAGGAAGCCAGAAGTCCTCCCAAAAGAGGAAGCCCAAATTCACCACCACAGAACTACAGGTGCTGGTTGAGGAGGTGGTGAGGGTGCACCGCCAGCTCTTTGGCAAGCTGTCCCTCAACGTGCCAGACAGCACCAAGAGGCGATTGTGGGCAGAGATCGCCCAGAAGGTAAATGCTGCTGGAGTCACCCCCAGGTCCATTGAGGAACTTAAGAAAAGGTTCTATGACCTCCGCAGCCTCACCAAGAGGAAGCTGGCCGACCTCCAAAGGCAGGCAGGACTCACCGGAGGAGGCAAGAACCCGGCGCCACCCCTCACCGAGCTGGAGGAAATTGTCTCCAGCACCATCGAGAGGGAGAGCATTGTAGGGATCGGGACCCTGGACAGCACAGCGATGGCCACAGCTACAGGTAAGAAGCATGCGCATCATGACACACCCTACCAGACACCTCCCCATTATACACAATGCATAGGCAAACACCAGCACTGTACTGTCACCAACATACAAGAGACAAGCATCATGGTACATGTAGTCAGCAGGAGTTAGCCAAATATGTCAGTGCAGAATCACAAGACAGGAAACAGTGTGACACGGTGTAAGGAGATGCAAGGACATGTGGAATGCCATAATTGTACTGACTGTAATACATCGGCACTCAGTTTACAAATGCTTCTTTGTACCTAGGGGCACCATCAGGCGGCACCACTGTGGCAGCAGAGGGAGCTACGACTTCACATACTGCAGTGGCAGGGCCGAGCACCAGCCAGCCTGGCCAGGAGGAGGAGGAAGAGGATGAGGAAGGAGACACCCCAGGGCTTGGAATGGAGGGAGTCCTGGTGATTGATTTCCAGGCAGTGCACTCCCCAGTACTGCCCAGCTCACCCCCCTTGGAATTTTCCCCATCCAACTCCCCAACACGGCAGACCATTCCGCCGACAACATCTCCTGCCACAACCGTGGCCTTGCCACCCGTCCTACCTGTCCTGGGAGCAGGGGCTCCGGGACCGGCCAGCACCACACCACCACCAGTGGCACCCCAGCCCACTCAGCAGGCCGGAGGCAGCAGTGCCAGACGCCGTGCCACCACCACCACCACCACCACCACCACTGCTGCACCAGCACGGGAGGGCAGTGTGTTCCTGGGCCTGGAGGGCCAGATGGTGAAAATCCAGCGCCAACAGGCCAGATCCACCATGGCCTGCCAACGCCAGCTCCTGCAGCACAACCTGCAGATGGGGGAGTTGGTGAAGGGGTTCCAGGCTGTTGTGGACAGCAACAAGGAGGTGGCAGCAGGGTTGGGCAGGCTGACCACTGCCATCACCCACTCCTCTGCCAGGCAGGAGGAGCATGAGGTTGCGCGCAGGAGGGATGCCCGGGTGCTCAACCGGGCCATGGCCCGCCTTGCAGCGGCGACTGCACAGCTGTGCCAGCGTAGCGCAAATCAGGAGTCGGTGCAGAGTCAGCATACTGCAGAGCTGACCAGGGGGATGGCCAAGATCACCACGGCCATGGAGGCCATGTTAATATCGAACGCCGCCTCCAATCCTGCCCTGGACCTGGGTGATGCTGGTGACAGCAGCAGCCGCAGCAGCCCGGCCAGCGCTGCATCAGAGCCAAGGAGGAGCACCAGGCGCTCCGCTGATGCTGCTGGCCATTCGGAGGGGGCCGAGGGACACCCCAGTGGGTCTGGAAAGCGGGCCAAAAAATAGGCTGGCAAGGGGGGGTGATCATACCAGAAGCCTGGACTTTATTTGTTTTGACAGACTCCATTTTTTTATGCACTTCAGTGATGTAACTGTGGTGCATCACTATTAAAAAGTTTATTTTCCAACCAACATTTAGCTGTCTTTGCATCTGTACTCAGTCAGAAATAGTTCTCAGTGATCTCCTCACGTCTGTATCTGCCATCACATGGCGTACACGCCCCAGCTGGCTGTGTCAGTGGCACAGCTTCGTCGTCGTCATAGTCCTCGTAGTCAGACAACTCCACCTCAGTGCCCTTCTTGACCGCAAGGTTGTGTAACATTGCACATACAGCTATGATCTTGCAGCAGGTGATGGGGGTATACTGCCTTGCACCTCCACTCTTGTGCAGGCATCTGAATCTACTTTTCCAGATGCCAAAGGTCCGTTCAACAACATTCCTGGTGCGTATGTGGGCACGGTTATACCTCCTTTGGCTGGGTGTGGAGGGGTTGAGGTAGGGGGTGAGTATGAATGAGCGGAGGGCATATGCACTGTCGCCTGGAAGAGAAAGGGGTCACATTAGACACATGCATACATGTATTACACCTACCTACTATGTGTTATGGGGGTCTGATGATGTGGCTCACCTAGGAGGTATCCTTCTCCAAAATCGCCAGCCATCAGCCGTGCATATATGCCGCTCTGTTGGAATATATAGGAGTCATGGGTACTCCCTGGAAATTTTGCTACCAGGTCTGTGATGGTGCACTTGGCATTGCAGATCACCTGCACGTTGATGGTGTGTGTCGATTTCCGATTGCGGTATATGTATTCGGTGTCCGCTGGTGGGCAAATCGGAATATGCGTGCCATCTATGCAACCGATGACTTGGGGAAAGTGTGCCATCTGGTAGAAGTCCGCTTTGGTTTGTAGCAGTTCTGCGTGGGTTGCAGGGAATGAGATGTATTGGTCCATCCTGTCTATCATGGCGTCAAGGAATATGTGGAAGAACCTTGACAGGCTGCTCTGGCTCACCCCTCCTGCTGCTGCTACTCCACTTTGATAGCTGCCAGACGCTACCAGGTGTAGGCTGCATAGCACCTGGACGTGCGCAGGGATGGCGTGTGCCCTTGGGGTGTGGTGGTCCAAGTATGGCTTAAGGTCCCTGATGAGCTCAAGTATGGTGTCAGAGTCCAGCCTGTATCTCTGTAGGATCTCAGCCTCAGTGAGCATGAACAGGGTTATCCTCTGTCTGTAGACCTGTTCATTTCTTAGCCATTCCCTCAGTCCTTCCTGCTGTAGCCGTAGCCGCCTCGCAATGACATAGAAAGCTGCCATCCTGCAAGTTGCAATGCATTTTGGGACTGTTTATATGGGTTGGAGTTGGTTACCACCTGATTGCAATCCATGGTAAATACCGAGTGAATTCTACCGATTTTGAGCCGATTTCGGTGTTTCTGTGCCTCCCTACATCTCCCCAACTGTCGGAATCGGGGAATTTCCCGATCGGAGATTTATACGAATCGGCATGTTTTCCGAATCGGATCATGTCCGAATCGGTATTTTTTCCGATTCGGTACATGGACCGAATCGGTGATTTTCCGAATCGGTGTCACTAACGATTCGGTAGTGGGACCGAATCGGTGATTTTCCGATTCGGTGTCACTAACGATTCGGTAGTGGGACCGAATCGGTGATTTTCCGATTCGGTGTCGCTAACGAATCGGTAGTGGGACCGAATCGGTGATTTTCCGATTCGGTGTCACTAACGATTCGGTAGTGGGACCGAATCGGTGATTTTCCGATTCGGTGTCACTAACGATTCGGTACATGGACCGATTCGGTCTTTGTAACCGAATCGGTGTTTTTCCGATTCGTTACATATCCGATTTTCGGTATGTACGTATCGGATTCTTTCACATTCGGTACACATTCCGAATCGGTTTTCTATCCGATTCGTTCTGTTTTTGGTCCCCTACATCTCGATGGCTGTTTACCGATCGGTAAGGGCCAAAAATCGGTATTTTCGGCCGATACCGATCGGTAAAGCCCTACCTACATCGGGCCCTAAGTTCATAGTAGGTTTGAGGAAAGAGGCAAGAGAAAAGTCCTATTCCTGTGTCACAGAATCGGTGCCAGTATGGGAATTTTATTAGGATGACGAAATGTATATATTTGAAGCTTTGTGGCTTTTCAAGGTCAGCCTACCTCTAAAACGCTTAGGTCTATGAATATTCGCCAAGAATATGATGTTAGAATCTGAGCCAGAATTATTTTTACATTTCGAATGCAGTCAAAACTCATGAAGGTGGATGACTCCCCCCAGGGAAAGTATTTTTCTAGATCGAAACAAAACAAAGTTTAATGTGTATATTCACATTTTCACTGCATTTGCTGTATGGGGAATTGTATACCCGTAGAAATTATTTTATGGAGATACTTATTCAAGCGGGCTATCACAGAAATATGCAACTGACACAATGTCCTAAGACTACACCTAGCATTTATTTCAGGAATACCAAAAAATTCCAACATTTGATATCTGAGTAGGAATAATCCTCTGGAGACAAACTGAAATTTTGCTTATTAAATCCATAGGGGCATATTATCAAGGGGGTTTATCTCCGCTTTAGTTTTTTATGAATTCTTTTTTTTGTTAAACCCTGGAGCAGACGTATAGTAATGTGTAATTATTCTTACATATGGTATACGCTTGTTTAGGCAAAAGAGCAACCTTGATAGTCATGTGCAAGGTGTTATAAAGCATGACACATAAATCCTCATTAATAAAAATTGCTGGCCATTTCTAATGCATCCTCATATTTAAAAAGCCACAGAAATACAGCATGAGATAAAGTTCAAGTGGTGAATCTGTAAGTAGTTATTCATATTGTACAATTCAAGGAAATAGTAACAATCCATATTTAAAGTGACCAATAGGAGTGAAAAAGCTCTGAATTTAACACTGAAAATCGCAATCGCCTAAAAGCTGGTAATGCGTTGATCGTCAAGACTATACAAGACTGAACAAACACCATTTACCCATTTTCAGTCATTGAGGCAACACACTCTTTTACTTTTATCTGAATGTATGTAAATGCAGGGTAACAGGAATAGGAAAAGCAGGTGATCAGACACTTCTAAAAAGGAGTTGGCGAAGCAGGGCTTTGCAGCTCTGCAGAACAATCTCAATCCACTAAAGATAAGTGACTATCAAACTCTAATCACTTATCTTTTTTATTTGGACACTATACTTAGCATGTTGGTTGAAATAAACTCCCAGTGCACCAGGCAATTAGTTTTTTGATTTTAAAAACCAGACTCCTACTTTGGGAATTTATTTTTTAAAAGCTAATAACTTTGAAGTGCTGATGCACTGTACATGGCACTGCATATCAAAGCTTCACTGAATTCAGCATAGCCACCATGAGGGCCGAGAGGAAGGAAGCGATCTCTAATTATGGTGGGCTGTACTGTAACAGGACACTGGAGTACATTCCTCCACTGAATGGAGTACAACCCACCAAATCATAAATAAGCCTCCAAATTGTTCGAGTTATTTGTAAATGCAACAGAGGGGTAAATATATATATGTTAATTTTTATATTGGAAATTATTTTCTGATTGTTTACTTTTTATTTCTTTAAAATACGTGTATATGTTTTTCAAGTAATTATCATTCTTTTTAATGATTGTGTTGGATATTGTGGTTTATGTATGTTGTATTATTCTTTTTTTTTGTAAATCTGTTTTATTGTTTTCAAAGCAAATCGCGGCATAAGATACAGGTTGGACACATTCGCATTGCATTAATAATACACAAACCCTTTTTAACAAATTGCGCCTGCCAATTTTACATACTTGTTCAACATCATGAGTTACTCCAAATAGGTCCTCTAAATGTAACATGACATATACTTCATAAATCCCCATCCGAACTCTCGTCATCACACTCTGGTGGTGGTTCACAGATACCTCCCCGAAATTTATTCCACGCCCCCCATATTTTGCTCCATTTCTGGGGGCACCCCGATTGTAAACACCGTCCTCTCCGCCACCATGGCCATGTCCATGTCTCTACACCAGGCTGTTAATGATGGTATCTCCGCCACCCCACATGTCTCCGCTATGTTTTGCTTAGTGACCAACAACCCCACTGTTACCAACACTTGCGCCTGATGCGTGAGGTCATTCGGCTCCCACACATTCAGGAGGCACCTTCGTGGTTCTGGTAGTAATGATACTCCCACCTCCTGCGACACCGTTCTCATCACCTTTTTCCATTAGTCAGCTATCTTTGGGCATTGCCACAGTGTATGATAGACCATCCCTTCTTGCCCACATCCTCAAAGGCAATAGGGATGGTGCGCCCTGCCCAATCTGCATAGGGTCTATCTAGTGTGGTATATGCGGTGTAGTATTTTGAGCTGTACTAGCCTGAGTCTTGATGGTATTCCCACCACTTTCGGTGAGGCCAGCGCCTCCTGCCACTCTGTTTCATCAAGGTCTCCTACCTCGTGCACCCATTTTTCCCAGAGAGAGACTGTGGGGTCTGGCAGATTATTTATTATCTTAAGGTATGTGAATGATGTGGCTTGCTTTTGCATATAGTCCAGTAATAGTCTGTCCTCCAGTGGGGAGGCCTCAGGCACTTCCATACCTTCTGGTAAGACTGCGAGCAGCGCATGTTGAATCTGGGTGTATCGGAAAATTTCAGTTGGCGCTAGTTCATACTGTCGTTGGAGCTGCTCAAACGGGATCACCCTCCCCTTATCCCATAGGTCCCCCACTGTGGAAATACCGATCGCATCCCACTGTTCAAAACACTTGCTGTCTCTGAGGTTTCCCAGTTGTTTGGTGTCCCTGCCACCCCAACCGCGCCTGTGCTGTGTGCCATACCACCACTGCATGTTTACTAGGGCCCATTAGTTTGGAGGTTTGTTATTTATTATAAAGCGCAGACAGTAAATTACCTGTTCCCAACAGAAACCTGTCTTCCTTATATGCTGAGTCAGCCTGGGAAGTATGTTTCCATTGATTGATAACCTTAAGTTGCGCTGCCCAGTAGTACAGGTGGACGTTGGGGAGTGCTATTCCGCCATCATACCAGCCTTGGTTTAGTTTTACCTGCGCTATACGTGCTGGCATGGAGCCCCACAGTAGTGTAGACACCTGAACCGCAATCTGCTTAAAGTATTTGGAAGGTACTGGGAACGGTGTGTTCTCGAGAACATAAAGAAACCTGGGCAGCGCCATCATCTTATACAGAGCGGCCTTCCCCAACAGGGTTTAATGGAAGCGATTCTCAGTGTACAACGTCTCTTTTTAAACGCTCCATCGGGGGCGTTAAGTTTTTAGAAAAAAATGCCTCTGTGTTAAGTGTGATATGTATGTCCAAATACTTGAACGAGTCGTGGGTAATCTGGAGTGGGCAAGTCACAGGGAGTTGCGGTGGAGGGACATGCAGTACATAGAGATCTGATTTGGACCAGTTGATGGTATACCCTGATATCTTACCGAAGTTTTCACAGACATTGAGGAGGACCAGTATTGAGCGTCTCGGGTTAGTCAAATACACCAAGATATCGTCCGCATAAAGGGAGAAACGGTCTTCCCACCCGTCAGTCCACTGCATACCTCGTATCATTGGCTCCCACCTGAGCCACGCAGTAAAGGGCTCCAAGGCCAGAGCGAAAAGCAACGATGACAAGGGGCAGCCCTGTCGTGTCCCCCTTGCCAATGGGATAGTGTCAGAGATGTGCCCGTTAGCTGTGAAGTATGACATAGGTTTGGTGTATAAAAGGCAAACCCACGCACAAAACCTATGGCCAAAACCAAGGATTCGAAGGACCGCAAATAGGAAATTCCACTCCACCATATCGAATGGCATCCGTGCGTCCAAGGAGATCACAACTGCTGGTTCCTGCAGGGATAGAATTCTGGCCATCACTCCGTGTAAGCGTCTAAGGTTTAGTGCTGTGTTTCAGCCCGACATAAAGCCAGATTGATCTGGATGGATTAGATCCGTGAGGTGCGGTCCTAGCCTAATCGCTAGTGCTTTCGCTAGTATTTTGGATTCTGCATTAATCAGTCAAATGGGCGATATGAGTTACAGTCTGTCGTGGGCTTCCCGGGTTTGGGGATAGCTACTATGGTGGCCAGTCGTTGGTCAGGTGGTAATTTCCCCCTCTCCAGGCTGTCAGCATACATTCGCAGTACGTGTGGACTAGTGATCCCTGCCGTTTTTTTACATAACTCACTCGGTACACCGTTCGGCCCCATTGCTTTGCCTGACTGTAATGACCAGATCACGGTTTGTACTTCTTCCACTGTAAGATCTGCCTCAAGCTCGAGGGCTGTCTCTGGGGCAAGTTTTGGCATTGCTATGTCTTTGATGGAAGCCAACGCCTCCTCCTCTGTCATTACGAATGTCGAAGTGTATACTTTCTGAAAGTGCCTGGAATATTACAACGTGGAACTGTTGTCAGCTGCCCCTCCTCCGTCTGTATCTGTGCTATCCCCTTAGAGCCCTGTTCCCTCTTGTCTAGCCATGCCTGGAGTTTTCCGGCTTTGTCTCCTATATCGTATATTTTGTACCTAGTGGATGTAAGCTTTGACTTTGTCTCTTCCCTTAGAATTTCTCTGTATTCTTGTTGCTTGATGTGAAGTGCATGGGATGATGCTGGCATGGGGTCAGCAGAGTGCTGTTTCTCAGTGACGTGTAAATCTAGCTCGAGGTCATGTATTTTTTTCTGCTTCTCTCACTTATGTCCAACAATGGAGACTATCGCTTGCCCTCTAAGGACGGTCTTAAAAGCCTCCCATAGAACTGAGGGAGTCAACCGCCAATGCATTCTCCGTAAAGTAGTGTTTTGTCGCTTTGACTATATCTTTCCTGATTTTTGGGACCTGTAAATAACCGGGGTAGATAGGGTAAGCCCGCCTGCGGGTCTCGTATGGTACGAGAAAGTTAACAGTATGGGGAGTAATCTGAGATTCCCCTGGGCTTTATCAGGACCTCATCAATTCTTTGGAGACTACTCATCGGCGTCAGGAAGTAATCTATTCTGTATAAACTGTTGTGTGCTCCAGAGTGGAAAATGTACTGACGTGTCGTGGGGCGTCGTTGCCTCCATATATAAGTAAGCCCCAGAGCCTCAGTAAAATTCCGCAGACTTGAGATTCCGGGAACCAGCGGCCTAACCGGATACCTATCCATGACATTATCCATTGTGGCATTGAAGGTTCCCCTATCAGGAGTTTCCTTCTCGCAGCACCAGCAAAAATTCACTAAGAGCCGGGAGCGCTATTGCATGTAAAGCAGGGGGATGTATACAGAAACTACGTTAATCGGCCTTCCCTCCCATTGTCCCAGGAGGGCAGCGAATCTCCCCTGATCATCCTTCTTTATTTGATGCACTATAAATGTGGATTGTTTCCTCATCAGGATGCCTACACCTCTTGAGCCCGATGAAAACTCTGAATGAACTACCATCTTATAGCCCCATCTATCCATTGCCCTACATGCAGCTCCAGTGAGGTGCGTCTCCTGTAAAAGTGCTAATGTTGGGGTGTAGCGCTTTATGGCCTGCAGTACCAGGCCCCTCTTGATCTTCTCCCCTAGCCCATGTACATTCCAGGTGAGTAACGTCAGGGGGCTAATTCGGTTATTTGGGAGCAACTCTGAATTGAGTTCAGCTTGGCTGTGTGACTCCATCTCTGCTTTAAGTGCATGGAGCAGACAGTTTGCTGTCCGCATATTGTTCATGTGGTGTAACTTTAGGGAATGATGCCAACCTGTGACTGCCTTTGTGAACTGAAACAAAAAATCCTGAAATCCAAACGTACCAACCCAGTCCCCCCTCCCTGCCTCCCTGCCTTCCTGCCCAACGGTCTCACAACTGCCTGCCTCCCTAAACTTAGTAGAGTGCTTAGTCCCAACCCAAAAAAGTGCTTGCATGTCGGGGTAAGATGTACAAGGACAGACGTAGACCTTCCCTTCCCCCAAAGACTCCTTCAGGTAGTGTTCAAGTCAAGGTCCTCTGCAGGCTATGTCGGTCCACGCCCACATTTTGTGTTCAGCACGTAGGATCACAGGCGTCGCCCCGTGTCATTCTTCAGCTTCATTCTGCTGCGGTCGATCTTCTCTATCCCGCAGTTGCTCCTGGTCCTCGGCCTCGTCCGTCACGCCTCAGCGCCGCTGATTCCTCTCCTTGAGTTTGTTCCCGTTCACTTGCCTCCAGCCCTCAAGCCAGTCATGGGCTTCTTCGTGTGTGTCAAAGGACCATATTTTTCCATCCGCTACTACTCGCAGCTTCACCCGGAATAACATTGAGTAAGGCAGTTCTCGAGCCTTCAATTCCTTTTTAACCTTCATAAAGCTCCTACAGCGTCTGGAGACCGCCATTGTATAGTCTGTGAAGAAGGAAATTGTGGAGTTCATCATTCGAAGCGGTGGAGCCACTCTGGCGGTTTGTAATATAGTGTCTCTATCTCGGAAGTTGAAAATGCGGGCGAGCACAGGTCTAGGGGGGCGCCCCAGGTTTTGGCTTTTCCCCGGGAACTCTGTGCGCCCGTTCGACTGAAAAAAAAGGAAGATAAGCCCCTGGGTTGGAGCCTTGTTTTTATGAGGTCTTCCACATAAAGGTCCATTACCGGGCTCCCTTCGCTTTCAGGCATTCCAAGAATTCAGACGTTATTCCGGTGAGAGCACTCTTCTTGATCGTCCAGCTTTGCAGCAAACATTTCGTTCTCCATCTCCAGTCAGGTTACTGTATTTTGTAAGGTTGTTTTGGTGACTTGCTTTACTTCCGTGACCCTGGCCGTCATTTTTTGAAAGTCAGCTCTTAAGAACGAAAAATCTGTAGATATTGTCACCACTGTGGATTGAACATTGTTAAGGGCGATCATTATGTCTTCCAGGGTCACTTCTGCTGGTTTCTTTTGCTCAGGCAGTGGTGGGAAGTCCTTGCCGTAGGCATACTTGTCCAATTTGGACTGGGTGGCCGTTGTCCGTGGGCCCCTACCTGCCATCTCTTCCCCACACTTTCTGGGCACCCCTGGTACTAGCCGCCGCCTGCCGTGGCAATCCGTACTCCACGCGGCCTGTCGGTTTTCTCAGGGCACCCCTTACTCGTGTTGCACCTTCACCAGATGTTCTGCAGGGAGGGATGGGTCACTGTCCAGCCAGCTCTTCCGTGTCCCTTTGTCACTGTATCTTCACATCCAAGGAACTCCACCAAGTGCTACTGTGAAGTAATTACTCTGGCGGTGGAGCTGTGCACCTATTGAGCGCGTGTATTCGAGTCACACCACCGTTGTCACCCTGCCAAATGTGAAATCGGCGATTTGTTGGGGGGAAATTCTGCCTGTTCCCTAATCCGCAGCAAACTCCTGCTCCGCGTAATGCCCCTCCGACTGATGGTTTGAGTCTAGCGAGGGCCTCCCTCCTTTATCACCATCCCATAAACTAGCCTTGCCTTTCAATGGGAATCCGGCTATACCTTCATGGGCCGGCCCCACCTCTACCTCGTTCTCCTCAGGGCTTCTGATCTGTGGTGGAGCCTGTAGTTGCTCCGTGCACCCTTGTTGTGTTGCCTCTGTATCAGACCCAGCGCTTGCTGAGTCCACTGCCGAAACCAGGCCTTCTGGGCGTGCTGTTCCGGTATGTGCCGATATACAGCCCCTAAGGGGGGGGGGGAAAGGCCGGGGGGGAGAGCAGAGGCACTGCCACCAGTGCACATCTGGGGAGCGGCTCTGTCATTGCCTCGCTCTGGGCCATACTCCATCAGTTCCCGCGCCCCCGCCGCCTCAGTTCTCCCCGGCGGGCATACCTTGTAACTTGAGTCCCCGGCTTTCCCGAGGTCCACAGGCCGCCGCACTCTGAGCTACGTCAGCTCGCATTTCCTGTTGGTTATCCGTTTCAGGATTTCACCTGCAGCCGTAGCTCGATCCTCAGCACCAGCGAGAGTCTTTGGGTCATAGTTTAGATGCGGATTAATGGTCAGATCGACTTGGAAGACAGCCGCTTCTCTGGAGCTCTTCTACGCCGCAGCCATCTTGCTTGGTTGCGTAGCCACGCCCCCGTGTTTTATTATCTTTTAACAGGATATTAATTATTATGATTTATTTCATATGTTATGCATTGAAAAATCTTATTTTATTTTTTTAACATTTATTATTTTTAATATATAATATATGAGTGTTGAGTGCATTGGAATAATGTGTGGGTAGTTTTCCTTAGAAAATAGTTACTTGGTTGGCAGTGGAGATGTCTGCCTAACCGAAAGCTCCGCGGAACAGGAGAACGATTCCGCTTTATTCCCGGCGATTTCCTGCTGTTTTGCCGTGATTCCACTAGAGCACGACTGCCTACGATGAGCGACCCCGCTTGAGTGGCTGGAGGGAACGGAGGCAAGCGCTTTGGCATGATAAATTGAGATCTTCCCCGAGCGTGTGAAGACAGCTCGGGCGATCTAAAATGGCGCCTCGTTTCTCCCATGAATGTGCCTGACGTCGGTGGTGCCGATACTGCTGATCCCCCACGAGCTGCCCTGCTGTTAATGAAATGGACACAAACGGCGGCCCCAGACTGCTCTAAGAAGCTCTAATGAGATGAGCGCACGCTCCATACCTGCTGCCACACTGCCGTAAACGTCGCGCTCTGCCTGACTCCAAAATGGCGGCTGTTGGGACACGCTGATTAGCGCAGCCCTGACATGGCGAGCTGCAACGTGGTGTGTGCCTGGTGCTGCTGCTCATTTGCCTATCTGCATCTGTAAAGGGCTACCAGCACTGTCTCACACCCTGGATGGCCAGACACTCCTATGCCTCACATAACCCACATCAGCGCGACATTTTCCAGCACACAGCAGCAGGCTTGCCCCTCTACCGCGCACATGCCTGCGGTTCCCCGATTCTGCCAGCATCGAGATTTTGGAGCCTAGGGGAGTCATCCCGCTGTGTATCTGCCAGCTTCCTACCAGCGTCAGGGGACCTAACCGCCCTCCTCCATGACTTAAACACTCATCTGTCCTCTGTCTAGCTGCCAGCCTTGTACCCCCTTGCCTTGAAATGTGGCTGCCAAGCCTCTGAAGCAAGTCTTTATTACCTGCGCATCCAGTACCTGAACACCGCGTACGCCTCAACCTGGGCCCCAAAACAGCAGTCCCCGGCCTCCTCCACTAATGGTGGCCACCCACACGCTTCTCCTTGCCTACGCCACTCCACCTGCGGGGCACCATAGTCACGGTCCACCTACTGCCCCACCTTGGCAGACAGCTTCTCACGCAATTTCGCCGCCCACTGCCAACTGGGGCCTACTCCTATTACGGGCTTGCTCGAGACTGAAACTCAAGGAGCTCTTAGCATAGGAGCGATCACCTACAACAGACGCCGCCACCAGTCGGACCTCGAGCGCCATCTCTCCCTCCCACCCTATTGCTATTGTGACTGATCCACAGTGGCAGAACGAGAAGGCAGAGGTAATAACACGAAGGTGCGCGCGGAACCAGCGATCTCAGATTCTCCCATCAAAGCCAGAGCAGACATGGCAGCCACCATGGATATGATTCTTAAAAAGCTGGCAGAAGTCCAGGACCTGGTCAAGTCCATGAAAAGTAACACGGACTCCATGCAACTTGAACTCACGGCGATCAGGGCAGACATGAGAGCAATGAATAAAAGCCTAGAGGAAGCAGAACAGCGCCTGAGCGATGTGGAGGACCTATCCCTACAATCATCAAAAGTGGCACAACGTCTGGAAACCACCACGACGCCCTCAGAAGGCACAACGCCGAACTGGAGGACCGCAACAGACGGGGGAACATCCGCATCTTTGGTATACCGGAGAACTCTGAAAAGGACGCAGAATCATGTGTAGCTTTCTTAGAGACGTGGATCCCTATGGTCAAAAAGAGAAAAGGGCCACGTCCGATGATTTGCAAGCCTCTCAGATTCCAACATGTTGAGGCGAGAAAGAACCATCACATCTCATGAGAAGGTCAACGCATAATTTTCATGCAAGATTTCTCTAAGGACACGGTTGAGCTTCGGAAGGGATTCCTCCAGCTACGAGACAAACTCAGGGCAAAGAGGATTCACTTTTCCTTTGCAGGCCCATCCAGATATAAAATCAAAGAGAATGGTCACCCCCATTTCTACACGGACACCAGAGACTTAGCGCACCATCTGGAGGACTTCCCAACTCAAAATATGGACCAGTCGAGCGGATCGTCCAACAAAAGGAAAACGACCATTCATGAATCCCAGGGATCTGCTCCACCCTGATCCTTGCCGTTCTGTCCTACACTTGGTTTGAATGAGTGGGCTGTACACGCCACGCTCGTTCCTTGGTGACACTTTCTGAGAAGATGTCTAGCTCTGACCCTGCATTCCAGTGCCTCCTAACCTGGACTTCCTGTTCTGTGAGTGACACCCTGGGTGCATGCTTAAGTCATTTCGGTTGTTCTATCTGGTTCCTTATAATAAGTTTACCTTTAGTAACATATGTTATTTCTTAATCGTTTTATTACTACATACCTTAGAAGGATCCCTGGCCATACGTGTTGTACTGCTAACTGTATTGATACCCACTGTGCCTTGATAACTCTTGAGAAAATCAGTCATTTGGTCTACATATTGCACCAATGTAGATATCTTGATATTATTGACCCCGTTGGAGAGTGGTGCTATAGTTGTCTAGAAACATTACTGAGCACCCCGTTGATATCTGTCACACCTCATGACCAGAAGCGTATAATGCACTGTCAAGCATGATTTCGGTCATTTTGTTCAATCTACAACTGACCTGTATGGGTTATCGCTGTTGTTGTTGTTACCATGATGTTTAATATTCCTGTTCCGCCTAGCAACGGTACTGCCATCGTACTCCCTACGTAAGTATGTTGGGGCAGGAGGGGAGGGAGGGGGGTCGAGAGGGATGTTGGCGGGTTGGGTAAGTGAGGGGGGAGGAGGGGGGAGACGGGGAGACGGGGAGAAGAAAAGGGAGCTAACATGCATTGTTTTTGTCCGCGTTAACATTTGTTTCGCCTTATATTCATTTCAGGTTGCAGCATCTCACAAACATAGTATGACACACGACCGACAAGCCGAATTGAGACCTGGGCTGGGCCTAACTTTCAGACCCGTCCTGCAGACCCTAGTGGGTAGTACATCCCAGTCCATTACCCTGATGTTCAAAATAGTGTCACCACCTGATACCGATGGCCGACGCTAAGTCCATATCAGACAACATTAATATAATTTCCCTTAATGTTAAGGGCCTAAACCACCCGGTTAAGAGACAGAAAGTCTTGGAATACCTTACTAAGTCAAAAGGGATATTCTTTTATTGCAGGAAACCAAACTTTCAGTGGAAGACACACTCTTCAGTAACCTACATTGGGTCTCACACACGCTCTGCTCCCCGGCGGTAAACAAGAAAGGTGGAGTGATTACTCTGATAGCGAAAAAATCCAACCTTTCCGTGATTTCAAACACACATGACGAGGAAGGCAGACTGCTCATCACACATCTCTTGAGAGATGATCACCCTGTTCACGCTGTGAACATCTACGGGCCCAACTCTGACGTGCCGGAATTCTGGGACTCGGTATCCCGTAGAACATATCCCACAGGACGACCTCTTAATAGTAGGAGGTGATTTTAACCTTCCCATGGACCCAGTACTCGATCGTCAATCTAAATGCATATTTCACCCCTCACGTTCACACAGGGCGCTCTTGCGACTTTGTGACCGCTTTCTCCTAAAAGACTCTTGGCTTCTCCAAAACCCTAATGGTAGGGACTATACTTTCTATTCAGCCCCACACAACTCATATTCAAGAATTTTTTTTATCCTAATCTGGAGCTCCTTCACTCACCTTATCAAAGAAACAGACATTGCCCCCAAACTAGTTTCTGATCACGCATGTGTTAGCGCCAAACTATACGGCTCCCACTCGACTCTACCTCCTAGACGATGGCACTTCAACGACGAAATCCTAGCCGACCCTGTACACAAACATCAAATAATTGAAGCCGTAGAGGAATATATTGTGTTAAATGCCTCTCCAGAAAAAGCTCCCTCCACTCTGTGGGATGCACTCAAAGCCGCGATTCGGGTAGTCATTATTAATATCATAGCAAAGATCAACAAGAAGCTGAATAAGGAGCTGGAAGAGCTCGAGCGTGAAATTAGAAACCTAGAAGCAGTGCATAAAACAAACCCTAGCGACACAGCACCCCTTGATCTCTTAATTAAGAAAAAATATAAGTACAACGCGATAACTAGCAGACGGGCCGGGGTTTGGATAACAGATTCAAAGCTCTAAAGTTATTTGACGGCAACAGAGCGGGGAAGCTTCTCGCCTCTTATTTAAAGCACAAACAGAAGCTGACCACTATTGCCTCGATCAGGGACCCCACGAATATAGTTCATACGAAACAGGCTAAAATCCTAGCCACTTTTAAGTCCTACTATGAGGACCTTTACAAAAATGAACAGACCCTGGACACAGAAGCCTGTGTTAGCTATTTGGAATCCCTGAACTTTCCCAAACTTTCAGAGGACGATAGTGCCCGCATTGGCTCCCCCATCACAGACACTGAGGTACTAGCCACCATCAAAAGTCTAAAGAGTAACAAAGCACCAGGCCCTGACGGGTTCTCTGCATTCTTCTATAAGGCCTTTGACAAGCAGCTTACCCCCACCCTTCAAACACTTTTTAACTCCGTTGTTGCAAGTGGCAGCATCTCCCCCTCAATGAGCGAGGCTACCATTATAGTGATCCCTAAAGACGGCACAGACCCACTTTTAACCAAGAATTACCGTCCCATCTCATTGATAAACCTAGATTGCAAAATTTACCCGAAGATCCTGGCCGCTAGACTTATATATCAATATGGTAATGGCCCTCTACTCCTCGCCATCCGCCAGAATTGCCATCAATGGTACCCTCTCCGATCCATTCCAATTGTATCAGGGCACTAGACAAAGTTGCCCTCTTTCCCCCGCATTGTTCCTCCTGGCTCTTGAACCCCTCCTGACTGATATTAAGCATAATAGGAAAATAGCGGGTGTGCAATTTGGCGATACCAGGGTAAAATTAGCAGCATATGCCGATGACATTCTAATTGCATTAGAGGATCCAGAAAATTCCATTAAAGGCCTTATGTCATCAATTGAGAGATGCTCAGCCCTTTCCGGGTATAAATTGAACCGGGACAAATCGGAGGTCAAGCCCCTTAATATACACACCACCAGGGACGTTCTGGGTGAGTCAGGCCTCACATGGCAAAGCAGTTTTATTAAATACTTAGGTATGGAATTTGCGGATTCCCTGATCGAGATGCTCCACCATAATGAAACTACTACCCTGGCCAAAATTAATCAGCTTCTAGATGGCTGGTCACACCATTTTATCACCTGGTGGGGGCGGGTTGAAACCATCAAAATGATGATTTCCACCCTGGTCAACTACCTCATCACCATGCTACCCCTCACCCTCTCTAGGGATTTCCACCAAAAATTGGACACACTGATATCCACCTTCTTATGGAAAGGAAAGAGAGCCAGAATCAGCCTTAAAAAATTGCACCTTGACAAATCCCAAGGGGGGGTTAACCTAGCGAACTTCAAAACCTACCAGACTGCCACCCTTGCAAAACAGGGGTCACATTGGCTGGCGCCACAACCGGGTTACACTCCAGTCTGGCTCACCGTAGAAAGAGCCCTTCATCAGTCCCTTCACCCCACCACTTTCCTTACCATTGCGTTGCGCCCCTCCATCTGTTCCGGACCCATTTTCAAAAACATGAAAGCAGCCCTCCTGAAAGTCAGCAAGCATCTACCGCACCAGTTCAAACGATCAAGATGGGAATCTCTATGGGGCATAACCCTGCTTTGACATACAAAGGGAACCCGTTATACAATCCCTCCTGGGTGGCAAAAGGGATATTCTTCCCACACCAACTTTATAACGACTCCAGACCACTATCTTTTGCTGAAATGAGAGATATACATGATATTAAGGAATTAGAGTTCTACTATTTCTTGAACATCAAAGTGGCAATTCCCAAAGCGAAACTTAACAACACCACACCTTCCCTTCCTAGCTACCTAGCTACCCTTAATAAACTAGGTCACCAAGTCTCTAAACTTTATAAACTGTTGAGTCCGCAGCAACCCAAACTTACTGAATCACTAAGACAATTTCGGGAGTCATACTCCTCTACGCCAATATTTGATGTAGAATGGGCCAGAACGTGGGAATCTACCACACGCCAGAAAGTTAGCCCTACTCTCTCCCAGACTAAATTCTGCCTCCTTCACAAAGCCTTTTGGACCCCCCAGCAGCTCTTCCTGCACAATATTAGAGACAACGACACATACTGGAACTGCACTCATGAGGGAGGAGATCTCGAACACTTAATTTTCAAATGCGAGTGTGTCACAATCTATTGGGATGGAATTTTTGAGTTTATCACCAAGGTGTTTCACATCTCCCTGACACGAGAGTTCTCCATATTAGTCCTAGGGTTTACCAGAGCCACAGAGATTACTGATGAAGACAAGGCCTTGCTTGATCTCCTACTGACTGTTGTGGTTAAGATAATTCTAAACAATTGGAAGGACACCAGTAAGGCTTCCTTCCCTCATTGGCTTAATTGGGTCTCCAATTTAGGAGGCGCGGACAGCATCTCACTCTTGAACCCCTGGCGTCCCCCACGCAGGAAGATGTGGTCCTCGCTAGACACTTATTTTAACCTACACAAACCACCATGATCACTGGCGCTACACTTTACTTGTTGAAACTATCCCCTCCCCGGAGAACCAATTCCTGCACTCAGAAATGCCCCACCTCTTGGGCTTCACCTTCTACGCGCTGCTGTACATGATATAACACCTACAAGATTCAATGAGTATCTGCACTCTTGTGCCTGATTTACCCTTCTTATTTGCCTTGTTTTTGATTCTGTTATTGTAATATCAGCACACCATCACCCTGTAATTAAGTGTGATTCACAGTAAGCTTTATTTTCCTTGTCGTCCTTATTTCATTTCATTATGTATTTCATTATGTATGTAATGTCTTTTTCCTTGCTGAAACTCCCAATAAAAGTTTTGTGAAATCAAAAAGAAAATAGTTACGTTATAAATACATAAATAAAAAATCTATAATTTTTTATATGTTTTAATATGTTGATGTGTTATGTGGATGATGGGGTTGAGGGATACTGTCTAGTTTAAATATTATTTATTCAATACATTGTTTAAAAATAGTCTATTCTGATATATTTCTTAATGAGAAATATAGCTTAACTTTCTGAAAAGCTGTATTATTTTTAAGTTTACATTAATTAATTGATTGTTAATATGTTTATTTATATAATCTGGGTGCATTGTATCTGATTGCCGAATATATTCATTTTTCCCAATATTTAATGGACTGGAGTTAGAATAGCAAACCGGGCCACCTCAATATATGTACTTTCTCCTGGGGATGTTAACCTGGAGTTAGAATAACTAGCCAATGTCAAGTCAAAGAATCTTTTATTTTGGCCGTAAGAATATAAAAGCACAGATAAAAAGTAAAGCGCAATTCATACATTTAAATTTCCCAGAAGTAAAGTGTGTGCATTGCAGTATCATAACTTCCAATTAAAAATTTAAAATATAATAAATATATAAAATACATATTGGTACCATAAAAATTTAACTAAATGAGGTTAAAAAAGATTACCTATCGCAGAAATGGGGTGAACTGATCAGATTGAGTGAGCTGTAGCTTTAAAATAGCTTGATGTACACACCACATAGAGAATAGATAACAAGATACTGAGTACACAATAGCCGGGCTAGTATCATATTTTAATATCCTGTAGGCCTGTGTACAGTGATTTGTTCCGAGGTTTCTACATAGCTGCAGAAACCAGCGGTGTCTCGCCTTCTTGTATGCTGGACAAAAAATTAATACATGTTGGTCCGTTTCTGATATATATTATTACAGACCGGGCAACCCTGAGTCAGAGTGCCCCCCTAGTTATTTGTAAGGGCACGTAATGGCAGTACTCAATTCCTAAACTGAAGATAGAGCTTTATGGCAAGGACAGGCTGGATATCCTCAAGAGCAGGTTCTAAACTGTATTGCTCTTTAATCTCTAAGAAAGTTGCAGTCAATGCACTGATTGCAGAGTTCCCCTTTATCTGGTTAAGTTTGTATTCCCTAAAGCTCTTTGACAGGGCCTTCCTGGATATTGACAAGCAGCTTTCTTCAGCATTAGCCCATAGGTTGCCCATCCCCATAGCTGCTAGAGATTTTTTGATATAAACCAGCAATGGGATTTTACTAGCACCCTGTAAGTTCAACACTTCCTTCAGCTCTTCTCTATAAACTGTTAGTTCTGGGGTATTCCATAAGTGTTGCCAATGTAAGAGGGGTCTAAGGGTCTGACCCCAAGGTGCATCCAGAGCGGCATGAGAGGTGTGCTTTTAGGGAGACTCAAAAGTTGCCTGGCAAAGGAGTACTCAATCTTAGAAAGAGGGCAGATGACAGGTGGCCCCAGATTTCTGCCCCATACAAGGCCGCCCCCCTAGCTTGTGCTTTGTAAATTTTCATCACCGGTCCAATGACTATATGAGCACAATTCCTAAGCATCTTTGCTAACCTCCGCATTGTCTGGGCCACCTTTAGGTTAGCCTTCTTTATTTGTACAGCGCACTCCATATTCTTAGTGAGTGTTATTCCCAGATATTCAAAGACGGTCACTTTCTCTAGTGGGTTCCCATCTAGCTGGGGATTTGGTTGTATAGTATTTCCTACACTGAAAGCCATATATTTAGTTTTCTGAGAGTTAATTTCTAAACACCTGCTTTTGCAAAATGAGTAAAAAATATCTAAGGCTCTCTGTATTCCCATAGGGGACTTAAAAAGCAGGATCGTCAGCAAACATCATTGCAGGTACCTTGCGGTTCGTCAACCTAGGAGCATCTAAGTCCCTCCCTGCATTCAAGGCCCCCACTAGGCCATTAATAAATAGGCAGAAGAGGGTTGGGGCCAACACGCACCCTGTCGTACCCCTCTGTATATAAATATGGGGTCAGTGAGCTCACCATTTTTCCCGTGCCTGATTTGAGCAAAATTGCATTCATGGAGCCGTATCATCTGGTGGCAAAGATAGGGAGGGGCTCCCAGGTCTAATAAAATGGCCCACAATTTGTCCCAGGGGACCAAATCAAATGCCGATTTTAGGTCCACAAAGATCAAATAGAGGCTGCCACCCTCCAAAAACACTGTCTTCCAGTACAATAGTTGCAGCCTAAGAATGTGATCTATTGTGGACATTCTGGCTCTAAAACCAGCCTGGTAGGGGCTAAATATAGTACACTCCTCCATCCAGCTCTGTAATCGGCCCAACAGCACTTGAGCATATATCTTCTGGGTAACATCTATGAGGCTGATTGGGCGATACATTTTTATTAATTGGAATGATTTCCGCCCCCAACCAGGTCATAGGAATCAACATTCCCTGTAAGATAGCATTGAACAGGGTCCATATGAATGGAGCCCATATATTAGGCTCATTACGGAAAAGATCGCCAGGGATCTTGTCTAGGCCTGATGCCTTGGAGGGGATGACCCTACTTAGAGCATACGTTATCTCTTTTAAAGAGATTACTGGAGCATCAAAGAGGGATGACAGCAAGTGGGAGCACTCATTTATAGCCTGCCCTATGTCACCCTCTTACCTTGCATATAAGGACTCAAAATGGGCCTTCCAAACCTCTGCCCCCAAGTTTGGTACTATTGCTGATTTACCCTCTGCACAGCCAATATTGACTAAATTCCAAAAAGTCTTCATGTCCCTGGTACATAAGGCACTTTTCAGGCTCTCCCATTTTTCTCCCTCCCATTGTTTTTTTGCCACTTTGATTATGTTTTTATGGGCTATCCGCATATTTTTTTATGAGAAGCCTGTGTTTGGATTTAATAGCTAGGACAAGTGCTTGCTTAGCCCTGCGGCAAACAACACTGTATCAAGGGTGCCCAGGAAACCCCTTTTCCCTAGATCCTGATTTAGGGAAGAAAATATTTGCCAGATCAGATACCATAACTTGATGGTTGTCCGCGATTTCAAGTAAGGCATTGGAGGAATCAACAGTTCCACTAAATCAAAATGCAGCCTCAAAATATGGGATGACAGTTTGGTGTTGGGAGAATAGCTTTCCTGAGATTGGCGAAAAATACCCCCATCTAACTCTCCTCCTACAGTTAGAGTTAACCTAGAGCCAGTTAGGGGTTGGCCTTCATGTGCATCCCTGGGACATGGTGAAAACATCTAAAGAATCAAGGCATTGTGGTCACTATCATATCGGGCCGATCTCAAAATCAATTACCCGGTGCCAGGATTTAGGGGCAGATGTAAAATCCGTTTTTTTTGTCGCAAACGCTGCGATTCTTAAAAAAGCAGCGTTTGCGACAAAAAAAATCGGCAAATGCGATGTATGAAAAAAATCGCATTGCAAAATTAAGGAATTGCAAAATTTGTGATTCCTTAATTTTGCGCAAACTTTTAAGGAATGGCAAAAAGCGATTCCTTAAATGCTATGTAAGAAACATTAAAGTTTTGTGATTTCACACTAAGAAATCGCAAATTACCTCCAACTTGTAGTTGGTGGTAATTTGCGAATTCTTTTAGAAATGCACTTTTTGGCATTTGTAAAGGTGCCAGGTGGCGCTCATACATGCCCTTAGGGCATGTATATGCGCCATATGCGCACACATGTAAATTTCAGGGGTGCAGCAGGGTGTCCTTGCGAATCGCAAATTGAGAATAACTTCCCATTCATTCCTATGGGCCTCTTGGCCCATAGAAATGAATGGGAAATTATACCTTAATTGCGATTAGCTATTTGCTAATCACAATTAAGGAATTTTAAGAAATCGCAAAAAAATTGCGATTTTCTACATACATCCCAAATAGCAATTCTCAAATAGCGATTTCTAAAAAATTGCTATTTGAGAATCGCAAATGATGGTGATGATACATCTGCCCTTAAGTGTCCACAATGATATAATCTAAAATGGAAGGACCTCCCAGCCTGTTATAAGTACAATTCGCCAGGGAATCTGATTTTGTCCACCCATTACATACCCTAAGGGAGTGATTCAATGTGAGGGTGTTCATTTAAAGTACCAATGGGGTCCAGGCCCGAATTGCCGAGGCAGTTAGCTCTAGAATGGCCCAGTGCAGGTCCTCCTCATTGGGTTACCCACAATCAGGTCGTTCAGGGGTTCAAACTGGCAATTAAAGTCACCAGCAAGGATCACCAGAGTATTATCAGGAATAGTGTGCAAATAAGTTGTCAGATGATCAAGGGTTGTAGACTCCTGGCCGTAACCAACTGGACGGGAACAGACATTGATTACAGCTATTTAAATCTTAGCAGGAAAGCTTAAAATTATGCAGAGCATGTCTCAAGAGGGTGTTTACCTTGCAACCCAGGTGCATGGCAATCCATGTGCAGAGTCCCCCTGCAGGCCTTACCCTTCCCCCACATGTGGCTACTAGGTTAAAGGTTGAATAGCCTAATCTATGGGCATCCTCCCTAGCCCAGGTTTTCTGAAACATGCAAATATTGTGTTCTTGGATAAATACTCCCTACTCTGGATTATCTTATTTGAAGGTGAGACCCGCAATATTCCAGGAACATACATGGAGTTTGGGTATGTCAATTATTGACTATGAGGGACCACTATGTTGCTCCACACATGGCCTAGAGCCGATCTCAGTGATAGGGAGTGTGGATTCTGAAATCCCCATCTGTTGGCCTTTGGGTACCTGTGGGGGCCTCAAAGGTGTGCCTACTGTACTACATGTACTAAAAGACCCTTGTGCTCCCTCACTTTGGGCTCTTTCCTCTCCAACAACCCACTCTGTGGCCTGACCTGTTTTCTTTCTAGTAATAACAGGGCTCTTAGGCGGTGCCCTTCCTGTGCCAGGGTCATAGGTGCCGGTGACCACACAGCAGGCAGTCAATGGCTGCACCTGTCAGGCATTTATTAGTGTCACCATTACACAGCAGGCAGTGCTGCTTCACCACACCGGATCTCTCCCTCCTTCTAGCATCCATTCCATGCACCCCTTGCACAGGGAACAAAGCTTCCTCTGCGCTTACCTGCTACTGATGAAAGTTTTGGGGAGCCTTCCATGACCCTACATGTCACTGTGACTGTATCCACACCACAGGAGAGTTATGGCACGTATCTATGCAAATGACCCACCTTCATCAACAGGCACTGTGATCCTCCCTTACATCACAGGTTCACACACTGTGTGGATACCCCTTTACATGTTTTGTACCATACGAGTTCTACACCAGCAGCTTTGGTCCTTCCTCGTCAGCGGATTAACAAAATGCTACATCTCACAGTACCAGCATATCCCCTGCTCCTCAGTTCTCTTCTCAACAGGTTTGCAGCAGCCTATGCAGTATGCACCTATCTCCCGCCCTTCACTCTGTGAAAAGTAGAGCAACCATAGCTGTCAGGACTCAGAGCTTGAACCTTCTTCAATGCTGGTGGAAGTACCATAATCTACAGCGTGCGTGCCCCTTCCCAGGTGAGATTGGCTTTAACAGTTATCCACGTAATATGGGAGCACAGTACGCTCCCCTGTGTTGCTACTCTGCCAGATCTAAACTCCGCTACAAGGCAGGTGGCGATCTTTTGCCAAACTCCATGCTCCAAACGGACTGTGGAGTAGCAAAACTCTGCAAACTCTGCTGGCAGATCAGAGTGGGGCTTACCGCCCAGCCCTAATTATAATTTCCATGTTTCAGACCACAGTGTTTTTGAAGAGTATACTTATGCTACTTCTATGCATGTAAACTCAAAATTGTTTTGGTTGATGTTTTATCCACAATATTTTTGTAGCACCAAGATTTTGTTCTGTTATAAAAACATTTCCATTGGGTCTAGAGCCAACACCTAACACATCCAGTCTGGTGTGGAAAGAAAGTATGCCTCATGTAGCTGCACGTTATTTGCATATCACTCCCAGACAGAAAGCTAACATACATCGTACAAGTACAAAGGCTTATTCTTACACAAGATAACATGAAGCTTTAAAACCTTTATTCTAACTTTGCTTACAACTACTCATTTGAAGGCACCAACTATTACAGTTAGATCCACAATGATCATAGTTGTGACTAATTTAATTATGATTTCCATATGCATACTCTTGACCTGGAAATTGCAATATTCCTAACAGAAATGCAATCTTTTCAAAGTTTTCTAGTACAGCTATTAGGATTTTTGTTGGACCAATTGCAATTTATTTGCTATATTGAATATCAGCTACACACAAATTGATTCAGCTGGATTTTAATTGTATAGCCCAAGTACTCATCTCCACAATACATCATTTACCTGTTCTAAATTCCCATTTGCCTTTCAAAAATCATATCAGAGATCTGTATGTTATATGAGTTTTATTTATTTTTTGCTAAGCAGTTTTCTAACCAGTATTTAACTTCGTACGGGTCAATCCACAGTAATTATTTAAAAATTCTCTTGATAATTTGCAATGTCTCACAATGTAGATAATCTGTGGGATTCTGGAAAGGTCATCATCAAGTTGAATAACCATTGGCCACCAATATATGTATGGCAAGAAATGTTTTCCAATTGCTACACTGTTACTTACTTATAAAACCTAAAAATCAATTTGACTAGATTAAATATCAGCTTCTAATGAAGACCAAAGGTTTATCAATGTTGAAGCTTTTACTATGGTACTGGAGCAGCATAACATTGTCTCTACCTTTATTATGACCAATTAGGCTACATATGTATAGTACAGCCTTATGTATTCATGAGATTTAATCCAACCTGTAAGAGAAAAGTTCCCTTCAAGCCACATATGAAGTGCAGTGGTCTGCAAACACATTTATACATGTGTGGTGCTAATGCTTTGTTTTAGAAATACCAAATGATAGTTTATATATATTCATAAGAATATGTTTTGCTTTGCTATGTAGTGGAATAGGTATACATGAGAAATGCATTAACTCATATAACGTGACTGTTTGTATATTGGCATTTTTTCAGTTATAATGTATATTGAAGCTGTTCATTAGTTAAGTTGATCAAATGCTTTAAGCACTTGGGGCCTTATTTATGAAGGACTTGCGCAGCCGGTGCGTCACTTTTAACATGGGAAAAAGTGACGCACCGGTGGCGCAAGTCCTTCATAAATAAGGCCCTTGAGTTTTGCAATGTTTGACCTTCAATGTTAATGTTCTCTAGGATTTAGTGCTTTTCTTCCCTCTCCAATTGACTTGTACGATGACCTTATGAATAGAAAGAATGTTCTTTTGTGTGAAACTGATATGGTACTGAGAAGGAAGTCAATGATGGAAGAAAATGCAATCAGAAGGGGGGCTTACTATCTGTGTGGAATAAAGCATAATTTCAAGGTTGTCAGCAGATATGTGGATCAAACAAGAAAGAGATATCAATTTGTTTACTAAACATACATCTAAGAAGAAGGGATTATGATTGTGTCTTGTTAAAGAAAGTATTGTTTGAGTGTGGTCCAGGACAATAATTTAGAAGGCTCTTCGACAGTATAACCAGGTAGAGAGTTTAACTGCACACGGCACACTATGCTGAGAGTTCTTAGGAGAGGAGAGGTTTAGACCTCTGTGCCCTACATTTCTGGGATTTATTTCAGTTGTATGGCTTTATGCTATGTGATACTGTATTCTGAAACTTCTTCTTAAATTTCATTTTGACACCTTTCTTTTCATTACATGGATCTAATTAAAGCTTAATTTAGCATCTTGTAGAGTAGCTTAATTGAAGATTTAGAAATCTTCTTGCATCATTGACAGTAACATCGGACTTATATAATGCTCCTATTCTGTTGTGATTTTGTTGTTTTGGACAAACTTAAGTGTGCATGTCAGTTTGGTCAGACTAAGACGGCTGGTCAAACAGAAATGCCCACAAAAACATGCACCGAAAAACTCCTCATGCCCACTCCAATGGCCCGGCCCTACCCCTCCTGGGACATGCTGGCTCAGCCAGCAGCTGAAAAATAAAACGATAAGAAAATACTGTTTTATTTTTCTGCTGCCGGCTCTGAGCCTATGCCCCTCTGCCATTGCAGAGGAGCTGCTGCTGCTACTACAGAGATAATCACCCTTTGCGAAAGAGGACTCTGCTCAGATCAGTGTATGTGGCATTGTAGCCCGCCAATAATTATTGAGCATTGTTTTCTCTTTACACACTAGCAAATAAAGGAGTGCAATGATACCTTGGAAAGTGGTACTGATTGTTGTGTGTCATTGCCGATGTGAGCATAATGTTTGTACATATTTCTTTAAATGTATGGGCCTTGAAATAATTGCTGGGTGTGCATAAAAGTGACACTAGAATCCTGTGCCACATAAAGATAAGGATGTGCTAAAATAATATGCCCTTCTGCGTGGAACATTTTATTTCAAAATTGGAAAATAGGTGAAACAAATAGGCCTTTGCGCCAAAAATAGTGATCACTAAAGTGCAAATGCATTTTGATTTGCAACACATTTCGGTATCAGGCTACCTTTGAAAAACAGCTTCCTTTTCATCACATTGAATACACTGAGAGCCACATGTTCACCCATTACCACAGCGAAGGATTGAGATGATGGCAAATATTTAATACCGATTCAGCCTCGCTACTTTGCAGTCCCTATACCCGAATATTTGTAACTGTATTTTCTCAAGACTCAAAGAATAGATTACTTTGTGGCATTTTCTAAAAGTTTAAATCACCCCAATACTTGTTCAGGTTCCGCTAAAATTGTCTGACCATTTAGTATCTTGTATGTAATTGCAAACAGCACTGCCCAGAAGCAGAAGTTGACATAGAAGGAAAATCCAATTATCTGAACCTTATTGGTAGCCTAAAGAAGTGCAAAACAAACCTGATAACAAGCGAAAGAAAGTGTACTCTTTCAAAATAATCTAAAATATGCCTGTAAAACCAACCAGGAGTCATAAAAGAATATTCAGTCATCACCGAGAAAAAAGAACACTTTGCTATGGTCTAGACGGGCTCTTGTCAAATTGCAAGTCAGAAAGTCTGGAAGCGTTTTTTAATAATGTACAAAAAAGCAGACAGTCGACCATGTTCCTGCAAATAGAATTACACTAAGTACAAATCATATCATATATAGTAATAACCTAAGCTAAAATGCAGTCTCAAAAGAAGAAACTAGGCAATATTGTAGATGAGAGAATGATAACATCCTCATTGTTATACTAAACCAATTACATAGCAGACAGCATTTATTTCAAGACATACAGAAAGAAAAACAATTTGATTGGCATGCTGGAGAATTGTATTATAAATGTACAGTTAACAAGTATTTGGACAAAACAGAGAGGTTTACAAGTGGTTTCTTCACTTTTTTTTTATTTCAAATTGTTTTTAATTAATTTGTAGAAATTGAAGTACATAAATTAATAACATTGCAAAATTTCATGGCCTGCGCATATATGTGCATTTTGGATTTACATGTACTTGACGTTGACATGTTAAAGACGTTACATATGTTGTGGATTACACAACGGAAAAAATAACTAGAGAAAGCGCAGAGTGATAAAGAGGAAAGAAAATACATTCTAGTATTATTAGACGATATGTGATAAAGCCACAGTAACACAAATATAAGCGTTAAAAAGAGTAACCAAAAATAATTGATTGAGGAGAATAGTTAAACTTTAAGAGGCACGTTGGACAATACAATTGTTTATGAGTTTTTCAGTTTTTGGAGGTAAAATTCCAGTTTAACCACATGGTTTTGTTTTGGGTCGTGAAGGAGATTGACATAATGTTATTAGCTCCTCTGCTGAGAATTATCCATTCTTTCCAGACCTGAAAATATATTGATGAGGTATCCTTCCAATTTCATAACAATTTTACACCCAGTTGTGAGAAATAACTCCAATAGGAAAATGTCATTTTTTTAGATATATATTAGGTATGAGAAACATTTGAAAGATTTGATATGTAAGGACATTTCTGTAAAATTGAAGATTTCTGTTCAAAATACATTGGGTACATTAAAATATATGAGCAAGATCACCTTCTTTGTAGTCAATGTGGGATCCAAAATATCCTGTGAAGGAGTTACAATTGTGGGGGCGTTATTTTATTCTTAAATGGGGAACACCGCATTACTGGCCAATTATAAACAGTTTTTGTCTGAGATTATCTTTAATTCCCATTTAGATTAAGGGGCCGATTCCGATGTGGGACAGACAGTCGGTCCAACATCGGTTGGGTACTGGAAACGAACGACCCCCTGTCTTCGGTCCCAGCCCCAGCAGTCAGGATGCAACCTAACCCTGTTCGGTTGCAGTCCTATACTTTACGATGGGAGCATGCATTCCGAATGGAATGCATGCTCTCATTGTAAATAGCAGGGGTGCAGTTCATTCCTGCACACCATGGCAGGCACCGCAAGGTGCCTGCCACAGGGTGCAGGAATCAACAGGGGGGCACCCTAGGTACCCTTTGGGCGGTCTTGAACCCACGGGGTCCCTGCTGGGGACCCCCAAAGACAGATTCCCCAAGCCTTTCTGTGTCATAAAGGCCAGTACAGAAACGCTTTGGGAATCTGCCATCGTAATCCCTCGGCCGGAAAGGGCCGGCCAAGGGATCACTGATGGCTTTCCGAATAGTGGACGGGCTCTTCGAGCCCATCGGAGACCATTCAGAAATCTGATTCGGATTCCCGTCCGACCGAACCCATCAAAACGGGTCGGTCGGAAGGGAATCCGACATGCTGATTACGATGCGGGCTGAAGGGCTCCGACCAACAGTCAGAGCTGTTTCAGCCTACATCATAATCGGGCCCTATGTCGACCTAATTAGTTTAGTAGATGCAAGGAACAGCTTCTTGAGACAGCCTGCCCATCTTTCCATAGATTTGACAATGAAACAAGAATAGAGGAGTTTCAGTCAAATGTTTTAGCACTAGCTAATGCAATTCCTATTTTTTTAAATACTTTAATTATATACTATCCTTACTATTGGTACTTTGGAGAGTAGCAGATGTAAGTTGTTCAGATTTAGTATCTAACTGCTTTACTAACAATATAAATTTAGAAGACAATTTTCCCCAGTTTATGGTTTTGCCATCGATTTAAATGCTTTTATTACACCAAAGAGAAGGTTAATTAGAGTTCCTAAGTCTACTGTCTAGCTACGAGTCAATACATAAAATAGTTTTTAGTATCACCAATAATAATGTTGGTTTGAAGGAGTTTAGCCTTTGTTTAGTCAAAAATGAAATAAGAATGGAGTTTTCGAGGATCGTTTTGTTCATTTCTAGTAACAATGGTGGGAGAAAGTCATCCTTTTTGCCTTGATCAACCCCCTTTTTTGACTGATGCTGGTGGTAACTCACTTTGACTGTTCCGTTGCCTCTGCTAACGAAACCTAGGGCTAGTGCTCTGATAAAAAATGTATATGGTAATTAGGTGTGATTACAATTGGCACCGACAACTTACCTGTAAGTTCCCAGTTTTTGGTAGGGCATGTAGGTGTGGAGGCCCAGCAGCTTTGAGGCTAGTGTGTACTGCTGTGTTGCCTGCTGTCATTCCAAAAGTCAAGCTGCTTTTAAATTGAAATTACATGCAAACTCAATTTTGGTTTTAAAGGTACTTCTAAAGAATTAATGCAAATAGAAAAGAAGAACACCCTGCCTTAGGATATAAAGGCCCTAACCAAAGGGTCCAACAAATATGTATAAAGGGGTGATTAGCCTAGGGGTTGACACAACACAAAACAATCACATGGTCAAATCAAGAATGAACAATACAATTCATATTTGAAAATATATATATTTTTTTTATTTTTAAGGATAACAATGATATAAATATAGAGTTTTTAGGTATCACATGTATAAATAGATCATAAATAAGACAGACATGGATAAGCAGACAACATAGTAAGGAAAATTCTATCCTGCCCAGTAACGGCCACACTACACACACTCTAACTCACTTACTCCAATCTCTACCCACTCTTTCCTATTTGATCTCATTCACCATTCATGCTACATTCATTCATCTAATCCTGGTGAATACAACACAAGGGTGGTTTAACGTGTTGTATAGATCGGGGTGTTTAATCCAGGGAGATGGTTTTGACTACGGGTCCTGATGTAAAAAGGACAATAGCCATTTTCCTGGAGACATAAGCCGACGCGCGTTTCGGTGGAAGGCCAATGGGGCCACACCTTCGTCAGGGCAAAGGGCAGTATACTGGGAGGGGGCACAGGAGAAAACGCAATCTGAAAGATAGAGAACGAAAACAAATTTCATTTTACTTATATCTAAATGTATATGTTTTTCAGAAAGTACTTCTGTGCTAACAACATATATTCTTTACAATTTAATATGCGGTAAAACATCTTAGACATATGAGATCACTAAGATTCAAGAAACTTGATTTTGACCAACTGATAAACTTTGGAGCAAGGCTCCTACACTTGACCGGTGATTGCTGTGCAATGTCAGACCCTCTAGAAACACTCCCTAGGAGAGATTCCCTGTTACGTGGAATCTACAAAGGCATCATAATAGCCTTAACCAAATGGACCAAAGAGCACAATTTAAAACAACATTCAATCTTCATTTTCAAACAGATATTAAAAACCTCTTTTTTGGGTATCAACACATTCACATAGGACAGGAGCCTAGTCCTCGAGGAGCAGATAGTTAAGCTAATCCTGGTTCAGTCAATGGAGGTCTTAGTAGCAGGCTAACCCAAAATTTACTATATCTTTTTCTCTCAATATTTTTACCTGTGGGTGTATCTTATTCAGTTATTCAAGAGATGTCCAAACGTAGTTGGGGCTAGTTTTTTTGTAGGTAAAACTTCAGGTCGGTTCGGGTCCTGTAAGGGGGATAAATTAATGTCACCCTAGTTCAGACTGCTCAGATGTTTCTATTTGAGCCAGAAATTCAATCGGTAACCCATATCCCTACTTGACTTATGCGCTATAGGTGTATAAAAAACCCTTTTTAACATCTCTCTAATTTTTAAAAAAGAAGGAAGACAGGGCTCCTGCCTACGATCTAGTAAGAGGGAGTTTGTCTTCAACAGGCTGGGGATAATATAGCGCATGATTCAGGATACCTACTGTTATCGCCAGCACCTCAGCGTAGTGTTTTTCTCTTTCAAGGCTCACAACTCTCATGCATGCTTTGAACAAGGATGTGCATCCGTCTAGCCTATAGATAAAAAGGTGGCATGGGTCACTATGATGGTATAATTAGAAAGATAAATTCTTTACAGTGTGAGCTAAGAGGCACAATCAATTTAATGGAGAATTACAAACTCTAAGAATAAAAATAATGAAAGGCCAGTCCCTCATCCATAGGAAACCACAGACGCGATCTTAATATTTTTGTAGATCGATTAACCAACCTAAGGTCATTAATAATAATCCCTTTTTAGAAACACGATAACAAATTACGGGTTTAACAAAGATGGCCGTCACGGTCCCTTTCATCTATACCCAGAGAATTGTAAACCTTGCTCTCCCCCGGTTTACATAAGATGGCGGCGAAAGTGAAAGAGAAGTAGATAGTCCGTCGTCTATCTCAATGATAGCACACACAGCTGGCATCACTTAAACAAAGGCGCGAACATGGCGCTATTTAATCGGAATGCTGGAAGTTACGAGGGAGAATCCAGTTGTCACCATTTGGCCGATACACTTGGTCGGCGGAACCCCTGCTCCACGGAGACAGTTTTTCGGAACAAAGGTAAGCCCGCGAAACCGATGTCTCTCAAATAAGGAATCCGGCATGGGCTTAAAATAATTGATGATACCACCCCGTCTTTTTCACTCTTTGGCTCTAGATCAGCCAGCCCCTCTATGGGTCACCTACCTCCGAGGGAAGACGGCACTTAGACCTGTATCCCACGAGGAAAATCCGCTATACACCAAAAGAATTGCTCATCTGAACCCCGGTCTAGGAACAGCACTTTTTTAAAGAAAGGTAAATCTGGGACAAATTCGTAAATGTGTTTAACCCTGAGTGGCTCAGCACTTACTAAATGCCACCTTCTCCCACAGGCTTGCCATACATCTAACTAAACCTATATACCTTTGTGGACCCCAGGACATACAAAAAGAAAGTCCAGCCTGTACTATCCGGCGGCGCTGGTATGTATTCAGACCATCAGCTGCACTTAAATGTGATCATGTAACCCCCTAAAAAATTGATTGTGCCTCTTAGCTCACACTGTAAAGAATTTATCTTTCTAATTATACCATCATAGTGACCCATGCCACCTTTTTATCTATAGGCTAGACAGATGCACATCCTTGTTCAAAGCATGCATGAGAGTTGTGAGCCTTGAAAGAGAAAAACACTACGCTGAGGTGCTGGCGATAACAGTAGGTATCCTGAATCATGCGCTATATTATCCCCAGCCTGTTGAAGACAAACTCCCTCTTACTAGATCGTAGGCAGGAGCCCTGTCTTCCTTCTTTTTTAAAAAATTAGAGAGATGTTAAAAAGGGTTTTTTATACACCTATAGCGCATAAGTCAAGTAGGGATATGGGTTACCGATTGAATTTCTGGCTCAAATAGAAACATCTGAGCAGTCTGAACTAGGGTGACATTAATTTATCCCCCTTACAGGACCCGAACCGACCTGAAGTTTTACCTACAAAAAAACTAGCCCCAACTACGTTTCGACATCTCTTGAATAACTGAATAAGATACACCCACAGGTAAAAATATTGAGAGAAAAAGATATAGTAAATTTTGGGTTAGCCTGCTACTAAGACCTCCATTGACTGAACCAGGATTAGCTTAACTATCTGCTCCTCGAGGACTAGGCTCCCGTCCTCATTTATAGGATCATGTGTGTACAAAAGAAAATAATTCCGGTATGTACCATGAACTATGTGAATGTGTTGATACCCAAAAAAGAGGTTTTTAATATCTGTTTGAAAATGAAGATTGAATGTTGTTGTAAATTGTGCTCTTTGGTCCATTTGGTTAAGGCTATCATGATGCCTTTGTAGATTCCACGTAACAGGGAATCTCTCCTAGGGAGTGTTTCTAGAGGGTCTGACATTGCACAGCAATCACCGGTCAAGTGTAGGAGCCTTGCTCCAAAGTTTATCAGTTGGTCAAAATCAAGTTTCTTGAATCTTAGTGATCTCATATGTCTAAGATGTTTTACCGCATATTAAATTGTAAAGAATATATGTTGTTAGCACAGAAGTACTTTCTGAAAAACATATACATTTAGATATAAGTAAAATGAAATTTGTTTTCGTTCTCTATCTTTCAGATTGCGTTTTCTCCTGTGCCCCCTCCCAGTATACTGCCCTTTGCCCTGACGAAGGTGTGGCCCCATTGGCCTTCCACCGAAACGCGCGTCGGCTTATGTCTCCAGGAAAATGGCTATTGTCCTTTTTACATCAGGACCCGTAGTCAAAACCATCTCCCTGGATTAAACACCCCGATCTATACAACACGGTAAACCACCCTTGTGTTGTATTCGCCAGGATTAGATGAATGAATGTAGCATGAATGGTGAATGAGATCAAATAGGAAAGAGTGGGTAGAGATTGGAGTAAGTGAGTTAGAGTGTGTGTAGTGTGGCCGTTACTGGGCAGGATAGAATTTTCCTTACTATGTTGGCTGCTTATCCATGTCTGTCTTATTTATGATCTATTTATACATGTGATACCTAAAAACTCTATATTTATATCATTGTTATCCTTAAAAATAAAAAAATATATATATTTTCAAATATGAATTGTATTGTTCATTCTTGATTTGACCATGTGATTGTTTTGTGTTGTGTCAACCCCTAGGCTAATCACCCCTTTATACATATTTGTTGGACCCTTTGGTTAGGGCCTTTATATCCTAAGGCAGGGTGTTCTTCTTTTCTATTTGCATTGGTTGTTCCCCCTACTACCTGCCTACATCCTAAAGCTACCCTTGGGGAACCCCCTTCTGTGTCTACTTCTAAAGAATTAAACTGCCTTATTTCTATATACACATCATCCCTAAGGTCTACCCCAGCTGCCCCCAGAGTAGGGTGCCATTTAAAAATGTGCAAGGACATTTTAAATTACATTTTATATGCCCTGGTGAGAGAAAAAATGCCAAATAGTTTTTCTTCCATTGTAGCATTTCAGCTCTTTAGTCTAACATGGGGATACAGTAATACAGTGTAACTATTGATAGGAATAAGCTAAAATATTATTTCAAGGCCTTAAAGATTGGTAATGATAAACCCAACAACTTGCCACTGTCTAATTTATTATAACTAATACAGAAAATAAATTATATAACGTTGTTTCCTGTGAGCCAAAGTCCAGCCTGCTAGCAGCCTCTCCTGATTGGCCAGCCCTTAACAAGGTTAGCTAAACTGTTTTGATGAGGTGATAAGATAATGGCGTGCTAATTTCTGTCCTGAAATTAAAGCCCGATATAAAGCAGCACAAAAAGAATATAATAAAAAGGTACGCATATCCAAAGCATCTCAATACAATAATCGGATTCTGGAAGCTGAAAACTCCTCTAAGGAGCTCTTCCAGATTTACAAAGAAATCTCGATAATCGACTCTAATCCCACCTCCCAAAATGACTCAGTGGAAACCTGCAATAAAATTGCTAAGTACTTCTCTGATAAAATTACTAACATTTATGCGAATTTTTCTAGCAACATAAAACCAGGCATTGACTTTACAGAGAATGAAGATCACATACGCACTCAATCCCGTCTATGCATGTTCACTGTTCCTCCCGCTGAAACTTTGATAAAAATCTGCAAAAGCATCAAATCCGGCTCTCCAAGAGATCCCGCGCCACCAAAAATTCTAAATGCTAGCCTCTCGGTCCTAGAGCCCCACTTCAGACATATGCTCCAAATATCCTTCTCCTCGGCCAGTTTACCTGCAGACTGGAAAAAAGCCATAGTGTTCCCCATCAAAAAGAAACCTAACATGAGTCAGGACATAATGAAGAACCTACGTCCAATTTCCCTGCTACCCTATCTCGCTAAATTAGCAGAGAAAGTGGCTAATGCCCAACTTATGACCCATCTTGAAGCCCAAAGTGCCTTTCATACATCACAATCGGGTTTTAGATCGAGCTTCTCCACAGGGACAGCACTCCTAAGAGCAACTGAAACTCTGCGGGAAGGAGCCGACGAGGGCAAAACCATGGCCTTGATCATGCTGGACCTCAGTGCCGCGTTTGACACTGTAGCACATTCCATCTTGCTACAGTGCCTAAACAGAGCGGGGGTCACTAAAGAGGCACTGGGATGGCTGAAAGCTTTCCTTACCAACAGGAGCTTTCAGGTCCAAAGAGGGACTTTTCTCTCAGACAGCATGACTCTAGAACAGGGGGTACCCCAGGGCTCTGCCCTGAGTCCCACCCTGTTCAATTCATATATGGCTCCATTGGCAGAGGTGGTCCAATCGTTCGGCGTAGAGCTTGTCTCTTACGCCGACGATACTCAACTCCTGATCTCCCTGTCTCAAGCTCCCTCCTCCGAGGCCGACAATTTCAAATCCTGCATGTGCAAGTTGGCAGTATGGATGACTGAGCACTGCCTCAAATTAAATGGAACAAAAACCGAGGTGCTCATAATAGGTGGGAACAACTCAAAATGGACCAAAGACTGGTGGCCCACATGTCTGGGACCCGTACCTACTCCCAGCCAAGAAGCTAAGAATTTGGGTGTCTGGATAGACAACAAGCTCTCCTATGACAGTCACGTTAAAAAAACAGTTGGTAAGTGCTTTGGAGTCATGAAAACTCTTAACCGCACCCTGGATCTCCTTCCATTGAATTCCAGGCGCACCATGACTCAGGCACTTATTACCTCCCGTATAGACTATGGGAACGTGCTGTTGCTGGGCACTTCCGAAAAAAATATTAGGAAATTACAAGTCCTGCAAAATTCAGCGGCACGTCTTGTGTTAAGACTCCCCCGCAGAGCTCCCTCTAAACCGTCTCTGGATACCCTGCACTGGCTGCCTATCAGCAAGAGAATTTTATTCAAGGCACTCCTTTGGTGCCACAGGATCATTCATCATAAAGCCCCCTCCTACATGTCTGATTTAGCTGCATTCTACGAACCCAATAGATCCCTACGTTCCAAGGGAACAGGTCTGCTCAAAACAACAATCCCTAAGAAAGCTAGAATGGGAGGAAGGTCCTTCCGCACCCTTGCAGCTAAAAAGTGGAATACCCTCCCCATGAATATCAGACAAGATAAAAATGAGACATCCTTCAGAAAACTGTTAAAAACTTATCTATTCACCCTTTAAATTGCTTGCTTTTGGCTCTACCCTTCCAAATACTCTCTCTCCACAGAGCCGGGAGGCGTCACCAGGCGCTTTACAAACCCCTATAATAATAATAATAATAATAATAATAATAATAATAATAATAAGTGGCCTGCAGAGAGACAGAGGTTGCAGAGAATAAGCCAAGATGGGGGCTGGGTCAATCAACCTGGGCTTAAAAGAGAAAAGGACAGTAAGGAATACCAACCATGCCTACCCTCTCTTCCTGTACCCTCTAACCAGATGCACGCCCCAGGAAGGGAATTTGCAAGAGGTCTAGAAAGGGAGTCTTAAGGGAAGTGAGGCACACCAGTAGGTTGACTTAGCTAGCTCTTATTTGTCCATCTTGAATTTTAAATTGCAGTGCTTTTTGGGACAAGTGAATGCTACACTTTGGAGAAAGCCATCATGCTTTTGGGTAGCACCCTGTATCCCATTGATGAGGGGTGCCCCCTTACATGTCGTCCCAAATCACTGGATACATTTGTGAGAGCTGCATAGCAACTCAGATCTGTTGCCTGAAATTACATGGAGAAGATGGACTGCCCTGCTGGATCCCATGATCTGCACCCCTAATGGATTGCACTCTGTAGGACTGTTCCAATGCACACTTGGAACTACAACCCTGAGGATTTTGCCTTGCTTCAAACATGATTAAGTAGTAGATTTCCTGAAAGCAACAGGTTAACAGAGCTCACTTGCACCCTCTCCCCCCAAGAAGTACCCAGCCTGGAGTTTTTCTAGAGGACTTTTAAGGATTTGGCCTGGTGCATTGTGGAAACTGTAGTCTCAACATCTGAGGAGCAATTCCAAGGCTCTGGAACCTTGGATTTGTACTGTGGGCACTTTGAACTGTGAAGAGGAACTTCATGAAGAAGTTCCAGAAATTTTGAGCAACTTTAGGAAACAGCTGCAGAAGGTGACTGACCCGACGTCGAGAGTTAAGTCAACTACCTCACACTGCCACACAGCCTGGATTTCAGATTTGTCCTACTGAAAGCTCCAAAGATCAAGACTTCCAGGAGTTGACCAGAGGCTCTACCCGAACCAAGCCGACAAAACTGCTGCGAATACGGTCTGCTATAGAGACCCATTCGATGCGGAAAGGAAATCCTCAAGAAAAGTTCCTAAGTGAGAAGGTAAAACTTTCACCAGGGCATCCCTCCTAGGGTATCCAAACAGGGCTCCATCACTGCTGGCCTCAAACTTTGACTTTGTTCAGGTCATGCGAACCCAGATGTCCCAAGTTGGCATGCTATTTTTTTAAGCACTAGAATGTGCATATTCTTAAAAAAATCATATCTCTAGTTCCCTGTATTGGATGTTTGTCATTTTGGTGTTGTTTTATTATAAAAATATTTCTTATTTGTTTAAATTGGTTGTGGATTTTTATTGTGTCTTATTTATTAAGTATATTGATTTTGTTTAATGCTTTACACCCCTGTCTCCTAAGTTAAGCCTGCCTGCTCGCAGCAAGCTACCAAGGATTGAGTCAAGGGCAAATTTATTGAGATCTTGACTGGACCTTATATTCCGTTGGTGGTCTTATTGCTAGAGGTAGGTGCACACTTACTCCTACCAGTAATTCACCTTCCAACAAACAATTTTATGAATCAAGTTGAGTTAACCATCCAAACCCGATTGTCACATGCCTACAATAGGCCAGGTTAAGAAACATAATTTTACATGCTCACGTTCTTAAGTTGCCTCTTCTCCCTAAACACGCTTACATTTGACACACATTCATTTGCGTGCGCATGCAGGATAATAGTCTTTGAACTCAGTCTAGCTTACACTACCACTTTATAGGGATTCTATAAAAAAAAAACCTTTAGCATTCTGTAAAAGGGCTAAGTTCATCATGCAAGATTTTGCTATTTTTTTAGGCTGCTCAGCGACAGAGCTATCCCAATAGAATAAACAATAGCGACCTGACTTGGGTTTCAGCATAGTAATATTGGTGATTTTATTATATATACGAAATCAAGCCTTTGTTTAAACAGAGGAGCATTTCACTGGCACTGAGATGTTAATCCTTGCCGGGATTCCAGCTCAGCTGATTCCTGTTTACCTCATGCAAGGGATGCTACCCAGCTCCCAGAAGGACAGGAAGATTGATGACACACACAGGTAGCAGGGAGTTAGGCCATTCTACAGGGATTTGGCTGATACACTCACCCTAGATATGATAGGTTAGGACGCGCTAGGTAGGAGTACAATATATTACAGTACTTGTATGCAAGCATGTATTCTCTGTAATCAGCAAAATGGTTGAACTGTTTATCTTTTTACTATTCTAGAAATGATGATCACATTATTTTATTCAAACGCCTCCAAAACCGAGGTTTTGTTCTGTGCCGGAAGTCGGATCCCTCGCCCTTTCCCGGTGGATTTTTGGCCCCCTGAATCCTCTGAAAAACCCCAGCCGGTCACCACTGTCCGCAATCTGGGAGTTATGATGGACAATAAACTCAGCATGGAAGCCCAGGTTGCGAAAACAGTGTCCACCTGCTCGGCCCTCATTCGCTCCCTACGTAAGATCCTGCCACTACTTCCCTTACAGGCCCGGGCTTTAATAGTCAGGTGTACTATTCTTAGTCGCCTTGACTATTGCAATGCGTTGCTACTCAAGTCTCCAGCCATGCTGTTAGACAGACTCCAAAGAGTACAATCTGCCGCTGCTAAATTAGCCCTTGGTTGGCCTAGGAGATCATCGGCCACAGCGGCGATGGCCGAACTACACTGGCTCCTGTTGAAACAGCGAGTGGCCTTCAAATCCCTCTGTCTCATTTTAAAAGCCCTGCAGGGACTTGGGCCCAGCTCTCTACAAGCCATGTTTGACTGGTACATCCCAACAAGAGCCCTTCACTCTACAACGGCATGCCTTGTAAAAGTACAGAGATTTAAAAAAGTTAGGACCGGAGGCAGATCCTTCAGAGTTGCGGCTGCTAAACTATGGAACAGCATGTCCATAGACATCCGTCAAACGAAAGAACTCCTCCCTTTCAGGAAACGGGTCAAAACCTGTCTGTTTCCTAAATATTATCTTGCTGGCCACTTTACTGCTGCCCCCCGTGCTTCCCCCTCTGGAGATATCTCAGTGCCAGGATGCCTGTAAATAAATAAATAATAATAAATATTTACTCAAGAATCACAATGTTTCAATAAATATTGAACTGCTTTATGTGTGTATCTTGTGTATCTCTTAGGGTATGCATAAGTAACTAAGTGAAATGGTTCTAAATCTGTTACCATGATTTCCTTGGGGAGTCAGGGTTGTCATCTTCTGAGGTTGCACATCCATTTGTTACCCTTTAAGGTCAGGGGTAAGGATGGTGCACTGTGAGCTAGCAGGGCTTCGGCCAACATATTCCTAATGTGCATGTGGAATCAGTCTTGCACAGTTCCAGCGGTTCTGTTGTCCAACAAATGTATAGTATAGAATATGTAAGATTCAATAAGTCGCGAAGGGTGGTAGGCTGCCGAGAGGACGCATCGCGGTCGTCACGGGGAACCACTTTGGATACTAGACGGACGGTCCTATTATAGACCTATTGTGGCATCATATCTATATATCGGTATATTCCGGAGCTTGCGGCAAATTGGACTTGCTATTATAATTTTGGACTATAGATAGACTACTTCATTTATTATCATCCAATTCAGTTTATTTTTTGGAAGCATCGGATTTGACTGCTCATCTATTGGAAGCATAGTGGAATCTTTCACGGGATTAGTTGGATCATATCACGTTTAACATAAGAGATACACTTCTGGCCACATAAGGTGCCACTCTTTCTACTGACCGTCGAGTAATTAACATCTCTGAAGCTGTCACCCTTGAAACTAGTCCTAAAGAAGTCCCCTGTTTTGGGACGAAACGCGTTGGCTGTATGGTGCTTCATTTATTTTTTTGAAATAAAGGATTACAAATTGAAGAATATCACCCTTCGCGACTTATTGAATCTTACATATCCTATACTATATGTTGTGGTGCATCTTTGCTGTTGTGATTATGTTTTGAGTTCCTTAGGGAATAGGCACTGTTGCGGTGGGTGCTAATCAGTGTGCACACGACTCCCCATTCGATAATTAGGGGTCACCATATACGTGGGGTTACTGTTTGTTAGGTGCTGTAGAGAAGAAAGTTTCACCGTTGAGTCTCTGTTTTCCTGAATGCACAGTTTTAATTGGGAAAGTATAGGTCGTATAACACTGTTTGAACAGAAATTCTGATTGGTAGTTTTGAAGCTAGCCAATCTAAAACCTCATTGTTCTTTAGAGAGTAAGTTATTCAGGAAAATACAAGGCAGTTTGTTTTTCCACAGAAGTCTTTTTTAAATGCCATCTACTTTAGCAAAAAGTCATATGCGAGTATTGCAGGAATCATAATTAACAGGTAATTTACCACTGCGGTGACCATCTACTTAACAGTTTCGATCCTAGCCCAAATGTTAAGAACTTAGGAGACCAACTTTAACCTTTTTTAGGTGTAATCTTTTCATTATGTTTGGGTGCCTCAACAATATTATCATTGATTTCAATAACAAGGTACTTTATAAAATGAAGCTGCCACCAAGAGTTCTTTACCACCTGCTGCAAATGGCCCTTTCTGCAGGGTTATTATCCCAAACATTTGCCTTTCTACTCTTCTTTTTCTGACTTTATTTTTGTTGGTTTTAGTGCTTTGGGCACATTACCACTGCTAACCAATGCTAAAGTACATGTGCTCTGTACTCTAAACATGGTAATATTGGCTTATCCACACATTGGGCCATATGTATGAAGATTCCGATTTGCGATTCGGAATCTGCGATTTTTACCGAATCGCAGAATCTGAATCGCAAATCGGAATGTATCAACATAATCGCAAATATTTAGCGATTTGGATAAAATCGCTAAATATTTGTGAGAAAGACAATTGCGATTCCTTAAATGTGAAAAATCACATTCTTGCGATTCCTTAACTGGAAAAATTGCTAAGTTGCGATTTTTCAGAAATCAGCCAATCGCAATCTTGATGCAGTTTGATGACATCACCATCCTGGAAGTGACTGACCACCCATGCTGCAACAGTATTGTTTGTGAAAGAGTGGGAGAGTGAGGATTGCTACTGAGGAGCCATGGCTGAGAGTGGGAACAAGGAATTGCCTGGAACCCAGCAGGAGCAGCAGGAAGGAGACACTTCTAGAAAGAGAAAGATGACGTTCTCAAAAGCTGAACTGGAAACACTCATTACTGAGATGGTGCCAAACCACGATTTGTTGTTTGGAAAGAACTCACTCAAGGTGCCTGAGACAAGGAAACAACGCATCTGGGCAGGCATACAGGCTAAAGTTCATGCCCTGGGAGTGACACTCAGGAGTGTGGAGGTACTGGGCAAGCGCTGGTACGACCTGCACCAGCGCTCAAAAGAAAAGTTGGCAGCCAGGCTGGAGCAGTCACAGCTCACCGGTGGAGGGACCTCCAATGTACCACAATCTACACCGCTTGAGGAACTTGTAGAGGGAACACTGGCTCCAGAGAGTGTGGCGGGCGTTTCTGGACTAGACAGCTCCGACCAACCCGCTTCCAGACCAGGTAAGATGCATGCCATCACACCCCCGAACCCCCCCACCCACCCCCCTGCAGCAACCTAGGGATTAGGGGAACCACATGTCACGCTAGAGCAAGTACACAGGCAGTCACAGCAATGCATTGTGGGACATGAAAAATAAATGTTGTGAGAAGCAGCCACGCTAGGCATTTTTCACATGTGCAGGTCAGGAAAGGGGAATAAAAATAGTAATGTAAGGCTAAACTGTGAAATATTTTATTTTCACATTGCAAATTAGTAAAGTAAATTAATGTGTGCTGTTCTATCCACAGCACCTGCAACTAAAAAGCCCACAGGCAGTGGAAGAGAGACAGAACCTCCAGACTCTGGAGACGCAGGGCAGGAGCAGGAAACAGATGGGGAGGACAGCCCAGTCATTCCACCAAAGAGACCCAGGAGGAAGATTGTGAGGCCATTGGCAGCCATGGAGGATGATGAAGAGGACACCAATAACAATGTGCAGCCTGATGCAATAGGTTCACAGCAGGAGTCAAGGCCACAACACAGCCAAGGTCCACAGGGCACAGGCAGGCGTAGACCCCGCACGGCCAGCAGCTCCGTTGATCAGCAGGAAGACTCGGTTTTCGCAGGGCTGGAATTGAACATGCTCCAGGTGCAGCGCCTACAAGCCAAACACATATAGGCATTACAGAGTGAGATGAGGGCAAGGCTCAGGGGCATACGGGAAGAAATGAGGGGTGCTGTGCAAGTTCTTCGTGAGGAGTTGCATGCCGAACGCGCTGCTAGGCGCAGAGAACTGGGCTGCATGGAACGGTACAGCAACCAATATTCTGTCCAGGCGCACCATTGCAACACAGCGCGAGTACTCACACGGCATACAGGACATCGCTACTGTCGTTGTGCAGTCCACATCTGCTCTGGATGAACTGCGTGCCCTACGTACCACAGGCCCTGGAGTACTGACTCCAAGTGAGGAGACTCCCAGTCAGTGCGGAGCTCCACCACCCCACCACCCACCGTAGAGAGGCACCGTAGTGGCAGGAGCAATAGGCCTGCTACATACCATTAGAAAGTGCAGCCAAATATCAATGATTAGCAGGGGCCACATTTGACAACTACAGTGTTGACTTTGCAGACACTCCAGTTACATAGTTGCACTGTGAATTAAACATGTGCAGTAGATTGGGAGTGTATGTACTTGCCTACAAGGATGTGTAGCATTGTTTCTGTAGCTATTAAAACACAGTTGCACAGATTGAAGTTGTCATTGTGTCATTATTTCTCACCTAGAAGTAGTTGCACGTAATCTCATCACGCCTCTGGCGCCCAGCTGCAGCACCAGCTACACCAGCTGCCATGCGTCCAGGTCCAGGCCCCTCCACGTCAGAGGATTCAGATTCGCTCAACTCCACTGGTGTGCCTTTCCTGATAGCAATATTGTGCAGCATGGCACATGCTACAACAATTTTGCCGCAAGTTTTGGGGCTGTATTGGAGTGCTCCTCCACTTTTGTGTATGCACCGGAATCTGCTCTTCAATATGCCAAAGGTTCTCTCAAGGGTGCCTCTTGTTGAAATGTGTGCCCGGTTGTAGCGCCGCTCCCCAGCATTAGCAGGATTGAGGTAGGGTGTCATGATGAAATCCCGGACTGCATAAGCACTGTCACCTGTGGTTGGAAATGTAAAAGGTTAGTCACTGGAAAGCACATGCTAGTCAGTTGCAATGTGCCCTATGTATGTGAGCATTTACCTAGTAGGTATCCATCGCCAAAATCACCTCTTGAGAGTCTACGGTATAGCCCACTGTGACGGAAGATAAACTCGTCATGTGTGCTTCCCGGATACTTTGCCACTATGTCAGTGATGAAGTTTTTGGCATCACACACCACCTGTATATTAAGTGAGTGGTAGCATTTACGGTTCCTGAATACGTACTCATTGTTTGAGGGGGGGATAATGCAACATGTGTCCCATCTATGCATCCTGTGACGTGGGGGAATTGGGCGATGTTGTAAAAGTCCTGCTTGGTCTGTGCTAGTTCAAGTGGGGTGCTGGGGAAGTGTATGTGGTGTTGCATCCTCTGTGTCATGGCATCGAGGAATGCATGGAAAAAACGCAACAGAGCACTTTGTGACACCCCTCCTGCTGTGGCTATCACCCCCTGAAAACTACCTGAGGCCAGCAGGTGTAGTGAACACAGGACCTGGATGTGTGTGGGTATGGCTTGTGTCCTGCATGTGGGGTGTTCTAGATAGGGTGTGAGTTCTTCAATTAATTCTAGTATGCTCTCTTCCTCCAGTCTGTAGTGGGTGTAGATGTCCTCCTCAGTGCTCTGGTAGATGGTGGTGCGCGCACGAATATCCTCTCCTGCTGTCTCCTCCTCTGCGCCACAGCTCTCACTCTTCGCCTCCTCGCTATCACGTAGAGCCCAGACATTGTGGAAAAGAGTGTGTTGCATTGTGGGCTTCCTTAAATACTTTGCACCTGGTTACCACCTGCTCCCACTTTCGGGTATTTGCAATTTGCAATTTTTTGATACATACCATTGCGAATCCTTATTTGCGATTTCCCGATTTGCGAATATCGCAAAATGAGATAATCGCAGATTTGGGAATTGCTATGGATTTCGCAAATTTCTGGCTCTCGCAAATTTCTCGCTATATTAGCGATTCCTTGAATTGCGATCAATTTTGGCTTCATACATTGGAAATTGCTAATTTTCAGTCGCGAACGCTATTATTACCGATTCGCAGCGTTTGCAACTGCAAATTAGCTTCATACATATGGCCCATTGTCATATTTAATTTACCTACTAATTTCCTAGTAAAATGCACTCCATGTGCCCAGGGCTTGTAAATTAAATGCTACTAGTGGGCCTGCAGCACTGATTGTGCCACTCACTTAAGTAGCTCTTTAAGCATGATTCAGCCCTGCCACTGCAGAGCCTGTATGTGCAATTTAAACTGCCATTTTGAACTGACACGTCAACCTATTTGCCAGGTCCAAATATTCCTTTTTAGTACATGTAAGTTACCCCTAATGTAGGCCCTAGGTAGCCCTAATAACACGGTGCTGTGTATTTAACAAGTAGGATATGTACTTTTAAGTTTTACATATCCTGGTGGTGAAATATTCAAATTAGTTTTTCACTACTGCAAAGCCTATCTCTCCCATAGGTTAACATGTGGACTCCTATATAACATTTTATACCCCTCGTTTCCCATTTGGATAAGATAGGAAAATCAATTGTGATTTCTCTGGACACAACTTACAAACACAACTTATGGTAAATTTAGTTTTTAAATTGCAGTTCTTAGAATGTCATGTTTGCTGGAACTAAGAACATTCTGCCAGGTAGAAGAGCTGCTGTGTTGACGGAGGGGCTGCCACTTTGCAACTGCTTTGCTGTATTGGTCTGCTGCCTGCGGATTTCTGTGCTGTAGGAGGGAATGACACTTTGCTGCCTGCTATGCAGGGTTGGCCTGCTGCTTCTTGCCTGGGAGTGAGAAGGACTGGACCTGCTCTCTATATCCGTGAAGCCAAGTTTTTCTAAGGGCTTGCAGGCTTGCCTCTTGTTAGACTTCCTTCAACCCTTTTTTAGCTGCCGTACTCTGCAACTTGTGAGTCCTGCCTTGCCAAGAGTCGCCAACTGAGACCTGGGCCTTGAAAGCAGCTGTTTTTCTACAAAAATCGACACAGTGATGACTTTACACTGGTCAGAACTGACACAGTGCCCTTCAACACTGATTTAGGGCCAGTTCAAGGAGATCCCTGCATGGCTCGACAATGACGCGGGACCCAAGTGTGAGGCTCAACAACTGTGCACCACCTGCATCATACGTGTCTTGATGCCGATGAGGGACCCGACTGCGAGCATCAACGGCGACACACTGCCTGCATCGAAAGTAGCTCGACATCAATGCATCTACTTGCCTGAGTGGATCGAAATTGAGTCTTTGATGCCGACACTTGTTCCATCCAAGGTACGTTTTCAGCAGACACTGCATGAGTCCAGTAGTAGGCCTGCCCTCCATCGCAGTTCTGTCTGAACTTTGGATTTAACCCGGTCTAGCGCAACCTCACATAACCCCTAAGGACCACATTGCAGTTTATTCTTTTTATCAATTCATTTCTCAAGTTCTACTTATTGGATTTTTGTTGTGTTGGTCTTGTTTTACTCAGATAATATTCTCTATTTTTCTAAACTAGTGTGGAGTCGTTTTGTGGTGTTTTCACTATGTTACTGTAATACAAGTGTTGCACAAATACTTTACACATTGCCTCTTAAGTTAAACTTGACTGCTCTGTGCCAAGCTACCAAAGGATGAGATTAATTTAGATCGTGTATCCAACTTACCCTTAGTAGGATTGTGGTCCCTACTTGGACAGGGTGCATACCTCTGCCAACTAGCGATCCAATTTCTAACACCACCTAATTTGTTTAAAGAAATTATGTCAAATTTGCCTCAGTTCAAAGCATAACTAGAGATCAAAAGAAAGTTCCTATAGTATCAGTAAAGGCTTTAATAGAAAGCTCAGCATTTTCAGTAAAGAATAATGTATAATACACATAGGCGGCTGCCTTGACTATAATCTTTTTGAATTTTATGTCAGTGATTTAATTATTTATTCTAATCAAATATAAAGAGAGCTCAATCACTAATAAAAATAAATCTGGAGATAATGTTCAATCCAGTCTAGTACCATGCTTTAGATTAAAATATTCCAACGATGTTCCATTCAGTCTAACTCTAGCTTTCTGTTTAGAGGGTTATCAGTATCTTGATAAAATCATCCCCTAACTGAAATTTGTAGAGAACAGCTTTTAAGAAAGGCCACACTACTTTAGCAAAAGCCTTCTAGGCATCAAGAGCCATTGCCTCAGTAGGTGACTCCGACAAATGAACGTTCTTGATAACATGACAAAACATCTGATAATGTCACTGGACAACCAATTTTTAATAAAGCCTTCCTGGATAGGGTTTATGAGTAGTTTTTCCAATCTGATTGATAGGACTTTAGCATATATCCTATAATCCAAGTTTATTTAACAAATTGGTCCATAGTTTTGCCAGGGATGGGGTTCATGTTATTTGAGAGATTGGATCATACCTTTTGACTATCATAATTTGAAGCTTCACTGTTAATAACAAACAAATCTTTGAATTCTTTATTGATTTTCAATATTTTCCACCTACCTTCTTCATCTCTAGTGAAAGATAATATGAATATATTTACTTTTTTAGCAAATCTTACAAAAAAAAATATTTTTGAGTCAAGCCTTATGCCTTGTACAATAGGATAGAGTTTGGTAGAATATAAATCTAAAAAGCCAACAGGCTGCAGCAAGTACGGGTACGTGAGAAGGTAGGGTCATTAATGTGGTCTCAGTTTACGCCCTACCAGGATTGCAGCGGTTGACGTTACAGGATCTAGGGATACTGATACTAGATTTGCCCGTGGGGTCCCTAGTGTTGGAGGGCGACTTCAACTTGACTATGGATGGCTTACTTTACCGACTTCCACCCAGAACTAACCCGGCACACGGCTCACAACTCCAGGAGTTCACCAATGCTCTGGGAGTGGTGGATATATGGAGGGGGTTGCACCCTCCCCACGCGCACATCACGTTCCAGTCGGGGGTACACGGTAGCCAATCACAAATCGATTATTTGTTCATGCATTCCCAAGACATAAACGCTTTTTCTGGCTCCAACTGGCTGGCACGAGGGATATTGGATCACTCCCCCATCTCAACAATCGAACTAGGCGTCCCGGACGATTCATGATACATCCATGGGCGTTGAAGGTACCACAGATTAAGGAAAGTCTCCGGCAAGACACAGAATATTATTTTGCTGAAAATGTGGGATCGGTCGCGTCGGCAGTAACACTCTGGGGGTGCATATGGGGTAGTTATCAAGGGCAGAGCACTGTCACTGATGGTGGGTCATCAAGCGTAACAAGAGGGTGGCCGAACTGAAAAGGGACATACTACACATGGAGGAGGTCATTTCGCAGTCCCCTGATCCTGGCATCCAACACAGTATCAAAAAAAAAAGGCAGGACTACAGACAGCTCCTCTGAGGCCACTCTGCGCTCCTTAGCTGCTAGTCACTGGATTTATGAAGAAGGCGAGCACACGGGTAAAATCCTGGCATGGTTGGAACGTAAGGAACAGGCAGCGAGGTGGGTGCGGGCAATAACAGGTCCGGACGGCACACTGATAACTGACCCTCAGGGTACTGCTGATGTCTTTTTGATCTCCTTTTGAGGAAGTGTATAAGGTCCCACAGACCTTTCAAGCTTCCCTGCCAACAGATTTCCTTGCCACCATTGAGGTAGTGTGTATCCCACAGCAGGATAGGGAGATACTAGAGGTGGACTTCTCTACAGAAGAGTTCTAAAAAGTAATACAGGATGTTCGGTCCGGCAAAGCGATGGGTCCTAATGGACTCTCTATTGAGCCTTTTAAACAGATGGCAACAAAACTAGCTCCCCACTGGTTGCACTTATATAATGAATGCTTTGAATCGGGGCTTCGCCCGGCTAATATTCGTACGGCTGCCATTGTGGTTATCCACAAGCCTGAAAAGCCATCAGAAGATTGCAAATTGTACCGCCCTATCTCGCTGCTCACAGTGGAAGCAAAAATCCTGGCCAATATCCTGGCCAATCGACTACTCCCGTATCTTAAGGATTTGCTTCACCCGCACCAATTAATAGATGGGTGTTTGGCCCACACGATGATCCAAGTTTCCGCACGGACCATCGGCTCATGGGGAAGGAGGGCTATAACATGGCATTATATTCTAACCATCGTAAGCTGCAACTAACTGGCCCCACGGCTCAAACGGTAGAAGTGTGGCATGGACTCCAACGGAAGCTGTGGTGGCATAACCGCTTGACATAGGCAACTTGTCTCTGGGAACCTGATATATTGGGTCGCCTCAGCACCAGTCCGGGATTTGACAAATGGGACATAATTGGATCTCCACGGTGGGGGACATGTGGGTGAAGGGGAAGAAGGACACATTTCACAAGTATCACCTTGCATCTTCTGAGACTTTTCGCTACCTCCAAATTAGCCATGCCATTGTTCCGTCCCTCCCAAGGGACACCCCCTTCCAGATTCCTCCCCGTTGGAGGACCGACTATTACTAGATTCAATGGATAGCAAAGCCATTTCCCTCACATGTATTTTTTTTTTAATAATCGTACTGACCCAATGCTGAAACTGCGGTCGCGCTGGGAGGCTGATCTGGAGGATATAGATGATGAAGACTGGAGAGAGGCACTCGCGTTTCCCCGATTGGTGGAAATCCCTATGCAACTTAGGGTTGTCCAACTCAAAGTTCTTCACTGAGTCTATTTTGATGCCAAGTTACTGTTTAAGTTGGGTAGGAGACCTGATCCGCTCTGCCTCCGATGGTGTAACCAGACCGGCACATTTACACATATCCGCTGGGACTGCTCTCACATACATCAGTACTGGGAAGAAGTCCAGAAATTAGCATGCCAGCCAAAGATGCGTAGGGGGCCTTTAGAATATGTTTGAGAAGCAAGTCAGTTATAAACCTGTTTTCTCTCTGACATCATAACACTTTCTGGCCTGGTCCAGCTGACACCTCACTCGATCAGCAGAGAGCATGAGGAGGATAATCGGCCTGTGCTGCCGGGCAGCTGGTGGTTGTGGAGTCCGATCGTGTGTGGGCGAGGACACTCCAACTGAGGCTCCTGCAGTCAGCTTTGGATGGGTACAGGCGCGGGTACAGCGCTCTGGATTGCAGATCACGGCGGACTCTCGGAGGGGAAACCACACTGCTGGAGACAGTGCCACAAGGTATGTTACCCAGCTACACTCACGAAGGCCCCATGGTGATAGGAACCACGGGTGAGCCTTGAAACAACAGGTTGCGGTTGCCCCCTCCACTACCGCTCCCCACTGCATGATGTGGCATCTCACCTCTCTCTCCGATGTGCAAAATAGACTGCTCCTTGCCCTGCAAGGGCCTGATGCCTTTCTGATACATGCATGGCACTATGTGTTCATGCTCCTGCAGATGGCGTAGCACCAGTGACATGCTGCCTTGCGCATGATGTGAGTGCATATGGGGGTGGGATCCTGTCTACCTTATCCCTCACTGTACAGTCTGACGGCTGCTCATACATAAACTGATCACTGCAGAAGGCTGGGCAGGACAGAAGAAGCACAACCTTCCTGCAGAACACCGTAGAAGATGTGACACCTCCACTCTATGCCATCCCTGATCCATTTCTCTAACTAGGAGACCACAGTACAACTGTGTTGGAGGCAAACTGCCTGTTTCTTCCTCCCCCGTCAATGCACACAGATGACCAGTTCAAATACGCTGAGAAAGCTTCCACCCCAGACAAGTGTGGGCCATGGTACGTGGTGACCCCAAACAGGGCAGGTTATATTTCAACAAAGCCAGACGTGAGGAAGATGTTATAACATGCAGACTTACGTGTAGACATTGAGGGCAGATCATGCTTTTTTGAAACACCAACTGTGCAGTGCAGGAATTTCTACTGCACCTACTCTACCATGCAGGCTGCTCATCCTGCAGCTCCACCAGCCTGGTCCGCCCCCCAGTTTCCAGTTCATGAGCCAGTGTGGACCTGTTCTCTGCCCGTTAGGTGCTTAGTGACTCACACCCGAGATGGGCACAGGAATAGAAACACTTCTGCAAGATGTGTGGATGCCTGTCCGGGTGGGCAACATGTGTGTTGTGGACTCACTGCATGTGTATGTTACCAATCATATTACACATTGCATATACCGGGCATCGGCGTAGCGCTGCCACCCCCCAAGTGCGGTTGCACAGTAGTATTAGCCAGTTTTAGCTAACCTCTTGTGTTCTTATTGGGGCGGTATGGGAGTTCGCCATAGTAAAAGACATGGGGATGGGGGGGAGGGCGGAGTTTGCACCAAGTAGTTCTAGGCTACCTGTGATCATGTGTATTGTTATACCCGTACTAAGCTTAAGGGTATGGCAGATAGATCACACCCCTTTGCCAAACTAACGCTTATGTCCTAGAACATTCAGGGCTTGAACAATACTCGCAAGTGTAAGCAGGTAGTGCATTATCTATACAGACACCAGGTCGACATTGCCATTCTTCAAGAAGCGCAACTGCCATCAAGTGCAGCCTCCAACTTTGCCACAGTCTGGGGCCCACACATATATTTTGGTGGCTATAGCACATATGCCAAGGGCATAGGCATATTGATCCATAAAAGGGTGCCATTTAAGTTGTTAGCTGCATACACTGACACAGATGGACTATATGTATTAGTAAAGGGTTGCCTCCTAAGATACGTTATACTCCTGGTCCATGTTTATGCGCCGAACATAAATGACCCTGAATTTTACTCTGACTTACTTGATCAAATAGACCAGATGGAAGCAGAACAAATCTGCATGGGGGGCGACCGTAACATCTTGCATTATCTCCCAAGAGTGATAGCACCACCTCCACCCAGGACACAAAACCTAGAGCTCGACGCACATTAACAGCGCTTAGAGGTGCATACATGCTTACTGATGCCTGGTAAATACCATGAGCAATCTCCTTACACACACTACTCTATACCAAACAAACGTGGACCCTCATAGATTACAGGCTCCTGACACCTATGCTGTCTCCTTGGATTGTGTTGATGACACGCCTACCACATACACTGACAGATCACACCCCAGTTCTCATAAAATGGTGTATTTCGTAGGCAGGTGGGGTAGAAAGGACATGGAGATTCCTGGACATGGCTCTTCGGGATGAACCATTCAAAGCTGAACTTGTTCAGCAATAGTGGAATACTTTGAACTTAACACAGGGACTGCAGAGTCCAAAGCCATGTTAAGAGAGGCCTTCAAGGCCTACATAAGGGGGAGGTGCGTATCCAAAAATGCTGGTATACTCAAGGGTCTACGACGCACACTGTCCAAAGTAGAGGCACAATCAGAAGCACTGGATCAAAGCCAAATTTTGCATCACCAGCCATCCAGTTTAAAACGTTGTGCCGCACTGCTAACTAAGTACAACGAAGTGGCAGAGCGCGAAGCACACTACGTGGGCAAATACGCAACAGCTAGACATTACGGGTAGGGAGAGCAACCTGGTCACATTAGCGTGGCTACTGCAACGCCGAGAGGCCAGACATATATTTCCAACCTCCAGGGCCCAGACGTTGCACATATATCTGACACTCTCGGTGTACAAAAGGCAATATTTGACTATAACTCAGACCTATACATATCGAACGCCCCCGCAGACAACGTAGGCATTAATTAATATTTCGACGAAATAGCCATGTGAGGCCCACCTAGACCTCCTTGCAGAGCCATTCACATAGAAGAGATTATTCAAGCAATTGACCCTACGAAAGGCTCAAAAGCTCCGGGACTCCATGGGTTCTAGGGTGACTTTAACAAAACATATAAACATCTCCTGGCCCGCATCTGCTAGAAGTATTTCAAGAGGCCCTAGAAAATGGAATTCTCCCTCCCACACATTGCAAGGCAGTCATAGAATTACTTCCTAAACCTGGTAAAGACCCGAGACATTGCTGCTCTTATAGGCCGCTTTCATTGTTATATTTTGACAATAAAATACTGGACAAATTGATAGCCACTCAGCTCTCACTCCTTCCTAATCACTTAATCGTACCAGCCCAGTCTGGGTTTGTTCCACATAAATCCACGGCTATGAATCTGTGCACACTGTTTGCAGCACTCCACAGAATTGCACCCACTATTCCTGTGGCATCGATTTTATTGGATGGTGAAAAAGCATTTGATTCAGTGGAATGGCCCTTTCTGCACTCAATACTTCAAAGGAGGGGCATACCGTTGGGGTTCATCTCACTCATTACACTGTTATACACAAAGCCCAGGGCTCGCATCGTCTAAATGGCACAATAACATCCAAATTTGACCTTCTGCGAGGGACGTGGCAGGATGGCCTGCTTTCCCCCTTGCTTTTTGTTATAGCACTAGACCTCCTGGTGCGTCACTTAAAAGAGAAACACCTCCACATCAGAATACAATTTAAAACAGGTCCATAGCTCCTCATGCTGTACACTGACCATATCATTTTATATGTCCAACATACCAGCGATAACCTAGGTCCTTTGATTCAGGAAATAATTTGTTATGGGGCACTGTCAGGTCTGCGTATAAACTGGGCAAATCTGAAATCTCACCCCTGACACCGGCCCCTAGCAATAGGGAGACTGACTTTTCACTGAAATGTTGCAAGGACTCTGTAAAATATCTGGGTATTCATATACACAGGGACCCAGACCAAATAGTATGGCTTAATTATGGCCTGGCAATTGACAAACTGACCAATATTGTTGAGAGATGGCTGAAATGACCTTTGTCCATAGCAGGCTGTGTTGCAATAATTAAAATGGTGGTACTGTACAAGTTCATATACTTATTTCAAAACATTCCTATACCTCTAACCAAGGGTTTCTTTACTACACTATTTACCCCTACCCTACTGTTCAGGCTTGTATGGGAAGGCAGGCAACCGCGGATCAGTTGGGATACTCTTGCTTTGCCTTATGAGAGTGGCGGGTTTGGTGTGCTCAATTTTCATATATATTACCTGGAAGCTCAGTGCAGCTTTACTAGACATTGGTATCATGTTGACGCCAGAATTCCCTATATTAAAGGGAAAGCAGACCTAATATTCCCTACTTCACTGACAGCAATTTTACCTGGGGGCCTGCCACATGATCCATGTGACATCCAGATGGTTTCAACAACTAGCTGGGCCAGGAAACAACTTATTAGAACAACTGGGAACAATCTATTATACTCCCCTGCACTGCCATTGCCCGGCAACACCTGGTTACACGTCACACAGGAAGCTATTGTCAAATTGATGTTAGCTAAATGCAGTCTGGAAACAATAGGAGACCTGTTCCCAAATGGGCATGTCTTTACACGCATGGAGGATCATCACTTTATAGATGCTCCATTGATGGATCAATTTATAATTCAGAGATTGCAGGGCACACTTAGGGCCCAAGTTACCAGCTACCCCCTTGAACCAGCAGATTTTCCACCCCTAACGCTACTCCTTGAGGGCACTGATGGGGATCATCTCATGTCCAAAATGTATAAGTCAACCATATCCCTGTTGCCCACGGGCAATGCGGGCATGCATGCTGCATGGGAACGTGACTTGGGTCATCCACTTTCTGTTTTCCAATGGTTCCTCTATCATGAACAAACGTGCAAGGTTTCATTAAACCATAGACATAAGCTTTTGCATATTAAATTCCTTTGGCGAGCGTACATCACCCCTGACAAGATGCATTGCATTGACCCATCATGTTCACATGCATGCCCCAAGTGCGGTTCCCGTATCGACGATTTTGCAAGCATGACATGGACGTGTGACGTTTGGCAAAATACTGCAGGGCAATATTTGTGGAACTGGCACGGATGGCACATCTAGCGTTCACGCCTGCACCATTGTAGTGTAGTTCCTATTTTCCCTATAGGCCCTGCGCATTGGAATAACATAAACAGCAGTGTAGGTGTAGAAGTGCGGTCTTCTAGGTCTCTACTGACTATGTTAGACTTAATTGGGTTTGTAGCACCTAGCTCAGAGGTCACTGGAAACTTTCTTGACTGAATAGGAAGTGATCAGCTTCCCTGGCACAGACAAGAAGGGATTCCGTTTTCCAATAACCGCTTTAACATGACAACTTTGCTCCTCAGAATAAGAGTCAATCTCTAGAGTCGTGTGAAACAATAGACAGCTATTTCACTCAGTCAGTTGTGCAAGATTACTTTCACCAGTATGCAGAGAATGGAGAGACGGGCGTTTTCAATAAAAGGTATTATTTATTGAACAGTCTTTCTTCTCATGCAAGAGAAATGAATTGCCACAATTGCAAGACTTGTTATTATAAAAAGTGCATACAGTAAAAGGAGGATTGCGAAATAATACTGTAAAAGCATTGATATGGTTTCTTAGCCATATGATAGTTAAAATGAATAAAATATATACATTCATATATACATTTGGCTAACGTACTCAACTGGTGCTTCTAACTATGCCTACCCCAGTGTACCTGACCTAAGCCTAATACGTGGGAGGGAGTAAGTAGCAGTTTAAGTTAAGTTGGTTTTGCCAAGGGTTTGCTTTAAGAATTCTCTCTAAGGGTTTAGTCAGCACCGTACCTCTGGAATAGAATGTTGGAGGTCTGGTATCTCCTCTCAGGACTCGATATCCCAGTCACCCGCAAGGGTAGGCTGGAAACGCCGGAGCTGGATTTTCTCAGCAGGAGAAAAGACAGCGTCTTTCTCAGCGCGTCAAGGAGGAGATGGGGCAGCGTCCGTGGGCTTCTCGCATCTGCTGGGCTCTGCAAGGGACAGCTGTTCTGCTCCTATATTCACCACCACCGTTGTGTGTGCTTAAGGCAATGTTGGTATTATTTATACCTGAAAGGTGCCTTGTTTGACGTAAGTTTTTAGACATAAGACGTCAATAAAGATGTCACTAAGAACTGGTCGTTCTTACAGTGCTCGTTAGAGTTCTATTACTAATCAAAACAAAGCAAGCGGGGCTTTCCCAGGTTGCTGGTGGTTTTATCTGTTGAAAGAACTCGGTGTGTTATCTAGGAATCTTTAGGAAGTGGCTTCTGCTGTGTCATGTACTGTAATGAGCTGCAGAGACGAGTTACTGAAATATGGCTCTGATCGTTTATGCCATTATAGGGATACCTATTGATACCTATTGATACTTATTGGTTATAGCCCTATAGGGGCATGAGGTCACAATATTGATCGGGTCCTAGATAGAACACAACACCATTGCTGCCATTAATGGGGATTGTACATGGCATCCCGAAGTCTATATGTTGAGTTGTGGTGATAGTACAGTTGCTCGCTAAAAGTGAGCTGGCCATCAAAGGTGGTAGTAAACACCCGCCAAAAATAACGGCATGAATGCACAGTCTGACGTTTTGTAATACAAACAGCGACTTATATGCACATCTGCAGCCACCAACATCACAACCACATGATATATTTGCAGGAAATCTAGGACATTACTGATTCTAAGATTGCACAAGGGTCTTCCTCACAAACTACAAGTGTGGCCATAAACACAGCATCCACCACAAAATCGGATTCACAATGGGCAGAAATGTGGGGCCTGGTTTCGCACGTCACAGTTGCATACCAGACGCAACTGTTGAGATTCTATTACGTTTGAAACTACAACATGTGCTGTATACGATGTGCTATTTGAATATTTTTCTTGTGCAGTGCTTTATTTATAGGAAAACTTAAATGTAGTTTTTTTTAAAAAACCTACATATTTTGAAGAAACTTGCATAGTGACAAATGTTTGGGAGTAATTGTTCACTGTGAGAGTACAATATTCTCATTATGTAGAATGACACATTTTTGTACATTGAGTACCCGGCATTTAGAACTTACAAAGCACTTTACAAGTGGCTTAGCTAATATGTAAAAAAAAAAAATCTACATGAGACAGGAATTTCCCTTTCCATGTTGTACTGCGGAATTTGTAAACTGCAATACTCCTAGGGCACAATCATAGCCTCTAAAGGCATTTATTTTTGTCATTTATGTGGCCCACGTAAGACCTTGAACTTCCTTTTCACTTGTGCATGTCTTGAACCATCTACCTTGGCCTAAAATGAAAGCAAATATTTTAGGAGCCACTGTTTGGCAGTTGCCTAGTGCACAGAATCATAAAGCTGCAACCACTAACTAATAGGGAACTCCATATTACCCTATTGACAGTACATAAATTAATCTGCTTTATTCAAAACACCAAATCACATACCACAGACACATTTTTTCGAAAAATTCATCATTGTTTTGATTTATCTTTTTTTATAAAAATATACAAACATATATATAGACAACATATACATCACAAATCAACATAAACCAAAGTCATTAGTTCATTCTACCAATTTGAAAACTAAACAGTGACATCGGTAAACATGGATGACCTGTTCCTTCTTTCCTTTTTTACTGACATTGGTGCACGTGGCTCTTTGATTATGGCATGAATTAGTGTCATGAAGGTGTGTTGTTTTGAGTAGTTTCGGTCTTTTTCCACCCTTCTCACCCTTATTCTGCGTGTTTTTTCATTTTTTGGTGAGACTTCTTTCGGTGGTACTTGTGCTGGGCATGGTTTGCAAAGAGATAGGGATAGTAATTCCCCCCCCTACTTTTTTTGTTTGGTACAAATGTTGCATTTCATATCTACTTAGCTATGTTCCCATACCCTTGTCCTAAGGAGGCCAAGATGTAAATGAAGGCCCAAGCGCCTCCGAATCGACAGCTTTGGACCAGAGGATTACAACTGGAATTGATAAAAAATTATTGTGTTTGTAAAGCACATTTGAAATGAGATCTTTAGAGGTGTGGTAACCTCATGTGCAGAGAAGACTACCTTGCAGTGTCTTACCTTCATTCAGTCCGTAAACACTGTTTAGTTTTCAGTCAAATGGGTAGAAGGAACTAAAGACTTTGGTTTATGTTGATTTGTGATGTATCTGTTGTCTATATATATATGTTTGTATGTTTTTATTAAAAAAAGAGAAATCAAAACAATGATGAATGTTTTGATAAAATATTTCTGTGGAATGTGATTTGTTGTTTTGAAGAAAGCTTATTAATTAATGATAGGACGATGTACTATCAAAAGGGTAATATGAAGTTCCCTATTAGTTAGTGGTTACAGATATTCCTTCCTCCTTGCCACTCTCCGTTTTTTCTACTTTTGATAGTACTTTTCCCAGGTACAGAAGGGTAATTTGGGTATCCCCCTAACATATCTTTGAATACAGAATCATAAAGCCAGCATAACCAGACAGAAAAAATGTGGGGACAAAAATGATGTACTTTCTCACAATGGAGCTTCACATTTTTACACAGCTAGGTTGAAAGAGTGCCTTGTGACAGTTTACCTATATGAAAATACAAAGCACATGGATTTACTTGAATGCAGAGGCATATTGTCTCACTCTGATTGTTTTCTTTAATAATCCTTATTATGTAGCCTTTTTGGAAGTATGCATTTCTTGAAGAAGCCTTTCCAATTAAAAGAGACAGGAACACTTGCCAGCAAAGCGACAGATATTCAGAACTTTCACTATTTCTTTAACAACTATTAATTGACAGAATAGCAATTATAACAATGTTTCTTGCCTTTTTACTGTTGGCATCAGTGTTTTCCAAATATCATCAAGATTAAGATATTGATTGACTTGTGGTGCTGCAACAGACTGCTTCTTGTTTCTTATGAGACATTAAGATGATATCTTTTTATCTTCTGTTATGTTAATTTGACCTCCAGCACCTCTCTCTGGCCAACATCTTTACCTTACACATTCTACATCAGCTAGTTCTGCAATGGTATATATACTGTGATGATATTGTGGTGATGCATTGGTGATACAGGCGCTGAATGTGGTGAATATAGTTAAGAAGGTAGACATGATCATTTGAGTGCTGAGATACATGCCTCATTACACAGCCAACACATTCAATAATAGTGGTCAGAGTCAGAGCCAGAATATATTGTATTCAGATAATTAAAACCATAAAATCACACACAATTTCCAAAATACATACACATAAAAACAGACTAAAAATCAATGATACATATAAAGTAAAATAGTCATCAGAACATTGAGAACAGAGTCAATCCGGGAAATAGATCTGTAGCATTGTGGGTCTGCCCTTGCCCCTTTGCCCTTTTTTCGAATTCTGGTATAATGTTAGACCTTGACCAGGAAGATGGCAAACCTGTTGTACATGCAGCATGAAAAAAATGAGTTCAAATTGCACCCCAAGTAGGAAGGTTTGACTTATATAATTCAGCAGGGAACTCGTCAGGGCCAGGCGCTTTGCCCTTTGACATGGTTAAAAGGGCCTCTGCCACATCCTCCTCAGTGGAAAACGAGACATAATTGCCTCTGATGGGTGCCTGGACAGGAGTCCTGGGTTATTCTGCGGTGCTTCCATATGTGCCCTGAAAGGGAGTTAGCCATGTGTCTGAGGATATAGTACAATCAATTGTAGTATTAAAGGCCCCTGTAAAGAAAGTATGATTAACAATATCCCAAAACATGGAACTATTTTTAAAACATTTCCTTGAAGTAATTCATTCCACCCTTTCGCTTTGATTTCATTTTTGCGGGCAGCCGGGGTTTGCTTGTATATTTCCCTACTCCTAGATATCCTGGGAAATTTGTTTTACGACTTTTAACAGCTTTTGATGTGCCTCCATGCACTTATGATCAAACCACCTCTCCCAGACATGTTTAGAGCCACCTAGAGGTCTCCTGAGATTGTTTGCTACCTGTAGACATATCCTGTGAAAGGGACTTAGTAAGATGTCACCAAGGGTAGCATCATCTAAACACAAGCCTACATCTTCCCAACAACCAGTCAATAAATCAGTTAAGATTCGGACAGGGTCAACCTTGCTCTATTTCAATCTCTAAGCCTGATTCTGGGCATAATTTCAGTTTGTTTTCTTGGGACCAATATGGGGCTGTCTACCTCCAACCAGCCCCATTCCAGGGGCAGAAATAGAGGGTTATGGTCACAAAACTAGTTCCACTTAACCACAAAAATTGGACCGGAAAACTGGACAATTTTTGTTATCATTGATTGATTTACAGCCTCTGCCAGTGAATGATGGAATACCTTCCCCCTCCCCAATATAATGTAAATTGAAGTCAGCAATGATTTCTTTGAACAGGCCCCCTAGCCACGTGTGCTCAATATAGGCATTTGAGAGGAGCCCTAATCCAGGATGAACAGAAACATGGCACCCCTGTGACAAAGATGCAAGTTTAAATCAACTAAAACAATAACGAAATAAGGGTTGTTTTGTTTTCTCCCAATCAACTCTAAAAAGGATTCTAAACATAGCAAATGTTCAGAGGGTGTAACCCTAACAAAGAATTATAAAAGTTCACAATCAGTAAATTTGGCACATTTTTTAAAACTAGCTCGAGATCTACACGGTTAATAGAGCCTGAGTGGAGCTTCTGTGGAGTACACAGGGTTTTAAGGGTGATTATGGTGAGTAAACCACCCTGCCCGACTGTGAAACTAGGGCAGGCTTAAAATAAGAGGTATACCCATCCATAAAAAACAACACATTATTCATACCACAGGTTTCTTGCACACCCACTATGTGCTGGTCTAATAAGCTGTTAAGCTTTCTCTCATCCTATCTTTTACTGCTTGGTCCTGCAAATATTCCAGCTGACCAAATTCAGCTGGAAATCTGATCTAGTTACTATCTTGCCTAGGAGGGGGCATGCAAGCTCATTACTATCCCTGCACTGTGTTAGAGTCCTAGGGTCTGGTTTCAGTCAGTCCTTGATTTCTAAATTGCTCAGCGGCCGAAATCTATCAGTTAACTTGATGGGGACACACTGAACACCACTCTCCCGAGCTATTGGCCCTCTCGCTGGAAATCTGGCTACACCTAGATGATTGACATTCAAGGTGGATAAACAAAACGGACTGGCAACACTCTAATTCCCCTGGTGTAAGTACTAACCTATGAAAAAACAACACTCCTACTATATCAGGTTGGTCAAAATTAAAGAAAATAAATGTAATTCACCTCTTCTGGTTTTCTTCTTGTACTCACGTAACCCACTTGTCCAGCCATGATAATATGTGGGAAAGCTGTGACCCATTCCCCATCAGGTTATTACACCAAAATTGGCCTTCACAAATGAGCTCAGAGGTGAATTCTACCACTCTCTCTCTTAAGAGGGGGACCCCCACCAATACAACTACCAGAAAGGTAGATTCGGGGAGCTGTAGTCTGAAGGTAATACACACTGTCTCTTTCATCTCAGAAAGGTACCAAGCCCCAGCCCTCCTATTGATAAATGAAGAGGCAGCCCTGCCAGGTAACAAATTCTGGAAGGGAGGAGACACTGACCCGCTTCACGTAGAGAATTGGGCTGATGTATGAGGGTAAACCTTTGGAAGAATTATGACTTTGTGAAGGTATGCCATAGCGGTGACAGAAGTTCTAAAAGAAGAAGAACCTGAGACAGGCCTAACAACAAGGTCATTATTGCCTCCTTGAAGGCGAGGAGAGAGTTGACCAGCAGCTCTACTCAGATTCTCTGCTGGAAGGACATTCAGGTTAGTGACTTCAACACATTCTGATATAGAGCTCTAAACATAGGTTTTTATTGCTTGGATATGGACGCCCAGTTGAGTTACAGAGGTAGGGTTAGGCAATTTAGAGTTATGTGGGGGGACACTCATACCATGGGGGAAAATATTCTTATTGTTGTTTACTGGAAACAATCTCCCACATTTGGATCTAGCCATGACGGTCTTTTTCTTTCTTTTTTTGTGGGTGAAGCCCTCTTAGTGGATTGAGATCCCGCAATAAGTCTATCCTCTGCTGGGAAGGCTCTTCTCATGATGGACTCAATAGTTACCCGTTCCCCCTGCATAGTGAGCTGCGAGACTTCAGGTACCACCCCCCACCCCCTCACAGTGTGTTTGTTGAGCTGAGCAAGGTTTTTCCCAGCTTCTACTCTACGCTCTGAATCTCTTCAGTCGAGGCTTTCACTGCAGATGTGAGGAATGAGATGATTGTTACACATTTTCATGGGACCTTGGGGGTATCTAGATCTAGATTGCCAGTTGATTTGCACTTGCCCATGATAGATGCCAGATGTCAAATGAAAGAGGGGTGGCTCAGCCAAGCCTCTAACAGTTGCTGATGCGGGCAGGACGGACCCGCCTTTGGCCTGAGTGTGTCCGGCAAAGCAGGATTAAAGAGTGCCCTTTCAAGGCCTCTGTGATTAGGCCTCACCCACTCCTGAGGTTGCTTCTGCAAACGCACCTCTTGCAATTCTGAATGCTGGGGGGTGAAGTCCCCTCAAACAAGAGAGGTCCGCTGATGCCGAGCACCCTTTCCTTCAACTTTTGTAAGTCCCCCTCTGAGGGATTGCAGAGTGGCCTTTCAAATCCTCAGTGATTAAGCCCACCCCCTCCTGAGGCTGCTTATACAAACGTGCCTTTTGGATGCCTGAATGCTGTGGGGTGAGTTCCTCTCAAACCAGAGATGTCCGCTGGTGCCAATCACCCCTTTCTCCTACTTTTTTAAGTCCCACCACCAACTTTTGTAAGTCTAGTGGTCTTTTAAAACATGCCACTTTAAGTGACTGTCATAATAATTTCACAGTCTTTGTACTTCACAACAGCAGACCACGAATTCGACATGACAGCACTGTCATGTCTACAAAAGACAATGCGCTCCTTGATGCAATTGCCAGAAGGATAAATCCGTGATGGAGGAAAAAGATTAAATATATATTTTAAGGCTGTGAAGGGTTGGTACCAGTATATATATATGTAATCACACCTTGAAACATGCACATTCTATGATCTGAGGAGTAACTGGGAGGATACCAAGTGCTCAGTCAATGAGATTTGCCCTGTGGTTTTTACAGTTTACATTTAAAGATCACAAACCCTCACACACACAAGGTGACATGCTGCATCGTAGGTTCACATCTGATCCTAGACCCAAGTCCAGGAAGATGAAGGTAGGGTGAGAAGTCTTTCTATGTAGAAGCAGGTGACCTATAGAGTGAAGGTCTGTGCCATTGATTTATGAGCTAGACAAATGACAGGAGAAATATCATTGAAGAAACTACTGGTGTAATCCATGTGCTCCCTCAGGCCATTGACTGTGGAGGTACAACTATTACCATTACCAGTATACTACTCCCAAGTTGGACAGAACCACGTTTTAGATAAATAATTGTCATTAGTAAGCCGATCGATAGACAGTCATTGCAGATTACCAATCAGAAAGTTTCCTTTGTTGTAACCAGGTGATTTGCATTATCCTGACTGTGCTGATGTTCATAATCCTGCTACTGACGTTATAGGTGTTGAATACCTGGTTTGCTGAGCTAAGATGGTAAACAACAACGGAGATTGCAGGTGCTGCCAATCACTAACTTTCTTATTTTGATTTGAACATCTGACCATGAAACAAATGTTGCAATTGACCAATTTGTGTCCTTTTCAATTGGGTTCTTTTATTTAGAGAAATATTTATTTTATATTTAGATCTCACCCATTTTGAAATTTCAAACGAAATTTTTTTTTAAGACCTTATGTACAACAACAAAGAATTTGAATTTGTTTATTGCACAGTTAATAAAAACTCACAATTTTACACAAAGATTAAAATAAATTTAAAAGTCTTTTGACTATGTAAAACTTTTCCTAGCGAAAAGGATGTTGCACATAAATGAAGTCTCGAAGTCCGCTTACGGATACAACAGCACAAATCCAGAATTCGGAACAATGTAGCTACAGCTCCTTTGGTGAATCACTGGAAAGACAAACAACACAAAGTGACAGACCTAATCTGGACAGTCATCGCGAAAGTAGAAAGTGACATGAGAGGTGGCAATCTTGAGGCAAAATTAACAAGAATGGAAGCAATGCTAATAGTCAAATACAACACAGCATTCCATGGGTTAAATGAAATGTCAGAAATGTATAAACTATAAATTCTCCACAGTTGCTTTTCAACATCAGCCAGTACACCAGCGTGCCAAACTCATCAAATAAACAAGACATCTAGCTCTGCCATGCCAACCTTACACCAACTCAGGCCATCTTGGACTGACCACCCTGTCCAACACACAATCACCCGGAATATTGTTCTAACCATGGACGCAAATGCAATTAACCATTGGACTGACTATTCTGTCCAACAAACATTAAGACACACAACCGCCCTGAATAGTGTTCTAAACCTTGGACGCCACCCGAGATCATACCCATATATGCTCACATTGAAATCAACCCTCCGCACACATGATGACACATTCAACTTGGAATGTCCACTTTGAAGCCACGCTCTCTCTGGCTTCCACCTCCAATTTCGCACTACCATGGCGCACCGGACCTTGAGCTAATTTAAATATGCGTATCCCGAGAATACTCAAGTCATGTACATAGTCTGAGTGTCTTAAATTAAAAACCACGTAGCGCCTTTGAAAAAGAAATAGTAAAATAACATAAGAAATTTGAGCGCTAATCAACAAGCCTCGTAGCCCTTTAAATAGACGTAAACAGCAAACATCAGGCATCCTCCCACACTCCCGGGATCCTTTGCGGACCCGGAAGAGCTGCGCCAGACAGACGACGAACGAGAGGAAAACGCTGTCCGTACCATTGAGACGACCGGCAAAAAGGAACGCTGTTTGGCACTGGGACAATTACGATAAGGTAGGATCCGTTTCAGCAACGTGGCGTACCCGCCACGCAACCGCCCATATACAATTTTCCTGGTTTTAAGACAAAGTCTGTTTTCTCGGTTTCCTGCAGACTTAAACTTCACGCGCAGGCAACGCGTCCAAACGAGACTGAGTATTTAAACCATTTTGGACAAGATTCACGGACCTACGGCTGCACAGTTGAGAACACATTCTCTCCTTCCAGCCACACGTTACTTGCAGACAATTAGTCAGACTCCCGCAATACTTACAATACCTTTCCGTCTTTCTCGCAAACAGCCAGATTACAACATCTCCTTTCAACACGGAGCCCGGACCCACTCATGTAAGCATGATTTGAACATCTGGGTTATGAGTGTGGTGTAACATGGCTTTATATTTATATCTATAGAGTGTGATGAGATTTATCACCATTTTTTCAGATGTTTTGGTGTCAAGGCAACTTTATCCATACTTCTGGTCCTCAAGTGACTGAGAGGTAAGAGACTTTAGCTAGTAGTAGGGGTAGTCAGTGTGGCCACAACAAATAGTATACCAATACGTTTCCCCTTCTCTCTCCACAGACCTTGGTCCTGACGAGAACTCATCCATCTATATGAGTTCGAAACGCGTAGACATTTTCAAGCCTTAAAAAACCAAAAAAACTGTGATACTCATTTGTGAAACGTTTTTGAAAAATATGATTGCTTTCAAGGCTTCTTTGTAAATCAAAGTTATTGCATTGTAGATACAATTTATATGTTCTTTGTCGTGTGTGTATATATGTAAATAGCGTGGTTTGTGAGTGGTATGATTGAATGTATGTAGTATATGTTGTCCAAAAAAGTTCAAAACTTTCTATTTCTTGAAAAAAAATTGTTTTCTTGTTTGAATAGGAAATCCTTTGTTGTTGTACATAAGGTCTTAAAAAAAATGTTCGTTTGAAATTTCTAAATGGGTGAGATCTAAATATAAAATAAATATTTCTCTAAATAAAAGAACCCAATTGAAAAGGACACAAATTGGTCAATTGCAACATTTATTTCATGGTCAGATGTTCAAATCAAAATAAGAAAGTTAGTGATTGGCAGCACCTGCAATCTCCGTTGTTGTTTAGTAGCTTGTGGCAAGCAGTGCTGTTGGGAGCCCGAACCCAGTAGCTTTTTGTTTAAGGAGCTAAGATGGTAGGCTAGTACCATTTTATCTTTAGAGGAAGATGGTGAGGGCTGGTGTTCTAATGAAATTGTTTGGGCTGTGTTCTACTATCATGATCACCAGTCTACCTATTTTAGTGCTTCTGATGTGCTTTTCCCTCACTGGCATACCAGGTAGCGGACTGGTGTAGCTCCACACACTTAGGGACATATTTATTCACAAAATGCAGCAAGCCACCTTGCTGCAATGTGCTGCATGAAAGAGCAGTAATGCGCCATATTTACCCATATACAGTGCATTTCTGTCCTTTCCTGGTACTAGGACACTTTTGACTACCTAGCCCCAATACAGACACCCTTGCGTCATGGTGCAAGGGTGCCAGCATTGAAGGCAGGATTGTTTTTTGGCAGGATCTTACACATTCCAGCAGAGAAACTATCTTCAGAGGTGTCTACCTCGTTCTAAGTGTGCTGCAGAATGTAGAAAATGAAACCTGGTTTGTCCTTACTGTAGCATTACAACGGTACGATAGAGAATATAGCAGGTGACAGTAGACTAGAACAGTGCCACAATGTAGCCTAACAAATGGTAAAGTATTGAAAGTATAACTAGTACTTGCGTTGAATTTCTTTGACATTGGCTACTACTACAAGAAATAGTACTGAAGCTGAGTAAGTCTAGAATATATCCTCGGATTCCTTCACCAGCGTGTTGCTATGACCTTATCCTCCCCAGCAAGTGTGTGGAATTATTGATGTCATTTAGTCACACATCAAGCAAATCCACACAGCCCGGGGGAAGAGGGTTAGGGTTTGGAAAATGGATGGGAATGGGGGTTTCTTTTTGGGTAGGTTTTGTTGAGAGAAGAAAAAAAAAGCACAGCATGGACAAACAATAATTGAAGATAAAGAAATCTTTGGGTACAAAGCTAACCATAAATCTTTTAAGTGACATAAAGGAAGTGCATGCACTACTGCATGCATTGTTACTGAAAAGTAAGTAGTACTAGAATGCGACAGTACAGGGCTGCAGCGTTTTCACTTGCCTATCTCTGCACTCAGAGAAACACTTCTTACATTAAATTAGGTTTAAAAAATAGCCAAAGTAAAACCTATAGAATGGCTGTAGGGATCAATTTAGAAGCAGAGAGAGATCCAAGAAATGCAGTCACACTCATAGAAGAAAACAATGGATACTGTATCTGTATGTTGCTGTAGTTGTCCTGTTGAATTTGGTAAGTAAGTTGCATGCAGCAAACAATTCCTCTTATTAGCGGCACTCCTCCATTCCAGCTGACGCTTCGTCCATCAATGTTGGTGACCAGAAGACACCCTGTCCACTGCCTGCCTGGCGGATGCTGAATTGCGGCTCGCTAATGTAAAGCCTGACTCCATCCTTTTTTCCCCATTGCACAGACTGAAACCCGGCCTGTAATTATTGAACGAAAAACAGGAAGTGATATTAGAACACCACTGATAAATAAATATAAGGTATGTACGCTGTGTAGTGCAAAAAGTCACACTTTGAGTTTCCTAATAGACAGTACAATATTTTTGAAAGTGCGTACTCTGTCTGAGTCATCTTTTGAAGGATAAATAAGTATGGGCCAATTAATTTAGCGGATCTTTCCCCTCAAGCTAGGTGTACTGTAAACTGTGTTTTAGAACAAAATTAGATCTTCCCAGCAGTGCTCCCACCCAGACCCTTACTAAAGCCAGTCGCAAAAATGTAGAAGACCCCCAATCAGATCTCAAAAAACGAGGCCTAGCAGAAAACTGGTGACAAAACGTACTTTGAAAGTAAAAGTAGGCCCAAATACCCCCTTACCCACCGTGGATTGTATTCAAACCACTTGCAAGCAAGCAAAAGTATCCATAGCCAGCATCGCTCCAAGACTCGAAACCCCCCCCAACCCAAACACATGCAATAGAAATACTGCTAATCCTAACGAGCCCTAAGTTAAGAATAGTGGCAAAGGCTTTTCTTTAACTATGCCAAATCCCCCCTTTCCCACCATGGATTTTATTCAAATGACTTGCAACCAAAATTACACATTCCCACGAGTGCTCTATGACCCCAGAACTCAGTTGCAAAAATCTAGAACACCCTGAAACACATGCAATCCTGCTGCTAGGGCTAACCCTAACGAACCCTAAGTTACAAAAAGTGCCAAAAGGCTTTTCCTTATGGATTTTGTCCAAACCACTTCTATCCGGTATTAGACCTTCCCAGGAATGCCCCAAGACCCGCCAACCCACCTGCAAAAAAGCACAACACCCCCAAACAGCCAAAAAGGAAAATCTCATACTTACAATATTTCTCGGCCTTCGGTCCAAACGCGCTGTGCAGCTAGATCATAACTCCCGTTTTCCACCACGGATTTCCTGTAAAGCAAAAGCAATCAAGATTAGACTGTCCCAGCAGTGCTCCCAGACCCCAAAACTCACCCACAAACACCCGGAACCCCCCAAAGAGCACCTCGAAGGCAAGCAAGTCAGCAAAAACGCAAAAATAAATTCGCCTCCGATTTGGTCCAAACCACTTGTATCCGGTATTAGAGCTTCACAGCAATGGCCCCTAAGCAGTCAACCCAGGCGAAAACTAGTAGAAGACCCCCAAACAGCCAAAAAGCAAAAGTACAAAAATGGGGACTTAGTCATTTTCTTGGCAGCTAGGCCCTAACTCCCCTCTGCCACCATGGATTTGCTTCAAACCTCTTGCAATCTAAAGTATCCATAGCCAGCAGTGCTCCCAGACCCCGAAACCCACCCACAAACACCAGGAAGCCCCCCAAACAGATAGAGGAGCATGTTCTTGTGAACTTGTGAACCTGAGGAATGCAGACCGCGGCACCTTCAAATCAATAATCAAACAAGTGAAGACAGTTCTGCTGATGGGCTTGTTTTTGTGATTAGGTGATTAAAGTTTGAATTAAATTAACTGTGCAAAACAAAGAAAGACAGACACACAGGAATAAAAGTGAATAAGGACGAAAAAGAAAGTTATTGATTCATTATCTCATTTTCAGGGCTCGGTGTCAGGGAATAAGAATAAGAGTTCGTCATCATACTCTGCGGATTCAGGCAGGGTGAGGTCAGTGTCACCGAACAGAGAACAAATTCCCTGATCTACATTGCTGTCCTCCTCGTCTTCATGTGGAGTGCTTTCTCGTACTTTGTAATCTGGTGGTATGAGGTGCTGATTCATCTTGATCATTGTTAACCTCTCCACATTTTTGGGCGAGAGGCGGCTCCGTTTGGAAGTAACAATGCCACCAGCAGCACTGAAAACACGTTCAGAAGACACGCTTGCGAGTGGGCAAGACAAGTAGTTTATAGCCAGGTTGGAGAGCTATGCCCACAATTCTTTTTTCCCATGCCAATATGCCAATGGGTCAGCATTAACATAGACCTCTGTTGAGTCATTCAGATAGTCCTGCACCATCGACTCAAGGTCCTCCAAGGTTCCTCCACTTTGCTTACTTTTTGCTGTGACCTTTTGAGAACCAAACCCAAGCAGAGTTAGCCAATCCTCTTCTGCATCCCATGTTACTGTTGTGTCTGGTGCAGATGATCCGGTTGCCGGTGTCTTTAACGGCTGAGAGGTCACTTGTGCCACAGCCACAGGTGCAGAAGTGGATTGTTTTGACTGGGGATGGCCTGCTGATGCTGATGTACTGACTTTTCCTTCAATTTGCTGCCGTTCTCTTTCAAAACTCTTGACTGACAAGGCTAGCCAATGTTTGTACTTTGTAACATCTTCATCAGCAAAAGGAAAGAATGCTCGGCCTGCCAGCTCCTTTTTGTAGCGTGGATCCAGAATAGTAGCACAAATGTAATGCTGTTCTGAGTGGATCATTTTAAGACGTTCATCACCACGTAGGCACTCTAATAATTTCTCCGCCAAAACAAAAGGGTCTTGGTTTTTTTCATCTTTTTGAAACATAGAAGACACCGCCTTCAGTTGGTGCTCCAGCATGCGCAACAATGGGATAGCTTTTCCCAAATTACAGTCCTCCTTGCTGACTGCACGCGTGAAGACCTCAAAAGGACGAAGCATGTCTGTCAGGCTTTTAACTAGGTCCCATTGCGCCGCATCTAGCCTCAGGTCCTTCTGAGCTGAACCCAGTGTTAAGAAATAGTGATCAAGTACCGTATACTGCTCATACAGACGCTCAAGCATGTAGAAGGTTGAGTTCCTACGTGTTGGCACTTCCTGGATGAGTGCTTTCACTGGCATTCAACGTTCATGTAGCAGGCTCCTCAGATGCTTCCGGGCCTTAAAAGAATGGCTGAAATGGTTGCACGCTGGACTGTCTTCATCACTCAAGAATTTTTTAACAACCATGTTTATACAGTGCGCCAAACACAGCACTCTCCTTGGCCTTAACTACATTGGCGCCATTATCCGTGGAAACATAACCAATCTGGTGTTTTTTTGGGGACAGCCAGTGAAAGACCTTTGTGTTAAACTCATTCAAAATGTTTTCTGCTGTGTGACGTTTCTCCAAGCCAAACATGGCCAGTCTTGCATGTTTCCGAGTAGCTTTAAAAACTTGGTCCGGGTCAACACCTGCGTTTAGCTTTGCTTTACCCCCTGAAAAAGAGACCCAGTGTGCAGTGATGCACATGTAATCAGCGCCTGCGTCACTGGTCCACATGTCTGTTGTCAGATGTATAGTGTGAACAGCACTCTTCTGCAAAGCTGCCCCAATCACCTCCAGCACATCTTCATGTATTGCTGGAACCGCAACTCTGGCAAAATAGAACCGGCTAGGAACCTTCCATTTAGGGCAGAGCGCTGCCACTAATTCTAGAAAACCAACCCCTTCTACAAAAGAAAAAGGGAGAAGGTCCAGAGCTAGCATTTTAGCCAGCTTAGTGTTATACAGACTCGTCAGTCGGTGGTTGCGTTCATATGGCGCGTCTGAAAACAACATGGTTCTAATGTTGCCCTGGACCAAACATTTACGGGCTGATGATGATGACTTCTTTGACCCAGTTACGCCTGCTGATGAACTTTTTCGCATTGGTGTCTCACTCTCTCCCACACTCTTAGTGTGGCTCACATGGGGTGTGCTGCTGACAGGGGTACTGGGTGTAAGTGAAGTGTTTGACACGTCTTCTTCCTCCTCGTCATCATCAGATGAAACATCAACGTTTTCTTGACTTGCAATTCGGGCTTCCTTGATCTTCTTTAGGTGCGCAAACCATTGGACAGCATGCTGTCTCCTAAGATGACCTCTCTGGCCTCCGGTACCATAGTTGGTACCAAACTTACCACGACTAACTGCAAGCTTACAAGTGCTACAAATGGCGAAGTTTTCCTTTTTTGGGCAAACACTAAAGAAGTCCCAAACTGCGGACTTGAAATGTCTGTGGGGGCCGGAGGAGGTGGCGATACTGGTGCTGGTGGTCATGCTGCTAATGCCAGATGAAGTGGAGGATGTGGATTGCCGAACTTTAGTACGTTGTGCACTTTCACCACCACTAATTGAGGTCGAGGTGGATGGAGGTCCCTTCTGGCGAGGAAGAAATATGGAAGCGGTACGTGTTGGTGTACTAGTTAACTCCAATGATTGTGGTGTTTCCATTGCCTCCTCGTCGACAACATCATCATCACGCTCAGCAGCTTCTCGGGCTAGGGTCAAAATGTCTGTTTGCAGCATGCCCGCTGGGGCTGCAGTGACCTTTATGATGACTGGGTTGTCGTCGTGAGAGTCTTCATCAGCAGCAGTATCGGCCACTTCTTGTTGAGCCTCATCACACTCCAGTATGAGACTTTGGTTGCGCTTCCTTTTACGCTTAACTACCTTTGTCAGATCATGGTGTGCCTCACTCTCAGATGGCAGTGGTGCTGGTTCCCAATTTTGATCCGTATCATCAGAAGGAGGTGTGCTTGAAGAAAATGTAGATACCACCCTTGATCTCTTCCTTGCTAGGGGTGTGGAAGATAATGAATGATCATCAGGAGGAGTGGCTTCCTCAAATGATACCTCGCCTTGATTGTCGATTTCCTTATGTGCCCCTACTTCGGGAGGAACAACTATTGTGGGCACACCCTCCATGCACCTCTGCTTGCGCATCTCCTTGCGCTGCCTCTACTTCCACTTGTACTTGGGCTTGTACTTGCACATGTGGTTGTTGTTGTGGCTGTGGTTGTTCAACACTCGTCAGATGAGTTACAACAACCTGTGTTGATTGAGGGATGCTGCTACTTTCTTGCGATGAGCCAACCTCACTGGTCGATGGTGATTGAACAACTAGACTGGCTGCCTCTAAAGCACTCAAGGGCTTGGACTTAAGTTGGCGTGGTGGTGGTGGCACTGAGCCCAATGGAGCAGGGGTGCTGCTCCCAGCTTGGTCCCCAGCAGATCCCGCTGCTGCTGCAGGCGTACTTTTTTTTATACTCCCAAAAAATGTGGCGTGCGGCACACCAGTCTCCTTGGTAACTTGCTTCTTCTGCTCCTTACTGGCAACTTTCTTGCTAGAGGAGCTATGGGGAACTTTTTTTGGGGCCATCTTCTTCAGAGGTCAGAACAGCAGGCCGCAGTTGCACGAGTTGCAGAGTTGTCGAGTTGTCTGTGGCCAGACGTGACGTCGCGTGACGTTATGCTGCACACACACACCGCTGCAGGACTTCTTCCTGGCACTGGTGGTTCTCTTGAGTCTTGTGCACCAAAAAGCAATGGAAGACAGAGGAACATCAGTTCAGTTATACACCCCAAAAAATTGAAAAACACAGAAAAATCAGCACAATCCCATGCCCTCTATGATGTTTAAATTCAAGACACCCCACAGAAAGACTAGGCCCATGCACCACTGACTGCCCCTGGTGAAAAGGCCACAACAACAGCCCAAAAAAACGAAAATCACAGAAATATCAGCACAATCCCAAGCCCTCCATGATGTTTAAATTCAAGACACCCCACAGAAAGACTAGGCCCATGCACCACTCACTACCCCTGGGCATAAAGGTTGAAAGCTAGGCAAAATGGTTACAGACCTAAGAACACTGCCTGCATTCAAAATTGCCCCCTGCCTCCCAGCACATGGCCTGCCTGTAGCAGCACTCAAAATGGCCCCCACCCACATGGCCTGTCCCCATGAACACCCCAAAAAATCGAAAAACACTGAAAAATCAGCACAATCCCATGCCATCCATGATGTTTAAATTCAAGACACCCCACAGAAAGACTAGGGCAAGGCACCACTCACTACCCCTGGGCATATTGGTTGAAACCTAGGCAAAATGGTTGCAGACCTAAGAACACTGCCTGCGTTCAAAATGGCCCCCTGCCTCCCAGCACATGGCCTGCCTGTAGCAGCACTCAAAATGGCCCCCACCCACATGGCCTGTCCCCATGAACACCCCAAAAAATCGAAAAACACTGAAAAATCAGCACAATCCCATGCCATCCAGGCCCTCAATTATGTTTCAATTCAGGACACCCCACAGAAAGACTAGGCCCATGCACCACTCACTAGCCCTGGTGAAAAGGCCACACCAACAGCCCAAAAAAACGAAAATCACAGAAAAATCAGCACAATCCCAAGCCCTCCATGATGTTTAAATTCAAGACACCCCACCGAAAGACTAGGCCCATGCACCACTCATTACCCCTGGGCATAAAGGTTGAACGCTAGGCAAAATGGTTGCAGACCTAAGAACAATGCCTGCATTCAAAATGGCCCCTGCCTCCCAGCACACGGCCTGCCTGTAGCAGCACTCAAAATGGCCCCCACCCACATGGCCTGTCGCCATGAACGCCCCAAAAAATTGCAAAACACTGAAAAATCAGCACAATCCAATGCCATCCAGGCCCTCCATGATGTTTAAATTCAAGACACCCGACAGAAAGACTAGGCCCATGCACCACTCACTACCCCTGGTGAAAAGGCCACAACAACAGCCCAAAAAACCGAAAATCACAGAAAAATCAGCACAATCCCAAGCCCTCCATGATGTTTAAGTTCAAGACACCCCACAGAAAGACTAGGCCCATGCACCACTCACTACCCCTGGGCATAAAGTTTGAAAGCTAGGCAAAATGGTTGCAGACCTAAGAACACTGCCTGCATTCAAAATGGCCCCCTGCCTCCCAGCACATGGCCTGCCTGTAGCAGCACTCAAAATGGCCCCCACCCACATGGCCTGTCCCCATGAACACCCCAAAAAATTGCAAAACACTGAAAAATCAGCACAATCCAATGCCATCCAGGCACTCCATGATGTTTAATTTCAAGACACCCCACAGAAAGACTAGGCCCATGCACCACTCACTACCCCTGGTGAAAAGGCCACAACAACAGCCCAGAAAAACGAAAATCACAGAAAAATCAGCACAATCCCGAGCCCTCCATGATGTTTAAATTCAAGACACCCCACAGAAAGACTAGGCCCATGCACCACTCACTACCCCTGGGCATAAAGGTTGAAAGCTAGGCAAAATGGTTGCAGACCTAAGAATACTGCCTGCATTCAAAATGGCCCCCTGCCTCCATGCACATGGCCTGCCTGTGGCAGCACTCAAAATGGCCCCCACCCACATGGCCTGTCCTCATGAACACCCTAAAAAATCAAAAAACACTGAAAAATCAGCACAATCCCATGCAATCCAGGCCCTCCATGATGTTTAAATTCAAGACACCCCACAGAAAGACTAGGCCAATGCACCACTCACTACCCCTGGTGAAAAGGCCACAACAACAGCCCAAAAAAACGAAAATTACAGAAAAATCTGCATAATCCCAAGCCCTCCATGATGTTTAAATTCCAGACACCCCACAGAAAGACTAGGCCCAGGCACCACTCACTACCCCGGGCATAAAGGTTGAAAGCTAGGCAAAATTGTTGCAGACCTAAGAACACTGCCTGCATTCAAAATTGCCCCCTGCCTCCCAGCACATGGGCTGCCTGTAGCAGCACTGAAAATGCCCCCCCCCCCCAACATGGCCTGTCCCCATGAACACCCCAAAAAATCGAAAAACACAGACAAATCAGCACAATCCCATGCCATCCAGGCTCTCCATGATGTTTAAATTCAAGACACCCCACAGAAAGACTAGGCCCATGCACCACTCACTACCCCTGGTGAAAAGGCCACAACAACAGCCCAAAAAATCGAAAAACACAGAAAAATCAGCACAATCCCATGCCATCCAGGCCCTCCATGATGTTTAAATTCAAGACGCCCCACAGAAAGACTAGGCCCATGCACCACTCACTACCCCTGGTGAAAAGGCCACAACAGGCCAAAAATCACAGAAAAATGAGCACAATCCCAAGCCATCCTGGCCCTCCATGATGTTTTTATTAAAGAGACCCCACAGAAAGACTCAGTCCACCCACCACTGAGTACCCCTGGGCAAAAGGCCCCAACAACAGCCCAAAAGTCGAAAATTCCAAAAATGTAGTTGCAGCAACTGTAATGCCCCAAACAAACTTACTTGCGAAATTTCTAATCCAAAAGTGATCCAAAAAAAGTCAAAAAGGCCTCAAATCCAAATATCCAGCAGCATCCACAAAAAGTAATCCTTCCAGCTCCAGATCGAAACAAAAAGTGACCAGGAGATGGACAAAGCACTGGGAGGAGCCTGCTGGACAGGAACAGGAAGTTGGAGACTGTGGGGCACTTCCTTCCTCCCACCCCCCCTCCCCAAAATGGACTCCTTGCAAAAAAGTGCAGGCAAATGTCAACCTGAGGAGTTATTCTGATAAAAATCATCATTTTCAGAAGGTTTATGCTGCTTGCTGGTGGATTTCCTGTGCAGAATTGCTAACTTTGTATTTTCGCGAGATTGTTGCTGCCCGCCGCATCTACGTGTTCGCAATTGCGAACTCACCCGATACGTGATCACGGCGTACTCGCATTGACAAACTCTCGCTGTGTAAGGTGGCAAGCCGCGATGACGTAATCGCGGTCGCCAAACTCCCGCGGGATCCCGCGGCAAGATCCTAAATGGCTCAGCATTCGCAAAATATCGAGAAAAACAACTCGGCAAACGCTGAATGATGGTAAGTGAACGCCGCACGCAGCAAAATTGTATCACCACGAAAAAAAATCCGCTGCGTGCGAATTTGCGGATTTTGCGGGAAATTCGCGAATCTCGCGGATTGCGAATTTACCGAAAATCCGCAAAATCCACGAGCCGAACGGATTTTCCGCCCATGCTTAGTAGTGGTGATGCAGATGAAGCTACTTGAGCCTTTTACAAAGTCTTTGGCAGTTGGCTCCCGGCTCCCATCTTTGCACTTTGTAGGTGACTCCCCCAATGGTTTTCATCATTGCCATTTTTAGGCACACAATATGGCTTCTCTGTTAAAATTCTGGCACAACCTTGCCAGAGCCCTTCTTTACTGAATAAAGTCATGGCTGGCTGAGTTCTACAACAACTTATGTGTAGGTTTTGCCCCTGAGCAAGTAGGCATGTGCCTTATTGCTCCTTATTTATGTACGGGAACGACACGCCATGCCACACTGAAACTGCAGGCTTAGGATGATGGACTACGCGATGTAATACATGCAGTGGCCAAGACTGGTATTTGATATTGATACCTTCTGAACCTGTTCTCTAAAGTTACTACTTCCCGTGCATCTACAACGTGACGCAAACGCTAATTGTTACTGCAAGCCTTCGTCTTGGATTACACTCCATCAACCTACTTTTTATCCATTAGAGGTTTCTTTCTGAATGATAGTGTTTTTTCTACCACTGTGGCGCCGATCCTTGCCTGTGGATGTATTTAGTTGGAATCGCAGAGCGTGGGATCAGTGTGACAGCAATTGCAGCCTATTCACAGTCGTCACAAGCTGCTCAAACGTAACTTGATTTTTTACAATTTCAAGGACCTTTTGGATGAAGACAGGCCTTATTATTTCTTATCGTTCTGCCTATGATCGAATTAGCGACATCATAATTCATATTTACTGTTTTGGGAACCACGTTTAGGCCGATTGCTATCTTCTGCGTCCTGAGGAAGCTCTCAGTGAGGGAGTGAAACGCGTTGGCTGATACTGTGATTTGATTGATTTTATAAGCGAAATAATTGTTCTAATAAAGAAGTGACTTTTCCATACAACTTTGGTCTACTAGACTTTGTAAGTTGTGCACCCTCATTGTAGTTTAACTTCCTTATTGCTCCTAATTTAAACTGCAATATTTTCATTTTCATTTGGCCATTGCCATGGGATCTCTGGCAGGTGAGCTATATGTTTTTGTATTGCTCTGAAGCAGAGTGCCAGACTCCAATGGATAGGTAGGGATTCAACCAAAGTATGCCCAGAACTTTGCTTGGGGTCAGATGACTACCTGTCCCAAAAGTTTTTTGCCCAAGAGGAGGGACTGCCAGGATTTTCCTGCGCCGCCGCACTTATAGCGCTTGGTCTTCTCCCATGGCACGGGACGCCCAGGACTGTGTTTGCGTGCAGAGGAGCTAGATGTCCCAGAAGTATTTTGCCCAGGTGGAGGGGGTGCCATCACTTTCCCAACCCACTGCATTTATAGCGTTTGGTCTTCTCCAGTGGCACAGATTACCCAGGTCTATGTTTTGGGGTAGAGGGACTACCTCTCCCTAAAGACTTTTACCCAGGAGGAGAGGTGGCTGGGATGGGCAACCCCTTTGACTCCATGTACAAATCCCTCTCATTTATTTATTACTAGGCACTGTAAAATCTCTGAATAAGCTCACGGAGGCCTCAAACTCATTAAAGCAAGTTTTAAAGCACACTATCACCATGACCTTGAAACTCAGTACTCCTGGTGCTGGAGAGATAAAGCTGACTATGGGCCAAAATCAGTGTGTTCATGACAAAACCAAGCCTCTGATTGTAAGTAGACCAGGTTCAGCAAAAATACCACAATGGCCATCGACCAGTTTATGCCAAATGGCGCTAATCCAAGGTCAGTCGGTCCTTTCTAGCCCAGCATTTCCTTTACATTGGCAGACAAATCCCTCATATCAAGCAGTCCATACAGTCAGCATGACTAAAGTCCTGAAATCGCCTTCTGATTCACATAAGGGCAGTGACTTATTGAAAAACAAAATACTCCACTGGATCAGGCATGTGAGAAATTGCCGGTCAATTTTTTACTCCGACATCCTCTCTGTCAAACGTCTTACATGGTTGGCTGGTCTATTGGACTCAATTGAAATAAACTTAATTTCCCCTGACTTGGTAAATGGCCTGATTTCCTTGGATGCCCATGCCTTACCTACTAATGGTTCATTAATATGTCTCAAGATTAACCGACCGTCCTCTGAAACATCTAACTCTAAGTGGGAGGTCAGACTTGAAAAGGTGGAATCTCGGAGCATTGAGTGCCCAACTTGTGAATATCCCTCTCCTTCTTGTGTCCTTCACCTTTGCTACCTCTGCTACTTACCAGTCCAGAGAGACTGCAACGTCTTTGCCGGTCCTTGCTGCCGGGGAAGCCAGGAAGAGTCGCGGGCAGCGGGGAACTTCAAATTCCAGCGTCCCCTGCGCGGCGCGTGTTACCAACCCCATAGAGAAGCGCCAGGAGGCGCTTAAAGATGCCTGAGGGCTCCCGCAGCGCGGGTCCCTCTCCTTCTTGTGTCCTTCACCTTTGCTATCTCTGCTACTTACCAGGAACAATCCAGGGAGACTGCAACGTCTTTGCCGGTCATTGCTGCGGGGGAAGCCAGGAAGAGTCGCGGCCAGTTGAGGACTTCAAATCCCAGCGTCTCCTGCGTGGCGCGTGTTACCAACGCCATACAGAAGCGCCAGTAGGCGCTTAAAGACGCCTGAGGGCTCCCGCAGCGCGGGATGCGCACGGGCTGCACGGGCGCTGCCCAGGTGAAGCCCGAGCAAAGGGCGGGCCCACCCGGGCGGGCCCACCCGCGCCCGTCATAGCCCGACTGCGCCCGTCATAGCCCGACAGAGATTGGACTGGGCTACCCCTCTGACATTTGGACATGGGTAGCCCTATGGCTGCGTGGTAAGCTTCAATTATTAGTGTGGTCGGACTTCCTGTATTTTTTAAGTGCTTGGTATATTCCTTGTTCATTCTCCATTTACAAAGGGAAGAATCATGAGTAAACACAAGGGGCCTGCTGCCACCCTAGATGCTTTTATCATCAGGGCAGAATCTCTATTAAATCATGAGATTCAAATTGCCGAAAGGAGTCTATCTCTTGAACCAACACACACACAAATGTGCTCACCTAGGCTTTCAGGTACTCCGCATCTATCCCCACTGGTATCCATAGAAACTGGTTAACTGTTCTAATACATCTGTTTCTACAGGGACAAATGATACAATCAATTTGACAGTGGGAACTAGATCAAGAAAGCAAAATCAGATACTGGGGAAAAAAGGAGATGAGAAGTGTGTAAAAAAGAAAGTTTTAGCTCCAAGGAAATCTAGGGATAGGGCTGCAGGGGTTTAGGCACAAGGAGGGAAAATAAAATCCTGCTTCGGTTCGTCATCATTAGACAGGGCCTAATGATGATTAAAATTACCCTGCCCTACCTAATTATTACGGGGATCTTGAGTAAAATATTAAGAGATCACTCGAATCTGCCAAGAAAGCCTTACTATCCGATTTAGTGGGCCATATTTGCCTGGCTCTAAGGCCCTTAGAAGAAAAGTTGGGCCTATTGCAAAATTCTATAGGACTATTGAGTAAAGGTAGTTTCCCCCCTAGTGACTGTACTCAGAAGAGAGTGATGGAAAAGAAGGATGGAGATTCACTAAAACTAAGTGTACAAGGCGCCAATAGGCCTACACCGCTTGAGCCAGAGATAAGTATATGTCGTGGTATGACCAGGAATAGCTTGAGATCACACAATAAGTCCACAGGAGACAATAGAGCGGCAACAATGGTGGCTGAGATAGGACCCAGTACTGAACCACAACGTAATGCAGGAGGTTCTTTACTTTGCGATCCAGCTTGTGATAGACCAGGAACCATATTGATAAACCAATACTATACAGCCCCAAAGGTACAGATCTAATTCGCAATAATGACGTCCTCAATTTACCACCCGCCTCATGCCCGTATGCTTTAGTTTTAGCAGGGGTACCGGCACTCAGGAGGAACCAGAATGAGAATTGGATGAATCTGAAAAATAAGGTGATAGATTGGCTAGTAAAATTTAGGCAACTCAATCCAATGAGGGCAGCAGATATCCTAATGGTAGGCAGGGTGGTACAATCTAGGAAGAATATTAGAGGGGACAGTGTGGTGGTAAATTTTAGACAGCCACAGATGACCAGGGCCATTTTATCCACCAAAGAGATATTTACCTTGGGGAATACTAGTATCAGTGTGTTACCGTTGGGATATTTTTACAGACCGATGGAGAGAGGTAATGCAAATGGTGTTGATCCAATGGCCCCTTTGAACAATAGCTTTGAGGTTTTATCAACCCTCGAGGATGTGGATTGACATCTAAAGTTTGCATATTGTAGGTTGGAACCACCAACAGTGCCTAGGGAAGATGATTGTCTGGACAGGGGTTTTGTCCCTGAGACACTGATGGTGGAGATCCACCAGCCTTATCAGCTAAGGGACTCAATGGATGAAGTAATTATCCCAGCAGAGACAGTAGAAGGTCCTCGGGAACCACAGGTGGCAGACATAGAGGTGCTCCCAACCGACACGATAGATACAAATGATTCATCTATAACAACTAGGACTATAGGAGATGACTTAATGCGGCTTAGGGTCTCTAGCGACATACCGAATCTGCGTGTTACATCCTAGAATATTGCAGGTTTAAGGAGGAATAAGGTTGACCCATCTTGGAATGCATATATAGAGGTTAGTGATGTGATACTTCTACAGGAGGCCTGGCTTTTAGAAATACCTCACAGAGTTGGTTTTAAAACATTTTAATGTGGGGGTAAGTACCTCAGTGAGAGGAAGACCGTCGGGGGGCTTGGTGATTTGGATTCTGGTATTCCTGGAGATTAACATTGATCCACTAAATGTACCATCCCAAGATATGTTGGGCCTGAAATTAGTTGTAAAGAATGGTGGGGTCTTATTTTTATTTAATATCTATAATAGACCTGGCCCTGCACATCGCAAGTCGGCAGTAATAAGCCAGCTAGACCTCCTCTTTGATACACTAGGATACAGACCAAATATCATAGTTGGAGGTGACTTTAACTGTAATTTGAACCTGTATCGGGATTAGGTAATTTGCTGGAGGTTGAAGACCTCACGTATAATATCCCAGAGATAGAAAGTAACAAAGAGGTAAAGTGTACAGTATCGGTGACTCAACTATTAAGGCTTATAATGGCCCATAGTTTGAGAGCCTGTAATGGGCGCCTTCCCTCTGATAGACCAAATGTCTATATGTTTAGTAGAGGTCAATCGCATAGAAATATAGACTATATTTTAGTGACATTGGGTTTTTGGAGCCATTTGGTTGATTTCAAAATAGATGCCAGAACTGAGAGTGACCATTGACCCTTGAGTTTGATGGTATTATCAGAATTCTTTTTTCTTCCCAAACTGGTTCTAATGAGACCGGCACCAAGGATGATGAAATTATATTAAGGAAAAATAATCGAGCTGTAAAATGGCCACATATTCTAGGGAATACCAATGCAATGGTTAGTATTTATTCTATTTATGTAGATACCATTGCACCTTTTATAGAACATCCAACAGGCCAAATTAAGATGACAGACCTGCATGGTACGCAGGTAAATGCCTTAGGACCAGTACTAAGTAAAATACCCAAAGAAGGGAATGCAAGAGCATCAGACAAGACTGGCTTTGGTAATCCCTGGTATAATGGGAATTGCTGAGTGGCCAAGACAGAGCTGATCCAGGCCATCAGGAGTGAAAATATAGATGGAATAAAGGCAAAAAGACATAATTACAAACAGACCCTAGAAGATGCAAAGACGTCATGGGATGAGGCGATTTGGTCAGACCTAATTTGTGCGGCTAAAGCCAAGGACCAGGCAGGTTTTTGGAATTTGATGGCTAAAGGTAATAGGTCGGGAAGAATGCAAAGAGACCTATTCCTCGACGAAAACACATGGGTAAATCATTTTTCTGGCCTCTATTCTGAATCCAATGGCAATGCCTATGTGGTAACAAATGACATGAAGAATACTGCAAAGGCAGCTAAACTGAACTTCACACTAAACGAAACAGTACTAATACTGGAGTCAGTTAAATCAGGCAAAGCACCAGGACCGGATAAAATCCCGGGTGATCTTTTAAAACATGATTTGAGTATTTGGGGACCTTATATTAACCATCTCTGCAATGCGATAGCTGATTTTGAACCAATACCAAATTCGTGGAAGGGGGCGGAAACAGTCACAATTTTTAAGAAGGGAAATCGACATGATCCGGCGAATTATCGCCCCATTAGCTTTATCGACATCCCACAGAAACTATTTGCAAGGCATATATTCTCTAGGCTAACTGCATGGATTGAAGAGGTTGACTTACTCTCAAAATACCAAGCTGGGTTCAGAAAGAAGACTAGCACTATTGATCAAGTCTTCAGATTTTTGTGTCTTTGCTGGAAATATATAACCCTAAGGAAAGGTAGTCTATATATTGCCTTTGTAGACTTGAAGGCTGTGTTCGATTTGGTACCCAGGAGCCGGCTCTGGGATTGTCCGAAAGACCTAGGGGTGCCAATCGAACTGCTTGTCCAAATAATTAGGCTACATGAGGGAAACAATGCTAAAGTGAGATGGGGGCCGAGGGGTGAACTTACCAAGGAAATACCTGTAAGACGGGGAGTACGTCAAGGTTGTGTGCTGGCACCCACCTTGTACGTAAATAATATCCCCTGTTTTTTGGAAGGTTGTGAAAACGATTCCCCTAAGCTGGCTGGTGAAGTAATACCTGCATTACTTTTTGCAGATGATACCATCTCAATCTCGCAAACTCCCAGCGGCCTCCAAAATCTGCTGAATCCCTTCCATTTCTACTGTACTAATAAGGGACTTGAAATACATCCCAACAAGACCAAATATATGTCTATTAATCCCCACAAATCTTTTAAAAAGAATCTAGAGTTAAATTGCCAAAGATTAGAATATGTACACAGTTTTAACTATTTAGGCATCACATTTCATACAAAAATGACCTGGAAGCCACAACTAGAAAAAAATAGAATAGTATTGCTCCAAAATTTTCCTCCCATTATAAAGAAGCAGGGGTTAGTACCTCTAAGGCTGTATCTCCTGCCATTGAGGTTTTTAAATTCAAGGCTCAGTCAGCTGCCTTGTATGGAGCAGAAATATGGGGACCCTATTGTAAACGTCATTTTGAAATTGGAGAAAATAACTTTATCTGTAAATTATTGTCTCTACCTAATAGGACCCCGTTGATTCCGGTAACATTGGATTTGAATCTAATACATACTGATAATCTTGCTGTATTACGCCCCATTTTATTTTGGGTAAGATTCTGGTCAACAGTGTAGCTTGTATACTATAGGTTTACAGAAGATAATGAGTATTGGCCTTTTAGCCGCCATTCCATGGTTCCATCACGTGTCAACCTGGTTCGAAAAAATAGGGTTATCACACTACGGGGAGGAGTCCTCAGATCTGACTATGGCATGTAGTAAGGTTGTTAAGTCATCTTTTTGGACCTATATTAGCAGTAAATTACTACATGATTCCAGTCTAGGATCTCTAACCACGTCACTTCTCTTGTTCAAATACATAGCCCAGTTTGAACCATTTCTAGATGAGGTGTGACCACAAATTGCTAAATCTTTATACCTGAAATTTAGATATTTGGTTTTACAAACAAACAATAATAAATCCAAATGGGGCAGTAATCGTGATGATAAAGATTATGATAAATGCACGTTTTGTAAAAATTTGGCAGAGGTCAAGGAAGATGATGTACATATACTTTTTTTTTGTCCCATATATGACACTCCAAGAAAAACATGGATTAAACCCCTCTGCAACACTTTGAACTTAAGGCACTGTACAGAGGCAGAGCGTCTATTAAGGACAGATACCACGCAATTGGTCGTTTTTTGTGTATCTAGATTCCTGTGTAATGTGATGTTTATTAGAGCCAAAATTGGTTTGAATACTGCTATATGTAACTCTAGTAAACAATTGACATATTTTTTATTTATATTTTACATTTGCAAATAACCCAGTGATTAATTTTTCAACCTCTTGAAATGGTGGAGCTATCGGATGTTATACATTTTGACAAATTGTAATTATGAGGAGTGCGATTGAAAGATTTTAGATCGTTTTTAATGTGATTACTTTTATTGTTTGAAATAATTTTATCAAATTTATTGTATTTATAGATCAATTGGTTTTAATTCTATATTTAGGACGGGCCATGAAAATTGTGATTTCTAACACCCAATCAATGTGACAAAAACAGCTATCGATTAAGTGTATGATGGAAATGTTAACTTTTTTATGCACTTTTATGGTCTAAAAGACCAAAGTAAAGTTATGATTGAATTGAATTGAATTGAATATCACATGTTGTGGAGCACTAGCATCCAGGAAAATGGATTGTCTGAGCTGGACTGACTGCCACATTTCCCTCCCTTTCCTTCCTCTATACATCTTTGTACCCCTGAAGAAGGCTATCCAATCATGCCCTTGGTGTCCAACCAGGGGCAGCTGACAATCTCTAAAGTCAGAAGAAGAAGAAATAATGAATCTGCCTTATTAACAGATGCCAAACAGTCATCGCTGTCTAACTCTGCACACCACATTACATGGAATATCACTTGGCAACCTCCTCTTCTTATTTCTTGTAACATTGCGAAGATGAGGGCAAAAATGGAAGATGAGGACTTGGGATTGTATATTGACAACTTTGGTCTGTGTTTATTTCAGGAGACATGGGTCACCAGTCAAGCAGATAGGCAGGGCTTTACAACACTCATAATATGGTCTAAAATATCACTTGGATGTGACATAAGAAAAATCAATGTTGAATCTCATGATTTACTAGCTTTTAGTATAGTTCCAAAGAATGAGTCTCCATAGTTGGTGATAAACATTTTTAATAGATCTACTTCCATTGTCCAAACAACTCACACTTTAAAAATGTTAAATGCGACTATGGAAGACTTGGCTCTCACACATCGGGTGAATATCGCCAGTGATTTTAATACATGTTTTCAACCCTATACACCCTATTTGGAACTTATCAAGGAAGAGGAAATTCCCCCCCCCCTTAGCACCACATGCAGACCACTCAGAATGAGTGCAGCGCCTCTACAGATTATAGACATAATGGTTTCATGTAGCATAATACCTGGAAATTGGCGATTCTCTTCAGATAGTTGTGAGAAGTCTACCATTGTTAGGGGAATATAGCCACATTGATTTGGTGTTATTGGACCTAAGAATTTGGCATGAGTTTTCAGACATGGCAGTCATTGACAGCCTTGATAGCAACCACATCCCCATCTTGTTGCTCTGGGGCAAGATGTCGAAAAAGGGTTAGAGAGGTTTTAGATGGCAAGACTCCTTAAACCCGGTGATGGTCAGCTAATAATAGGTGCTCTGCAAAATGGGAGGGTTTTTGTTAATCTGAGGAATCGTTATCCAAATTATATCAACTTGTAATTGAAGAATTAAATGTTTTATTCACAATGAACTGTCCCCAGGGCAGATACCGACAGTCCCCAACAATTTCTAAACAAGATTGGGCAATTTTTGTTAAAAACCTGTAAGGGGAAATTGGGTCATGGGACTGTGAAGTGTGATCAGTGGTTTGATGAAGCGTGCAAAAGTGATAAAGGAACCCTTCCTAAAACCTTAAAGTATAAGGAAATAACTTCAATTGTAATGGTTAGACAGGAGTATGTCAGCACTATCAAGGCCAATAAAGCTCAGTGAGAAGAGAGAGTTTGGGACAATTTGTTAGCGGCTGTTAGAGGTAAAGACAGGAAGCGCTTTGGCATTTGGTCACCTAAAACGGGCGTAGTGATCCATCACAACCAGACAGCCATGTTCTCCCTGAGGGGTGGTTTACCACTTTCAGCATCTTTATGATAAGAATAACTCGACTAATGCAATTGTAGAACAGTTGCCAACATCCATTTATAAGCACCAGGGTGAAGGGCAAAGAACATTCTCACTTAAAGAGACCTTGCAGTTATTCAGACTCAGAAAAGTGGCAAAGCCCCCGGCTTAGATAAAATCACAGTAGATCTTTAGTTCAATGAACCCCAGATATAAGTCCTATATATAAATGCCCTGTCAAATACTTTGTTTTCAAGAGCCTCGATTCCAAGCTCCTGGAAAGAAGCCGCAATAATTCCAATTTATAGGAAGAGAGACAGATTGTGGATTTGCTTGCTTTGCCTTACTGGAGTGATGTCATGACATGGGGTTCTGAGAGGAATGTTAGGATGACAGTGGGGCAGTTGGAAGGTGGCTGAGGAGTAGGAAGGGCCTGTTTGGTGTTGCTCTGGTGTTAATATTAGACCCACTTTGATTGCATTTGGAACCTGTGTAGAGTTTTTCTTACCAAGGACACAGCACAGATCTAGGCCGGGCAATTACAGGCCCATAAGTCTGATCAACAATATCCAGCAAGTGTTTAAAAAGCAAATACTAACTAGACTATGGGACTGGATAGCTCACTCCAAGGTGCTATCCCATTTGCAGGTGAGGTTTAGACAAAATATCAGTACTGTGGACCACATTATATGCTTCCTACCATTAAATGGAGGACTGTTGATATTGAGGTTTTTTGTTGCTGACCAATCCGCCTTTGATCTTGTCCCGAACTATGAGAGGTCTTGTCAGGGATTGGGCTCCCAAGAGGCCCGCCGATGCTGATACATAAGTTGTAAAAAATAACTATACAAGAGTCAGGTGGGGCCCTGCTGGTGAATTGACACATGAAATCCAGATACAAAATGAAGTGCATAAGGGGTGCATTCTGGCTCCCACACTCTTCCTTTTGTACATCAATGCATGCATTTTGTATCTCTTCAATTGTAAAAATGATTCCCCCAAGATTACACCTTGCCTACTTTTCGGGAATAACAACTTGATTTTGTCAAAAAGCCTCATAGATCTATCCATACTTCTAGAGAAGTTCTCTCTCTTTTGCAAAGACTATGGTTTGGAAATCAATAACAGTAAAACAAAATGTATGGTGTTTGGTGACTGCAAGAAGAAAATAAAAAAATATATATCCTTTGGACTTGAGGTGTTAGAGAGGGTCCCCAAGTTTGACTATTGCTTTACAGGGGTTCATACACCTGTATGTGATTAATTTATATTCAGTTCATTAAAACAACAAAATACATTACTTTATAAATAATTAGCATTCATAAAATTCAATAAAGTTTTTTCCGTGAGAAATCCATATTATTACGAACATACTCATTTCACTGATAACCTATTTAGAATCAGTTTTCCTTAGTGCTTTAAACAGATGCTAATTGTTAACTCCTTACTGTTTTCATTGCAGATTTTAACCCGTTGTGTGCTTCTGTCGGCCAACGGCCATCGCGGGCACTACATCCGTAGTGCTGCGCACGACTGTTGGCTGAGGCAGCCTCGCCAAACTTGATTAAACCGCTGCATCATGACGTAATTGCTGCTGCGGTTAAGTGGTTAAAACACATGGGAGATGGGAGATAAGATAAAAACAGGTTAATAATATGAAGCCTGATTTCAGCTGTATGAGTTGTAGAATATGAGCACACACGTTTGCTGCTCTCTCAGGGTCAGATTTACAAGCCCCTTGTGACACTACTGCGCTGCCGTTGCGTCTCTTTTGTGATGCAGTGTCAGCGCAAATAATGCCGCAAATTTACAACTTGGCGCATCTAGCAGATGCATCACTTTGTAAAGGCCTGCGTCACATCATACCTGCATCAGGTAAAATGTATGCAGGGTAGCGTTCCCATGCTGGAAAACGTTGTCAAAGTGATTCAGGGATATCTACAATATTTCACTGCGCCACTTCTAGGAAGCCATTTAGTCAAAAGCTTAAGCCTGCTTGAAGCAGGCGTAAGGAGTTACACAGTATAATGAGTATAGGTCTCCCCATGCATTGCTGGAGTTGTGTCGTGCTTGCGACACAACTCTAGTAATGCGTGACTTTTTGGCCAACAGATGCGTCCGAATTTTGGACGCATCTGTCCAGGCTGATGGTGGGGCGGGGCGAGCAGGGAGAGCGGCCAGGTGTCAGGCAGCTCGGGTTACCGGGAGTTCTGGGAGGTGTAGTCCGAAACCCGACACTCGCAGCCCTGCTTACACACAGACACCCACGGGAGCAGTCCTGGTCTCCACGAAGTCAGGCACGGTGCTGCGGGACCCGCGGAGCGGGTTCCGCGAGTTGTGAAGGTGAGGGCTAGGTGAGCCAGCAACAAGAACCGCAGCAAAAGCCAAACGATGTTGCATCTGTCAAACCTTGCTCCATTGTGCGCTGTATTGTAAATACGGCATATCCAGGGTGGTGCAAGGCTATCGCAGGCTGGCACAGGGAAACTGATGCATCTCTACAGATTCGTCAGTTTCTTGTAAATCTCTCCCTCAATGCCACTCAAAGCCCCAAGCACTTCCTGGCATGTGCATGTCCAAAATGAGTCCTCAAGGACGCCCATCTTGTTTTGGCGTTTATGGGTAAATTAAGAATGGTGTGTCCTTGAGATGCATTAAGACACACACAGAAAATATTGATGGTTTCCTCATAACATCTCCACCATCCGTAAAAAACCTTTTACCACGCACTTAACTCTGTTCTTAACCTGCTTGAACATAGCGCCTGGATCACTCTATGCATCTCTACATTTGAGTATCCTGATCCATTCCAAGTAGTATACTTATGTATCTTCCTGATTTTCTGCTTTGTTGCAGAGTTTGGTGTAGGCTTTTTTCAACTGCACGTGAGACTGACCCCGAAGGCATTAAAAACAATACATGCAGGTTGTATTAGAGCTTATTCTCATACAGTATGATGAAAATTAAAATATATAGGAAGGGTATTGGCCTCCATAGCATCCGTGGAAGGGCTTCTATATGGAAAAAAGGGGGTAGACTGTCAAAGATTTAATGCAACGCAATGCAGCAAGACAACTTGCTGTGCTGCTTCAAATGAAGAGGGCAGGAATGTGCCCTGTCTACTAAGAGATGGTGCATTCCAACTCTCTCTCTGCGCTGGGGCACTGAGTGCAGCCTGGCACCAACGCAAGCACTCTTGTCCCATGGTGCAAGGGTGTCTGCATTACAGACAGAATTTGTTTTGTGCAGTAAGGGACACCTTCCTGAACAAAAACATTCCTTTTAGTCTTTTCCCTCCTTCTATGATTGCTGCAGAGTGCATCACATGTAGAAAAAGAAATAACGAGGTGAAAGATACTTCTCCTCGTTAAAAGACATTGCTGCTTGTTACGCCTCACCTATGAAGCCGTAGTATTTTGACACATTCCAAGGTTTACTGGGGTGTGGACATCTGGGAATGCGCCAAAAACCATGGGAGGATGGGTGGAAAGACACACGTTCAACCCATGGAATGCCTTCCAAGCACAGAGTAACACAAGCAGCAACTTGTACTGCTATGTGTTATTCCACATTTTCTATTCCATGCAGAGACATGCCAGCTGCCTTTGGGTGGCATAGTATATCTCACTAAAACCCTTGTGCTGCCTTGCACTGCCTTGCATGATTCAATGGCAACGCAAAAGCTTCAGAAATCTGGGCCCATGCCCCCCTTAGGACTCATTTGGATGATTACCTACTGCATACACACACAAGTAGATGAATCTGCTCTTGGATCTGTTTGGAAATCTTTGTGTTATTTGGGACCTTTTTATTGTTTGAAGTTGCCTATATAACAATACTTTTTCCATACTTGGTCGGAGTCGTGCTCCAGTAACATTTGATATTGCAAACCCGTGATATTCCCCTGATACGCTCACTCTTACGACTTTGGAGGTGCATTAGACAGATGATAATGTCTGTTGAGATCCATCAAATACCACTGGGTCGAGTCATCGGCTCATTGGGATATTTAGTGTCTATATACACTCCTGAATCCATATGTTGACTTTTTGTCAGCACTGCATGTCCGCTCTATTATTCACTGTAGATATAGCACCATGTTTTAATTAGATGAGCAACTAAATCTTTAAAGTATGGGAAAAGTGGCTTTGATATCATTATTCAATGTATGGCATTTATCAGACACTGCAAATACATATGTATGATATATCTGAGTCTATTTGAGCCATACAGTAGATAATCATTAAATGAGTCCTACAGGATATTTGATATGATTTTATATCAATACCCTTGCCTCTGTAGGCATATAGGGTTGTCCTTGTTTTGTGTACACTTATCTGGAAACCAGACTGCTGCCCCTTACGTTAATAGTGAACCTGTGTTTAGAAGACTGGAAACACGCTGAACTCACCGCCCTTCTGAAAAAACCAACAGCGGACCCCACCGAACTCAAAAATTACCGCCCCTTCTCGCTTCTTCCATTCCCGGCCAAAGTCATCGAGAAAGCCGTCAACAACCAGCTCGCCGACTTCCTCGAAGCCAACAAATTCCTCGACCCCTCACAATCTGGCTTCCGAGCAAAACACAGCACTGAGACCGCCCTCATCGCAGCAACAGACGACATTCGAACTCTACTGGACAATGGAGACACAGTCGCCCTCATCCTCCTCGACCTCTCTGCAGCATTCGATACAGTCTGCCACAGCACCCTTCTACAACGCCTCAATAACATCGGAATCCAAGGAAAAGCACTTGAATGGATCACCTCGTTCCTCACCGGAAGAACCCAGAGAGTCCGCCTTCCTCCATTCAAGTCCGAGGCCTCTGAAGTCATCTGCGGCGTACCTCAAGGATCCTCACTCAGTCCCACCCTCTTCAACGTATACATGAGCCCCCTCGCGGCCATCGCACGCCAACACAACCTCAACATCATCTCTTACGCGGACGACACTCAACTGATCCTTTCTCTCACCAATGACCCCAGCACCGCCAAAACTAACCTACACGAAGGAATGAAAGAAGTTGCCGAATGGATGAAACAAAGCCAGAAGTCCTCATCTTAGGTACATCCCCCTCTGCATGGGACGACTCCTGGTGGCCGGAAGCCCTCGGAAAAGCACCCATCCCGACAGACCACGCACGGAACCTTGGCGTCATCCTGGATTCTTCACTCTCAATGAACAGACAAGTCAGCGCCGTATCCTCTTCCTGCTTCAACATTCTTCGCATGCTCAGAAAAACATTTCGCTGGATCCCCTCCGAAACAAGGAAAACAGTCACCCACGCTCTGGTCACGAGCCGACTAGACTACGGAAACACCCTCTACGCGGGTACTACCGCAAAACTCCAGAAGAAACTCCAACGAATCCAAAACGCCTCAGCCAGGCTCATATTAGACATCCCACGCAACGAACACATCTCTGGTCACCTTAAAGACCTCCACTGGCTACCCGTCAATAAGAGGATCACTTTCCGACTGCTTACCCACGCACACAAATCACTCTACGACATCGGACCAGATTGCCTCAACTCTCGACTGTCCTTCTACACCCCCTCCCGCCAACTATGTTCTTCCAGCCAAGCCCTCGCCACTGTACCTCGCATCAACAAGACCACCATGGGAGGCAGATCCTTTTCATACCTGGCTGCTAAAACATGGAACTCACTCCCTGCTTACCTTCGCCTCACCCAAAACCACCTAGCGTTCAGAAAGCAGCTTAAAACGTGGATATTTGACAAATAATCCTCCTCCCCTTCCTAAGCGCCTTGAAACCCTCTAGGTATGTAGTGCGCTATACAAATTTTATGACTTGACTTGACTTGACTCTGGGGCATTTTTAAGTGCCCTGTTGTGTCGCTCTTGGACCACGCAACATAGCGCAAGAGTGACACAACTCCAAAAATAAGATTTATTATTCCATACAAGAAGGCCACCTTGGTTGTCCCAGAGTGACTTAATAAATCTCGAGTCAAGTACCGCAAATCGCTTTGTTGCCTTACCCTGCATCAGAAATGTGTTCCATGGGTGTTGTGTTGGTGTTCCCACGCAACATCCATGGATCTTGACACATTCTCAGATTTATCAGAAGTAATAGACTTGGGAATGCGCCAATAACCTACACCTCCCCAGTTGAGGCGTAACGAGGAGAAATAGCACACATAGATGGAAGAAAATGCCTCAGGGGATTGTTTTTGTGCAGGAAGGTGACTCTTCCTGCACAAAAAGAATCCACCTCCCAATGCAGGCACCCTTGCACTATGGTGCAAGGGTGCCAGCGTTGGCGCTAGGCAGCCAAAATGATGCAAGCACAGGTGAAAAGGAAGGAGTGCACAGTATTCTTTCGAATACGAAGTATTACTGCCCTTTCCCTGTCACTTTGTGTAGTGCTTCAAGGTGCCTTGCTGCGCTGTCTGTACTGGGTGTCAAACTCATAAATATGCCCCAGTGATGTTTTGCTCATGCTTCCATTTTAGCAATTGATACTGAAAAACCCAGACATTTATACTATTTTATCTTTGTCCAGTTTAATTTGCCCCTTATATTCCATGCGTGGTAGATTTTTTAGCAAATATCAATATTTTGGTTTTAGTTTCATCATGAGTTATTCATCACATTCAATATTATATTGAGGGCTCACTGTAGGCCGATAAAACATTTATCAAGTAAAACAATATAACCAGCATATAATATGCTGCTGGTATTAATCCCACCAAAGTTTTCTTGGCAAATGTTTACTTTGTTAGTCTCCATTTATATCTGCAGTCATGCAGCAGTCTTAAGGCTCTACCACAGTCTCTCTTGCCACTCAATCTATCTTCTCTTAGCATGATCCTACCCCAATTTTCTGTGTTTAACTTACTTATTATGGTTTAGAGTTTGTTTATAACATAATTGTACTCATACAATGGATTTTGTCCATATCAAAGGCCTTAGATTAGTCATCGAATGTACACTACAGAGTGCCCACTGGCCCTCAACGCTTTTCCAAGCCATAGTAATCATGACCAGTACATGTTACTTCGTTTAAACGACTTTCCAGAATGCCTGTCAGGGACAGAATGCTGTACTCGGCTGTCCAGTTATCTATTCTATGAAGTAGTTTCCTAGCTACAATCTTTGCAAGTAAGGTAAGCAGTGTCAGGTTAAAGCAATTTTCTTGTAGATCATACCGACTCTTTATAGATTGGATTCTAAATTGTTCCCTCCCCCACAGAAGGATATTTACCAGATCTACTCACACGTTTGCATACAAGCAGCAAATGTAGACTCCACATTTGTGGGTTTACGGCTGCTCCATCTATCTGGGTCTACTGGATTGTATGCCATACTCCATTTTACTCACTTGATCTGTTTTCATCACTTCAGATGAGGGAAATATTCTTAGGGGCAGTGGTGTCTAAGGAAAGTAAGCTGTGCTCCCTTCATTGCATGCTTCCTTCAACTGCTCTTACCTTTTCCACTTCTCTCTGCATCAGCCTTTCCGGGCCAGGTGCCCCATGGCCTGTTCTGCATTCACATCCACTATATGAAGCAAAACAATTCCTTTGTACTCATGTTCACTTGACCAAGGCAGAGCCTGTTTGTGAGTGAGCAGACTTACAAAAGGAACTCCTACACAAAGGGTAGTAGGCAGGGACCTCGCCCCTGCAAAAACACTTAAAGAAAGGAGCTGGGCTGCCAATTTATCCCTTATGTCCTGTGTCCAGCCATAGCTAGGAGACCAAACATCATGAATTGGCTGCAGGAGTGTCAGAGTCAGACACACAACTATTACAGGATGCCTCTTCTCCCATGAGTATAGAGTGATGGCATTAACTAATAAAAACAAATTTCCTTGGTACTACATAGTACCTTCATCAGTATGTATTTGGCATTGTTTTTGGGCCAGATGTAAGACCCACCAATTTGGGACTCGCAAATTGCACCTTGTTGGACTTGGCCCTTTTTGCAGGGTCATCTCTGAACTTTTTACCTTCCTCCTAGCCTTTTTTCTGATATTGTGTTGGTGGTTTTAGGACTCTGGGCACTTTAGCACTGTTTAGCAGTGCAAAGTGCAATTTGCGACTCGCAAATTCGGATGCACAACAGTGTGTCAGACACTGTTTGGGATTCCTAATGGGGTTGCAAATTGCATGACTCATTAATATTAATGAGGCAGGAGTAATTTGCTACCCCATTAAGAAGGCTAGCATTCACAGGAATGGTAGCCTGCTGGGGTCAGTAGACCACCATGTTTGTGACTGCTTTTCCTTTAAAGCAGTTTAAAAAAATGCAGCCCGTTTTCCTTAAAGGAAAACGGGATGCATTTAAAAAATAAAATTGAAACTTTTCAGTTTAATTTTTTTAAGGGCAGGCAGTGGTCCTTGAGACCACTGCCTGCTCTTAAAAAATATTTTCTCATATACTCACAAAAGGGAATGGGTCCCCTTGGGACTCTTTCCCGTTGGTGAGTGGTTTACCACTTACTTGAAGTAGGTGGTAAACTGCAAGTGTTTCGCGGCCACAAATGGGGTCGCAAAACAATATTACATGGCATGGTGAATCGCTATTAGGAAGGGACGCCCCTTCCTAAAAGCTAGAGTCGGATATCCTATTTTGCGGTTCAGTGACTCGCAAAATAGCATTCGTACATGCCATTACCCTTTTTTTGCAGTCGCAAACAGGAGGTTCTCCCATTTACGGCTGCAAAAAAGGGTCATATATCTGGCCCTGTATCCCTCCAATGGCCACACTTTCATGATACAAGCTCGTCTTTTGAGCAACACAGCTCTGAGGACCAATACAAAGAAAAGGCTTGTACCATAGGCAGGGATCTAAGCTAGCACCTGTGATCAAGTAGGGAACAAAATATAGGACTGTTCAAAAGGACTGTTACCACTGACATCTGAAGGAATCTGAGAAACCACCTTATTCAGAGGAAATCTACAGGCTCATCTCCTACATGCACTGCATGAAGACCTCTGCCCATGAGGAGTTGCCTGAGTGAGACATGTTGGCACTGCTGAGCTCGACCAAACATCATAATTGTCAAGAGCAGCACTCCAAATGCTCAACACTGTGCCAGCAGCTGTGGTCCTTGCTGCTCCTGGCACCAACTCCATGACCAAATCTGAGCAGCTTTGATGAATGATTATGTGGAAGCAAAAATGACTGAATCAAGACATAACTGAATTTACCTTTATCAGATCTCCCACATTTCAGTGTATGAAAGGCAATGTTACATCTTTTTTCATGAGACAATGTATCCAAATGTTAAGGTACCTCTCATAGAATCCAAAATCAGGAACAAAGGAATGCATTAATGAATTGATTGAATGGGCCCAATCAACAACTGAGTTAAAAATCAATAAAAAGTGTTTTTTAAATAATATTTTTATTGGTATTTACACATTACAGAATTATGATTTGACATGTAACATATATCAAGTTTCGCCGACTTTAACATTAGGGCATGCTTCTTGGAGCGATGGCTGTGTTCGTTTGTTCGAGTGTAGAGGAGCGGTTGGTTTTTTGGTTTTCGCTTTCCTGCCCTACAGGCTTGTGCACATATAACATAGAACATGTAGGTAGATTGTGATAGGTCGCATGTCTAGTTTTCACGTGTCACATAACACAAAACAGATATGTGTTTCGCTGTTATTTTAGGTGACAGACCGCCGGTCTATCGTTGGGATGTTTACTGCTAGTGTAGCGCCTTTCCATTCTTTATGGGGGTTTGTATGGGTTTAGGAATTTGTCTAGTGTTGACCACATCTCTCTGTTGAGCTTTTTCCAAGTTGTGTGTCATAGTGCAGTGTTGTCAGCCCCTCTGAGATACGTCACCCAGTTCAGCCACCCCTTGAATGTGGCTTTGGTGGTTTCTTTCCATTTGGTTAGTACTGCTTTGACTGCTGTCATCAGGAGGAAGTCTAGGAGGTTTCTGTCATATTTTGAGGCTATGTCTACTGTGATGTGAGCTGTGGTAATAGTTGCACATTCCTGTTTCAGAGTGCAGCCTAGGGCTTTGTTAATGAAGTCGAACACCTTCTGCCAGAATTTGCTGACCTTACTACAGTGGAAGATGAGGTGTGCGAGGTCCCCCTTTTTTGAGCTACAGTTCCAGCAGCTGTCGTTGTCTCTCATGCCTAAAGAAGCAAGGCGCGCTGGTGTCCAGTATGCTTGGTGTAATAGCCAGAATTTTGTCTATGCTAGTACTGGGGATATCATATTTGTTGATGGGCCCCCCAGAACATTTGTAGGTCTTGCTAGGTGAGTCTGGAACCTAGCTGAGTTTCCCAAAAGCTGGTATTCTTTGCATTAAGTTTGGAGGAGTCAGGGCGGAGGAGTTTGTATAAGTGTGAGACCTGGTGTCCTGTCTTGTTTATGTTTTCCATATTCTGAAAGATTGAGGGTTTATGTTTGCTTATTTTAGATTTTGTTAGGGCTGTTCTAATTGCTAGGAAGTTGTATAGTTCTATCTCTGGGAGGTTGTGTTGTGTTTTAAGGCTGTTGAAGGTGCAGTGCAACCCTCCGTCTTCCAGCTGAGCTGGATAAGAGAGTCCTAGTTTACGCCAAGATTCTATGTCCAGCGGCTTCCTTTTATATTTAATCTTGGTGTTTGCCCAGAGTGTTTCCCAGTGCGAGTTTTTGATGCTGTACTCGAGATTCTGGTCTACTCTGAGCAACGCATGCCTAGTGATCTTAAAAATCGGGTTGTTCTTTTGTGCTTGCTTGTTGGCAGTGAGGAGAGTTAAAGGGTCAGTTTTGTTTAGAATGGCCTTCTCCACTGAAAGCCAGGTTGGAGTGTATTGCTGGTACGGTAGTACCCAGTGCATTCCTTGTCTGGCTATGAAGGCTGTCTGGAAAGTTCTCAGGTCTGCCATGTTTAGTCCTCCTAGCTTTTTCTCTAGTCTTAGTTTTGGGAGGCTTATTCTCAGTTTTTTTGTCACGCCATATGAATTTGTTTAACATTTGGTCTATCTTTCTGTGGAATTCATCCGGGAAAGTTAGTGGGAGCATTCCTGCTAGGTAGTTTACTATAGTGGTGATCATCGTCTTTACAGTGTAAATTCTTCCCCACCATGTGATGTACTTGGGTGACCAGGTTTCTATTAGCCCTTTAATCTTTTCTAGGGTAATTTTCTCGTTCTGTTCTAGAGTGGTTCTTAGGTTTTTACCAAATTAGATCCCTAGATATTTGGCGTACCCTGGTTGCCAGGCAAGCCCTGAGTCTCCTATAACCTCTTTGGTTGTGTGTATGTTGAGGGGCATGCATTCTGATTTGTCTCTGTTGAGTTTGTATCCTGAGTGTCTAGTGTACGTCTCAATGGTGTGAATGAGTGCTTGTATGGAGTATTTGGGGTCCTTTGTTATTATGAGTAAGTCGTCCGCATAGGCTGCTAGTTTGGCTGTAGTATTGTTAATGGTTATCCCCGCTATGCCACTGTTTGCATGGATGTCTCTGATTAGGGGTTTGAGCACTAATAGGAACAGCAACGGAGATAGCGGGCAGCCTTGTCTCATTCCCCTTTGGAGGCAAAATTGGCTAGATGTTGTTCCGTTATTAACTATCTGTACTTTAGGGCTTTTGTACAGTGCAATGACTTTCTTTGTGAAACATTCCCCCAGGTTGTATGGTTGCAGAAACTTTTCTAGGAATTGCCAGGATACCCTGTCAAAGGCCTTTTCTGCGTCTAGTGTGATTGCCACTGCCGCATTGTTGGTTTTGGAGGAGTGCTCTATGACCTGGCATAGGAGACTTGAGTTGTTGTGAGACATTCATGTTTTCAGATAGCCTACCTGTGAGTTTCCATTCAGCTGTGGGAGCACTTTGTTTAGTCTTGTTGCTAGGATTTTGGCATATATCTGGCAATCTATGTTTATTTGTGAGATGGGGCGGTAGTTTTTTGGCCACTGTGGGTCTTTGCCTTCCTTGGGTATGACAATTATGTTGGCTTGCGACATAGACTCTGTTGCCTCCCCCTCCCTTTCGCAGTGGTTTAGACTTTAGTCAAAACCGGAAGTAGTTGGTCTTTTAAAGTTTTGTAAAAGGCGGCTGTATAACCATCTGGCCCTGGGGCTTTGTTCTCTTTTAGGGATCTAAGGGCTGTAGTAATCTCATTGGTTTTTATGTCTTGACCTAGTACTCTAGCTTCCTCTTCTGTTATCTTGGGTAAGTTAAGTCTATCTAAGTAGGTTGTGCAACCTTCATGGTCCAGATTATCGTCTCTTTCGTAGAGCTCTTGATAGAATTCCCTGAACTTGTGTAGGATCTCCTTATGTCTGGTATGTGCCTTGTTGTTTGCATCTGTGATTGTTGAGATGCAGTGCTGTCTTTGTTTGTGTTTGAGATATGACGCTAGGCTTTTCCCTGCTTTGTTAGCCTCACAAAGGTTTATTTGTTTGTATTTTCTAATCCATAGTCCTGCTCGTTCGCTAAGAATTCTTTTGAATTTGTACTTCTTCCCTGTGAGTTCTACGAGTGCAGCAGTGTTCAAAGTGTCCCCAATGTGCTTATCTTCTAGTTGTTTGATGTCCTTTTCCAGTTGATCTAGCTGTGCTTTTGCTTTCCTGTCTCTTCTGGCTTTAATCTCTATTAGCGTGCCTCTGATAGTCGCATTAAGCGCATCCCACAGGCTTTTTGGGTCTATGTCTGGTGTGTCGTTATCTTTTATATAGTCTTTAATGGCTTTCTCAATTTTGGTTTTGTCCTCCTGTTTTGCCATGACTATACTGTTGAATCGCCATCTGCGGGTAAAGTGTTCATTGTGTCGGCCTGTTAGGTGTAGGCTGACTTGGATGAGACATAGAGGGCCAACTGACCCAACAGGACAAACGTGACAGACATGACAAACAAGACAACTCCTCTTCTCCCTCTCCCTCTCCCAGCCCTCCCTCCCTAACCTAACGCATCATACTGTAGACGTGCGACAGCAAGGTCCTTCCCGCCCCACTACATCCCTGGGATATACTGTTGCGCTGTTATCGTTTGCTTATTCTAAGTGTTACAGCAATAATGAACAGCTTTAACTATTACGCTTATCTGCGCAGTGTCTCTTGTCTTGCATAAGGATTAAAGGATATAGGCAGTCTTATAGTTGAGCAAGTCGTTCTTATCTTCTGTGTGCCCTAGTCTCTTGGTCTTTGGCGTGCTGTAGCCAGACTGTATTGTCCGCATACTTTCCATGAGGTATTTTTGTTGTCATTTGCTTTGCAGCTTCGTTATGTACATGAGGTAGATGCATTCTCTTTCGTAGCCTTGAGTGGTTGTGCGGGTCTTCCATTTGTTTCTCTATGGGCCGTTTTGTCTCCGTTCTTGGCCCTAGGACATGTCCTGTACTGTTGCCCCTTATGGGTCTAGCCTAGTCTTTCGTGAGGTTGGGTGAGGCACACCTTTTGCTTGACGGGGTTGCCTTCTCCATTTCCTGTAGGGCTGGGCCCCTTAGGTATCTTGATAGTTCTGCTGGGTCTTCGAAGGTATGCTTAGTTCCTTTGTTGTTTATTCTGAATCTGGTTGTGCCAATGAAGGAAAAGGTGATGTTTTCCTTCCTTACCAAGCCTCGCTGGCCTAGAAATCCTTTACTTATGTCTACTGTGGTCTTCGAGTAGTCTTGCGTGAGGATAATTTTGTGGACGGTCCATAGTAAATTGGGGTTCTTCCTTGCTACCCCAAAGATAGCGTTCGTTTGGTGCGAGGGAAGGGGTTTGCAAATTATCGGTCTTGTGCCTGATCTGTTGCTTTGTCTAAAGGCCGGACGCTGTAGGCTTTGTCCAGTTCAAAAGGGTTCTCGAATTAGCGGTTCGTCAGTTTAGGTATGAGGTTCTGTACGAGTGTAACACACATGCCAGATTTTTCCTCCTCTCCTTCTGGCACCCCTAGAATTCTTATATTTCCTTTCCTGCTGCGATCTTCGAACTCTGCTGCTTGCTTTCGGAGCTCTGTGGTGGCCTTCACAATGGTGCCGATAGCCTTTCCTGTGAGCTGTGGCTTGTCCTCTATGTCGCTGACTCTCTGTTCGACTGAAGATAGCCTGCTATTTGCTGTGTGAATGTCTGCTCTGACTGCAGCTAGTTCGAGTTGGATTGCGTCTGTGGTCTTTTTTGTAGTTTTTGCCAAGTCGTGGACTTCAGCCAGTTTTTTGAGTATGCTGTCTAGAGTGCTGCTGATGTCCAATTTTTGCTTAATGGGGGACTCTAAGTGGCCTTCAGCCTTTGTTTTTTCGGCTGTTGAGCTAGTTTCCCCTCATTGACTGACATTTTTATTAGCCCCCTCTTTGCTTGTAGGAGTTTGAATCTTATGTTGCTGCTTTGTGGTGCAGACTGGATTGCTTGTACTTGTGGGAGATCGGTTTGTGGCTCGATATCTCTCTGCAGTCTTGTAATTATTCTTGGTTGTGATATTCTCTGCTTGAAGTTCTTTTTTTGCTCTGGCACCCTTTGTACGATCTTCTCTTTGTGTACTTGTCCCCCTTGGTTTGTGTTCTCTACCGTGACTGGGCTTCTTTGATGGCGTGGACAACGGTGGTATTAGCTGAGCGCAGTCTGACTTTATTTTGTCTCGTTACCAGCCTCTGTCTCTTTATTCCTGCCGTTCGCAGCTTGCTGACCGTGATGCCACTTCTCTGCTTCCGCCCCCACCTTGTATACAGATGGCCGTTATCTTCTGTTTTCAGATTTGTTTTGTTTCTGTGCGGTTGTTACCATGTTGTGGGGGAGGTTAGGCCCTACTGTATGTTTGCTTTTAGCTTTTGTAAGTTGACATGGGCAGAATCTATAGGTCCTTATTAGCGATGCGCCTACGCACTTCTTTCGGGCAGTTCTTGGGTTGGCAGTTGGTTGTTTAGTGCTGTTGCCGTAGTTGTCCTAGGTGTGCCCACGGTGATCTGCTCTGGCCGTGTTCAGTTGTTTCTGCGTTTGCGTTGCTTCTGGTTCTTTACTCCACTGGCAGTGTAATTCACTCGCTGGTAGGGCTCTTTTTTTTTCTTATGTTATTCCTTTGTTTGCGGTATCTTCCGCTCGCTGTCTTCGAGTTGAGCTGGGTGTTGAAGAGTGGCTCGATTAATCAGACCACTATTGCTGTTCCTCTTGTGTGTGGGCTTGATCTGATCTCGTCTGTTGTCGCTTGGGGGATTGCTGTCGCTAGCATTGAACCCTCTCGGGTGTAACTGCATGATGGCGGTCCTACGAAATACTCTCGGTCTTATGCGCGAGCTCAGGCACTTTTGAACGCCTATGATACGTTACGCTGTTGACTCTATTTGTCACTTGCGAGCAGTTTTGTTGTTGTTAGCGCTGGCATTGTGCCCTCCAGGATGGGTCCCCTCAAGATGGCGGCCCCCTTATATTGCTTTCAGTTTCACGCTTTCCGTTGGGTCTCCACCGAGTGCTATTGCAGTATCATATCTTTCTGTTTCCTTCTTGTTTGATTGCATCGCTAGTACCCCTCGCCAGTTTCATCTCGAGTTTGGCTTGATATTGGGTCTCCTCTTTTCCCCTGGGGTCCAACTCTTGTACTACGCTTTACCGACTCTGTCGTTCTTCTTGCCTGATGTGGTTTAGGCCCTTCTGATCTCCGGAAGTTCCGATTTCATCTGAGCTAGTTGAATCTGCGTTTCGCTCGCTGGAGTCGCGGTTTCTTCTCGGTATTATCCCTGAGTGTAGCGGAGCTCTGGACTCAGGCAACTCTCTCCATTGCCGTCCAAGCCACGCCCCCTCAAATCAATAAAAAGTTCAAGGCTTTTATTACAGAATTTAAAAAAAACGGTACACAGTTAATGGCATGAAGGCTCACAAATAGGAAATTCAAAAAGAATATTCAAAAATATGAAATCCCAACTGAACACAAAAGCAGGAAAGAATCAACCAGCAAAAGTATCATGTGTGCAGTAAATTATGGCACATGAAAAATAAACAACATATTTCCTTAACACCTAAGCACTAACACACTACATATATAATATTACAGCACACTCAATGCAAAAGTCATCCGGAGATGCTTGAACAGAACAAGATACATTACTAATAATGTGTTATGAGAATGGATAGATCTCAGTGAACAAAGAGAAGACTTTGCAACAGGTTCACTTCTACAAGTTCCACTCTCCTAGAAAACAAGCACAGAACCTAAACTTTTGCCATATTTAAGAAGGAGTAGCGCAGCAAAGCAGGTCACCTTGCAGCACTGCGTCACTGGGAAAAAGCAGGAATGCCCGTATTTCAGGCATATGGCGCATTTCTGACTGTTCCCCCTGCACTGGCGCACCATGGGCTGCCTAGCACCAATTCAGTCACCCTTTCACAAGGGTGCAAGGGTGTCTGCATGCAGGATTGTTTTTCTGCATGAAAGGGCACCTTCCTGCACAAGAACAATTTTGAGAGGCTACAGAATGCAGCACACATAGAAAGAGGAAAAAATGAACAAAAGTAAAGATATTTTTCCTCCTTAAGCCTCACCTGGGAAGGCGTATCTTTCTTGGCACATTCCAAAGTTTTACACGTTCGTCTGAATCTGGGAATGCATCAAAAACCATGGATGTTGGCTGGGAACACCCACCCAGCACCCATGAAAATGTCTGCCTGGCACAGAGTAATGGAACCCAGAGATTTGCACTGCATTATATTACTCACGATTTATGAAGCCACGAAGGGTAATGCAAGGTGGTGTCGCGTGACTTCGTGAATCTAATTTTTAGGTAAAGCATCAGCACGCATGAACTGTCTAAAAGACCTGCTGAAATCACTCATACTGAGTGTAATCCCACCTGCGGCTTGCAATTGGTTCATTCTTCGCTTGTATTTCCTGGCTCCTTTGTAAGTGCTCCTATACATCATTTCCGGTTGTGCGGCGAGGAGCACCAGTAAATTACAGTCTTCGTAATGCGAGACCTATTGCATTGCAAATGCTTATAATTCTTAGCTTTCTTTGTCAGAGCACAGCTGGGCACCACATCAATTAATTTGAAGAGATGCAGGCTTTGGTGTGCTGCAGTTAAATTAACAATCACCCTGAGTGTGACGAGTATGTGTTGTGAGTCTCTTAGTTGCTCAGTAGTTCGCCCTACACGTGGAAGAAAAGTGCATGACCTGTAAACTTTAAGTTAACAGAAGCAGCCACCATGACGGCAGAGCAAGCACAGAGAAATGGAGCAGGGCCGCAGGATGGGCTTCGGATGGGGAACAGGGCATGATGTTCAATACCATTGTATTACATTTTATATTAAAGCAATATAGTGAGAGCAAGGATTCTGACAGAAGGCAGAAGACGGTGATCCCAGGAGGGCATCTTGTGCCATCTGTTCCACTACATCCACCGCTCACGTTTGACTGTAATGTAGTTAGCTATCCCATAGGCATGACGTCCGTATCAAAGAATCATGTAATCGTTTCATAATTATTTATGGTGGTTGGATGCATTGTAAAGCGCACTCCTCGTGTACTTTAAACGCTGTTGCTCTCTTGTTTCCCAGAAACTCTCCTCTGTGATTTAACTGAAGGTATAGCTAGGTTCACCCTGGTAAAGGCCAAAACAACATAAATGACAGTAAATTGTAACTTTTATTATCAAATCCAAAAGGCTCATTTACTCACTGATTTGTTTCGACTCAAAAGCTGAAGTAAGTAAGTAAACACATGGGAAAATGGACAGGGATGTGTGGCAGCGAGCAATCAGCATTGCCTTGCATCTTTATTTATTTCTACACGGCGACGCTTTGACTTTAAGCGTACCATTCATTGTGTAAGAACGGAGTCCCTTTCATACGTATTTGCATTTCTTTATTTCACACTGGTAAACCAATTAATTTGCTTTGCTGAAGGTGCTGGGGCAACAACTTGGGGTTCTCCCATACCCAGATCAGCCCCCTCCCACTGTTCACTGTTAACCCAACTTGCTCTACTGACCCAGCCTCTCATCTCCCTACCCCTACTCAATCAATCAATCAATCAAAGCATTTGTATAGCGAGCTACTCACCCGGAGGGTCTCAAGGCGCTTGGGGGGATCCTCTACTGCTCAAACAGCCAGGTCTTGAGTTGCTTCCTGAAGGCGAGGTGGTCGTGGGTCAGGCGGAGGTGGGTGGGGAGGGAGTTCAACGTCTTGGCGGCCAGGTAGGAGAAGGATCTTCCTCCCGTTGTGGCTCTTCGGATGCGGGGGACGGCGGCGAGGGCGTGGCTGGTCGTTCAGGCGGTCGTTGAGGTATCTTGGGCCTTGGTTGTGGAGAGCTTTGTGTGCGTGGTTGAGGAGTCGGAACATGATTCTCTTGTTGACGGGGAGCCAGTGCAGGTTTCTTAGGTGTGCGGAGATGTGGCTGTGTCGGGGGATGTCCAGGATGAGTCGTGCTGAGGCGTTCTGAATACGCTGGAGTCTTTTCTGGAGTTTTGCGGTGGTACCAGCGTAGAGGGAGTTGCCGTAGTCCAGTCGGCTGGTGACGAGGGCCTGGGTGACCGTCTTCCTGGTTTCGGTGGGGATCCACCGGAAGATATTCCGTAGCATGCGTAGGATGTTGAAGCATGACGAGGAGACGGCATTGACTTGTCTGGTCATCGAGAGGGAGGAGTCCAGGATGAAGCCCAGGTTGCGTGCGTGGTCAGTTGGGTTTGGTGCGCTGCCCAGGGCAGGGGGCCAACAGGAGTCGTCCCAGGCGGAGGGCGAAGATCCCAGGATGAGGACTTCCGTCTTATCTGAGTTCAGTTTCAGGTGGCTGTTCATCATCCACTCGGCTATGTCTTTCATCCCTTCGTGTAGGTTGGTTCTGGCGGTGGCGGGGTCGTTGGTGAGGGAGAGGATCAGCTGGGTGTCGTCTGCGTAGGAGAGGATGTTGAGGTTGTGTTGGCATGCGATGGCCGCGAGGGGGCTCATGTAGATGTTGAACAGAGTGGGGCTGAGTGATGATCCTTGTGGTACGCCGCAGTTGACTTCAATGGCTTCTGATCTGAACTGGGGGAGGCGGACTCTCTGTGTCCTTCCGGCGAGGAAGGAGATGATCCATTCCAGTGCCTTCTCTTGGATTCGGACGTTGCTGAGGCGCTGTACAAGGGTGCGGTGGCAGACAGTGTTGAACGCCGCGGAGAGGTCCAGGAGGATGAGGGCCGCTGTTTCCTCGTTGTCGAGCAGGGCTCGGATGTCATCAGTGGCTGCGATGAGGGTGGTCTCGGTGCTGTGGTTGGCTCAGAATCCGGACTGCGAGTGGTCGAGGGATCCGTTCGTCTCGAGGAAGGCGGTCAGCTGTCTGTTGACGGTCTTCTCGATGACTTTGGCCGGAAACGGGAGGAGAGAGATGGGGCGGTAGTTTTTGAGATCGGTGGCATTTGCTGCTGGTTTCTTCAGGAGGGCACTGAGTTCGGCGTGCTTCCAGCTCTCCGGGAAGGTTGCGGTGTCGAGGGAGGCGTTGATGGTGTCCCGTAGATGAGGTTTGATGACGGAGTCAGCCTTGTTGAAGACGTGGTGAGGGCAGGGGTCGGTTGGAAGAACGAGGCGAGCGAGTTGCAGAGGTCTTGCGATGGGGTGATGTCGTTGTTTCCGGCGCTGGGGTTGGAGAGCTCTTTAACGATGTTGAAGAGCTCCTTGATGTTGTGGGCGTTGTTGTCCAGTTGTTCCTTGAATGCGGCTTTCTTGGTGGTGTGGATCAGTTGGTGGTATTTTCGAGTGGCGAGCTTGAGGGTGGTCATGTTGTTTGGAGTCGGGTCTCTGCGCCAGGCTTTCTCGAGGGCTCGGCAGTTCTTCTTGGAGCTCTTGAGTTCGTCGGTGAACCAGGAGGCTTTCTTGCTGCCGGGTCTGCTGGGAGGGGTCCTCAGCGGTGCGAGGTCGTCTGCACAGTTGCTGATCCACCTCGTGAGGTTGTCGGCGGCATGGTTGGGGTTCGCTGAGCTGGCGGGAGGGTTCTTGTTCAGGGATGCGGCGAGCTGGTCGGCTGTGATCTTGTTCCAGCTTCTGCGAGGAACCTGTTGCTGGTGGTGGTTGATCGTGGTCCTTCTGAAGCTGTAGTGGATGCAGCTCTGGTCCGTCCAGTGGAGTCCGGTGGCGTGGCTGAAGGAGATGTCCTTGCTGGAGGAGAAGACGGGGTCGAGCGAGTGGCCGGCGTGGTGGGTGGGGGTGGTCACCAGCTGCTTGAGTCCGAGGTTGGCGAGGTTGTCCAGCAGGGTGGTGGTGTTGCGGTCGTTGTTGTTCTCCAGGTGGAAGTTGAGGTCCCTGAGGAGGATGTAGTCAGCGGAGGGGAGGGCGTGCGGGCTGATGAAGTCGGCGATGTCTTCGCTGAATTGTGTGCATGGTCCCGAGGGTCTGTAGATGAGGGTGCCTCTAAGGGTGGTCTTGGGGTCAGTGTGGATCTGGAAGTGCAGGTGTTCAGCGGCTGTGAGGGTGTCGTCGGAGTTGGTCGTGATGCGGATGGTGTTTTTGTGGACGATGGCATTGCCTCCTCCCGTCTGGTTGACGCGGTTCCTCCGGGTGATCTTGTATCCATCCGGGATGGCGATGGCGATGTCGGGCGCTGAGGAGGCGTTCATCCATGTTTCCGTGAGGAAGGCGACGTCTGGGGATGTCGAGTCGAGGAGGTTCCAGAGCTCCACGGCGTGTCTGTGGACGGAGTGGGTGTTGAGCAGGATGCACTTGAGGTGGTTGCTGCTGGGGGTCGGCTTGGTGGGTGGGGTGCAGGTCCGGATGCAGGAGAACTTGCAGGACTGGCAGGTGAAGGGTCCGTGGGTGCGTCTCATGGTGGCTCGGTAGCACCCGGGGGTTTGGCCAGTTTTGAGTGCGTTGAGGGTGGCGGCGTCGTAGGTCCGGTGGGTGGGGTGGCCTCTGCAGGGGCCAGGGGTTCTGGCGCTGGGCGTGGTCCAGGCGCGGACGGGCGCAGACGGGCTTACCTTTGACGCACCTTCGGTGCTCAATCGGTGCTCCCACTGCACTGTCGCACTGGGGGCATCATAAGTAAGGAGCCGGGAGGGAGGAGCAGCTGGGTGGCGGGAGCGGGGCGGCGAATGGAATCACAGGGGGGCGGGGCCGCAGGGAGGTAGCGGCGGGAAATCCTAGAAACAGCGGGCAGCGGGAAAGTCCCAGGAGCAGCGGGCAGCGAGCGAAGGAATCTGCAGGCAGGAGGCGGCAAGGCAGGCAGGAGCGGCAGTAGTGAGTGGGGCGACCAAGCCCTGTGGAGGGCTGAGCGGTACTCCACCATGAACCGCTTCCCTTCCTGCTGTCTTGTGAGCCTAAATTGCTTGATTTACATCCTCAATAGCTTTAACTCTAAGGCAAAAAAGAAAACCTCCACTACAAACAAAATAGCATGCGTAAAAACATTACCATTATTTCACTGCTGTCTCTTCACTCTCCGTGTCACACCGCCCCTCCTTTCACCTTGTCACACTGTCCCTCCTTTCACCAGAGGCTCTTGGCTTTTTAGTGGACTCCTCCTTTTCCTCAGCCTTTCACAGTCTTCTACTGGCACTCCACTCCGGTACTTCACGGCATATCTCTCCCCACATAATTCTGTCCCTCTTTTCATCAGAGGCTCTCCATTTCTCACCCAGTCACCTATTTCATCACAATCTTTCAGTCCCACATTGTGGCACTCCCAACCGGCACTTCACGGGCTCTACTTTTCATCCGGCCCCTTCCTTCACCAGGGTCTCTGCTTCATTCTAGGCTCCTCCTTCCACCTCATCCTTTCATCTCTCCTAATGGCACTTCCCACAGGCTGTATCTCCGCTCTCCATGTCATTCTATCCCTCCTTTCACCTTGTTACACTGTCCCTGCTTTCACCAGAGGCTCTCAGATTCTTAGTGGACTCCTCCTTTCACCCCAGCCTTTCATCTCTCCTAGTGGCACGCCCCACGGGCTGTCTCTCCGCTCTCCTTGTCATACTGTCCCTCTTTTCACCTTGTTACACTGTCCCTTCTTTCACCAGTGGCTCTCGGCTTCTTAGTGGACTCCTCCTTTCACCTCAGCCTTTCACTATCTTCTAATAGCACTCCCCTTCGGTACTTCATGGGCTATCTCTCCCCTCCCCTCATCATTCTGTCCCTCCTTTCACCAGAGACTCTCCGTTTCTCACCCATTCACTTATTTAATCACAATCTTTCAGTCTCTCATTGTGGCACTACCCACCAGCACTTCACTGGCTCTACCTTTTCATCCTGCCCCTTCCTTCACCAGGGTGTCTGCTCCATTCTGGACTCCTCCTTCCACCTCATCCTTTTTATCCCTCCTAATGGCACTTCTCAGAGGCTGTCTCTCCGCTCTCCATGCCATTCTGTCCCTCCTTTCACCTTGTTACACTGTCCCTCCTTTCACCAGTGGCTCTCGGCTTCTTAGTGGACTCCTGCTTTCATCTCAGCCTTTCACTGTCTTCTAACGGCACTCCCCTCTGGTACATCACGGGCTATCTCTCCCCTTGTAATTCTGTCTGTCCTTTCACCAGAGGCTCTCCGTTTCTCACCCAGTCCCTTATTTCATCACAATCTTTCAGTCTCTCATTGTGGCCCTCCCCATCGGCACTTCATGGGCTCTCCTTGTCATCCTGCCTCTTCCTTTACCAGAGTCTCTTCTTCATACCAGACTCCTCTTTTTACCTAAGCCTTTCATCTCTGCTGGCACTCCCCTGTCCTCCTGTCCCTCAGCTCTCCCCGTTACCCTGTACCACCCTTCATCAGAGGCTTGCTCTTTTTATTTCCCATTACCTTGTTCTCCAGCGCTGCAAGTACATACCAATAGCAGTAGCACAATTCAAATATAATTACTCTAATGCAAATAAAAAAGCAGAAGTAAAAAAAATAGTCATTTTAACTGCCAACAGCTCCAACTTTAACAAATGGGAGACATATTGCATTGCAAATGTTTGATTCATTTGTGACGGTCTTGCAGCACTTTGCAATGCCAAGGGGCTCATACATATGTCCCTTATTATTTAAAGGCAATCCACAGATGTTTGAATTGCAGCCACTTATGTAATGCACAGGTTTTTGGATGTCTTCAGAATGTACACAAGGACATTTTTAATTCATGGCATCAAAAACGTGTGCCCAGATGTAAATTAAAAATCATATATGGCTTTTAGGTAAATAGTAACTAAAGCACAGAGGGTAATGTACATTTATAGTAAACTCCCCTTAGTGTCATTTATGACTGGAGTATGTCACAAATATAGGGCCTCATTTATGGGGTTTTGATGTAGGTCAGCGAAATAAGTCATCTTGCTGCACTGCCCTACATCAAAATACAGTGCATTCCTGTCCTTTCACCTTGCGCTGGTGCCATTTTGACTGCCCTGTAAACAGGGGTGAATGTATGACATTGTTCTGCATTCTGTCCATCAACTGTGGTTTTTGCATTTGTCACCCCGAGTGGGATGGGTATGCTCAGACGTGAGTCCCATGCTCTCCACACCACTGGATTCAAGCAAGCCGGGCTGAAGACGGCTGGAATGCCAGAACCCGGTCCTCTGAAGCTTGTTTCCGGTCCAGGGAAGGCATGGCTTGGCAGTTTGGGCTGGACTGTTCCCATGAGGCACAAGGTCAGACTGATTTGCATATGTGTGAGAGAGAAACTCTGTTTATTTAGACCATAGTCTTTAAACAATGAGATCGAAATAGAAATGCGTCACAAAAAAAACTCACAAAATTTGTAAAACCAAGCTATTACTCTCTATGCAGCTTCCTACATGTTATGCAATTTTTAAAAAGGCATTCTTTGGGTAGCACAGACATAAATAAAATCATTAAAAGGAATTTTAAAAAAAACATACTATACATATTTAAAACTAGAAGTTATTACATTTAAAAATGAGGCAATTTCCATAGGTTTCTCATTTTGGTACTATCTGAAATCTTGGATCACTGAAATAATATCGACCTCACAAATATCGAGGTGACAAAATATCGTTGACAAAATATCGATGGACAAAATATCGACTGGCTATCTTTAAACAGGTAAGTACAAAAATATCGACTCTAAAATATCGAGTTTCTAAAATATAGACTGTAAAAAATATCTTTTTTTTAAATGTCTTTAAATTAAGTTAATACTAATGTAGTAATAAATATGTTTAGTCTAAACTTACTTTAAATTATTAAAATAATGTTATATCAATAATTCTTTATTTTAAAATAAAAATAAATCTAAAAAAATTATACATATATATTTATATATATTTTTTATATTAAATAAACATATATAATAATTTTACCGTAGCATAGCAAAATACTTAATAATTATTGTAACAACTGTAGTGAATTCTACAATAGCTAAAGCGTTGGATAGCGTAGGGGTAAAATGTACTATTCCCACTCCAGTGGGTGCAACAGTAGGGAAAGCGTTGGATAGCGTAGGGGTAAAATTTACTATTCCCACTCCAGTGGGTGCAACAGTAGGGAAAGGGTTGGATAGTGTAGGGCTTAAAATTACTATTCCCACTCCAGTGGGTGCTACAGTAGGGAAAGCGTTGGATAGCGTAGGGGTTAAAATTACTATTCCCACTCCAGTGGGTGCAAAAGTAGGGAAAGCGTTGGATAGCGTAGGGGTTAAAATTACTATTCCCCCTCCAGTGGGTGCAACAGTAGGGAAAGCGTTGGATAGCGTATGTGTTAAAATTACTATTCTCACTCCAAAGAGTGCAACAGTAGGGAAAGCGTTGGATAGCGTAGGGGTTACAATTACTATTCCCACTCCAGTGGGTGCAAAAGTAGGGAAAGCGTTGGATAGCGTAGGGGTTAAAATTACTATTCCCACTCCAGTGGGTGCAAAAGTAGGGAAAGCGTTGGATAGCGTAGGGGTTAAAATTACTATTCCCACTCCAGCGGGTGCAACAGTAGGGAAAGCGTTGGATAGCATATGGGTTAAAATTACTATTCCCACTCCAAAGAGTGCAACAGTAGGGAAAGCGTTGGATAGCGTAGGGGTTAAAATTACTATGCCCACTCCAGTGGGTGCAAAAGTAGGGAAAGCGTTGGATAGCATAGGGGTTAAAATTACTATTCCCACTCCAGTGGGTGCAGAAGTAGGGAAAGCGTTGGATAGCGTAGGGGTTAAAATTACTATTCCCACTCCAGTGGGTGCAACAGTAGGGAAAGCGTTGGATAGCGTAGGGGTTAAAATTACTATTCCCACTCCAAAGAGTGCAACAGTAGGGAAAGTGTAGGATAGCGTAGGGGTTAAAATTACTATTCCCACTCCAGTGGGTGCAACATTAGGGAAAGCGTTGGATAGCATAGGGGTTAAAATTACTATTCCCACTCCAGTGGGTGCAACAGTAGAGAAAGCGTTGGATAGCGTAGGGGTTAAAATTACTATTCCAACTCCAGTGGGTGCAACAGTAAGGAAAGCGTTGGAAAGCGTAGTTGTTAAAAATTACAATTCACACTCCAGAGAATACAACATTAGGGAATTTAAATCTTTCATATATAAATCAAAAATCTAACAAGAAATATCTAATAATAAATATTAAAAATCATATAAAATTTTTATGTGATATAATAAATAATAATTGACATTTACTAATTAACAATAATTCTTTTAATTATTCACCTATTAATACAAATTAATTAAACATAAACAATTAATTTTTTTATAATTAAATATTCTTTCACTATTATTTCCAAATAAATAACGTGTATTTTATTTTATTATTTAATTAATTATTGATATATAACTTTCCACCCTATGCCCCTATAAACTCACAACCCACTACAGAAATTAAATTAGTAAAAATTACATAATAACCAATTAATCAATTTATATAAAATAATTAACAATTATTATTAAATTAATTAACATATATACATTAATTAACAATTAATTACTAATTACTATCAATAAATATATTTACATATTTAATTATATTTATTTAAATTACTTCCCACCCTATTCCCCTATAATCCCACAACCCGCTACTGCATTAGATTAGTAAAATGTACATATTTACCAATTAATCAATTATTAATAATTATTTTGCAATTACTAATAAATTAATTGACACATATAAATTATTTAACAATTAATTACAAATTAATATCAATTAATAGATTTACATATTTAATTAATCATAATTAAATTACTTCCCACCCTATTCCCCTATAAACCCACAACCCGCTACAGAATAACATTACGCAATAATTATAAAAATAAAAATCATTTAATAAAATTATTTATAACATAAATACGCACTTTTCACACATATTATTACATAAAAATACACTATAAAATATTACATATTATTAAAAAATAGATATTTTTGCTATCTATATTTTATACAGTCGATATTACTTCACTTACCTTAAAAACGATATTTTTGTAGTCGATATTCTATCCAGTCGATATTTTTGTCCAGTCTATATTATTTACTCGATTTTATGTCCAAACGATATTTTGGACTCGATATTATGTCTGTGCACCCTGAAATCTTATTGGATTGTAATCCCTCGTACCTTAAGTTTTACTTATTTCTGGTAATGGGATACTAGTAGGTTCCTCAATTTGATTTCTTTTGCTGTTCCTGCGCTAAGCGACTCACCCCTTTCAGATAGTTCCCAAGTGCAATTGCTATGTCCAGATTTTCCATTCCTATCAGTAAGTTCATCGCTTGTACTGGTTGTCTTATGCCATATTTTATAAATAATGGTCGTAGGAACCGTTTTCTTACTTCTAGACATGTCAAGCAGTCAAGTAGTATATGCAACATTTCCCACTTGATCCCCAGGTCACATTTACATGTACCATCTGGATATAACATTTCTGCCTTCACTCTCCCCTCCATTAGCCAGGGAATGGTACCTATTCGGATTTTCAGTATCTCCCACCTAAAAGCGTAATTTGGCAGGGTTTCAAAATAAGAGTACCCCGTCTCGTTTTCCCAAGATTCTATCATATTAACCACAATATTTTTTCTTAGGTATCCTATATCTTGCATTCTAGAGTACTCTCTTCCTTGTGCTCTGAGTGCACACTTCGTGAACTCCACATCTAGAGAATTTTGGTTTACTCCAACATTTAGATTCCCAATTATTTCCTTTATTTTTCTTTTTGCATCTAATGCCCATCTTAGGTTACTGTGTCGGATTTCATCACTACACCAATGTGAGACCTTTTCCCCTTCCCCCTGGGATTGGCGTTTCCAGAATCTTACCATCGCCATTTTGGCCTGAGTGTTCCACCCGATCATATCTGTTTCCTGTCTAATTGCCTGTATCATTGATGACTTTGGTAGTGACAGTAACGTTTTAAGGGCCTTACCTTCCTCCCGATCCCAACCTCCCTTTCCGCTTAGAAGGAGCACCTCTGCACCATACAGTACTTGGGGCGATATCATGGCCTCATATGCTTTTAATAACGGTTTATGTGACTTCTCCCAGTAGTTTATATTAAAGTTTTTTCAGGCCAAAAATGGAGGAGGATGCTTTTACGTTTTGGTGTTCCAAATGTATATCCCATTTTAAAGAGGATTCAAACCAAAGACCAAGGTATTTGCATTCTTTTACCGTTTCTAATTTTATTTTATCTAGGTGCCAGCTGAAACTCTTGGACCCTTTTCCGAAGCGCATGATCTTTGTTTTTTCCATGTTCACTGTCAGCACTTTATCCATACAGTAGTCATGGAATGCATTTAATTTTCTTTGTAGCCCGAGCTCGGTCAGATCAGTAATCACAAGGTCATCTGCATACAGCAAGCATGAGACCTTTCTATTATTCATCCTCGAGCTAGGAATATTGAAAAGAGGAGCGGAGCTAGGACGCAGCCCTGTCTCAGCCCGTTCCCTATCTCAATCCTCTTTGTCAGAGCCCCTTGTGTATCTTTAATTACTTAGGCCCAGTTCCCTCTATGCAATTCTATCAGGATTTCGAGTAAGCACACCGGGATTTCGTATTTAATCAGGCACTCCCATATTTTCCCCCGGTCCACTGAATCAAAGGCTGCCCGGAAGTTCACGAAACAGCAAAACAGGCTCCCCTTTTGTTCTATCGACTTCAGGGCGTGTGCCCACAGGGCATAATAGTGTTCTACAGTGGAGTGCCCTTCTTTAAAGCCCCCCTGTTCCACCGGGATAATTGAGTACTCTTCTACCCAGACCTTTAATTTGTTAAGCACTATTTTGGCAAATATTTTCTCCCCGATGTCCAATAGATTAATTAATCTATAATTTTTCGGGTTTTTCATCTCCCCCTTCTTATGAATTGGCCTTATTATAGCCCCATTCCAGTTTTCGGGAAGTTTCCAGTATCTAGAATGACTCCAAACATATTTGCAAAAAATTCCGCCCACCACTCTACCTGAGTTTTGATTATTTGTGCCGGGAGATTATCCGGTCCTGCCGCTCTTGTGAGATTCAAACCCTTTATCGTCTTTTTAACCTCTTGGGCATAAAAGTCGGGTTTTATATCTGTTCCAGTCTGTGTACAGATTTTCTTACCGGTCTTTCCCTGGGCTATACAGGTCCTGTAGATACTCCTCCCATACTGCCTCTTCTACTATGCAGTTCATTTTCCCTAGACGGCTCCTGAGTGCACTAACATCCAGAAGTGGAGTGAGTTCTTCGTTTCTGTTGCCTCAAGTAATTTTTGCAAGCATCCCTCTTTAAATTCCCCTTTTGCCCTTCTGATAAGCATAGAATATTCTCTTTTTAAGCTCACTAGGGTGTTTGTACTATCTTGATCTCTCTTTAGCTGCTTGTGGCGGGTCATTCTCCTAACTTCCCTTTTTTCTCCTGGCATTCCCTTGTAAACCAACCGGAGGATTTCTCAATCTTCAGGCTTTTCGCTTTATTTTTATTTTTGCCTCTATTTATATTTTTTTGTTCTTTACTAAGAGTTTGGACCACCTCCTCAATTTTTCCTACGTACCATTTGAGGTTTTGACCCCTTGCTATCTTCAGGTCTAGGTTCTGTTGTAGTTTTATTAATCTATCAAAATATTCATATGTGAGCCTAGTTGTGCGGCGTCTGGGGTATTCCACCTCTTGTTCCATAACCTTTGGGCCAGAGTCAAGGTGCACATCCGAGATCTCCAGGGTTACCATGTTATGGTTGTTTCCTTCTCTATTCACAATTCTGAATCCCGAGATTAAACTGAAGTTCCAAGGTGAGATAAAGGCATAATCTATGGGACAGATTTGAGAGCCTAGTTTAAATGTTTTTTTGACAGGACAATCTAGCTGGCATCTTCCATTTAAACAAAATAGGTTTTTAGTTCCCAGGAAGATTCCCAACTGCCTATCATTAGCACTAGTTATATGTTGAGGGAAAGTTGCTAGTGGTATTTCACGGGCCTCTAATATGTCTTGAAACCAACAATCAACATTCTCGGGGTGTAGTTTGTGATTAAAATCGTCCACCAGAATAAACATATCCCTGCTGTATTTTTAGCAAAGGTAGTCCATATCCTCCTTGAATGGAGCCATTTCCTCTGCATATTGCCCTATGGTGGCCCATTGCAGGTACACATTTATTATTACAATTGTATCCAATTTTATACACCCAGATAGTGTTATACTACATGCCAACAGCCATTTGCATTTCACATTTATTTCTGTTACTTTCTTCATGATCTTAGTCGATACCAGAGTCATAATTCCACCAGCGGATCGTCCGAATCTACATTTCTTTGCAGGTCGATTTTGCTGATAGAAACTATCAAAGGTCGGGGACTTGCCACATAGCCAGGTCTCCTGGATACACATCATTTCTGTATGTTCCCCCAGTTCCCTTATATTATTTTGTTTCAGGTCATTTACTAGGCCATTTATATTCCAGGAGATTATCCTTATGCTATGTGGCGTCCCTTTTCCCTATTCAATATCATCAAGCCAACCTTCATCACCGTGGTCTTTAGCGTATTTCGATGAGGGTCCTGCCTGGTCAGACTCCATACTCCAGTTTCCCCACCCATGTACTACCTCTGAGTTGTTTGCTACTATTATTTTGTTTCCTAGCGGCATTTCCTCCTCATCCTCCTGGCCACATATCCTAACCTGTCTCTTTCCTAGCCCTGCATGGCATTTTAGAAAGTTTTTCCCCTGCCATCCCTTTCCTTCTACTTCTAGTAAGACTTTGTTCTTATTTAGTAGGCGAATACCTTCCTTTTGTAACTTGTTTGCTGCTTTCTCAATCGTGTCTTTTACCAGGTTTGAATACAGCGTGATTCTAGTGATCTCTTTTCCTTCTCTATTTTGCCTAAAACCCACTGCCCTGATGTCGCTCGTTCCTATCGCTTTCAGCTTCTGTCATTTAGAAAAGCCTTGCAGGAGTTGCGACCTATTCAGGGGCTGCCTCTTACCTAACTTTTTTCCCTCTAACCTTAACGGAATTTGTGCAAGGTATAGCCACATATTGTTGTTTTCATCTTTCCTCGCCCTGTTGGATACTCAAGCTTCCTTCGTATTGGCCTTTTCTGACTGCATGCCCGTGTTACCCAAGCCTCTAAATTTCCTCCCAGATACTTCCCCCCCACATTCTACAGAGCTATGTGTTTGTTGTGTTTGTTGTCGACTGTCTTCTTCTGGGGTTTGGGGTTATTATGTGGGTCTCCTCCTTTTCCCTGGTATTTTGTGTTGTTCGAATTTGGGATGCTCATCTGTGGATAGGGACCCTTTATTTCCTTTCCTGTAATCCTATCCTCCTCTTCCATCACCTCTACTTCCTCCACCGAGGGGCTCACCTTCCTTACTAGTTTACTTCCTGCACCTCTTACTCTATTTATTGGCCCACGCCTTGTCTGCTTTCCCCTTCTTATTATCCTCATTGGCCACTTTGAGATATATATCTGGTGGTCCTCATTGGGTTGTTTGTCGGTTTGAGGCTGAACCTCCCTCCACGGGGCTGGATCAGGGTTAGGGGTCTTGCCTGCCATACTTGGTGTTTGCTCGTTTCCGTTTGGATAATTTACGGTTTTCCCCCTGTGCCAGATGTTGGGGCTCTGTGTCAGGGTCTGGGATTTGTCTTATCATGTTTGGTATATCTGATTTAATCCCCCGCAGCTCCCCCTCTATATTAGCAAGATATGTTCTCTGAGTTTTTAAAATAGAGTTATTAGACAAGGTGACCTCTAAGAGGCCTTGCAAGGTCCTTTGTAACATTAACATGAAGTCCAGCATTGATGTAGCTGACAGTGATGAGAGATCGCGATTAGGAATGAGGTTTATTTCAGAGGTTTTATTCAGTTCGGCACAATGTCTTGAACTCATGTTTCCGGCGTCCGATGGGCATCTGTTTTGACTCCTATTCTGGCTTGGCACTTTACTCGGGTGGGTTTCTGTTCCTTTCTCTATTCCTACCCGAGGGGTTGTGAAGGACTGGGTTATTCTAAGACCCAGCGGTGCCAGGGATAACACCTGAAACCTTCGTGGGTTACCTGTTCCGGCGTACAAATAACAGAGACACGGGATACTTCCTTCGGCGTCAAAGATTCGAGGTTTATTTACTGCAGGGAACACAGAAGTCACGTGAAGTACACAGCATGTAAGTTCGCGGAGTCTGATTCGAATTGTATCTGTGGATCGCTCCTTTTATACAGTTTTTGAGCATAGAATAACATGGTGCGCAAAGGATTACAACCTGGTTCCCATCGTAAAGATCGAAAGGGGTCGCTTTCATGTATTCAGAGCCCGGAACATAATTACAGTAACATTTGGCAGTTCCCAACTGTAAAAGTACATCTTCCCACCATTAGTACATTCCGTTTGGCTGTAAACAAATCAAGGAAGAGACAGAAACAGGTGCAGAGGAAGACGAGAACAGTGGACAGATCGAAGAGGGTGTAAAAGGGGGTGGTACCAGAGTTGCAGGGATCAAAGGACGTGCCTAATGTAATGCACAACTGAGACAATAGTCCGGCACGGCAAGACGAGCCTCGAGCGGGGCCATCTGCCTTACAGTGCCATCCCCCTCATCATAAAGACATCCTCAAAGGAACACGTGTCTTCCGCAAGAGCTTGGGAATCCCAGGGTCGCGAAGCGGACAGCGTCCGTTCGCTGGCTACTTGAGGGCAAGAAACAAAATGGATGCCGTATCTAAGATGGAACCCGTGGGTTCAGATGAAGAAACCCACAAAACAAACAAACGGTTCAGGCTAGTACAGCGAAAACGCGTACACCCACTAAACTCGTCATTTGCGGTTCATAGATACCAGATTCGACCATATTCGTGCAAGTCAAAAAACACCACTTACAATTGTCACGGAACCTCAGTTGGGCTGTCCAATGGTATCGGGCTGTCCAAGGTTTCTCCCTCCACATCATTGGAGAAGTGTATACGTGGTGAAGATGACAGCTGTGGTGAAAGTAAGGGACATATTATTGAGGGGGTTTATCTCCGCTTTTTTGGCTTTAAAAGCCAAGAAAGCAGAGATAAAATTATCTCCCTATTACCTAGCTGTAGCTAACACTAGTTAGCGACAGCTAGTAGGAGATAGCGACCATCTTGGGCCCCACTTTGCATGTCAGTGATATTTATCACTAATGACATGCAAAGTGGGCGTGCCAAGATGTTAGCGACTGGAAACAGTCGCTAACCTCGCTATCTCCTATTACCAACTTATGGAGATATTCGCGCTAAGCGCGAATATCTCCAAAAGCTAACACCTGCCCTGAGCAGTTCTTAGCCATGTTATCCAATGGGAGGTGGATAACATGGCTAAGGGCATTAGCTCGGTAATGCATGAATATCGCTTACTTTTCAGCGATATTCATGCATTGCAGCCGATTTTTATCGCATTTGCGATAAACCTTGGTAATACCAAGGTTTATCTGCGATAAAAATCGCCGCAGCTCAGCAGTAAATTTTTGTCTCTAACCAAGCAATAGCAATAATTATCGCTATTGCTTGGTAATATGCCCCAAAGTCCCCCATATCTAATAAGAGCTGAAGCGATTGATTGGCCAAGTTTAGGGAGTACGATGCATGTGTCTCAGGGGTGAGGATGCACCTGCATTCTTCTCTCCCTCTTGTGTTTCATTCGGGGATGCCACTTTGCTTGTTTTTGTGTCTTTGTCTTTTGCAGGTGTAAACACCTTTTTAAAATGTTTCCCCATAAACTCCTTAATTGAGTTTGACGCTGCACTACACAGATTTTTGGCTGCCATCTTTGGTCTCTTTAGTCCTTTCTTTTTGGCTTTCGTGTTATTTCGGGACACTCACAGCTCTCATCCAAGTACTCCGGGCTAGTCGCATTTATAGAGTTTGCTGCGTTAAGTCTTGGCCTCAAGTTGTGTTCCCTCAATTTTTTCACTTTTTTTTTTAGAGGCCATAATTAACTTTCTCTACCAGCGCTGTTAGAGCTCGCCGGGGCATGATCTTCCTTATATCCCCTGATGAGTTCTGTTATATCCTTGCTATGTACCAGTTGATTAGGATGAAGTTGAAAGACACTACGTGAGTCTACTGGGCGAAAAAGGTCTTCTTTTTTAGGCTCCCTACTGCTTTAAACGTGCCCTATAAAATGTCTTTAATTAAGTTTGCAGAAGTCCAGTCACATATGTTATTCTTGTGACTCTCCAAGGTTTTAAAGTTACAGGTGAAAATACAGGTAAACGCAAGGTTGTATTCAGCGCTTTAACCACCTCACCGTTTCCCCACTTACCTCTATGTGTCTGTGGGATCCAGCATTACACCTGTGCCATGCCGTGTCCCACGTCCAGTAATTATATATGTAGCAGGGGGGGGCCCCTGTGCACCCTGGGTTTTACGTCGCTTTCGTCCTCAATGTTTTTCGTCTCCTTTTGAGCTCCGAGCAGTATGGGTTTTTCTTTCCTATTAGGGCTTGCTACTGTTCCTCTGCCGCGGCCCTCGCGGCAGCCGCGGAATGCGAATTTCTTGTCACCTTGTTTCCCTCTCCATCTCCCTCAGCTCTGCTCACAGCATGTGACGTCAGGCGAGGAGAGGGCGGTACTGCGGGTCAGTCGTTTCCGGCACGGGCGTTTCCGATGCACGCAGGCAGGCAACGCGATCTGTCACAGAGCACAGAGGTCCTCGGAAGCTTGTTTCCGGTCCAGGGAAGGCATGGCTTGACAGTTCGGGCTGGACTGTTCCCATGAGGCACAGGGTCAGACTGATTTGCATATGGCCATGTCTGAACTGGGATGGTGTGGAGTGCAAAAAAACGATGGATTTAGACCCTGATCTCTGTACTGGGGTGAATGTATGACATTGTTCTGCATACTGTCCAACAACTGTGGTTTTTGCATTTGTCACCCCGAGTGGGATGGATATGCTCAGACGTGAGTCCCATGCTCTCCACACCACGGGATTCAAGCAAGCCGGGCTGAAGACTGCTGGAATGCCAGAAGCCGGTCCTCGGAAGCTTGTTTCCTGTCCAGGGAAAGCATGGCTTAGTAGTTCGGGCTGGACTGTTCCCATGATGCACAGGGTCAGACTGATTGGCATATGGCCATGTCTGAACTGGGGTGGTGAGGAGTGGAAAAAAACGATGGATTTAGGCCCAGATCTCTGTACTGGGGTGAATGTATGACATTGTTCTGCATTCTGTCCATCAACTGTGGTTTTTGCATTTGTCACCCCGAGTGGGATGGGTATGCTCAGACGAGAGTCCCATGCTCTCCACACCACTGGATTCAAGCAAGCCGGGCTGAAGACGGCTGGAATGCCAGAAACCGGTCCTCGGAAGCTTGTTTCCGGTCCAGGGAAGGCATGGCTTGGCAGTTCGGGCTGGACTGTTCCCATGAGGCACAGGGTCAGACTGATTTGCATATGGCCATGTCTGAACTGGGGTGGTGTGGAGTGCCAAAAAACGATGGATTTAGGCCCAGATCTCTGTACTGGGGTGAATGTATGACATTGTTCTGCTTTCTGTCCATCAACTGTGGTTTTTGCATTTGTCACCCCGAGTGGGATGGGTATGCTCAGACGTGAGTCCCATGCTCTCCACACCACTGGATTCAAGCAAGCTGGGCTGAAGATGGCTGGAATGCCAGAAACCGGTCCTCGGAAGCTTGTTTCCGGTCCAGGGAAGGCATGGCTTGGCAGTTCGGGCTGGACTGCTCCCATGAGGCACAGGGTCAGACTGATTTGCATATGGCCATGTCTGAAATGGGGTGGTGTGGAGTGCAAAAAAACGATGTATTTAGGCTCAGATCTCTCTACTGGGGTGAATGTATGACATTGTTCTGCATTCTGTCCAACAACTGTGGTTTTTGCATTTGTCACCCCGAGTGGGATGGGTATGCTCAGACGTGAGTCCCATGCTCTCCACACCATTGGATTCAAGCAAGCCGGGCTAAAGACGGCTGGAATGCCAGAAACCGGTCCTCGGAAGAGTGTTTCCGGTCCAGGGAAGGCATGGCTTGGCAGTTCAGGCTGGACTGTTCCCATGAGGCACAGGGTCAGACTGATTTCCATATGGCCATGTCTGAACTGGGTGGTGTGGAGTGCAAAAAAAGATGGATTTAGGCCCAGATCTCTGTAATGGGGTGAATGTATGATATTGTTCTGCATTCTGTCCATCAACTGTGGTTTTTGCATCTGTAAGCAATGCAGGCACCCTTGAGTCATGGTGCAAGGGTGCCTGTGTTGTCGGCAGGATTGTTTTTGTGCAACATCCTAGGAGGCTTTTTCCTCTTTCTATGTGAACTGCAGAATACCGCACTCATGGAAAGAGGAAGAAACAAACAAAAATAAGGCTATTTCTCCTCGTTGCGCCTCCTCTTTGGAGACATAAGGTTTTGGTGCATCCCTGAGTTCACATAGTTTTGTAGAATCCATGGGTGTTGCATGGGAACACCTACTGCAATGCCCATGAAACAACTCCTAGAGCAGAGTAAGGCAATGCAGCGATTTGTGCTGAGTTGCCTTACTCCATATGTATGAGGCCATTTAAAGCTACGCAAAGTGGCTTTGCTTGACCTCATAAATATGATTGTTTAGTTTGCACTGCTGAAGCATCATACAAAGTGACGCTCCAGTGATGCAAGTAGCTCATAACTATGCCTCCTGGTATTGTAAATCTGGGAAAGCGTAAAAATCTGTGGATATTGTTTTGGAATGCCCACCTCAACGCCCGTGGAACACATCCATAGCACAGAGTAAGGCAAGGCAGCACAAGGCACTGCGTTGCCTAACTCCATATATATGTGGCATCCCCAGCCACACAATGGGGCATAAGTACAAGCTCCTATTGTTAGGGGTTGTGCCTTATGTACAAGGCAGCGTTATGCCACTTAACGTGGCTTGGCGCTGCCTTGCACATAAGGCCCCTTTTCACAATATGGTTAGTGTGAAAGGGGTGGGCAGTGGGTGTTGCAGTGCAACACCAATTAATTTTGACGCTGCCCCCTATGTACAAGGGTGATGTACATAGGAGGCAGCGCCAAAATTAAGACCAGGTAAAAACTGGTCTTAAGATGATGAAAGGAGGAGAAATGCATTATTTCTCCTCGTTTTTGCTTTTTCCATGTGTGCTGCCTTGTGCGCCATCACAGGGGGAAATACAAGGCTTCACCACCTTCTTGTAAATTTGGTGCAGCCTTGCGGTTCAGAAGTGGAGGAGAGAGGCGTTTAGCCAAAAAGGCTAATGCCTCTCTCCTCCACTTCCTTGTACATATCCCCCAAAGTGGCGTTGCGTGACCTCATAAATATGCTTTTCCAGTTTGTGCAAAAAGGGAGGCTCCAGTGGAGCAAGAGACTCGTACATATGCCCCATAGAGCTCAACGGACTTAAAAAAATGAAAGTAATATGCACTTTCATTCAACAGTAAAAAAGAGTGTAAGTAGTATACAGAAAATGCCAATAGATTACCTTTTCTTCAGAATATATGTTCGTAAAGAAAAAATAAAACTATTTTCCCTTTCCAAAGCAAATGACCACGAACACGATAACTCCTCGTTTCTAGTGAAGGAGCCGCTTTAATATCACCAAATGCCATCGCAGACGAGGTCGTGAGATTTCAGCTGTAAAATCAATATATCACGCTATCTCCAAATTTCTGACCATATGTTTTTCCCGTGATTTCATTTAAGCTAAGTTACTTCACCACCAAACGTTTGTGCTTAGATAATGCTCAGGGAGATGCTGTGTTCATCGGTGCTTTTGATAAAATAGATTCCAGTTTTGCAGAAGTGTCCTCTTTCGCTTGACAGCTTCTCACTGCTGGAGTAACAGTGCCCTCTATTGCTACTGGATATTATTGCATTTTAGTCAGCAGTAAATTCCTTTGAGTATTTTTTTAGATACATTTTGTTTTATAAACCCTATCTCAAATAACTATTTAAGGTTTTTGGTTTGACAAAATTTACTCAGACCTGACTGTGTCCTTAACACCCATTAGCCAACATTATTTTTATCATTCTATGCAGGTATATTTCTAGAGCAGGACACCAAAACTTTTGGACCCAAGGTACAAAAGTACGTACACCCAGCAGCAGTTTTTTCAATAATTTGCGCCCATGCGAAGTCACACAAATCAATGCAAATGGCTGTAATATCTTGATCTCAGGGACAGATTTACAAGGACTGGCGCATCCCTGCATATTAGCAGGGATGCGCCAGTACCAATGCGTCACGCAATTCTACCCTTGCGATACCACGGATAGCGCAGGGATAGACAGATGCATGTCGTATCTGATGGCGTAAGGACGACGTATTGCTGGAGTTGTGTCCAAGTGCGACGCCACTCCAGCAATGTTTTGGGACCGCCCATACATAACGTGCCTTGCCACTCCTTACGCCTGCTTCAAGCAGGCGTAAGGTTTTGTCGCAGCAGCCTCTGAAAAGTGACTCAGTGAAACTTGTACATTTCAATGCGTCACTTTTACAAAGCTTTTTCCAACGAAACGCCCACCCTGCATACATTAAACCTGACGCAGATTTAATGTGGTGCAAGGCTTTACAATGTGACGCATCTCCCTAGATGCATCACTTTGTAAATAAGTTGCAACGTGGCGCATGGTTTTACGCCGCCTCTGTGTCACAGAAGTGACGTAATGGCGGTGTAAATGTGTCACAAGGGGCTTGTAAATCTGCTCCAAAGTATTTATTTTCCGGTGCAGAGCTTTTTTACATGGGAAAGTTACCTTGATGCAATGTAAATTGCGATTTGCTCTGCGTTGTGTTACTTTGCATTGTAGAGTTGTCCCATGAATGGTACTGGGAATTTGTCATGCAACAACCCACTTTATTTTACACAAAGCCCTACATCTGATTTATCAGCTTAAAATGTCTCCAAGCAACAGCAAGTACCTGGTTTGAGGTTAGATCATTACTGGGTACAGCATATTACAGTGGGATGTGTCCCATATGGGACTACCCAGGTACTCCGGAGTGCCTGTTTGACATTCTTACAGATGCAAAACTAGCCCGAATGCACTAATTCAGCATCCCCTTCGGGTTAGCCTTTTAGCAGCGACGCCACTCCTAAGCACCCTCGAGTATAAGTGCACATTACAAATCTTGATTTCATTTAATTTCCTCTGAAGCAGAGTGGCCTTAATAGATTGGGGAAGCTGGTGGGTGATAGGCAGAATTTCACTTGGGAATATTGGAGTAACAAGACTGAGGGGAGAATCTCCAGGTTTAAAATCTACCAAGTGAACGCCTAGCTTAAGAGTCAGGTTTAGGCGGGAGCTGAACCTAGCCTATTGGAAATAGACCTCCAAGACGGTCACGCTAAGAAGAAGTAAGTGGCACGGTGGTACCAGCATCTACTTACAGCAGTGAATGACTTTTGGGTCTTGTTGAAGATCTGATAAACCAGCCTGTCTTATGATTACATCTTCTCAAAGCAGTCTGGCTATGAAAGCTAGTTGTACCAGAGGAAGCCCAGTAAATTTGCTTGAAGAAGAGAGCCCGACTTCAAGCACAAGGGGCGCTAGAATCCTGATTGGTGCTTAAGGATTGGATGTGATATTAGGACAAAAAAAGAAACAAAGCCCAACATGTGATACCTTACAGAATCTGCAGTTTTATTGTTACGCATAAATTGTGTATAAAACTCACTTAGGATGCTGTCAGTTCTGTTTTTGGAGGAGATTTACTAAGATTGTACGCCGTGTTTGTGTCACAAAAGTGGCGCAAAATAGTGCAAAATGTTTTTTTCATAATTAGCTTTCCAGCGCTAAACTTGTTTAGCGCTGAAAATAACGTAAAAGTAATGCGAAGCAGAGCATTGCACTGCATTGCATTACTTTGTGCCATGGGGGCATACCAAGGATGGTGCACTGCCATTCCCATGCAACCACCCAAGGTTACCCATGCTAGACACAATTTACTAAAAACAGTAGATTGGGTTTAGAGCAAGAAAACTGGCCCCTTTTCGACTAGGTGCAAGGAAGGAGAAATCCTTTCATTTCTATTTCCTTTTCAGACTTTGCTTGTGTGCTGCACTGTGCTGCAAGTATGCAAAGTGGGAAAAGCTTTGCATCGTGCCTAGCGTAGTATTTTGAACAGGAAGGGTGCCCTTCCTGTGCAAAATATACCCTACACTAATGCACACACCCTAGATCTATGTGCTAATTTGTGTGCTTGACGCACAGCAGCTGAAATCAGAGCTGGTGCAAGGGAAAGGGGAGGAGAGAGCCATATTTCGCAACCTGGCGGAGGGCTGCGCTGCGTTGTGTGGAGATTTTGTAGATCTACCCCTAGGAGTCTTATGCTTAGAATCTGAGGGATTCAATTGTCTAACTAAGATTTATTCTGACCTTGTGACTCAGTATTTTGTATGTGAGCCTTCATGGCAATCCATGCATTATTATCTGTATCATTTATGAATTACTTTATATTAAACCTCTTTAAATAAGCTGGTCCCACGCCCAGCTCTCCCTGTGCTGCTGCATTGCTATTGCTCCTGTCTTCTCCTTGCTTCTTCCCTGTTACGGTCTCCCCTATTCTATCCCGCAGGGATAAATAGGCAAGATTATAGTAAGCGGAAAAGTAAGTCTACCTAGCTGAGGATCGCGTACAGTTCTTGTGAGCTATGCGAGTGCACACCATCGCCAGCCACATAACACACCACCATTTGTCTGTGCCTCAGCATCAGACTTCAAAGGCTGCTGCTCCCCCGCTCCCCCGCCCCGCGTGCACATCGCACCCCACCATTTGTCTGAGCCTTGGCATCAGATTTCAAAGGAATGCGCTCCCCCGCCCACGCCACCGCCGCAGCAATGCCGAGAGCTTGGGGTTTTTTTTTGCATCCATTTCCCGGGAAAGCCGTGTTTTTTTCGGCGTTCTCTGCACCTTTCTCGTTTTTTTGTCTAGACGAAAGTGAAAGCCTACCGTGCTTGTTTACAGTAGCCTTGCTCCTCAAATGCTGTTGCTGTGTTGCCATCTCTCTAGGGACACTCAACTTGAAAAAACTCGACTTGCTAGCTGCAATGCTACATCCGCTATGCTTTGCCTCTAGATATGTTGATCCCTCGCAGACTGTGCTGACTCTGCCCCTCCTGATTCTGAAACTGACCAAAGCAGTCACCGCGCAGTCTCTTCTCTCTGTCTTAAGATGTCTGCCCTGCCACCATTTACTTGGGACCCTCACCCTCACACTTCCTCACCCTCACACACTCTCACACACCCTACCTCACCCTCACACCCTCACCCACCTTCACACACGCTCACTCACCCTCACCCTCACAACCCTCTCACCCTCACTCACCCTCACCCTCACAACCCTCTCACCCTCACTCACCCTCACCCCCTCACACCCCCTCAGCCTCACACCCCCTCACCGTCACACCCCCTCACCCTCACACACCCTCTCACCCTCACACACCCCTCACCCTCACTCACCCTCTCACCCACCCTCTCACCCTCACACACCATCTAACCCTCACACACCCTTTCACCCTCACACACCCTCTCACTCTCTCACCCTCACACCCCCTCACCCTCACACACCTTTACACCCTCACAAACACCCTCACCCTCACACCCCCTCAACCCCTCACACCCCCACACACCCTCAGCGCCTCACAACCCCTCACCCACGCTCACACCCTCACACACCCTCTCAGCCTCACACACCCTCTCACCTTCACACCCCCTCACCCTCACACCCCCTCACCCTCACCCTCAAACCCCCACAACCTCACCCTCACACACCCTCACTCACCCCCTCACCCTCACACACCCTCTCCCCCTCACACACCCTCACCCCCTCACACCCCTCAGCCTCACACCCCCTCACCGTCACACCCCCTCACCCTCAGACACCCTCTCACCCTCACACACCCCTCACCCTCACTCACCCTCTCACCCACCCTCACCCACCCTCTCACCCTCACACACCCTCTAACCCTCACACACCCTTTCACCCTCACACACCCTCTCACTCTCTCACCCTCACACCCCCTCACCCTCACACACCTTTACACCCTCACAAACACCCTCACCCTCCTTCAACCCCTCACACCCCCACACACCCTCAGCGCCTCACACCCCCTCACCCTCACCCATGCTCACACCCTCACACACCCTCTCAGCCTCACACACCCTCTCAGCCTCACACACCCTCTCACCTTCACACCCCCTCACCCTCACACCCCCTCACCCTCACCCTCAAACCCCCACACCCTCACCCTCACACACCCTCACTCACCCCCTCACCCTCACACACCCTCTTCCCCTCACACACCCTCTCCCCCTCACACACTCTCTCACCCTAACACACCCTCTCACCCCTCACCCTCACACCCTCTCACCGTCACACCCCCTCACCCTCACACCCCCTCAGCCTCACACCCCCTCACCCTCACACCCCCTCACCCTCACACCCCTCACCCTCACACCCCTACCCTCACACCCCCTCACCCTCACACCCCCTCACCTTCACACCCTCACACCCCCTCACCCTCACAACCCCACACCCTCCCCCTCACACCCCCTCACACTCCCACACCCCCACACCGTCGCACCCCTCACACACCCCCTCACCCTCACACACCCTCACCCACACTCACCCTCACACCCCCTCATCCTCACACCCCCTCATCCTCACACCCCTCACCCTCATACACCCTCACACCCCTTCACCCTCACACCCCCTCAAACCCCCTCACCCTCACACCCTCACACACCCTCAACCTCATACACTCTCACCCTCACACCCCCTCACCTTCACACCCCCTCACCCTCACACCCCCTCACCCTCACTCGCCCTTACACACACTCACACACCCTCACCAGCATAGCATAACAAAACATAGCATAGCATAACAAAACACAACAGAGCATAGCATAACAAAAAAAGCATAGGATAGCAAAACAGCATAGCATAACAAAACAAAGCATAGGATAACAAAACAAAAAATAGCATAACAAAATAAAACCAAGCATAGAAAAACACAACAAAGCATAGCATAACATAACAAAACACAACAAAACATAGCATAGCATAACAAAACATAGCATAACAAAAGAAAGCATAGAATAACATGACAAATATCAAAACTTAGCATAGTATAACAAAACATAGCATAGCATAACAAAACACAACAAAACATAGCAGAACAAAACATAGCATAACATAACAAAACATAGCATAACATAACATAAAACAAAGCATAGCATAACAAAACATAGCAAAGCACCACAAAACCTAGCATAGCATAACAAAACACAACAAAACATAGCATACATAACAGAATATAGCATTGCAAAGCATAGGAAAACATAGCATAGCATAAGAAAACACAACAAAACATAGCATAGCATAACAAAACACACCAAAGCATAGCATAACAAAACAAAGCTTAGCATAGCATAACAAAACATAGCATAGCAAAACAAAGCATAGCATAATGAAACACAACAAAACATAGCATAGCATAACAACACATAGCATAGCATAACAAAGCATAGCATAGCGAAACACAACAAAACATAGCATAACAAAACACAACAAAACATAGCATAGCATGAACAAAACAAAGCATAGGATATCACAACTAAACATAGCCTAGCATAACAAAACAAAGCAAAGGATAGAAAAACAAAACATAGCATAGCATAACAAAACATAGCATAACATAACAACACATAGCATAACTAAACACAACAACACATACATAACAAAACATAGCAAAACACAACAAAACATAGCATAGATTAACAAAACAGGGCATAGCAAAACAAAACATATAATAGCATAGCAAAACATAGCATACCAAACACAACAAAACATAGCATAGCATAACATAACAAAACATAGCATAGCATATTAAAACACAACAAAGCATAGCATAGCATAACAAAACATAGCATAGCATAACAAAGCATAGCATAGCGAAACATAGCATAGCATAACAAAACATAGCATAGCATAATAAAACACAGCATAGCATAACAAAACAAAACATAGGATAGCAAAACAAAACATAGCATAGCATACAGCATCACTCCGCACCACCACAGCATCACTCAGGGGCACCACAACATCACTATGCGCTACCAAAGCATCACTGAGCGCCACAGCATCACTCGTTCGCCATCACAACATCACTCAGCGCCACCACAGCATCAATCTGTGCAACCATTCAACAACACCTGGTTCAAATATGTTCTCTCAATGTTTCAAGCTTTATTACAAATGCAACAAAAATATGTTAATATTTCACTTCTGTTCTTGGATTTTCATCACAATAAAATACACTGAACATAATCTTCACAAAAGTTATTTACAAAACTTTAAGCTATTGCCATTATAAATTACAATAACTTTTATTTAACTATTAATTATTGAAAAAAAATTAAAAGCCATTGTTATTTGTAATATCAATACATGTAAGTCACGTAAATACAACACATATTGCATTACAATTGCTATAGGTGTCACATTTGCAAAATTTATAGCTATTGGCATTGTAAATGACAAAGCTATTCATTTCGCTATTTTCAAAAACAAAACATAAATAAAAAAATTGTCATTTACAATACCAATAGCTCAAACTTTTCTAATGCGAGACCTATTGCATTGCAAATGCTTGCTTTTTTTAAGTGATTTCTCATTGTTTTCCCTTCATTTTTCCCTGCATTCTCCTTCCTTTTCCCCCATTTTATGAGTGCCTTTTCCTTGGTTTTCCCTCATTTGTCTCTGCTTTCTCCTTCCTTTTACCCCAATTTTCTGAGTGGCTTCTCCATGCTTTTCCCTCATTCTCATTGCTTTCTCCTTGCTTTTTCACCCATTTTTGAGTGCCTTCTCCTTGCTTTTCCCTCGTTTTCCCTGTATTCGCCTTGCTTTTTCACCCATTTTTGAATGCCTACTCCTTGCTCTTTTCTTGTTTTCACTGTTTTCTCCTTCCTTTTCCCCACATTTTTTGAGTGCTTCCTCCTTGCTTTTTCATCATTTACACTGATTCTACTTTCTTTTCTCCTAATTTTTTGACTGCTTTTCCCTTGTTCTCACTGTTTTTTCCTTGCTTTTCCCCCAACTTTTGAGTGCCTTTCCCTTGCTTTTACCTCGTTCTCATTGCTTTCTCTTGGCCTTTTCTTGGGCCGCGTCCCTACCTGCAGTATGTTAGTTTTGGCGTTAATAATTGCCTAATCTCGGGACCCCATAAACTTTAGAAAGGTATCGAGCAGGGTTTGGAGTCCCCTGGCAGTTCTGGCTAGAAGGAACGCTTCGTCCGCATATAGAAGGACGGGGGGACCCCGTCCCCCTAAATACGGAAAATCTGCCCCTGTACCGTCCAAAGCCTCTAGCTAGATCATTTATATAGAGGTTGAACAGAAAAGAGGCCATAATGCAGCCCTGCCGAACCCCTCTCCCGATTTTAAAATCCTTGGAAACACAGAGATCCTGAGCATATCTGACATTCGCCTTGGTGTCCCTATGCAGATCCTCTAGGAAGTTGGCAATATTGTCCTCCACCCCATGACCCTCATGGACTACCACAGGAATGCCCGATTGACACAGTCAAATGTGGAAGAAAGGTCCATGAAGGCCAGGTAGATTGTACATGGGCGAGCAATCATGTACTTCTCAAGGATCTGATAAATGTTAAGGCAGAGGGCCACAGTTGACTGCCCCAGGCGAAACCCATATTAAATGTCAGAAATGATCTTGTGTTCCTATGCCCAGGAGGATAATCTCTCCAATACCACCCACCCCCACTACCTTTACTACTGAGTCAAGAAGGGAGATCGGCCTATAGCAAAAAGTGCTACTGCGGTCCCCCTTCTTGAACACCGGCACAATGGTAGAAGTAGCCCAAGAATCCGGGCAACCGTCCCTGGCTGCAGCAATATGCACAGCCACAAGGATACGTGCCCAAAAAGATTGATCCGATTTAGAGAGGTCCGGTGGGATGCCATCCGGGCCCTGTGCTTTCTTACAGGTCTGGCCGGTAATCCCCGCCTCAACCTCTTTCTGCTCAAAGACCACTGCCACAGTGTTGATGTCCCTGTCTGACGGCTCTGTGTAAACCATAGGGCCCTGGAACATAGAATGAAAGTGGGACACCCATTCTTCCTCCATGATATGGGAGCCTAAGTCACCACCTGTATCTTTCTCAAACAGCAGTCTGTTGACGATACCCAAAAACCTTGAGCTGTTCCCTAGAGTGCTCATCTCTAACAGATTCCTCCAGGCCTCCTCCTTCAAGGCACCCTTGCGTGTGGCCAAAGCCTGTTTATATTCAACATGAAGGGCAGGTATATACAATGAATTTCTGGGGGTAGCATTCAGAGCTTCCTTCATCTTCCGTGCCGCCTGAGAGCAGGATGAATCAAACCATCTTGGATTAGAGATGTCTACCCTGCATGCTGGTGCACTTAGAAATTCCCCTGCCTTGATGGTGATACCATTGAAAGCACTGAGAACATCTCTCTGTGAGGTGCCTGGCAAGGCACAAAGTGCAAGTTCCATGGCACAAGAGTCTTTTACTTCGCTGTAAAAGGTAGCTGGGGAAATCTGTGACCATTTATGACTACGCCTACCATCCATAGGCCTTAATATGCCTGGTCACCACCCTAGATTTTCTGGATAAAATTAGGCCACCTAGATGGACGCAAAGATGGTTATGATCACTGTAGGCACTATCCCTAATGGTAAACCCCTGGAATAGAGACTTGAGGGGAGAAGAAATTAAGATGTAATCGATAAAAGATCCACTGCCTCTCCCTTGAAAGGAAGAAACAAGGGCTTTACTATATGGGGCAGAGAGAGACATTAATGACAGTAGATCAAAGTCGTTGAGTATGTTATTAAATTCTTCCTCCTGAGTAGAATGCTCAAAATGAAACCTATGCAATTGATGGCATCCCAAATCAGCCATGAATGTAAGCTTAGGGTCTCTGCAGGGCTGGATATTAAAGTCACTCATCACCAATAAGCTATGTGATATAAAGCAGCAAGACTGCCTAAAGTATAAGCCCAACTGGGTGAAATTACACACCGTCTGGGTGCTTGACATGGCATTATAGATGTTAATCAGGCCCATTCTTGTATTTCCCATCTTCAAGACAATGACTTGAAGGCCCGGACTTGGAGATGGGAGAATCCGTATCCGGCAGTCCACTGCCAGAGATATCTATATAGCCAGACGCCCTTGGCTCTGCCACAGGTCGACGAGACGGCTGGAACAAAAAAAAATGTTGAATCCTTCCATAAGTAAATCACAGTTCACCAACCATGTCTCCTGGAGACATTACAGAAATTTGCCTGAAGAACTGCTGCCATATGGGAACCTGAAACGTATCTGCCAGGCCTGCGCTATTACATGACAGAACATTATTGTCAGAATCGCGGGGGCCGCCTCACACTGAGCTGGTGGAGGGAGAGCCTTCTGTTGAGTCTTTATCTCAGATACAGGCTCTGGAGAAATATGTAGTCAATCGCACTATTCCAATCTTGACAGTGTAGAGAATCTATTAAACAATGCTGGGGGGGCGGAGTGTAACCCAGTAAACTGATATAGGCTACATGCTACTTGTGGATACCATTTATCATTTGCCACAGAAGGCGTTTGTATCCACCAATCCTGAGGAATTTCCATGACGCGAGTCCCTGGGATGTACATTTGTGTAACAGCTCAATAGAAAAAACATAAGGGTAGTGCCTGTATTGCGGACCCATGATTTAAAAGGCCAATGCTAGAGACCCTGGACAGAATACTTTCTGCCAGGGATGGCCTGTCAAAGTTCACAATAACAGAATCACCCTCTCCAGGTTTCCGTGAGCTGCCTATCCAGCCAACTTGATGCACCATGATGATATTTGGTTCGCCCTTAAACCCACAGTAGTGTTATTTGAAAGCCAATGGAGTACCTTGTTTTAAAGCTGGCTAAAATCCTCATTTGTACCCCGGGGAGCGGTGGCACATTCCCCAGGATCACCACATAGGGTGTAGAATCCAGTGGGAGATGGATGACTGGTTGACGCTGAAGTTCTTCCACTAGCTGCCCCTGTCGGCCTGCTGTCCGACCACCAGAAGGTTGAGGATACTGCATTGGCTGATGAGCCGGCAGAACCCTGCGTGAAGCTTGGCTTTCCCTAGGGCCATCTACCTCCCCCCTGGGCTGCATGTGACATTAAACACTGGGAACATAGCTGTTCTCTATTGGTGATCTTTGGAAATTGACCTGGATCAGTTCCATTACTGGGTTCCGGATTATCACTAAGCACACTTGGATTCTTGAGTTTCTCAGACCTGTTACGCCCTACTAGACATTTCTCGATCATGGTTAGTCTCTCAAGAATGTGAACCCAGCTTAATATCCAGTAAAATGGTCATTATAGCTTTGAAGACTTCCGTTACTGATGAGTCTATATTCGTGGCTACCAGCTCAGATGCCGTGGGTTTAGTAGCTGCTATAAGAGCTGGAGTGGGTTTGACTTTCTAGTCTCAACCCCCGTGCATTGGAGTTTCCTTTTTGTGCCCCCACCAGGCTTAAGGACTCCCTTAGCAGGGAGTTGTCGGGTCACACTACAAGTTTCAGCATGTATATCTGTATGTTTATGGTTGCCATCCTTCCCTGACATAAAATGGGGAACGCTACTCTTCCTGTTTTCTATTATAATTACCGGAGAAAGAGGCCTATGCAGGGTTGGGGGGGGAGGCTTATTGCTCAGAAAGTGATCCGATGTTCGTGTGAGAGCCATCATGCAACCCTGAACTGGTAGATAAACCCAGATTCTCAGTGATAGCCTCGACCAAAAATAGTATAGGACCAACAGTAGGGTCAACTAAAGCTGGATACAAATTGTTAGAGGGCGACCTAGAGAGTCGTCTATTCACTAATTCAATCTCCTTATCGATTACAGCTGTTGCCCTCCGCAGAAAGGAATCCATGGTTGTAACAGTGGCATTGGAACTAACCTTTGTCTTTACCCCGGTGGAGCCTCCTGCTAGACCCGTCTGTATCTTTCACCTCCCCATAAGCCTCCCACTAAGCTTAATTGGGAACAATGCAATAGCACAGCTCAGCTCAATAAATACAAGTAGAAAGACAGTTATGTCCCAATGTATAACCCTGTATGTGTGGATACTCGTGATAGATGTTGTGATAGTTGTCCAGTGAAGACCGCAAAACCGCAAAACCACCCCGGTGGCTCCTGCACTGCGGAAGGCGGGAGCGAACTCTTTGCGCCGGGTGGTGCGCAATTGTAATGCAGCTCTTGCCGCAGTGCCCACTAGTCCTTGCAGTCCTCGTGGCATGTGTGTTGATACTGGTAAGAGTCTAACAAAGTCTGACAAAGTGTCTGCAAAAGCGTCCAGCTGTTCTAACCGCCGGCTAATCACCAGTGAAATACGGTTGACTGATGTGTGGGAAGGTGAGGAGCTGGGGAGTGTGGGCAAGGACATGCACAGGAGCAGAAGCAGGAAAGAACCACCACACGCCCCATTCAACCTGCCCTGCTCTACTCTGCTGCTCGACCTTAGCTTGCCACAGCTTGGCTACCCCCACTCGACCTCACCGTTCACTGCCTCGTGCCACCGACTCTAATCACGGCTCCGATCACGGCACCCTCCATGAAAATTGCACCTCCGCCTGACTTGCCACTGAACTATTACCCAGGGCTTGACCGGGCTGGGTACGTCGGGTCTGTCTGATCCTCAAGGCCCGTCCTTCTCCCAAGCTCCCACCGCGGCCCCTGATGCTCGCGGATCACTGCCCGTGGTGTCCTGGACCCCCCGCGGCCCTCACGAGTTACTGGGGCACACTGGGGATTCCTGGTTATTCCTGGTTCTCGGGAGCGCCGTTCTCAGCCCCCGCGGCTGGGGCTCACCAGGGTCGCCTGAACTTCCTGCAGCCTCCCCCAGCTCCCAACGCTGCTTCGTGATTCAGCTCCTGATTCGCGGTTCTCAGCCCCCGCGGCTGCAGCTGCTGCTGGTTGCTACTGCTCTCTGTTCTCTCGCACTCTCTAAAGGATAATAATTCAGTGTGTTGCATGTCTGCTACTTTCAGTTTTAGTTCCAGGGCTATTGTTTGTTTGGTAATAGGTCCAGAGGTAAACATCCACCTGTCCACTGTCTGTACAATTTCTTTTTTCTGTATTGTTACACAAGATAAAGCCCAGGTTTATGCCAAGGTGGTGTCCACAAAATTGCCAGTGGTTCTTGAATCGATAAGCACATTTATGGAATGTTTGGTACAAGGTGGTATTAGCAAAGTCATTTGCAATATGAAATGAGTAACATGATCACCAACAGTAGTGTCCAATGAGGGGATTTGCCATATACTCAAAAGATCTCCCTTTTCATCTTTTGAGTGATCTAGTTTTCCGCCTGGGTGTATGTGGTGTTGACAGATTTCACAGATGGTACAATACTTTTTCCTTTAGGTTTTATTGGGCATTCCTTCGCAAAATGTCCTTTATTCCCACAATACATACATAGCCCATTTCTTCAACATAGATCCTTTTCTTTTTTAGTGAGAGCTGGTCTAATGGAACTTATCTCCATAGGTTCCCCAAAAGAGTCTGGTGATTGACCATGGGATACATGTTTAGGTCATCCTAAGTGAAACCCGGTACACTCACTATGACGACGATCACCTTTCCCTTCCGTTAAAGAATGATCTAATTGTAAAGTTAGGTTTATAAGCTCAGCACAATCTTGTGGTTGGGGATCTATTTGAGATATAATGTCTTTCATTTCTCTTTTAAGCCCTGATAATATACTGCTGATCATTTTATCTCTGCTAAGCTGTCTCGGCCACTAGATGATTGAATTGTGTTAAATACGTTACCAAGTCCCTTGTTGTAGTTCTTGTAATTCTCTGTCTGCTGAGAGAGTAGCAATCGGGCTGTCAAAAATCTTTTCAAATTATTTGACAAAGACCTTTCTGGTATTCAGAATATTGTTACCTCCACAAGCCAATGGAACGGCCCATGCAGCCACATCTCACCATTGAGCGTCTGGAAAAGATGTAGGTCTACATGTAAAGTGAAGTTCTGTCTGTGTGAGAAAGATTTGTACCTTTTTGGGGTCTCCCAAGAAGCACCCTGGTGCTGCCAGAGGTATCTGAGGTAGAACTGTGACAGCTATGGTAGTCGGCCATGTACACCCTCCTGTGTTTCCTCCTTGGGTTGTTGTATGCACTACACTAGGGTATTTCCCCAAGGGAACGTCAAAGTAATTTCACTCATATCTCTCATGAGCACACATTTTTTGTTGGAGCAGAGAAACTTTGTTAGCTAATGCCGCAGCATAAATCTTGGAGTCTGCTAACTCCTGCTGTACCTGCCCTAATACATTAAGAATATTGTGTAATGTAGCCATTCTAGGATCGAGTGAGCCTGGAGGAAAACTACTTGTGGGCTCGTTATTCAGTCAGACAATAAGAATCCTCTGAGCTTACTCGATGCCAGAAAGGTCCACCTCCAGACACCACCAAGTCTGAATGCCGTAATGGCGCAGACTATTGGAGTGGCCAGGTGCGGGAAGGGTGTTTGGGGAAGGAATAGCAGGGAAGGAGACCTGCAAGAAAAATTCAAGAGTGTGTTTATGGGTTCCGAATTTACCTTCTAAACTCTCCCACCCTATTCTACTTCTTAGGAGATATTCACCTTTTGTCTGTTCCGTTTTTGCTTAGAGAAGAATGAGTGAAATGTAAACCTAGGAGACACATTGTAATATCTCTATTATGCTACGTTTAATTTAATTGTGGGTTTCTAACGCGCTAGAATCGACTCCCAAAGGAGTATCTCTTCGCAATAGATCGCTGGGGAACTCGTCCAGGCTTTCCCTGTGAGATGGTCCATACTGGGTATCTCCAAGGTGAAACCAGGCATCCCCGGCGTATGTGGGGGGCCGTTGTGGAGATGAGGCAAGCTAATGCCGAGTTGCTGAGTGTGATCCCTGGTTAGAGTAGGCACCAAGGTGAGAATTATCGACTCCGCTGACCCTGGCCCACGACCTTGCTGCGTCGGGAATTGAACCCTGGTCCCTGGCCTTCCACTGCTCCCGGGTCTGTCACCTCTAACCAGTGAGCCACACCACTCCACGTTCATTATTGAAGCAACATATGTTCAAACTCGCAGTCTTACATTTTACATATTCCTTTCAGTAGTGGGAAAAACCTACCAAAGCAACCACTGCCAAGGCCTGGGAGCTGAAGATTATAAAACATTTGGTGAAGATTACGTTAATTATTTCTTAACATCATTTTTCATTAATCTGCAGGACCTGCCACGCAACTTTGTACAAAATAGTCTCTTCCAAGTGCAATGTTCACTGGTAATCAAGTGCCATGTCCACTGTTAGTCACTTACAGTATTTCACTGCCAACTGCTCTAGTCTCTTATTAATGTCACTACTGATCATCACGCTCCTTGACTGTGGTAAGCGCTCTTACCGTCGAGATCCAACCGATCTCTGTTCATGTAGATGTACCCTTGTATCTGTAACCTGTTGCCTTTTCCGCTGCCAACGTCAGAAGATGAAGAACCCTGAAGACGCACCCCCAAACCAGACGATCCGGCACGAGCCCACCTCTACAGATCAGGAACAAAATAATGAACGTGTCACAATGGGTGGGGCTTGTTTTTATACCGGAGCCCCTCTCTTCAATGGTTGTGATGCAGAACGTGTGCTGTGAGGTGGTACAGGGGCGGAGTTAACCAGAAAGCATGCTATGGGGCACACAAAAGCAAAATAAACACCAAGTAAAAAATGAAGACCAACCTTGCAACCCAATGGTATTGTTGGCACTACGAGTTTTAATACAGTTCATGCTTGACACCAGTAAAGACTTGACACAATAAAGACACCTTAATGAGAACAGCGCCACCAATAGCGCGCTGTGTAAGTTGCATGTAATTTTTCCTCATAAAGAGTGATGCGTGCAATAACATTGTAGATGATGCTGTATCACAGGATTCCGCACAACACTACCGCCACCACCACCAGAGACCGGTATCAAGCCAGCAGTGCCCCTAGAGCCGCAGCCTATGACCATGACAGTAATTTCCAAATGCTACCCAGTTCATGTTGACTGTCTTTGGAATTGTAATGAAAAATCCTATCTTATGGTGAAGTCAGATTTTAAATTACAATTTTGAAAATGGCACTTGTAGAAAGTGACTTTTCCCTGCCTTAGCCATTTTGTCATCTGCAGCCTGTCTGCGGGTCACATGGCTGGGTGTAGTTAACAGTTGGAGTTTGTGTATTCGTTGTAGACAGCCACACGCAATAGGGAGCTTAGGTGTTCCTGAATGGGCCATCACTGGCAGGATGGGCGGGGGGAACTGGGCACAGCCCCACTTACACTTGAATAGGCTGTGTCCTGCCTCCATACAATGGGCTTCAAAAACTGTGTAGTTAGTTGGGATCCAGTGAGGGAGGGCAGGGCACCTGTGTACTTCAAAGGCGTGCCTCTAGAAGCTTCTCCATATTTCGAAGTTACAACTGGGTATCAATGCTGGGCCTCAGACACCAACTCTTCAGTACACATCTGGACCTGTGGATACTCTTCCAAGAAGAAGGACTGCTGTGCTGCTGAAAGGACTGCCACTCTGCTGGCCTACTACTCTGAAGGATTGCTGCCTTGCTGTGCTGACCTACTGCCCTCTGGCCTGGGTGAGAAAGACTGGACCTGCATACCTTGATTCCTGAACCCCAGAATGATTACAAGAGCTAGTTGGCTGCCCTCCCGATCTTAATCAACAGGCTTCCACCAACCTTGTAGCTTCACCTGGACTCTGCCATTTGTGAGTCCACCCTGCCAAGTGGTGCCACCCTAGTCCTGGACCCTAGGAAACGGGCCTAAGGTGCTCTGCCTGCCTCTGTAGATCCAGCTGAACCGACACATGCTGCACGGCACAAACACAAGCAGAACCGATGCATCACTGCTGCATAGATAGGAACCATCACAAAGACTTGCATCACAGTCCATAGGAACTGCTGTTGCACAACACATCCTTAGCATACTCCCTCCATCCTTCATCTAATGCTGGCTCGATAATGGACTCCGCATCGCAGCCTCGCTGCTCATTGGAACCATAGCATTGTTCCAACTGTGCAACGTTTCCTTGGTGCTGGACTTCACATCACAAGCCCTCGTCAGCAGGATCTTAGATAAAGGTATCGAATTGGCCTCACACAACTGAGAGACTTCTGGTATGTTAGGATCAAGGGCCCCAATATAGAAATTTTGGCTAAAACCCATATTCAGAGGCCCAAATATCCAAACATTTAGCACAGTTGTTGGAGCTTGTTTAAAAGACATCTCTGGCCAGCATACCTCTCAATTTCTCTAGTTTATGAAGTTGGCCCTGGCTGAAATTAGCAAAATGATTAACTAATCTTTAGCTTGCCAAAAGTAATACATGGGGTAGTCCAGTTGCATTTACCTATGTGTACCCTTTAGATCCCACCCTTCTTTAATCTCAAGACTAGTTACTATTCCTTCTCCTTTTTTTTGCACATCTCACTTGTAGATCACTGTGGATTGTTTAAGACACCTGGACTTGAGTCGCACTGGCCAATACTTGCCTCCCTCAGCAGGACTTCATTTTTCAATGTATGAGTAGCCTTCATAAATGTTTAGAAGAACGTTTTATTTATTTGAAATTATTTTATGTAATCAAGCAATAAAATGTAATTCATTCATCATTCATGGCTGGGTCCAAACTGAGGTAGCATGATTGGCTAAAGAATGATGGGTCGGGATGCAATGTAACCACGACAGAATGCCAGTAGCTAGACTTATTGCATGCATTCCTAAATCCCCTTTGTGTGTTTAATGAGCACTGGGGAAGAGAGCAGCAGCATGATATCTTAACAGATATGGCTGTCTGATGCCAACTCCCCCTAGTGTAATGAGCTACAGTGCAGCAACTTTGGTTGTGTGCTACATTAAAAAAATGGCCACACTCTTACAAGGGTCCATGGGCCAGATGTACGGCCATTCCAAATTGCGACTCGTAATTTGCTCTAAATTGCAAGTCAAAATTTGGAATGTACAACAGTGTCAGAGACACTGATTGCGATTCCCAATGGGGTCGCAAAATGTGATGCTCATGAATATTAATGAGCCACTCGCAATTTGCGACCCCGTTGGGAATGGCTGGCCCTCCCAGGGATGGTGGCCTGTTGGGCTCAGCAGACCTCCATGTTTGGGACTGCTTCTCAAAAAAGCAGTTTTTCTTTAAATTTTCCTTAACCACATCGCTGCGGCGGCTTTTACCGCTGTGTGCGGCTTTTTTCAAATTGCTGCGTTACATGACGAGCTCAGCTCGTCATCAGCATACGAGCGCCGTAGCTGATGACGAGCTCAGCTCGTCATCAGCATTGAAGGGGTTAAAGGAAAACAGGATGCATTTTCAAAAAATAAGAAACGTTTTTGTTAAATTTTTTAAGGGCAGGTAGTGATCCCTGGGTCCGCTGTGATGGAGCAAGTTTTGCACGTAAAGCGACTTCAGCCCTCTCTAAATAATATATAACACACTAATTAACATGTTTTGTTTACTAATAATTGCACCACACGACATTTCTAGTATCTAGGGGAAGCTCGCCTATGTGCTTTTACTAACCATAATCCAAAGGCATTAAAATGGGCGCCCCAACGCGGGAACTTTACTGCGCATGCGTCTGTCACACTCATGTGACATGATGTATTCTCTCAGCTTGGTAGGAAATCTTTGCTTCTGCGCACTAGAACTAAGATGGTTACTCTGTGTGTTAACGTGCTACCGCTTGTACTATTGCTTTTACTAAGTTGTTCATTCTGCATAATGACTAATGCCATAGTTAAAATAAAATAATGGGAATAGAGTAGAGATAAGTGGTATACAGTGCATTAATTTATTTCTTGTTCTAAAACTGTATCTCTTCTACTTTGCCTGTATCGTATTTTGGGCCTGACATGTCCTTCTGAACTCCTTCTTTGAAGGCACTGCGCCTGTGCAAAAAAGCTCAAATTCCTTAGGCACTGGCATTGAATACATGCCAATTCCTGACTTGCTAGAAGATGTTCGTGAGAACACGGCCTCCTGAACCTCCAAGAGGATGTTAAATTATACATTGTATTTACTATTGGAACATTCATTGCTGGGTGGAATAAAAGTGCATGGGAAAAAAAATATTGGGCGGGAACCTCGATCTGAATATTGAAGAGCCTGACCTCATAACTGGTATGGTATGATGACCTCTCTTCGTCTTTTGACCAATCAAATTGAGGGAATTCACACATTTGCAACATTGGGGGGTGGCACACTGCCCTGGAAAATGGTATAACTAAGGTAGGCTTAGCTAGTTAGATTGTCCGACTTGTCCGAATAGCTGACCCGTCACTGACCCAACGTACTTAATAGGCGATCGAGAACAGAGGTGCTGGCAGAGCACTGTCAAAAGATTCGATAACCCAATCGGGGTCCCACTGTTCTGTTTGGTCTGCACCTGTTCTATCCTGTTGGCACCTGCACTATCATTGGTCTCCTGTTTTTTATCCCAGCCCATGGCCAGGGTTGGTCTTCACACCATTCTAGGTAAATATGAAATAGTGTGAACAAAATCATTGAATTGTTTTTCTTTACGTCCCCTTCCCATAATTTCTATGCCTAAAGAAAGTCTTGTTAAATATTTTTGCATCAGTTTGCTCTTTGATCCTAACCAACCTTGATTGATTTAGTATGGACATTTGATACTTAACATTTACTTAGATAAATTGTTCAAACCTTTCTCCGAGTTTGTGAATATTTTATGAGTACAAATGTTTATTTACTTTCTATTATGCTAACACCCTTGGTACCTTAGGACTTTAGGTTCCGGTGACTAGGATTGGTAAATCAAATGGTATAGGTCCTGAATGTTTAAAACAATCTGATTAAGAGTAGGTTTACCTGTTCAAAGTGTGTATGTTGTTTTATGGGCCCAGGTGAGTATGGTAAAACGAGCAGGTGAGCCCACGCTCTATCAACTGTCTACCCTTAAAAAATATTTTTAGAGTCAGTCACAAAGGGGAAGGGTTCACCTGGGGACCCCATCCCATTTGCAACTCCATTATCACCCTCTTGAAGAGGGCAGTAAATTGGGAGTGTATTGCAACCGCGATTGCCGCAGCAAAACATTCATACATGGCTAGAGAGTCACTATTAGGACGGGAACGCCCCTTCCTAATAGTGTTTGTACATGGCCATGTAGGTTTTTGAATGCCCGAAGGGGTCGCAAACCCGTTTACACACGCAAAAACTGGTCGTACATCTGATGCCAAGTTCCTGAATTCACTACAAGGACCTACAGACTGGTTTGGGGGAGGGGTACTTTTCTAATTTGTATTTTTTCTCCAGCTTTCCCAGGATATCAGAAAAGGAGGCCCAAACCTGTTCCTTGAAAATGGTTTGGCACCCATTAGCCTCATTGTTCAGAAGTAAATTCTAATGGCTCCATTAACATTTGCAATCGTTTGCATGTAAATACATGTGAGGTGCATCTCCAACCATAAATAAGTGGTAGAGCTATAATTGGGCACTTCACAGTTTTACATAAACAAAGTAGTGTAGGTTCCTGTGTATTTTGTCCCCACTAAGTAAACATTTTTCAGAACAAAGCTCCAAAGTCCCGTATGAAATGTGCTAGACAATTACTTTATAGAACAGCTGTTGTGGGTAAAGGTACCTAAAACATCATAACACCCCCACCTTATTTTGATAGAAATTTTGAAAGAACTATCAGCCATAAAGTGTAGCATCAACTTAGTAGACGAAAACACTTCTGTTGTGTTGTCGCGCCTGTCTGGGTCTTGTCCCAGGGTCAGGCACGACCGGAAGAGGAAGAGGAGGAGCCGCGAAGGAATCGGGAGTTCTGCAAGGGCGGTTAAAAAATAAAGATATCCCCTAAGCAGATCTGATGTCCGTGTCTCCTTTCGAGTGGGAAGCAGGACACTGGCGACGAGGGTGGGATAAACGGCAAAACCCCCCCTCAGAAGACCTGAGCAATGAGCGACCGGAGGGAGATCGCCTTAATTACGCGGCGCGAATACAGCTGAGGAGCTGATGCTGTAAGAAGAATCTTGAGCACGACAAGAGCTGCCATAGGCTCTGGAGTGAGTCGTGGCCCGCCAGCACGAAGAGCAGACACAAAAGAGAAAGGGTGAGCCTGCACACGAACGTTCCACCGCACTAAGAGAAAGCCTGCATGAAATCAGACCCACGCGGCGGCAATTTTAAAGTCAGGCACGCCATCCTAAAGCTGCACAAGTAAACAGGCGGCTATTTTAAAGTCAGGCGTCACACACGTGAACCCCCTAGGAGCTCACCAAAGCAGAGTAGAATGCCCGCAAGAGGATTTTTAAATCAATGGAAGCAGCTGTCAAAGCTGCGATGTCTAACCCTGGTTCTACACAGCAGGCAGTGCCGGATCCGGCACATAATGTCCCTTTACCTGGGATAATGCCGCTAGGAGTGTCATACCTGCGTCCTCCTGAGCCCCTGCCACTGACGTCCGGCAACAGCATCGGTCCAGCATGGAAGAATTGGCTTGAGGACTTCGAAGATTTTATGAAAGAGTCCCAAGTACGTGATACCGAACAACAACTCATAGCTCTTCGTAATCTAGTTGGCAAAGACATTGGGCAAGTCATCAAAGACCTACCACCTGCTAATGCCGCATCGTACGCGGATGTTCATGATGCGTTGAGCAGAAAATTCCTCCCTAAGAGAAACCTTGACTATGAGAGATACACTTTTCATCTGGCATCTCAGGAGCGAGATGAAGCAATGAGCGATTTCATTTCCCACCTCAAGCGACTAGCTCGTTACTGCGAGTTCGACAATTTCAATACAGAGTACGCGCTGCGTCTACGAATCATTAATGGGTGTCAGTCGGATTCACTGTGCCACCGGCTCCTGAAGAAACACTACACTCTGGACGAAATAGAAGAACTGACTCGTATCAACGACCAGGCAGAAGAACATGCCAAGAAAATGGAAGCCAGAAAAACTGAAAAAAAGAAACAAGCCTTTCAAGTGCAATCACGAACGGAACCAAGACACTGCTCGGACCGTCGCACCGCAGGAAGATTTATGAAACCACCCCGCACAGGATCGCCATGTCGAGGGACCAAGAACAGTCAGGCCGGTGGACACACTTCACAAGGCTACAGATGTGGCCAAGATTACCCCCACTCAGGGCAGTGCCCAGCCATCGGACAGCAGTGTCACCGATGCGGCAGAGACAATCATTTTGAGGCTGCCTGCCAGACCCGTGGCACTGAGGTGAGACAAGGCAAACATACCACCGGATCACGTCATCATGCACCAGCAATACAAGGGCGAAGAGACCGATCGACGAGCTCATCAGGATCAGGGACACAGTCACGCAGCTCATGCCGATCCCAGAGATCCACATCCAGAGAGTCATCCTCACCCACGCCTGTGTCACAAGACAGTGACGAATATGTGTGCATGGTGTCGGATCCGGACCGCCTAAAGAAATACCTGAGACTACACATCCAGATAGGAAATCACTCTACCAAATTTCTTCTGGATACTGGTGCCTCGCTCAACTATATCTGTACCACCGAGTACCAAAGCATGAATCCCAAGCCCAAACTAGAACCAGCGGCTGTACGGGTCTACACATGGATGTCCAGAGAGCCCTTACCATGCCTCTGTTTTTTTCCCACTACACTGACATACAAGGACAGAACGATTGAAGCTTATATCCATGTGATTGAAGGACCGGTAGCTGTGGACTGCCTCCTCAGCCTGCCTACAGCAGAACGTCTAAAACTTGTTGAACTCTTATACAAAGTAGAGGACTCACCTGACATTATCCACAAATTCCCAAAGCTTTTTAAAGGACTTGGCAAGCTAACACATTTTAAAGTCAAGCTCCACATCAACGAGCAAGTAACGCCAGTGGCACAACACCACCGGAAAGTACCCTTCACCTTCAACAAGCGGTGGAAGAGGACCTTCAAGACCTTTTATGAGCATACATCATCGAACGCTCGAGTGAACCCACCCCCTGGGTGTCGCCAGTGGTGGTCGTACCCAAGAAAGGCCAAGACAACAAGGTACTATTATGTGTGGACATTCAAGTCAAGTCAAGTCATAAAATTTGTATAGCGCACTACATACCCAGAGGGTTTCAAGGCGCTTAGGAAGGGGAGGAGGATTATTTGTCAAATATCCACGTTTTAAGCTGCTTTCTGAACGCTAGGTGATTCTGGGTGAGGCGAAGGTAAGCGGGGAGTGAGTTCCATGTTTTGGCAGCCAGGTAAGAAAAGGATCTGCCTCCCATGGTGGTCTTGTTGATGCGAGGTACAGTGGCGAAGGCTTGGCTGGAAGAGCGAAGTTGGCGGGAGGGGGTGTAGAAGGACAGTCGAGAGTTGAGGCAATCTGGTCCGATGTTGTAGAGTGATTTGTGTGCGTGGGTAAGCAGTCGGAAAGTGATCCTCTTATTGACGGGTAGCCAGTGGAGGTCTTTAAGGTGGCCAGAGATGTGTTCGTTGCGTGGGATGTCTAATATGATCCTGGCTGAGGCGTTTTGGATTCGTTGTAGTTTCTTCTGGAGTTTAGCGGTGGTACCTGCGTAGAGGGTGTTTCCGTAGTCTAGTCGGCTCGTGACTAGAGCGTGGGTGACTGTTTTCCTAGTTTCGGAGGGGATCCAGCGAAATGTTTTTCTGAGCATGCGAAGGATGTTAAAGCAGGAAGAGGATACGGCGCTGACTTGTCTGTTCATTGAGAGTGAAGAATCCAGGATGACGCCAAGGTTCCGTGCATGGTCCGTCGGGATGGGTGCTTTTCCGAGGGCTTCCGGCCACCAGGAGTCGTCCCATGCAGAGGGGGAAGTACCTAAGATGAGGACTTCTGTTTTGTCTGAGTTCAGTTTCAGACGGCTTTGTTTCATCCATTCGGCGACTTCTTTCATTCCTTCGTGTAGGTTAGTTTTGGCGGTGCTGGGGTCCTTGGTGAGAGAAAGGATCAGTTGAGTGTCATCCGCGTAGGAGATGATGTTGAGGTTGTGTTGGCGGGCGATGGTCGCGAGGGGGCTCATGTATACGTTGAAGAGGGTGGGACTGAGTGAGGATCCTTGAGGTACTCCGCAGATGATTTCAGAGGCCTCGGACTTGAATGGTGGGAGGCGGACTCTCTGGGTTCTTCCGGTGAGGAACGAGGTGATCCATTCCAGTGCTTTTCCTTGGATTCCGATGTTTCTGAGGCGTTGTAAAAGGGTGCTGTGGCAGACTGTGTCGAAGGCTGCAGAGAGGTCGAGGAGGATGAGGGCGACTGTGTCTCCATTGTCCAGTAGAGTTCGAATGTCGTCTGTAGCTGCGATGAGGGCGGTCTCAGTGCTGTGTTTGGCACGGAAGCCAGATTGTGAGGGGTCGAGTGATTTGTTGGCTTCGAGGAAGGCGGCGAGCTGGTTGTTGACAGCTTTCTCGATGACTTTGGCTGGGAATGGAAGAAGCGAGATGGGGCGGTAGTTTTTGAGTTCGGTGGGGTCTGCTGTTGGTTTTTTCAGAAGGGCGGTGAGTTCAGCGTGTTTCCAGTCTTCTGGGAAGGTAGCGGAGTTGAAGGAGCAGTTGATGACGTCTCGGAGGTGCGGAGCTATGACGGAGTCTGCTTTGTTGAAGATGTGGTGAGGGCATGGGTCTGTGGGGGATCCAGAGTGGATGGAATTCATCAGGCGGATGGTGTCCTCAGTGGAGATTGGGTTCCAGGCGTTAAGGGTGTTTACGGGGGGAAGATGGTCAGCAGATGGTAGGGTGGGTTGGCTTCCGGGTTGGTTGTCAAAGCTGTCGTGGATGTCAGCAATCTTGTTGTGGAAAAAAGAGGCTAGGGAGTCGCAGAGGGTTTGAGAGGGGGTGATGTCGTTGGAGTTGGCCGAGGGGTTGGAAAATTCCTTGACGATGTTGAAGAGTTCCTTGCTGTTGTGGGCGTTGTTGTCAAGTCGATCCTTGAATGCTGTTTTCTTGGCTTTACGGATCAGTTGGTGGTGAGTACGGGTGGCGCTTTTGAAGGCGTCCTTGTTGCTGGTGGATGGGTCTTTTTTCCAGGCCTTTTCAAGGGAGCGGCACAGTTTCTTGGACTTCTTGAGATCATCGTTGAACCATGAGGCCTTCTTGTTGCCAAATTTGTGTTGACGTTTTTTCAGTGGTGCTAAGGTGTCGGCGGTGTTGGATAGCCAAAGGGTGAGGTTGGAGGCGGCTTCGTTGGCGTTAGAAGAGAGGGCTGGGGAGGTTCGAAGGAGCGATGTGGAGATCTGATCCGTGGTGATTTTGTTCCAGTTTCTTTGTAGAGTTGGTTGGAAGTGGATGATGGGTTTCGGCTTGTTGTAGGTGAAGTGAACGCAGCTGTGGTCAGTCCAGAGGAGATCCGTAGTATGGCTGAAGGAGACATGATTGCTGGAGGTGAAGATGGGGTCGAGTGTGTGACCTGCGATGTGGGTGGGGGAAGTGACCAGTTGTTTAAGTCCGAGGTTGGCGAGGTTGTCTAAGAGGGTGGCGGTGTTGCGGTCGTTGATCTTTTCAAGGTGGAAGTTGAGGTCTCCCAGAAGGATGTAGTCTTTGGAGGGGAGCGCGTGTGGGGTGATGAAGTCCGTGATGTCTTCACTGAATTTTGCGCGGGGTCCTGGTGGTCTGTAGAGGAGGGTGCCTCTAAGAGTTGTCTTGGGGTCGATGTGGATCTGGAAGTGAAGGTGTTCGGAGTTAGCGAGGTTGGCGTCGGAGCTGGTAGAGATGCGGATGGATTTCTTATGGACGATAGCGATACCTCCTCCTGTATGGTCGGTGCGGTCCTTACGTGTGATCTTATAGTCATCAGGGATAGCGATGGCGATGTCAGGGGCGGAGGAAGCGTTCATCCATGTTTCCGTTAGGAAGGCGACGTCAGGAGAGATGGTGTCTAGTAGATTCCAAAGGTCAATGGCGTGCCTGTGGACCGAGCGGGTGTTGAGAAGGATGCATTGTAGGTGGTTGGGGTCGGGAATCTGTGGTGTGGTCGTAGCGGAGATGTTGTCGGTGCCGCTAAATTTGCAGGAGAAGCAGGAGAACGGTCCATGGGTGCGTCCAGGTGCGGCTTGGACGCAGTTGGGGGCGCGACCGGGGTTAAGGGCTAGGAGGGTGGCGGCATCGTAGGTACTGCGGGGGGGCTGGGCAGCACGGGGGTCAGGGGGTCTGGCGCTGGGCGCGGTCCAGGCGCGGACGGGCGTAGACGGGCTTACCTTTGGCGCACCTTCGGCGCGGATTGGGCGCGGTCGCTGCGCGTGAACGCTGCGCGCGGGAAGAACTGTCATATATGGATAGTGGAGGGGGAGGGGCGAGGGCGTCTCAGCTGGGAGGTGGGGCGGGCTAGCTACGGAGGACAACAATCATCAAAATGGAGGCGGAGGGGTCTGGGCGCCGATAGCGCTTGGGGAGAACGCAAATGCTGGGAAGAATTAGGCTAATAATAAGCTATGCAGATAACGCTGGCAAATAAATGTGAAACAAATGCAAAGCGGCGGTCAGAACACACAGCTGGCAGTAGTTATGGGCAAAGCGCTGCAATAACGATACCACGGCCTCAGGGGAGCGACCACTCTGCTGGGAAGCGGAGATCGAGTCACGGCGCTTCCAGGTGCTGGAGCGCTGTTTGTTGACTGTGGGAGGGCGTCTCAGCTGGGAGGCGGGGCGGGCTACCTACGGAGGACAACAATCATCAAAATGGAGGCGGAGGGGTCTGGGCGCCGATAGCGCTTGGGGAGAACGCAAATGCTGGGAAGAATTAGGCTAATAATAAGCTATGCAGATAACGCTGGCAAATAAATGTGAAACAAATGCAAAGCGGCGGTCAGAACACACAGCTGGCAGTAGTTATGGGCAAAGCGCTGCAATAACGATACCACGGCCTCAGGGGAGCGACCACTCTGCTGGGAAGCGGAGATCGAGTCACGGCGCTTCCAGGTGCTGGAGCGCTGTTTGTTGACTGTGGGAGGGCGTCTCAGCTGGGAGGCGGGGCGGGCTAGCTACGGAGGACAACAATCATCAAAATGGAGGCGGAGGGGTCTGGGCGCCGATAGCGCTTGGGGAGAACGCAAATGCTGGGAAGAATTAGGCTAATAATAAGCTATGCAGATAACGCTGGCAAATAAATGTGAAACAAATGCAAAGCGGCGGTCAGAACACACAGCTGGCAGTAGTTATGGGCAAAGCGCTGCAATAACGATACCACGGCCTCAGGGGAGCGACCACTCTGCTGGGAAGCGGAGATCGAGTCACGGCGCTTCCAGGTGCTGGAGCGCTGTTTGTTGACTGTGGGAGGGCGTCTCAGCTGGGAGGCGGGGCAGGCTAGCTACGGAGGACAACAATCATCAAAATGGAGGCGGAGGGGTCTGGGCGCCGATAGCGCTTGGGGAGAACGCAAATGCTGGGAAGAATTAGGCTAATAATAAGCTATGCAGATAACGCTGGCAAATAAATGTGAAACAAATGCAAAGCGGCGGTCAGAATACACAGCTGGCAGTAGTTATGGGCAAAGCGCTGCAATAACGATACCACGGCCTCAGGGGAGCGACCACTCTGCTGGGAAGCGGAGCTCCAAATACAGCTATTGACCGCGAACAACACCCAGGGCCTCACATCAGTGACATGATCACCCGACTAAATGGAGCCACTGTCTTTTCAAAGCTAGACCTCAACAAAGGTTATCACCAGCTCGAACTACATGAACAATCACGTTATATCACAACCTTCACCACACACCAAGGACTGTACCGATACAAGCACCTCAATTTCGGCATTTCATCCACCGCTGAGATCTTCCAAGAGGCTATACGGCGTGTTATACAGGATGTCCTGAACGCATTTAACTACAGTGACGGTATCCTAGTGTTCGGACTGAATCAAGAAGAACGTGATAAGGCCCTTGATTGTGTGTAACATAAATTCAAACACAGTACTTGAGAAAATATTCAAGACTGGGGGCTAGTCAATAGCTTTTATTCTTATTTTTGATTTTATCAAAAGATACTTTTTTTCATATTCAAAACACAAACATGTACAACATATTTATCAAAAAAGTCAAAATAGGGGGGTATCATTCGTCATATCAATCATATCACAATCATACAACATGCAATCATTCGTGGGGAGAAGGGGTGCACTAGATAAGAAAGCTACAAAATTTACCAAAACATACAGTATTTACAATATAATATCAAACATAAGACAAGAAGAGCCACAGTCTGCAAAGCACTTAAACAATATTTTCATTTGGTGTGTGATCAATTATACCGTACATTCCTATGGTCAAGTATAAAAATACTTTCTAAATCTTTAGGGAAAGGATAATGTACAGGGATTAGTGATAAGCAACAATTATCATGACATTTACGCTTATCACTAAAGCAGACAGGAATATGGCTTGGGCCTACGCGTTTCGAATCCCAATGACTGGTGGGGATTCTCTTCAGGGCCTTTAGAATTCTCTGCAGAAGTAAGAAAGAGAAGAGGGGAGGGGGGAACAAAAAATTAGAAAAGGCTCAGACAGGCATGGTTAGTTTTAATAGCACGATCACCATCAGTCACCTCACTCAGTTACCACCCATGTCTCTACAGACTTATCACTAGTCTAGTGTACAAAAAGAAATGGAGATCTTTACTATCTAGTCTATGATGTCACAGGATCTGAAGCAAGTCAGCAGGTGGGTAGGTGGACAGGCGGTCTATTACACGAAACTCGCGGTTTTTTACTCACCTTCTGTACTTAAGGAAGAAATAGTCTCAGGGAAGGGGTAGGTTGACACAGTTAAATGGTGGTGAACCTATAAGGGGGAAATGAAAAGTGTTAAAATGGAAAATATTCTTGGTTTAATGCACTGCCGGTTGTAGGAGAGAATCTCACCTAATAGAGTTCAAGTTGAGGAGGCCGTGTGAGTGGTAGCCGCCAGTTTTTTCGGTTGCTAGACACGTCTTGAAAAATAAGTGAGAAGGGGTTTTTTTTTAATGGACCATAAGGAACACTAATGTTCAAAAACACGAAAAATACTAAACTAAACTTTACCGGAAATTGTAATTTGGAGGGAGGAAGAGTTGTACTTGCTCGCGGAACCCCTATCAAAGAGGGATGTTCGACACGGTGCTTTTCTAAATAAAAAGTAAACACCATTAGCTGCTCGTATGCGTTTCTCGTCAGAGAAATAAGTTGCAATAAAGACTGTAGCTTACCGAGGTAGCAAGTCCCAAGCGTTTGACCGCAGTAGATGAAACACGCAAATGTTTCAGTTTAAGGCGACTTTGGGCTAGAGTGAAAATAAACGCATATGTGTCATTTTAGTAAATGGAGCCTCAGAGCAACAATGATTGGACGCGTTCGTTTTTTAGCTTGTAGAAAATCCTAACACAGTTAAAACGGTAAATCGAACTAGAGGCTTACCGGCAATTATTTTCAAGCAGTCAGTGGTGATTATTAAGCTACAAGAAAACAAAAGCAAGGGTGAACAACTTGTTTGGACCTAGTAAAAAGGACATAGCTAAGAGGCTTAGCGGAGCGGAGTACTTACAGATTTAGAATTGAACGGGTTTTCCAAACGACAGCGTCTATGGCAGCACTACACACAGGCTCCTGCGCAGTAGCAGGCAGAGGCTGAACTGCTCTACCTATATACCTGGTCTCTGAGCAGCAGGACCGCCCACTCAGAGGCCAAGGTTGCATAGGAATACTGGACTGGATTCAGGGGAAACTGTGGACCAGAGTCTCAAAATAACACAGGAGGTTGCCAGAATAAATAGAAAGTGGGCTCACGGTAGATAATTACAATTTGAAGATTTCACTTAATTCATTAAGTCCAGATACTGCGGTATCGAACTTAACGATAAGGAAAGCCTCTCGTTTTGATAATGTCAGATTTAAATCGCCACCTCTGGGATTTTTTTCTATTTTCGAAATAACTGTCCACTTGAGATCACTCACATTATGCTGCAACCTCGTCCAATGTTGCACCAAGGGGGCATTTTCAACTTTCCTTTTGATCCTTGATTTATGTTGCGAGATCCGTTGACGGATCTCCTGGTTAGTTTTGCCTATATACAACAACTGGCATGGGCATGTGATGCCATATACCACATATTTACTCTTACAGTTACTCATCGTGTCATGCTTCCATGACACTCCATTATGCTGGAACAAAGAGCCTTCCAACGTTGATTCACAGCATAAGCAATTTCCACACTTGTGGTGTCCAAGGATGGGTGGCATCCCCATCATTTGGCGTAACGTTTGTGGTTTGGCCATAGGCATGGCTGCTCGAACTATGTGTCTGTTTTATAACCCTTTTTAGACCGTCTAAAAAGGGTTATAAAACAGAATTGGCATCTGATAAAGAACCTTGATGCAAGTCTTGCGAATGAACCTTTATTTGCTTTCAAGAAAGAAAATAACATTGCGAACCACATAGTTCGAGCAGCCATGCCTATGGCCAAACCACAAACGTTACGCCAAATGATGGGGATGCCACCCATCCTTGGACACCACAAGTGTGGAAATTGCTTATGCTGTGAATCAACGTTGGAAGGCTCTTTGTTCCAGCATAATGGAGTGTCATGGAAGCATGACACGATGAGTAACTGTAAGAGTAAATATGTGGTATATGGCATCACATGCCCATGCCAGTTGTTGTATATAGGCAAAACTAACCAGGAGATCCGTCAACGGATCTCGCAACATAAATCAAGGATCAAAAGGAAAGTTGAAAATGCCCCCTTGGTGCAAGATTGGACGAGGTTGCAGCATAATGTGAGTGATCTCAAGTGGACAGTTATTTCGAAAATAGAAAAAAATCCCAGAGGTGGCGATTTAAATCTGACATTATCAAAATGAGAGGCTTTCCTTATCGTTAAGTTCAAAACCGCAGTATCTGGACTTAATGAATTAAGTGAAATCTTCAAATTGTAATTATCTACCGTGAGCCCACTTTCTATTTATTCTGGCAACCTCCTGTGTTATTTTGAGACTCCGGTCCACAGTTTCCCCTGAATCCAGTCCAGTATTCCTATGCAACCTTGGCCTCTGAGTGGGCGGTCCTGCTGCTCAGAGACCAGGTATATAGGTAGAGCAGTTCAGCCTCTGCCTGCTACTGCGCAGGAGCCTGTGTGTAGTGCTGCCATAGACGCTGTCGTTTGGAAAACCCGTTCAATTCTAAATCTGTAAGTACTCCGCTCCGCTAAGCCTCTTAGCTATGTCCTTTTTACTAGGTCCAAACAAGTTGTTCACCCTTGCTTTTGTTTTCTTGTAGCTTAATAATCACCACTGACTGCTTGAAAATAATTGCCGGTAAGCCTCTAGTTCGATTTACCGTTTTAACTGTGTTAGGATTTTCTACAAGCTAAAAAACGAACGTGTCCAATCATTGTTGCTCTGAGGCTCCATTTACTAAAATGACACATATGCGTTTATTTTCACTCTAGCCCAAAGTCGCCTTAAACTGAAACATTTGCGTGTTTCATCTACTGCGGTCAAACGCTTGGGACCTGCTACCTCGGTAAGCTACAGTCTTTATTGCAACTTATTTCTCTGACGAGAAACGCATACGAGCGGCTAATGGTGTTTACTTTTTATTTAGAAAAGCACCGTGTCGAACGTCCCTCTTTGATAGGGGTTCCGCGAGCAAGTACAACTCTTCCTCCCTCCAAATTACAATTTCCGGTAAAGTTTAGTTTAGTATTTTTCGTGTTTTTGAACATTAGTGTTCCTTATGGTCCATTAAAAAAAAAAACCCTTCTCACTTATTTTTCAAGACGTGTCTAGCAACCGAAAAAACTGGCGGCTACCACTCACACGGCCTCCTCAACTTGAACTCTATTAGGTGAGATTCTCTCCTACAACCGGCAGTCCATTAAACCAAGAATATTTTCCATTTTAACACTTTTCATTTCCCCCTTATAGGTTCACCACCATTTAACTGTGTCAACCTACCCCTTCCCTGAGACTATTTCTTCCTTAAGTACAGAAGGTGAGTAAAAAACCGCGAGTTTCGTGTAATAGACCGCCTGTCCACCTACCCACCTGCTGACTTGCTTCAGATCCTGTAACATCATAGACTAGATAGTAAAGATCTCCATTTCTTTTTGTACACTAGACTAGTGATAAGTCTGTAGAGACATGGGTGGTAACTGAGTGAGGTGACTGATGGTGATCGTGCTATTAAAACTAACCATGCCTGTCTGAGCCTTTTCTAATTTTTTGTTCCCCCCTCCCCTCTTCTCTTTCTTACTTCTGCAGAGAATTCTAAAGGCCCTGAAGAGAATCCCCACCAGTCATTGGGATTCGAAACGCGTAGGCCCAAGCCATATTCCTGTCTGCTTTAGTGATAAGCGTAAATGTCATGATAATTGTTGCTTATCACTAATCCCTGTACATTATCCTTTCCCTAAAGATTTAGAAAGTATTTTTATACTTGACCATAGGAATGTACGGTATAATTGATCACACACCAAATGAAAATATTGTTTAAGTGCTTTGCAGACTGTGGCTCTTCTTGTCTTATGTTTGATATTATATTGTAAATACTGTATGTTTTGGTAAATTTTGTAGCTTTCTTATCTAGTGCACCCCTTCTCCCCACGAATGATTGCATGTTGTCTGATTGTGATATGATTGATATGACGAATGATACCCCCCTATTTTGACTTTTTTGATAAATATGTTGTACATGTTTGTGTTTTGAATATGAAAAAAAGTATCTTTTGATAAAATCAAAAATAAGAATAAAAGCTATTGACTAGCCCCCAGTCTTGAATATTTTCTCAAGTACTGTGTTTGAATTTATGTTACTGCGGTGTTATCAGTACTGGCAATCTCTTTTTGTTATGTTGTAGGACGGCTCAGCCATACTGATTAGAGCCAACCCTTAGTTGTTTATTGGCTTGATTGTGTGTGTCACGCACTCCTTAATGCCAACCTCACACTCAACCCTGATGAATGCGAATTCCACAAATCAACACTAAAATTCTATAGACACATCTTTTCTTGAGAAGGCATGAAAAAATGTCAGCGATATCGGACACGCCACAACCGTCCGATGTCAGTGACATTCGCTCTTTTCTAGGCATGGCTAGCTACTGCGCTCAATACATTAAAGACTACGCCACCATTAGCTACCCTTTGAGAGAACTCACTCGGCAAGGACAAAGTTTCAAATGGTTGACGTCATGTGATCGTTCTTTCATGAAAATCAGGGCCGCAGTGCCTTAGCCACAAATCTTGCATACTTCAACCCCAAGCGAAAGGCAGGAATTACTATGGATGCTAGTCCCGTAGGCCTTGGGGCAATACTGGCACAATATGACGACGCAGCAGATCAACGCCACATTGTGGCATACGCCAGTCGCAACCTCACAGAGAAAGCGTACTCTCAACCGGAGAAAGAAAGTCTGGCAGTTGTATGGGCGTGCAAACATTTCCACCTATTCGTGTATGGCAAAAACTTTACACTCATCACCGACCATCAAGCACTAGTCACCATCTTTGGAAACCCCAGAGCAAAGATGCCACCGCTTACAGAACAATGGGGCCTCCGTCTGCTAGGCTACACCTACACCATTATTCACAAACCCGGGAAGTCAGAAAACCCGGCAGACTACATCTCGAGGCATCCCCAGACGCTACAGCGACCACAACACTCCATGGCTGAAGAATACCTTCACTTTGTGGTCAAGCGAGCTTGCCCGCCTGCGGTACCACTTGAAGCCATCATTGAAGCCTCTGCACAAGATGATACCATCCAGAACATCATGCATCGAATTCGTACAGATTCCTGGCGACACCTGGATGACTCGTTGTCAAAGGACACCGCTAACAGCAGGAGCTAACAGCGTTCAAATACATCAGAGACGAACTCTCCATCAGCACGAGTGGGCTACTACTGAGAGGAAACAGAATCGTCATACCCTGCCGACTACGACAAAGGATCATTGACCTAGCGCACGAAGGACACCGGGGAGTAGTGGCCACAAAGAAAGCATTGCGGGAGCGTGTATGGTTCCCATCTCTGGACCAAATGGTGGAAGACACCTTACAAAACTGCACACATTGCCAATTGGTAGAGCGTGAAGAACCACCCACTCCTCTGCAGATGTCGGAGTTACCGGACAGTGTTTGGCAGCAAGTAGCTGTTGATTTCTTTGGGCCTCTGAAGTCAGGAAATTATATAATTGTCATCATGGACGAATACTCCTGGTTTCCCATTGCGGATTAGATTTTCTCTACGAAAGCGACCACGGTTGTACACGGATGAAACATTTGCTGTCTGGGGAATCCCTACGGTGGTGAAAACCGACAATGGTCCATCTTTCAATGGAGAGGAATTTGCAACCTTCGCAAGGCACTTAAACTTCAAACATAGGAAAATAACCCCGTTATGGCCCCAGGCAAATGGGATGGTGGAACGCTTCATGGCCACCATAAAAAGACCATACAACAGGCAGAACTAACCTATCGGGATGTTCAACCAGCATTGAATGAAGTACTGCAGGCCTACCGACCACGCCACATAATACCACGGTCAATGCCCAGCTACCCTAATGCTCGGACGAGTCCCTCGCACTCGGATGCCAGCCACAGAGGCAGTCACACAATCTCGAGTCAAAAACATGGATCCCAAGACCTTGGTAGACATCGACCAATCGAAAAAAGCAAAAATGAAAGAATATGCTGACCACCGCAGGCACGCCAAGACATCAGACATCTGTGAGGGTGACTGGGTGTTAGTGAGACAAGAAAGGAAAACCAAAGGAGACAGCCGTTACTTTGCTACAGCCCTGCAAGTGACCAGGCAGAAAGGGACTATGATCACAGCGGAAGCAAGAGACAAAAGAACGACAAGGAATGTGTCCCACTTCAAAAAGTGTGATCCAAAGAGCTTCTCTGAATCATGGAAGCCAGATGATGAGACATCACTGTCGAGTGAAGAAGAAAGTGACCATGGGACACCCGCGCAAGTTCGGGAGATTCCTGACCGGAGGAGTGATCATCTGCCGAGACAAACACAGGCCAGTCGGCCACGACGGACCAATCAAAGACCCGTTTGGCTCATTGAATAACTGTAAAAAAAGCAATTAACAATCTAAATACCAAAGGGGGAGGTGTTGTGTCGTCGCGCCTGTCTGGGTCTTGTCCCAGGGTCAGGCACGACCGAAAGAGGAAGAGGAGGAGCCACGAAGGAAGCAGCAGTTCTGCTAGTGCGGTTAAAAAATAAAGATGTCCTCTCAGCAGCTCTAATGTCCGTGTCTCCTTTCGGGTGGGAAGCAGGACAACTACTAATTCGCCGCTTATTTACTTTCTTCTAAAACTGATATCACTTCTTTAAAATGTATGCCTCCTGGCTATAGAGGATAAAGTCCCTACTATAAAATGGAAGCTGGTGGAATTTCTCAATCGTGAACAAGAGAAGAGGGAATATTATGTTTATGAAGACACTTGTACATAAAACATGTACATGCCATTGAAACTGAAACAGCTTTCACGTCACGTTAATTCAAGATTATTCAAATAACTCTCTGATCTTAAAAAACACCCCAACAACACAGTAACATCAAACAAGAGCATATTGGTTTGCAGGTCAATAATATCATGTTTCCTGGAGATTCCATATTTTAAAAACAAAGGTTTCACAAGTTTCAATGAAACTTAAAAATTACAGAACAATCCATTAACCCCTTCCGTGCTGGGCTGTTTCCCCCGCTGTGCTGGGGGTGGGGGGGGTCCATACAGTGCTCCAATTCTCATGACGAGGTCAGCTCGTCATGAGCTACGGCGCTTCGGTGCTCATGACGAGCTGAGCTCGTCATGGCCACACCCGTTCCAATGGAACGCTCAGCACAGCAGGGGAATCAGCCCAGCATGCAAGCTTTCCACGGAACGGGTGAGGTCATGACAAGCTCAGCTCATCATGAGCACCAGAGCGCCGTAGCTCATGACGAGCTGACCTCGTCATGAGCACTCAAAGGGTTAAAACATGTGCACTTGCATATTTCATTGTCTAGTAACATATAAAAGTTTCCCACTTTTCTTTAAATCGCAACAGAGAATCCTTACCAGCAAAATAGAAATCAGGTCCAAAGATTGGTTACATCTTTCCATGCAAGGAAGTTCTGAAACAATGTTGCAATTCTTTTCAATATTTTGTTTGTTAGTTTTATTCATAAGCAAAATGTATTATTTTAATTATTTTTATGGTAACAATGGTACAAATTATTTGCACTATGATAGGACATTGATATATTTGTAATGTGTATTCTTGAGCATGTCTGCAGGGAGATCCCTATGCGGTCCCAATGCTTAAACCCTGAGAGTATGGCCACTTTTCCAAGCCATGTTCCCTGCCAGTCGGTTATCCCATTGCATGTACCTCAGAGCCATGCGCCACGCCACCAGGACTGCCCTGGTTATCGGCAGGATTGTTTTGGGCATGGGACACCCGTACAGACATGCTTCTATTCGGGGGAGTTCCATGTTTCTGAGTTCTGTCATGTAGGCCGGGTCAGACCATCCCCCGGTGAACCAATCATGGATAACAAGAATCCAGTTGGCCAGGTAGTATAGGTGGATATAGGTCACGCCCATATCTCCATCGAAGGGTGGGATCCTGCAACGGGCCAGAGCAACACGGGGTCTCGCCCCTTCCCATTTAAATCACATGATCACCTAATCCAACTTATTTAAACCAGCAGCTCTGGAAGTGAAAAGCAGTGTTCAGAATGATGTACAAGAAACATGGGAGGATCATTATTTTGAATATTGCTATCCTGCAGAAAGGATAAAGTGGTAGGGATTGCCAGCACTTGAGGTCTGCTTTGGCTGTACGGACCAGCCGGCAATGTTTATTGCCCATTCCAGCTCAGGAAGCAGAGCGACCCATACCCCTAAATATTTGAAGGAATGTCTCCTGATGGGGATAGTGGTCTGCAAGTGAAAGCACTCCCTAGAGAGGTGGAGAGGCACCAGTGTTGATTTAGCTGGGTTGAGTCGTAGGCCTGAGATGCTTTCAAAGATCTGTAAAACCTCCAGGGATCTAGGGCCATAGCTGGCCGGGTCTGAAAGGTAAAGCAGGACATCGCCCGCATACAAGGAGATTTTTTCGGTATGGTGGGTTCCCCAAGACCAGCCCTGGATCCGGTGGTCGTATCTGATGAGGCAGGCCAAGGGCTCCATCGCCAGTGCAAATAAAAGGGGGGAAAGGGGACAGCCCTACCTTGTGCCCCTCTGGATCGGGGAACATCTTGGAGAGGGTTTTATTGGTCAACACCTCGGCTCTGGGGTTGGAGTGGAGGACCTGGACAAGGCATCAGAGTTGTTGCTCAAGACCTGCTCTGCTGCTGGACGTCCTCCAGGTAGCACCAGCCCACCGTGTCAAAGGCTTTTTCAAAGTCGACAAGGAGGAGCCAAGTTAGGGTGTGAGGCTCCGACAACCAGCCAAGGCCAGATGGAGGCGTCGTAGGCAGTGTCTGGTGCTCTGCGATGGCATGAACCTGCACTGATCCGCATGGACCATCTTTTGGAGAAAGGGACGAAGGTGCTGGGCTAGTTCGCCCAAAGTTGGCAGGATATGCCCAGACGTGGGTCCCTTGCTCACTTTGCCACTGGATTCAAGCTAGCCTGGCTGATGACGGCTGATTAGCCAGAAACCGGTTCCAGGATGCTTGTTTCTGGTTCAGGGAAGATATTGCTTGGCAGTTTGGGATGGACTGTTCCCATGAGGCACAGGGTCAGATTGATTTGCATATGGCCATGTCTGAAATGGGGTGGGGGAGTGAGCTAAAGAATGATGATGGATTAAACCAAGGTCAGTTGACTGGGGGTGAGTGCTTGCAATGTTCCAAGTATACAGGAATCAAAATGTGCACAGCCACTGGTGCAGAAGAGTTGTGAGGGTGTTCAGTGCTCCAGGGTATCACTCTCTGAAGAAAATGCAATGAATATCAATAAGGTTGCATCCCCATATCCATGGGGTATGTCCCCCGGGCTCTGGAAAAAAGGTCCTTCCCAGAGATTTCAACTTTTTAATATGTGGTTCAATTAAACACGCTATTTCCATTGGCTTCAGTATTTTTTTTAATATTGTTGTAACATTACTTTCTCAAGGACTTCAATTACCAGACGTGGGTCCCCTGCTCACTTTGCCACTGGATTTAAGCTAGCCTGGCTGATGACGGCTGATTAGCCAGAAACCGGTTCCAGGATGCTTGTTTCTGGTTCAGGGAAGACATGGCTTGGCAGTTTGGGCTGGACTGTTCCCATGAGGTACAGGGTCCGTTTGATTTGCATATGGCCATGTCCGAACTGGGGTGGTAGAGTGAGCTAAAGAATGATAATGGTTTAAACTAAGGTCAGTTGACTGGGGGTGAGTGCTTGCAATGTTCCAAGTATACAGGAATCAGAATGTGCACAGCCACTGGTGCAGAAGAGTTGTGAGGATGTTCAGTACTCCAGGATATCACTCTCTGAACAGAATGTAAAGACGATCAATAAGGTTGCATCCCCATATCCATTGGGTATGCCCCCCGGGCTTTGGAGAAAAAGTCCTTCCCAGAGCTTTCAACTTTTTAATATGTAGTTCAATGAAACACGCTATTTCCGTTGGTTTCGGTATTTTTTTAATATTGTTGTATCATCACTTTCTCAAGGACTTCATTTCCCAGAATGCAATGTCTCTGGTGAGTTTGTTTCACAAATCTCAAAGTACTTCAATCCCAATGCATTTTGGCCATTGGCCTTCATCTGGGGATTATCTGCAAATTTAATATTATCTACTTAAAGTCTGTTCATACAGAAGAATGCCTTTGATTATCAGAATATAAACAATCATAGCCATTAAACCCATGAGTGACATGAAGGCGATAATCAACATTAATACTATATCTTCAGTGATGTGTGTAAACTAGTCACTCCGCAAGTGATCGGAGGTGTTCCACATGCCGTTTTTCTCCAATGCGGGTGATCACTGGTACACCGATCGGCCAGAAAACTATTGCTATCGAAGGCGTGTTTAAAAAACAGAAACTAGTGACAATGGTGCCTGTTAATAACGTGCAAAGAGCAGTAGAAAGTGCTTTGCGTTAATGCGCGGTTTCAAAATTAATGATATTGTATGTGAGACGATGGTGCCGTTAGGGACGTAAGTCCCATGCAGAAAACAGAGGGGAGTGCTGTACATTAATCCGCGATCTCACTACTAGTGTCGATTGTCAAAAGTTGTTAACAAATTTCATGCCCATATGGGGAACACTTTGTTCCGCTCACCGTTTGAGTTGTGAAAAACACATGTCCGCTTGTCAGTGATGCGAATACCATGCTTCACTGTGAAAGTTGTTGGTGCGACCGGACCGGATGTGAGGGTATAAATGACGTTGTCGTTCACTAGGAGTGAAATGGAAATAGAAAGAAGACGATGTGTCTGATGGTGTCTAAATAAAGATGTAGTGTACTGTTACCATGCTTTGCGATAAAGTTAATGTGTGACCAACCCGGGTGTGCGAGAAATGGAAAACGGAGGATGTCTCACATGGGGTCATGGTTAAATCAAAGCTACTAATTATTACATGCTATACCGACGCATTAATCAAATCCGAGTCAAACATTGTAGAATGCGATTAGAAATAACATGGGATGCATGAAACCAGTCTTTTAAATCACCAAAGCGGTGATAAAAACAGACTGCTAACGATAAATCATATTATTGTTAAAAAAAACAAAAAGCAAAAAACATTAACAAATGAGTTCTATGATGTCACTCCATGGAATTGAACAGGAATTCAGGTGGTACACTTATGATAGTGGGTGCAGTCTTCTAAGTAACACTGGAATTCCATACGTTCATTCATCCTGTTGGGCTTCAAAGAATTCACATGACTAATTCAATAATTTTCACGTTGTAACAAAAAGTTATGATTGTCCCTTCCTTCTTGCTTGTCTTTCATTTCCAAGACGCAAAACTTCAATTGACTGATGTTGTGGCCAGCTTCAACAAAATGTTGTACAACTGTTGATTTAGCTTATTTAACCCATATATTGCTTTTGTGTTCATTCATGCGTATTTTGATTTTCCCTCCTGTTTGACCAATGTAAGGTTTTCCAAACGGGCATTTTAACATATATACCACATTGGATGAATTGCATGTGGCATTCACCTTTAAGTTGATTTGATATCCTTTCGTTGGATGGGTGATATATGATCCCTTCATGATGTTATTGCAGTTATTACAATTCCAGCAGATGATAGTGCCTTTGTATGTAGTTTGTGCTGGTGAACTGGCGTTGCTTTTTAATATTCCACCTACATATCTGGTGTAGGCAAAAATGGGTTCTTGGTCAAAATATGATTGAAGTCTTGTTCAAGTCTCAGGATAGGCTAATGTTTCTGGATGATTTTTTTATATGGGACGCTCATCGTGGAGTATCTTGAGACCACTGTAGTTCACTCCTTAACCTGCTCCTTTCGGGGTGTGAGTACTTCTTTCCTAGTTTTTAATGAACTTCAATTTTTAGCCTCAGCCAATACTTAATCAGGATATCCACGTGCTTTGATTCTGTGTAGCGTATTATTCCTCTTTTCTCTCCGTGTTAGACACGATTCTTTTTACTCTTAACAGTTGTGTATATAGTAGATATTGTTTAAGAGGCTGGGGGTGGAAGCTTTCAGAGAGGAGAGTATTGTCTCGATCGATTTCCTTTCTATATAGATCAGTTTCAAATCCAGTGAGTGTTTTAGTAATTTTCACATCCAAGAATGTGATGGTGTGTTGCTGTGTATCATATGTGAATTGAAATCAATTGATCAATCTGGTTGAGTTTGTTGAGTTGGTCTTCAAGTGTTGTTGTGGTACCTTTCCATAGTATGAATATGTTGTCAATGAATCGTAAAAATAATTTTAAGTGTGTTTTCCATGTTTGATCAGCCAAGATATTATCTTCTTCAAAACGATTCATGAAGATGTTAGCGTACGACGGTGCGGCACAGTTGCCCATTAAAGTGCCGCTCTTTTGTTGGTACCAGGTGTCTTGCCATTTAAAAAAATCTATAAATAAAGTGAATTCTAGGAGCTCCAAAAGGAATACCTTTAGACCTTCTTCGTATTCTGTGTACAATAATGTGTGCTCCACTGCCTCTAGTCCTAGTTGGTGTGGAATAGACGAGTATAAAATTTGACGGATGAGTTAATGTTGTGATGTTACAACAATATTAAAAAATACCAAAACCAACCGAAATAGCGCGTGTCATTGAACTACATATTAAAAAGTTGAAACCTCTGGGAAGGACTTTTTCTCCAGAGCCCGTGGGACATACCCCATGGATATGGGGATGCAACTTTATTGCTTGCAATGTTCAACACTCCGTCCATCATCCCCTTTGGTTTTGCTGGGCTAGGAATGTGGCGTACATTTTTATCTCCGTATTGATAAGAGAAATTGGATGATAGTCCGCACATCTAGGAGAGGGTGGTTGGGTCTGGGGAATAAATACAATAGTCACCACGTCAATCTGAGAAGGGAAGGAGCCAACCTCAGCAACATGCTAGTAAAATGCACGAGATGGGGAACCAACAAGTCTCGGTACGCCACATAGTATTCCTGGGGAAAGCCACCAGGTGTTTTCCCGGCCTTAAGCAGGGAGATTGCGTCATGTATCTCCTCTGGGGTAATGGGGAGATCCAGGTTGGCCACCTCAGCTTCTGAGAGGCAAGGGAGCTGGACCCTTGCCTGGCAGAGCACAGCCAGGATGGCAGCCACCGATATGCAAGCAGAGTACAACTAGGCATAGTAGTCAGCAAATGCCTGCGCGATGGCCGGTGAGGTACACTGGGTGTTGCCAAAGGGGTCTTGGACTTTAGGGACTATCCTGTTAGCAAGAGGGTAGGAAGTTAATCTGTGCAGCAGACTTCTATTTTTGTCTCCCCAACCATATACACGGGCCACTGACGAGCACCACAGCATCTTGGCCAATTCCCAGGAGATCTGTTTGATCTCTTGTCAAGTGACCATGAGCTGCCTGTCTCAGTGGGCATCAGGGGTCCCATTTTAGGTAGTTTCCAACCTTATGGCCTGTGCCTTACGGAGGGTCAGGAGATCATTTTGTGCCATGCGTTTTGCCATTCCCTAGCCATGCCGCGGATAGTGGCTTTACTTGCCTCCCAGAGAGTGCCCGGGGAGGGGACCGATCCATGATTAGTGAGAAAATAGTGACATAATTTCACCTCTATTGCCGTCCAGACTTCTTTATCATGCAGGAACAATGTGTTTAGTCGCCACACCGCCCGGGTTATGTCTAAGCTCCCACCTAGGCGCTGATTGTACATTTAAACCAGATAAATCTCATAAAATGTTCAAATATGCTATTATCTTTCATCCTCTCTATGATGCTTTGAGGACTAGTAATCCTGATAATTATGAATTTACATTCTTTTCTAAAGTTCACCACACTATGTCCTATACTTCCTTTATAAAAGGTTTTTTTCAATTTACCAAATCAAGTGACACTTCTGATTATAACAACTGGGATGCCTTCAAAGGCTCGTTCAGAGCTTTTACCATTGTAAACACTGCTTTATAAGAAAAGGTTATTGAACTCTTAGTACCTCACCTCTCTCAGTCATATTAAAACTCTTGAACACGCTTATTATACTTCTAAATCCCCTGTTTACCTCCATGACTTAATCGAGGCTAAATCCGACTTAAACAAATTGGCTACAATTGATGCCTATAACATTCTACTTAAAATAAAATCTAAATACCACGGCGGACAAAACAAAGCAGGTACAATTTTGGCTAATTATTTAAAAGTCAAAGCAGATAAGAAAACCAATACCTTACTACACTCTGATTCAGATATCGTTGAGGCATTTTAGACTTATTATTATTCATTATATATGGAAGACACACTTCCCCCTGATATAGATATTCAGTCATTTTGTGATGGTCTTCCCTCTCTATGCTCTATTCCAGATGCCATGACCCTCCTGGAAAAAGATATAACTCTTCAGGAGATCTCAGATGCAATGAAATCCTTAAAAAGAGCTAAAGCTCCTGGCGCTGACGGCTTCCCCATCAAACTTATATCCACTTTTTCATCCATTTGTGATCCACATTTACTCAAGCTCTTTACCTCCTTTCTATTACATTCTCAGCCTGAAGGTTCCTTTCTTGATGCTCTTATTGTTATCCTCCCTAAACCTGATAAAGTCCTTTCCCTTTGTCATAATTACTGCCCAATCTCACAAATTAATTATGATTGCAAAATGTTCGCAAACATTCTTGCCTCTAGGCTGGAAGGGGTTATTCCACTTCTCATTAAACCTGATCAGTCTGGCTTTATCAAAGGTAGAGTTTCCTCAGATAATTCTATAATGTTTTCTAATAATCTCACTTTCTGGAAAAATTATCCCGATCCTTTAGTTGCATTGTCCCTTGATGCTGAAAAAGCTTTTGATTGCATAAATTGGCAATTTATGTTTAAAACTCTTCAGTGATTTGGATTTGGCCCCAAATGTATTTCATTCATTAAATTATTGTGTTCTGATCCCCGTGCATGTGTATCTGTTAATGGCTCCTTATCCCTTTATTTTAAACTACACAGAGGAACAAGATACGGCTGTCCCCTTTCTCCTATCTTATTCCTTATATGTCTTGAACCCTTTCTTGAACGTATTCAACAGAATCCCTCGATAACTGGTTTCCCCCACAAATCTCATGAAATTAAATTGTCTGCGTATGCAGATGATATCTTGATCTACCTCTCTAAACCTTTAATTTACTTACCCTCCCTCCTGCAGGAAATTGACTTTTACTCCAAAATATAAGGTTATAAATAAAAAAATAAAAAAACTGAAATCTTACCCTTAAATTCAATATGCTACCAATTTTTTTTAAAATACTAACTTTAAATGGTGCCCATCTAAAATTAAGTGTCTTGGCATGTGGTTTTCCGCTACCATCTCACAAACCCTTTCCCATAACTTTTATGCTTTAAAAATTAAAATTCAAAACTCACTCTCTTCATGGTCCCTGCTACATTTATCGTGGTGAGGCAGATTCGATACCATTAAAATGATGATTGTACCGCTTATTCTATTTTTACTCTCTATGTTGCCCTTTAAAATTCCAAATTTCTATTTTAATCAAATCAATTCCATTTGTACTAGATTTCTATGGAATAACAAGCCTGCCCATATTGCTTTAACTAAATTAGTCAAAAAATGGAGGTGGTGTACAATTTCCTAATTTTAAATTGTATCACACTGCTTTTTTACTCAGACAAGTGTATGCACTTAACAGCCACTACCACGATGTTTCGATACCGAGCTGGATACATTTTGAACGTTCTCTATTACATGACTTTTCTTTTTATGATATTTGTTTCATGTCCAATTTTACCTTTATATCTAAACTTTTTAAAATACTCTCAACACTTGCTACATACACTTTTTATGGATGGCTCTGATTTCTATCAATGTGAGTAAAAAAATCCTAGGCCATCAGCTAAATAAGTGAACAATTAACCTGAACCAGTGGTAAAAGGAACATTCGAAAATAAAAATTATATACAAAACATGTTTTTAATTAGCATAATAAAAATCATATAGAGACTCAACAAAAGTCAAACTATATGATGAGAATAAAATATATATCATAGAGCAACACAAACAGGCGTTATAAAAATAAGTACATTACATATAGATCATACAAAATACATTTAAAAATACATTCAAAGTTGTTATTGGTGCCTAAAGTGCAGGAGAAACATTAAAACTCGACGCACGTTTCGGCAGAAACCGCCTTCCTCAGGAGTCACAGATGATACTCTGGAAATATATTTACAAGAAAAACATATATCAGATTTCCAGATTAATACATTATGACTTACAAGTTTACATAAAAATTAATGGCAATGTTTAAATAAAGTACAGATGGTGAAAAAGAGCTAACAGTACATAGGTCAGACTCGAAAGTCCTCAATACCTGACAGGTCTAGTCTACTAATTTGTTCACTCATTGTCATATGATAGACAGGTTTTTTCCAATGTTTGTACAGTACTTGACTAAATATGTTATATCCATTGCCCATTCAGGATGCAATATTTGTTACATTCATGTTAGCATGTTTTAAACAAACCATTAAACAAAGACATAACAACAATAGATCCATCCTGATCTAACATGTAATGGTACATAGGTATAAACTTACATTAAAAAGCTGTATTTTAATGCAGTACATCAAAAGCGGATGGTATCTTCATATATTCATAAATCAAGAGTTCCTCGATAAAGGCTAGTTCCTGATTAATAAAGAAACACAATAGTGTGTTATAGTGTGTTGAACAAACTCATACCACTTTGAACACAATGAGCCACACAATTAGCAAGACATAATGGTATGGTTTTTCGCAATAGATGGCACGTGGGACCGAAAGAAAAAGGGGGATATAGATTGATGGCCGAGTCGAATGAGATTATACAAGGATAAAAAGCTGGTCTAAACAAAACAAGCCAAGGATGAAGATATGATGAAATTGTAATGACGATATTGAAACTACATCAAGCCTATCTCATTATGAGAGCCAGCCATATGACTACAGGTATTTGCAACATATCGGACCACTATATAGAACACGATCCAAGATAGAGAATATTTATTATTCTACTTAGCAATCACTCGGGTTATGAGAAACGGGTGGTTGTTACTACAACACTAAAGTACATCATTATGCAAAATTGCAGCAACACGGCAAAGAAGATCTCAACTGATCATGATGGAGACTCCCAGATAGCTTATTATACTACTCAACCCTATGAAGTTGCTCTATTCGTATATTTACCGGGTAAAGTCTGTAATGTTCTTATATAAGGTAACGTAAGGTGACGTTAATATCATACACAAATTATGTGTAGAGCCGCGAGAAAGGTATTCAATAGACTTCGCCACAGGTATCAGTAGTAGTGGATGAAACTGAAAAAGGGAAGAAGGGAGGGGAGGGAGGGATGACACATCAGCAATTAACACTAGTGAGGTAGTACAAGAGGTGGCATATTTAATATGCTAAAAAGATGGATAACGAGTCACTAGCGTTCCAAACAATCAAGTACCTTATATATTCAATATAAGTAACTCAGGATACGTGATGTCTGATATACCAACAGGTATATCAACAGGCAGGGACGTCTGGTTCCAACAGTCATTTCATGGCTGCAATGATAAATAATATGGATACCCTGAGTTGGTAAACCAAAAATCAATCTAAGCTAAATGCAATAAAACTAGTAAGCAATAGCGGCGATAACGTGTGCGGGCACTAAGGACTCTGTATTACTGACGCTCGCTGGCTCTTACCTCAAAGGAATAGTAAGTTAGTGGGCAGCAAGATCGTGCTGTTCCGACGAACGTGGTGTGGCAATCGGTCCTCCGCGGCAGAAAGGATAACCGCCGTAATGGAAGCGCCCTTTTAAAACCCCAAAACGGCGCGAAAACCGGAAATAGTGTTGCCAAATGCTAGATAGTGACAAAGGGCTAGTGCGGCCGTAATCTCGAAATTGCGGCCCATTCGAAGATGGCGCGCGTGCATAGATACAGAGCGCGATAGCAAATGTACACGAAGAAGGACAAAGTTGCTGGCCACGGGGAAAAACGGGAATCATAGAAGGATAAGAGTTATTAAAGATCTATCCCCGCATCTACGTTAGTCATCAGAGATTATATAAAGGATGAAAAACATATTTGGAAGATGTTGTTAATTTATATGGGTCCAAAAATAAAATAAAACCGAAGTTATATAATATTTTAATTGAAAGTGTAATATTATACCTAATGAATAAAACAGTTAAAGAGATAAACGAAAGATAAGACAGGGAAATACTCCCAGATTAATCCCTACATACCCTCTCTACCTGGATGGATCATAGAGATGCATATATAATTCGCAATAGAGCAGGTTCGGTTTCAGCTTATAAAACAAAATACAAAGTCTAGTTAGTTTCGACCAAGAAAACTTAGGTATAAACATAAGGTATAACTGGCAGACCGTAAAATTAAATTATGGCATTCTCCCAGGGGATTTCAGCATTTAGTCCTTTCTTAAAGGTTCCCAAAGAGAAAATCCAAAAAACTTCCCGTTTTCTCCTAACGATATCACCACCTTTACTGTCTGGGACTCTCATTTTTTCCAAGATGCGCCATTTGAAGTCATCAGGACCGTGGTGATTTTCTTTGAAATGTTTGACTAAAGGTGCCAAATTCTTGTTGGTACGGATGACTGACCGATGCTCCGTAAGTGTAGTCTGAATGGGTCTAGATGTTTTGCCAACATATCCAAGTTGGCAAGGACATAAAATAAAATAGATACAGTTGGCCGTTTTACAGTTCCACATGTCGGTGGCGCTAGTGTGACAACCATTGTGTTCAAAGGACTCAACTTCTATGATGTTACTGCAGGATTTACAGGATGAACATCTAACAGTGCCTCTAACTGGAAAATTGTCACTAATTGACCTTTGAACAAATTCCGAATGAACATTATTTGCAGTGAAGCGGGAATGTACAATTAGGTCTTTAAGGTTTTTATTTCTTCTATGTGCAAACATAGGTTTGTCTAGCTTGCAATTAGTTGAAATTCGAGTTCAGAATGTGCCAGTTAGTATTCACAATATGTTGGACTGTATTATCAAGGGTGGAATGTTTTGTAATGCACACTAGTCGGTTGTTTACTGTGGGAGGTTTTGTTCTGAGTAGGGAGTCACGATCATAAAATCATAAATTTTATTAACAAGAAACTGGACAATGTTAAAAATGGGTGAGACGCGGTACTTGGCTGAAGTTAAAATCTAAATGGCGTAAAAAGAGGACTCCAACCGCAGTGGGTGAGTCCAAAACAATGAAAAAAAGACTACTGCTTTGGAGTCCTATCTCATCGGAGGGCGGGAGGGGGCATCCCCACTACTTAACCGATTTAGTTACTTCATGGTGGAAATGCCGGTTACCTATGCTTATCCTCCGTTGCCCTGCTAGCGGAGGATAAGCATAGGTAACCGCCAGATAGCAGATTTTTGCTATTTTGGGTCACAGAGAACAAGGACAGGGTGTGCCTTTTAGGGGGCACATACCTACCAGTTCCCTGACTATCCGGTCCTGATGAAAACCTGGTACATCCCAATCACGGTTGAAACATGTAGACCATCACATATATAAGAGATACTTTGGTTCTTAATATACCCACACAGTATCTCGCCTCACCCTCTTTTAACATTGTCCAGTTTCTTGTTAATAAAATGTATTTAAGTTAAACCAGGACAATTTTTAACATTTTTTCTGCACTTACATCCACAACCTGCTCCACTGTAACCCAGGTGTCGTAGCACACCCTAGTGACGCTAGGCCACTAGGGTGGACCCCGATGATTGTATTGTATTGAATTGTATATGGATTTGTTAAGCCCGATTGCTGCCCAAGGGCGTCCAAGCGCTGAGTAAGTAAACAGAGATGGGCGGTGCAGAAGAGATTAGAACTCGGTGGATTTGGCAAACAGTAAGGTTTTCAGCTGTTTGCGGATGAAGCATGTCACCACTAGGCTGGTGAGTGAGGGGTTTTTAACAAAAGGATACATTATTTCCTTTTGTCAACCTGCCACCACATTAGGAATCTCTTTCTGACTTTCCCATGATGGTACTCCTCTCTTTGTTTATTTAGTTCTTCCACAGGGGAATGGGAGTACACTCCGTTCACCTTCAGTGAACACGATCCCTTGCTCTCTCTTTTGTTAGCATATGAAGTTAAAATCTATCATAGAGCCATCTGTAGGACACGGGCAGCATTCTATGCTAATGAGATCAAACATAGTTCCAACCCCACTAAATTTATTTTTAAGGTCCTTAAAGATCTTAGTACCAAGAGAGCCCCACTGCCTGCCATTTCCTCTGAATTTCACTGTGAAGAACTTGCCGCCTTCTTCCTGGAAAAGGTTCGCGCCATCTATCGTACCTTTCCAGGCTTAAGGTCTTCTAATGAGCGGACTGCTCCTAGCCCTAGCACTAACACTGGCCTTACCATTCTTCCAGGGATTTCTGAGGAGGAATTTGATAAATCATCTGCTAAAGTCAAGTCAGGCTCTCCTGCCGACCCGCTCAGACCTGCACAGATTAGAGACTCTTCTTTGTTGGTTCTGCCTCCTTTACGTCAGCTAATAAATGCCTCATTTGTGTCTGCCACAGTACCAACTAAATGGAAACAAGCCTGTGTGAGCCCTATCCTGAAGAAATCTACCCTGGACCCGAGTAAGCCCGAAAACTATTGACCGATCTCCCTCCTCCCCTGGGTTGCTAAGGTCGCCGAAGCTCACACTAATGGCGTCCTTACCAAACACCTTCAGACTAATAACATTCTGGATGCTACCCAAAATGGGTTTCGGGCGGGCCACAGTACTGAGACCGCCCTCCTTGCGATGACGTAACATCTGCGTTCCATGCTTGATTCGGGTCAAACGGTCCTTTTGGATCTCAGTGCCGCCTTTGATACGGTCTCGCATGAAATCTTGCTTCATCGCCTGGAGGAGTCAGGTGTCTCTGACCTAGCCCTTGAGTGGTTTAGATTGTTCCTTACTGGAAGATCTTTTCAGGTCTCTACCCCTCCCTTTCAATCCCAAACCTATCCTATTGAACAGGGAGTCCCTCAGGGCTCGGCGCTAAGCCCCACCTTGTTCAATCTCTATGTGCAACCGCTGGCTGCGGTCGCCAAGCAATGGGGCATGGTTATGGTCTCATATGCTGACGACACGCAGCTAGCGGTTGCCCTCTCGGAGAGCCCAAGCCAAGAGGCCTCCAGGTTCAAGGAGGGTTTGGCCGCAGTGGCAGGTTGGATGACAGCAAATTATTTACAGCTGAATGCTAATAAAACAGAAGTCCTGATAGTAGGCAAGAACAGTGAACTGTGGGGGGACCCATGGTGGCCAACTATCTTGGGCAAGACACCTATACCTATAACTGAGGTAAAAAATGTAGGGGTCTGGATAGACCCTGCGCTCAGTTTCACTAGCCACACTAAAAAAGTGGCGGCCACCTGCTTCTGTATTTTACGTGGCATCAAACCTATTTTAAAATTCTTTGATGCTCCTACCAGTCAGATGATAATTCAAGCTACTATATTGTCCTGTCTGGATTATGCTAGCTCCCTTCTTCTGAGGGCAAATCAAGCCGAAGTCATTCGGATGCATCGCATTCAGAATGCAGCTACTAGGGCCTTGGTGGGCCTTCCGAGGTTTTGCTCGGCCAAGGAGACCATCCAGAAGCTGCACTGGCTTCCAATGGTTCAAACGATACAATTTAAGACGCTGTGTCTTTCCTTCAAAATTCTAAAACAGGCCACCCCCACTATTCTGGAGAACCTGTTGACCCCTTATGTTCCATCGTGTTGCCTGCGGTCTGAGGGGCAGGGCCTGGTCACTGTGCCCCGTTTTAAACGTTGTAGAGCTGGAGGCCGCTCGTTCCGCTACCTGGCGGCAAAATTGTGGAACTCGTTGCCGACCCACATCAGAGCGCTCAATGACCTTCTTTCATTTAGGAAGGCGATTAAGACCGATCTGTACCCACGCAGGATATAATTGTTTTACTCCGCTTCTGCTGCTCGCTACCTTCTGATGGCTGCTTCGTCTTCTCTGCTAAAGCGCTGGGACGCCCCTTAGCTGGGGCATTTGTGCGCTATAGAAATTGATCTAACATAACATAACTTAACATCCGTGTGTGTATCCTCCAATTACGAATTGGAGGCAGGAGTTCTGCGGTGATCAGGTGTTCTTGCAGAAATCAGTTTTTTTCTTAATTGAAGCATACACCCATGGAAGGGCATTGGCGCATTGGTCTACACTTCGACAAACACAGTCTCACTGCCTTTGACATCAGCCTTCCAACTGTTATGGTTTTCACCTCACCTGCTGCCCTTCGACCGCCAAATATCTTTTTCTGGCTATTACATTCATTTTTGATGTATTGTTAAGTTTTTTGAGTACTACAACACATAACACTACAGCGCATTTACTACATTACCCCTGAGTGACATATGAACAGAGTCAACCACCACACAGTAAGATGGCCAGAATTGAAGGGATGATTTGTAGCAGCTACTATCCCAAGGTCTCTTGACCCGAATGCTCCCCCGTCTACGTGACCGCATAGGTTAAACAATCACAAATTGCTTTTACGGCCGCACACTCGTCACCTGTTGGGAATGTTGTACAGAGGACTCTATATAAATATGCCCCTATTCTTTTTATCATGACTTTTCTGACACTGTGTTAATTTAGCTGCAAGTCAAAGATCTTTAAGGCAGCTTTTTAACACATTTTAAAGTGCATTTGCCTTACGTTTACTGTTTAAAGTACATGCGGATCACAGGATAAAAAAACAGCTTTGTTTGGGTGATTTTGTTCAGTTTTTTTTTACTATCTAGGACACTAAAATACTAGTCATGCCAGTAAATAAAGAATTCAGGTGACAACCCTATCCAGATCAGGAGTTGTGGCCCTGGTGACATTTTATTTCTCCTCGGTCGCTCGGCCAAAATGCTGTGCTTCTAGGTATACCAATGTTACCGGCTCATATGAGACTAACTAAATGGTGATCCATGAAAGGGGCGATGCGGGAATGTGGGCCACTTTTTGAGGGAGTGTCCGTGGCCTAACTGTGAGCCCAATTCAACCCTGCTCCCCTGAGGCTACATTCTCCACGGGACAACCAACACACCTTCCCAGAGAATCTTCTCACTCAGAACTGAGGGGATATTACCAACAACTAGCGATAATTATCGCTATGTTGGCTTAGCAGCAATATTTTTATCGCCGAGCTGCGCCGATTTTTATCGCTTAGGAACCTTGCCAAAATGCATCAATATCGCTGAAAAGTCAGCGATATTCATGCATTACCGAGCTAATGCTCTTAGCCATGTTATCCACCTACCATTGGATAACATGGCTAAGAACTGCTCCTGGGCAGGTGTTAGCTTTTGGAGATATTCGCGCTTAGCGCGAATATCTCCAAAAGTTGGTAATAGGAGATAGCAATGTTAGCGACTGTGTCCAGTCGCTAACATCTTGGCACACCCACTTTGCATGTCATTAGTGATAAATTTCACTGACATGCAAAGCGGGGCCCAAGATGGTCGCTATTGCCTACTAGCTGTCGCTAACTGGTGTTAGCGACAGCTAGGTAATAGGGAGATCATTTTATCTCCGCTTTCTTGGCTTTTAAAGCCAAAAAAGCGGAGATAAACCCCCTTGATAATATGCCCCTAAATCATTCCAACAGTGGTGTGTCCCTAGCACGACATACTGCTGCAGATGTTCTGTCTGTGATGGCCAGGAAAGCAGTTTTCACATATAAAACAGGCAAAACGGTTGGTTGTTTGGGTGAAGTGGCTTTCATGAGGGGTCGCAGGGATAAACATAGAAGAACGTCAGAGTAGGTATTCCAATCAATTACAAGCCAATTCCCAAAGGGGTGCTTTCTTCAAGAAATAATGCCTGGGCTGGCAAGCTTATCGTGGACATTATTCTCGAATACTGCTTCTTAAAAAATGGTATTGCTTGTGGCTTTAATTTTTTTCTCACCTCAGCTTTGCCTTAAAGTTTGATTGAGAACTTTAAATCTAAAATCTATTCCAATGCCCTAAAAAAAGTTTTGAAAATATCGCTTCCTAAGAACACCAAAATTCTTCATTATACTTGTCCCTTCATGCTGTGTGGGTTGTGCTCATATTGTCAGAGCTCTTTTAAGACAAAATACAATAGAGATCAAAGATCAATTACAAAATGTGTGCACATATTCTTGTTTTGCAGCTTCGTTGTGAGGTTTGCTTACCTGTTCAGGAAATACCCTTCACTCCCTCACCAGCTAATATTTTCAGTCCCCGCAGTACTATTTTGTAGGAGGCAAATAAAGTGAAGTGAAGGTAGTGTGGAGAAAAATGAATTTTCAATTTTAGACGTTTGTGTCAAAGTGCTAAAAGCAACCATTTACACGCCTCTTAAAAATGGACATTGTGCAAATCAATGTTACCCAACACAATTAAAGGCCCTATGCAGCCTGAAGTAAGCATGTCAGAAGCTAGAGGACTGGAGGCCAAAGCTTATGTGAGCAGCTGTCCAGATGCTTATCATGGTTTGGCCAGATGCAATAAGCAGCAACAATAAGGGGCTGGTTTACAAAGCTAACCTTACACTTTTGTATACATTTACCATTGTTTGATATTTATAAAGTTTTGGAAAACGAGACATTAGTTGTGAGGCCAAGATTATATATTTCCCTTACAGACGATCATATTTTTACCATTAAACATAGTTAATATATATTTCATTAAACATTAAAGATGCAACAGTGACAACTCATATCATCTCGTTAATATTTTATTTTAACAAAAAGCTTTTCATTTTCTTTTTTTCTCATCTCATTTTTCATATTTTTATATTTTGCCAAAGAACTTCATTTTTAAACACTATTATTATTATCACAATTTCATTATAAAAAACACAATAATGTATTATTCTGGATTAGTAAACTCACAAATACATTTCTTTTACAGCAGTGATTATTCACAATCCAAAACATAGAGCAAATTCAAAGAAAATCTATACAAGCAAGCAGATGCCCCTGATTAGAAATAAATACATACAATCATACTGCAATCACACCAATTAATACAGTCTCACATCAACTACACTCATCCAATATTGTAAATAAATTGTTGTGTCTTGTAAAGCGCACTGCTACCCGGAGGCCTCGTAGCGCTATAGACCGCTGGGGAACCCGTCCTGGCTTTCCCTGTGAGATAGTCCCTCCTGGGGGTCTCCAAGGTGAAACCAGGCATCCCCGGCGTTTGTGTGGGGCCGTTGTGGAGATGAGGCAAGCTAATGCCCAGAGTTGCCGAGTGTGCTCCCTGGTCGGAGTAGGCACCGATGCGAGAATTATCAGTCCGCTGATCCTGGTCCAAGACCCTGCCGCGTCGGGAATCGAACCCTGGTCCCGGGCCGTTCTCTGCACTCGGGTCTGCCGCCTCTAACCAGTGAGCCACACCTCTCCACTGTACACAGTTGAGTAATGTCTGGCAAGAGAGAACTCCTGCCAGCATTGGAGTCTCAAAGTGAAGCACGAGACTCAGCACTAGGTCGACGCGCGTTTCGGTGGATTAAAGATGTAAAGACCACGTTCCTCAGGACCTTTCCAGATATCTAGCAATCAAATCCCAGGGGACCTATACATACATAAAAATGTCAGCATTGTTGCACTCAGAACAGAAAAACTTTTAACAAAGGCAAATGTTATAGTTGGACCCAACATGAACACCATATGTCCCTCATGACCATAACACACTAGGGGCCATATGTATCAAGCCTTTTTCGATTCGCAAAGGCCGGAATTTGGCGAATTTCGGCCTTTGCGAATCGCAAAAGGCTGTTTTTCATTTTTTGATATGTATCAAAAAATCGCATCATAAGGAATAGCATAAATTTGCGATTCCTTATTTTGTTATAGCATTTAAGGAATCACAATTTTGCGATTCCTTAAATGCTATGTATGAAGCATTTTTCTATAGCGAATTAAGCTTAAGAAATCGCAATTTACCACCAACTTTCAATTGGTGGTAATTTGCGATTTCTTGTAAAAATGCACAAATTGGCATTTTTGAATGTGGCATGTGACGCACATACAAGTCCTAAGGGCTTGTATGTGCGCCATATGCACACACATGCTGATTTCAGGGGTGCAGCAGGGTGTCCTTGCGACACCCCTGCACCCTTGAAATCAATCTCATTTTGCGATTTGCAAATTGCGAATCGCAAAATGAAATGCATTTCACAATCATTCCTATGGGCCTCCTGGCCCATAGGAATGAATGGGAAATTATTCCTTATTTGCGAATTCGCAACTTGCGAATTCGCAAATAAGAAAAATTAAGTAATCGCAAAAAAAATCGATTTTTTTCATACATACCGTTTTGCGATTTCTAAATAGTGACTCCTTAAATATCGCTATTTAGAAATCGCAAAACGGAACTATGATACATATGGCCCTCAATCTCTCAATAGTTATAAAAAATAAAAAAAGAGAGAGAGAGAGCGGGCAAGTGTATATACACATAGTATGCCACAATCAAATCAACCGTGTGTTATACTTCATCGAAGAAAAAACAATCATTCACAACAACGATACTAAATAGACCTCATAGTTCAAAGACCATCACCATCACCCTGTGATAAAAACCTTATCAAGAACCATATTTCATCCACCAAACCCCCCTGACATCAGTACTTTTACATGGAATTACATAGTGCCCGAAGGGCAACATGAGTTCAGCTTAATACTGTAAGTCCAGACATTTGTCTCATAAGACCTCCAGAGATAATTTATCAGAGTCCCTAAAATCAGAGAATATACAATTAGCAGCCCAACCTATCACATACTAGTGAGAACCAGGAGATTATTTATTCCTAGTCGTTTTACCAAAAAACTATTTTATATATGGTCGTCGTCTAGGCTAATTGAAAAAATATTCCTCTTAGGTAACAGGTCGCCAATCAGAATTTCAATAGGAAGGCTGAAAAACAGTATCGCAAGATCTAATTAATTTCAACGTTGCCGCTACTATTTGCTGCAAGGTGGATATCAAAATTATTAAAGGGGTACCAACCTTATATGTACGTTTTAAGTCGCAGATATAAGTCATTTTCAATGCGAGTTGTATTTTGCTATCTCCTGTTCAGTTGAAAACGTTTTATGTTGATACCTATTAGATGACATTAGTATAGGCAGGACTTACTCATTGTATATTCATAGAAAAATGTGCATATTAAAGTTCTGCCTTCTACGTGTGACCAAACACATTTTAACTAAATGCTTCACATATTTAAATACACATCATCCTCCTATATTTATACTCTGGAAAGAGCTCTTGTACTGCCAAAAGTGCTTTTGATACCTGTTAAGACAGGAATGATCAATATATTCGTAGATCTCTAATAATTACCACAATATTATGGCATACCTACTCTATTTAAAGCAGTGTCCCAGCCTGTATTCTAGAACTGTTAAACTACAAGGAAGTTGCACCGAAAAAATAATGTAAAAGACTGTTGGCCAATCCCCCTATTCCAGATTCCACCAATCATAGATATTAGTGCTCCTCTCCATAAACAATATCTCAATGCAAACAATAACCATGTTTAATCTAAAACCAGACATTCGAGTACGTAATGCGATAGCATTCAACTCTTCAAGGATATGTAACGCTAAACAAATATCAATAGGAGTATGTAGACTAATGTTACATACCGTGCGTTTTATTCAAAATTCCCCCCCCCCATATACCATAAACATGTGTTTAGAGAACCCGTACCACATTCAAATATCTCATGCGAAAACATTTGAGTCTCCAAGAATGTGCAACGCAAAGAAAATATCAGTAAGAGTCGATAGACTCATTTTGCGTACAGCATGTTATCTTCAAAATCTTTACTCCATTTATCATAGACGTGCCTTAAAACAAATCGTCCCATTATTCTTTCCTATTCACTCCGCGTAGATGGCTCTGATTCATATCAAAGAGCCAATGACAAAGTGGCTACGATCAAAATATACTGCTTTTAGATCTAATGTCCCGAGATTCCTCTTACCTTCTCCTCCTTCCTTTAGGCGCACTGCTGTGTCGGTCACCCCATGACACCACATAAAACACTGCTCAAAAATGCTGTATGTCCGTGAGCAGTTTAAATAGTCTAACTTCCCGCGTTTAAACTCAACACTGCCATATCTCGCGATCATTGCATCACGAATTAAAACCACGTTAGCAATCTGTATGAAAAGCGGACTATTTCAAGTCACCATTTTAGGTGTATCTGGGATCTGCTTTGGGTTTATAATCACAATTTATATGTCAAGTCAAGTCAAGTCATGAAGCTTTATTTGGTGCATTAAAAATGACCATAAAAGCACAACAGATACATAATAAAACAAGTGCAATGATTTAAAGTTAAAAGACTATCAATATGACAAACTAGATGGTTTAAAAACACATCCTTTTCCTAGCCTTCATAGATTTAGTTAAAAAAGTGGCAGTAAAAAAACAGACATCGATATATTGCAGATTAAAAATAAGACTCATTCCCTGGGTAACTGTACGTACACCATATTTAAGAAGCATAGGTTTTAAAAAGGTTATAAGAAAATTCATATACAGTTTACAGATCAAGGGAAAGTGCAGAGTGCTCTGTTTAGTTATACCATCACACATACAAGGCCCCTGAGGGTTTTTCTTAAGTGTTGGTAGTGCAACTAGGTGGTGAGCTACACCAAACCTCAGTCTAGTTAGCACAAACTTATGTGAAGGCCTAGTCACCCACATTAAATAAATGAGAAAGCCTTCAACAATGGAGTAACTATTGTGAAACGTGACAGTAGATAAAGACCCATTCGAAACAGTTCGTCTTCTCGCAGCGAAGGCCCGAAATTTAGACTTCATTTCAGCCTTGGGTATTGAAGACGCTGCGCCAGAGTCAACCATAACATTAATGTTGAAGATCCCAGAATAACAACTGATAACATATTTTAACCAAGATATGTTACAGTATTTATCCAACGAGATGCAATCCTCGATGATAGATCTAGTAAGAGATTTTTCCACCTGAAGCTAGATTGACCGCCAAATCATAAGTGGCCTCAGTGATAACTGATCGCTCAAATAGTTGGTGTCCAATTCCCGATGGATTAACTCAGTTGAGGCAGATGTTGGCAAACACAGGAGCTTTTTTAAAAAAGAATTTTCCTCCTGCTGCAACGTATGGTTGCATCTATGTCCCCAAATACCTGCCCCATAGAGTGCAATAGAGACACACCTTGCTTGGTAGATCTTCAGCATGTCATAAGTACGTCGATCCCCAACCTTGCTGGCGAATCTAAAAACTCCGTGGGCATTTTTTGCCATTTTAATACTAATATTTTTAAATTCATTAGACCACGTTCTATCTTTAGAAAAGGTGATACCAAGGTAACAAAAGGTATCCAACTTATACACCTTATCTTTATCAATGAAAAAACTGTTCGCAGTTTTACTTTTAGCCCCACAAGTCATAGTGAACGTTTTCCCTTTATTAATTATTATTTTTCTGTCACTAATAAAACTAGAGAATATGTTAATCAGGTGCTGTAATCCTAGCGGGGTTCTAGAAAGTAGGACAGCGTCATTGGCATATAATAACACCGGCACGGAAACTCCATTGATCCGAGGCGCATCTGCCTTAACTTTTTTTTAAATTTCATCGATACCGTTAATAAATAAAATAAAAAGGAGGGGGGCCAGGACACAACCCTGTCTAATCCCTCTTTTAATGCCAAATTTAGGGGAGCATTCACCGTTAATACCAGAGCGGACACAGGTTTTAAGTTTTCCATACAACCGAGACAGGAAATGAACTATGCCCTCTGGTGTTCCTAACTGCAGCAGGGTTGTCCATAGGATACAGTGGTCAACCATATCAAAGGCACTACTTAGGTCTGCGAAGCAGAGATAGATAGAGCCAGATTTTGCTTCGGTGTACTTCCGGATCAGTAAATCAAGATTTAAACACTGATCGAGTGTACCCATGCCCTTTCTAAATCCGTACTGACTATCAGCAAGGAATCCCTCTTGCTCCGCCCATTCCTCTTACCTCACTAACATTACTCTACTCATGATCTTAACTGAGGAGTCAAGGAGAGAGATGGGGCGATAACTTTTCACCTCCGACCTACTGCCCTTTTTATGTATCGGGATAATAATAGATTCCCCCCCAAGTTTCAGGGGCCTCGGTACATATTACATTAAAAACAATAGTCAAAAGAGGGCTCCACATTTCCGGTGCAGCTTTATAAACATCAATAGGCACCCCATCGGGGCCCTGGGCCTTCCCCCCCTTGCTTGCCCGTATGCCTAGTTCTACCTCACTGATGGTAATATCCAGGGGCCGAACTTCCCACCTATTCGGATCAATGTCCAAACTACAGTTAGAGTCAAAAATATTTGAAAAGTGGGCGACCCAACCATCACTCGAGATGTTAGAAGTTAACACAGGTGTATATGTCATATTTGTCTGTTTAGCCGTATCTAGTACCATAAAGAATAATTAGTAATCTTTGTGTATACACCCTGCATAATCGCTCATAGAATAATCAAAGTCATTTCTATGTTATTTGTCTGTATTCATGACGAATGATGCAGCCACCAACTCAGAGATATTTACAATGGTCACGAGGTACCGATTTAACTGTAATTTCAGAATTTGATTTGATCAAATACTCATCATATGTTCAAGGGCGATATATAGAATACTAATACAGAAAGGTAACAGAATAGCATATTACATGGGAAGTTAACTATTGCCTTTTAAGTGCCCTTAAACCCAGCATACAGCGCTGCTGTGGAGTTCATCAAAAGATGAGATCTCTATCTATTAATGTGTATCATGTTTGATATTTCGTAAATCCCTGTACAAACATATATCTCATAATAAACGATTTAAACGAGAATATATGCTTAGCAGGTTTTGACAAGGGATATATAATGGTCAATTACCTCAGCTCAAGCCATTTCATATAAATAACATCACCCCCAATATATCCTAAGTGGGATCTCTCCAGAGGTGCTTCTCAACATGCGAGGTAAATCCAATCAAGCTTTAGTGACATACCAAGCTATGTCATCATTCATACCTTTGCGTATACTGTCAAATTGGAAAATCCAAAATGTTTCACGTTTTTTACGCGTCATCTCTATGGGTTGACCCAACCTTTGCTGAATTTTCTCTATTATGCACCATTTAAGGACTAATTCTGTATGATGGGCCTCTAAGAAGTGTTGTACTATGGGCGCGTAAACCTTCTTTGTCCTAATGGCGGACTTATGTTCACTGAAGCCTGAACGTAATTCACGGCCTGTCTCCCCCACATATGCCAGTCCATATGGGCAGAAGAGTATGCAAACAAGGTTACTACTTCTGCAATTGGTGAGATATCTCAATTTTACCACTCTTTCATTATAACTGAGTTGATTTGTGACTAAAGCCGCCTCACAGGCGTGACAGGAGCCACATCTGTGGTTACCCAGTATAATTGGTAGACCGGTAATAGACGTTTGATTTTCAAGGTTTTTGACTTTATTGCGTGTATAAACCAACAGATCCCTGAGGTTCCGATTTCTCCGATACGCAACAAGGGGCAAGGGAAGTTGGGGCTCTTTTTCATCCGTATTAAAGATTTTCCAATTTTTGTTATTCACGTTTTTGATTTTAAAATTTAATGTTGAGTGGTTGATTATGCAAGGGATTTGATTTTGTGGTACTCGTTTCGTGCCTGGTAATAATGCCTCCCTGTCATAGTACTTTGCTCTTTTATATGCATGACGTACTAGACGGTGTGGATATCCTTGACTTAAAAGTCGTTCTCTCAAAGCATCTCCATGTACGTGGAAGGCTTTCATGTCTGTACAATTCCGCCAAATGCGGAGAAACTCCCCAAAGGGAATTGAATCTTTTTGACAGTTTGGATGAAAACTTCCAAACTGCAATATCGTATTCTTGGCGGTAGGTTTTCTAAAAAGACTCACCTGTAAATATCCATTTGTACCTTCTATTGCAATGTCCAAAAATTAGACCTTACAGGGGCTCCAATTTGCAGTGAACTTAAGATTCTCATCACTGGCATTCAGCCAAAGTATACATTCCTGCAAAATCTCCTGTTCTCCACCCCATACAAAAATAATATCATCAATGAACCGTCTCCATAAAGACACATTCTCAGAAAAAGGTGCCGCTTCATTTAAGATATTCTTGAGTTCCCACTCCCCCATGTATGCATTCGCCGCACTCAGCGCACAAGATGCTCCCATACTTGTGCCTTTTATTTGCTTGTATAGAGACCCATTAAAATCGAAGAAATTATTAAGAAGAACAACCTCTAAACACTGCAATATTTGTGAGGCATGCACAAATAATGGGTCTACATTTGCCCTTCACTGGGAACCAAACAACCCATTGTAGCGCTTGACTCTCAGAGGGTAGCGTTGCAGAGCAGTCTAAGGTTTACTCAAGGGAGGTGGTGTGGGCTATTAATGGCCATTTACCGGTACGCAGAAATAACTCTCAATAATTGATTGTCCAGTATGCACTTTTCTGTATAAAAAGGAAGCGTGCATTCATTACACACACACTACTCAATACTATGCATCAATTTACAAATTTACATAAGCTCACATATATCAATATCATCTTGCCCCCAAATGCAGTGGGTTGCACCCTGACCTGGAGCAGGGGCCCTTCCCACTGGCACCACCTCAGTGGCGGCCGAGCCCATTATTTCAACAAGCATTTCTAATGGGAACACCTGCCATAGTGACACAAAACCCTGACTGAGCCTCTCATAGTGACCATACAGAATACACACTTAAATCACAGTGCCGGACAATCTAGTTGTTCAACTAATGCAGTAGCAAGAATACATGTCTAGGCATCACTTCGAATGACAAGTACTTATCATATCTGATAACAGGTAAAATGCAAGTTAATCACAGCCCCTAAAAGGCATCACAGTTATAATCACATGATTATGCAATTACAACCAGGCTCCCTGGCAAGAGTGCCCAACAACATATTTCAAATTACTTATCATTTCACATATTCCATGTCACTATCAGTCCCCATAAGAAACACCATTCATAAATGCACCACCTGTGGAATTACAACTTTCCACTTTTAGGAGATGTCTCTACTAAGACAATCCATGTTCAGCCCCTTACACCTCAGTGTAGTTCTAAGCATCAGCTCCCAGCTGAAGAACGAAAGTACCAGCATTAGGTATGCTGTAAACAGGCAGGATGAACCCTAGAGGCGTCATTTCTTCTAAGTCTCCAGAGACTTAGACTGGGGGCTTTCACTTTTGTGCTGGGTGAGTCTGCGTTGCTCCTGCAGCTCCCCCTGCATCTTGGCAAGCAAATGGTTGTGACCCCATCTTCCTGGGGTCACCCTGTGCTGAAAATGGGCAGGCTTTCTTTCCAGGCCGATCAATGCCCTGCAAAGCATTATGAGGTGTTTCTTTCTTCCAGCTCGTGCATATGTGAGCAGCGCCTCCCCCGCTGCTCCGGGGAGAGCTGCGCTGCCCTCGTTGGTGGCCTCACGCCACATCGCCACTTCTCTGGGGGCACGGTTCCACCCGGGCACCTTGCATCCAGGTAAGTTGGAGAGGAGCTCGGGGAGCACACCCCGGCTGCTCACGGCGGCACCTGGCCTGGCCAGCACCCTTGAACGCTGCTGTGAGAGCCGGCTCTTTATTCTGGTCTGCCTGCTCCTGCAGTAAACACGGATGCCGCATCCGGTCGGGTGGGGCCTCAGGGGAGTGCGATGGCACTCCCCCTCCTTCCTCCCACTGCAGGGGGAGGGTGATGTCACTCCTTCCTCCTTCCTCGGCGCCACGCCCCCCAGCTTCCTCTTCAGCGGGGCTCGGAGATGGGGTCCCGGGCCCCTCGAATCTCTTAACGGGGGTGCAATGGCGCTCCCTGGCTTCAGTTTTCATTAGAGCCCTGGGTATGTTCCAGGGCAACTGGGGGCCATTTCACAGGGAGCGCAACGGTGCTCCCCGACTTTACTTTGTGGGGGCCCAGGATGGAGAGCTCCCTGGCATCACCTTCTTTTGGGGGCAGCCCACGGGACCTGACCCACCACAGGGGCACGTCATAGAAAAGGTCAAAGGTTGCCCACCTTCTGCGGGTCATTTCTCAGCCCCGTCGGACGGATTTCGACAATCTTGTTCTTGTTTTGCTCCTTGTGGCCTGCCACTGCCACCTGGAGCAATTTTTTGCCAAGGAGCTGTCTTCACGGGCCTCTGATACTACAGCTTGGGGAGAAAGGTCAATATTCCAGCCTGGCAGTGTCATACCCTGACAGGCTCTGGTTATGTACTGAATCCGAGGGATATGGCATATATGCAGTACATATATGGCTTTAGACTCAGCAGAATAATTCTTTTTACATACCTTACAGTATACTTTGGTGCGTGTCTGGAGTTTGTAGGCCCTAGGGAACTGAAATTACCCCATGTGGTCTCTGTCCCCATAGGATACTAATGCACATTATTTAATTCATCCACCCTAATCCCTGGTTACTGCCATAATAGTAATAGTTTAACACATTTGAAACCCTACGCTGCCATCAATATCATGCAGAGTTAGTTCAAGTGTCTGGGAATGCACCCTGCATTCAGACTACTCACTCCTCATTCTCGTCCTTCACTTTCACCCTCACCCAGCACTCACACTGATCCTGATGCACTCACACCATTCACCCACCTAGCCCCCACTCACAGTGATCACTCTGCACTCACAGCGATCACAATGCGCTCACACTGATCCCCATGCACTCACACCATTCACCCGCTCACCCTGCACTTACACTGATCACCATGCACTCACACCATTCACCCACTTACCCTCCACTCACAGTGATCACTCTGCACTCACAATGCACTTGTGCTGTTCACACTGTCCCTCAACTAAATCAAGGGGGCCCCTGAGTTTCAATAAAGGTGGAGACACAGGGGAAAAGCAGACAATAAAATATACAAAAATGTCTCCACCTGAAGTAAATCAAAAAGTGCTGGTAAAGTCACTATGGATACAATCTCCCTCCCAAGAGAAAACAGTCAATAGACAAGATTTAGGAACAAATCCATGAATACATTTTAATCAATATTCATATATATACACAATTCATTGATTTAATAAATGCGATATCAAAAGATAAACATATAAAGCAAAAATATTATTGAATTTGAATGAGTGGATCCCTTAGGATCAGGACGAATGGAATTGAGTGAGTACGTGTTGGAGTGATTGCTTGAATGATTGTTTTCGTGGGGGTCTGTATTTTTGCTTTATATGTTGTCTTTTGATATCGCATTTATTGCAATCAATAAATTGTATATATATGAATATTGATTAAAATGTATTCATGGATGTGTTCCTAAATCTTGTCTATTGACTGTTTTCTCTTGGGAGGGAGATTGTATCTATAGTGACTTTACCAGCACTTTTTGATTTACTTCAGGTGGAGACATTTTTGTATATTATATTGTCCCACCCTGTACCTCACCCTGAAGTCACACAAGCTCATTACTCAACCTGCACTCTTGACACTTCACTCACCTGTCCGCCTCACTGCTCAATCTGCAACCCCACTCCAATAAGCCAACCACTAACCATACATTAATTCGTCCCACTCTGCACTAACATGCGCACCCAAATTCATATGGTCACCTCACTCACCCCTGTACACAAGTATGGGCATGTTGTGCCCCATTAAGGTTTTCGTCCTAAATTACAAAAGGAGACATCTAAATGCACTGCATTCCAGCCTTCCAGGGGCCCTTGATAGAGAGAGTTCTTTTTTTGCCCTGATGGACTGGAATAATTCCTAAACAGATTCTTGCAAATACCGTTTTGTTACATTTCTTTTTAATGTAATTGATGTGAGGGAGTCTATTACTATTTGCAGAGAAACTTGTTTGTTTCATGCAACAACCATAAAAAAGTTAAAACTAAGTGGGTCCTCACATATGAGGAATTGGAGGATATCACAGACATTATTCACTGTAAAATTAGTGGGCTGCTGCTTTGTCACAACAGTGAAAACACATCACTAGCTCTGAACATTAGATGTAAACGTTTTTAGATTTTCAACTACAGTGCCTGTGCACCGTTAGTAGCCTGGCTAAATAGGGTATGGCAGAGCTGAAAGTAAATCATTTAAACTCAAAGCTGTACTGAACAGGGGCCCCAAAATAGTTTTGGCACAGGGCACCCAAAATCCCTAACATGTCCCTGCCATCACAAAGTCTGTTAGACAACATTACTCTGAAGTAAACTAGACAACATCATTAATTTATTATTAGTTCTATTTTTTTTAAACATAAGCCTGACATGTCCCAAACCCCCACTGCTTCAGGCCAGCAACTTATCGGACCACTAAGGAATTCTCAATTTGGTATTTGTTCAGCGCCTTCTCTGTGGACTTTCAACTGTCTTCGGATCCATAACTGGTTGCAATTATCCCATTATAATGCTGCCTAAACGTTTTTTAATGATTTCTAGAGAAGATTTGTTTCTCTTGTACCAGCTCTGAGCTAGGGAGTGCTCGAAACATCTGACAACACTGTCTCCCTTACAGTCCCTGTCTTGGCTGAAAATGTCTTCAGAATATTCAGCTTTGGGAGAAACTGCTATCAACACTCTCTTGCCTTTCAGCTCGTCCTATTTATGTGAGATTGGGTTCTCAGCACTTGCGGTATTAAAGACTGTGGGCCTCATTTATGAGGCTATGCGTCACTTTTACGCCGCTGGTGCATCACTTTTTGTGACGCACCAGTGGCGTAAAAAATGCGCCTTGTTCCGCCATATTTGCAAAGTGACGCATCTAGGTAGATGCGTCACTATGTAAACCCCTGCGCCACATTATACCTGCGCCAGGTATAATGTATGCAAGGGGGCGTATTGACGCAAGAAAGGGTCGTAGAAGTGACGCAGTGAAATCTATGTGATTTCACTGCGCCACTTCCAGGACACAAATGCGTCAATTTCTTACGCCTGCCTCACAGCAGGTGTTAGACTGACACAGGCCCTTTCACATGGGGCTTGCCCCATGTGAAAGGATACATTACATGAGTTGCGTCACTTTTGTGACTCACTCCAGCAATACACCACTTATTCCCAAATATATGCATCAGAAATACTGACGTATCTGTAACTCCTTACGCATGATGCGTCATACTGTAAATATGACGCATCATTGGTGGTGCAAGGAGGGCGCAGTGAAAAGTGACGCATCGCTGTTTTCACGCAGCGATGCGTCATTTTTCATAAATGAGGCCCTAAGTACCATTCAAGACTGGATGTGGAACACAACCTGAGGATGGCAGTAGCAATAATCCATCGACAGGTTGACCGTCTCTGAAAAAACAGGCACACCTGTCACATTTATGTTGGTGGTGGTATTCTCAATCCATGTCATGTGTAAAACAAGAGCAACCTAGTAAAACCTATTTGTGCACTTTTTATCTTGGAAAGTGGTGTTTTGAGCTGTGTAATAAGCCTCTGTCATTTCACCACATCCACTCACAATCCTGCAGTTTACTAAACCCGCTTATTGTATTGAACATTACTTCTTGGATATGCCCGGAATGTGCGTGTGGTGGTCAATTCTAGATATTTCTGTCAGGTGGTGAGGGGGCCCAACATCTAAGCAGCTGGGGGGCTCAACCTACAAAAGTTTGACGACCTCTAATGTAAGGTTACAAAGAATTTTGTAACAACTGCCCCAACACAAAAAAACTGCAATATATTCTTCTTGACGTTTGTTAATCAGACGCTAGAGGGCACTCGTTGCACAGTAAACAAACTAATATTTGCTAATAGGTTCTCGCATTCAATGGAAGCCGACAAAGATTTGTCTCAGCGAAACATATTCAGTGTATAGCCATACAATGATTTCTCATACGAAAGTGTACATATATATGGAGTATGTATGTATTGTAACGTGTTATAGAAAGAACATTTAATGTATAGATACTGTAGAAAGAAAGCACTGCAGAAAGAAAGCACAGTAGGTGATTTTCTTCCAGTAACATTCGCTTTTGTTTACTTCTCTCTCGGGACACGTTTTCGCAGCCTCGATGATGCACTGCAGGAAAAAAATAATTATATTAGGCACTGTTTACTTACTAAATGTATTCAGACATGCAAATGCAGCCCTATAATACAGGTAGACAGTATAATGCATATAATTGACATGTAAATAAGGTGCGTAATTGCCTATGTGTATATTTTTGCTTTTCCTCATAATTGCAGCTGATGGAACGAGCTCAAGTTTGGAATTAAACGATGCACCGTTAGATTGGAAGAAGTTACAGTAGACATTAAGGCCATTTGGGAGATTACAGGTTGCTTAATTTTCTATGAAGCCTGAAATTTAACAGGATTTTTGTCAGTTTCAGCCCCTTCCATAGTTATAACGTAGCAAGAGGATTCGAGAGGAACACGTCATTTTGTTCGCAGAATGATTTCATTTGACGAAGGGACCAGGTATTCTCCAAAACAAACATAATATACCATATCTATATATATATTTGTTTTCATCCGTGCGCGTCTTTTGGATGTTCCTTTAACATATCACATTAAATTAAACATCAATTATTCCAAAAAAGCCCTCAGTCCGCTTATTAGGATCATATCAGGTGGTTTAAGATGAAGATCTCCTTTTTAGATCTGGTTAGAGGCAGAATTAGCAGTCTGCCAGAGGTATTGTGAACAAAAATAATAATAAGAAAACCCATAAAATGTATATTAAGGGCTTGCTAATTTTGCCTCATAAATGTGTCTGCGTAAAGACTATTGCTATTTTTTGTCCAGCCTAAGACGGCGGACTACGCCGACATGGGCACTTTACAAGTCTCCCTGACTGAGTCAGTCAAAGGAAATATTATGACAATATTGTTTCAATATAATGTTATTGTTTGCTGACATACATTAAGGAGTAACCACCCCTGAAGCTACAACCATCTTGGTTCATTTCTGTTCAGAGCGAGTCACTCAGTAAGGTAGTGATGTGACAGAAAAGTAAGTTGACACAGGTTCAGGAATTCGAGTTGAGCCAATGGACTGTTTGTTGCAATTACCAGCAACCATTTACAGACCATACACAGCTCTTCATCAAGCAACATCAATATCTTTAACATGTCATAAGTGATGTAATATGTGAGGTAATCAACAGTGACCCTCAAAAACAGGCTTTCACTGCATGCATTTCAATGGTCACAACGTCATAGATTCCTGTAAGGGCTGCCACAACATGTTGTTTATTCTGTGGCCGTCAATCAAGGTGAGCTCTTTGGTGCCTGCCACATGTTAACTGGGGTCACGGTGTGGTCAACCTGCCCTCTTATATACATTTTTTGTTAATAAATTTTAAGATGCAGGAACCACGTCTCTGAGTCCAGTAATGGCTGCCATACAATATTGTTCGTGACTAACTAGTCCCCTTTAACCCCTTCACTGCAGCGGCTATTCCGTCGCAGTGCTAAGGGGGCGGGGCGGAAGAGCGGCGGGCACATGCTGGTGACGGAACCCCTCCGTCACCAGCGTCGGTTGCGCTCTGCTTATGACGGAGCGGTTCTGTCATGGCCCCGCCCGCTCAATAGAACGCTCAGCGCTGGCGCGGAATTCGCGACGCGCATGAGCGGCGGGCGGGCCATGACGGAACCGGGCCGTCATCAGCACAGCGCCACCGCAGCTGATGACGGAGCGGTTCCGTCATCAGCACACAAGGGGTTAAAGTGCCTAACCAGAGCATTTCTAGACAACAGCAGTCAAGATAGTTTTTCAACCCCTTCTTGCCCAACCCGAGCTCTTCTTTAAACACTAATTTCTCAAAAACTTTGAAAGGATTGACACTAAATTGCAAAAAGCAGGCTTCCTGAGTAAAGTTTGACTTTTTGCCAAATTTATTCTGATTGCGAAGAGCTGTGGTAGTTGAATACAGAGAGAAGCTTCAGCCACCCCGCCATTATTTTTCATTGGCTTGACTGTTTGTCCTTTGTAAATTCTGGCTTCAGATTTATTATTAGGCTTGTTAGTCCCGCCTTAGTAAAGCCTTGTCGTAATTTGTATCCGCCCATGTCTTATGGCCCAATTACTTGGTTGTTACACTGTACCTGTACTTTTTTAGTTTCCTGTTCCTGCCCTCTCCCATTGTCGGCGTTCCCTTTGTTCCCATCCCCCTCCCGTTGTCCCTGGTCCCGCCCCCTCCCGTTTTCCGTGTACTCCATGTTCCCGCCCATCTCCCTTTGTTCCCGCCCCCTCCCACTGTCCGTCACAGAATTCCAGCATGGTTTGCAGCCCAGCGCAAAGACATATTTTGAAAGGGTACCTCTGACGCCACGTGTTACATACTCCACTTTAGCGGCAAAAGGGAATAAAACGGGAGGTAACTAGTCTTTCTAAAAGCTTAGTCTGTCCCACCAACAGGGTTCTGTAGTCGGATGGTATCATCTTTTTAAATACAATATGCAGTACCGCTACAGGACGATCACTAGGTAGAATGGCACTAATTACCTGCATTAACCAGACATGGGCCACCACTTGACATTAACCTTGGGTGGGAGGTAGGGTATTTCCATGCAGCAAAAAGCAAGGTGTAATATGAATGTTAAAATCTGCAATCTTCATGGGGATGGGGCGAGTCAGAGTTTCATCCTTGCAACGCAGTTGACTGAGTACCATTCCGTTTGATTAAAATGGCTTGGTTATGTGATTATTTTAATTCTGGCTCACACATTTGTGTGTGGCATGCAGTGATGCACTTGAATTACTGCAGGGCCAGAGCAACCTTTCATCCTTGGATACTAGTGGTAGCTATTAATCACAGCACGCAGAAACATCAAAACTAATCTTATGCCCTATATTAAAATATTTGGTAATACCACCTCTAAACAATGAACTAAGAAGCAATTCACGGTGCCACATGAGCTGTCTAGATAGCCATTTTCTAATAATTATATAGGATTTGCCTGGGTTTAGTACTTTGTTTTTATGTTCGCTCCACTTTGTTGTTTCGGAATAAAAGATGCACCCCCTTTTCAAACCTTCCAATGTCTTTACTGTCATAGAATAGGCACACAACTTTGTTGCAGGCACAAACACTATGATTACACTCTTTCTAAACAGCACACAGGCAGGGGCGGCTCGTGACATTCGAAAGTGGTGAGGTGAAAAAGACCGGGTCAAGTGCCCTGCGACCGGCAAGCACAAGGGGGGGGTCGGGGAGTCTCACTGACAAAACCCGAAAAGAAAAGTGGGCAAATGTAGCACTCCAAGCGACCTGAGGAACCAAGAAAACCAACAGAGCAACTGTAAATGAGTAGGCATGACACCAACAAAGAAATAATAATAAATAATAATTCAGAATTTTTAAAGCGCCTGGTTACACCTATCGGTGTGTCCCCGCGCTGTCAAGACTGAGCAGCAACCATGAGAGGTGTCGCAAGGCATGCACCAGTAGATTAGGACTTTGGAAACAGAAAAGTTTTCAGTTCTTTCCGGAACACTGCCTCAGAGGGTTCCAAACAAAGTTCCTGTGGAAGGGAGTTCCATCTTTGTGCGGCTAAAAAGTGAAAGGAACGCCCTCCCATTCTAGCCCTATTAATTCTAGGGACCAAGAACAGGCCTGTGCCCATAGAGCGCAGGAGCCGGATAGGCTTGTCTGGAAGAAGCAGGTTGGGCAGAAAGCCTGGACCCTTTCCGTGAGCATTCCTGTGACTGATACAGAGTGCTTTAAATTCTATACGTTCCCTGACAGGGAGCCAATGCAGCGTCTCCAAGGCTCTTTTGGAGGAAGATCTCCTGGGAAGCTGTAGCACTAGTCGCGCAGCAGCATTCTGGATACGCTGTAATCTTAAAATGCAGCTCGCGTTAGCTCCGAGGTAGAGGACATTCCCAAAATCCAGCCTAGATGTAACCAAGGCATGGACCAGGGCACCTCTGGCAGACGTTGGAAGAAGGTCAAGTGTCTTCCTTAGACTGCGGAGTATTCCAAAGCACGTCCCTGCGACGCGCCGAGTATGGTAATCATAGGACATTCTAGATTCCAGCCACATGCCCAAGTTCTTCACATGTTCTTTGGGGACAGGTAATGGGCCCAGAGTCTGAGGCAACCAGGCAGAGGTCCACACCGAGGGGGACTTGCCAACAATGAGCACCTCGGTTTTGTCCCCATTCAATCGGAAACAATTTTTGGCCATCCATCCTGCCAGATCTTGAAGGCAGGATGCGAATCTGTTGGCTGCATGCTCAGCTGGCTGCGACAAAGCCACAACCAACTGAGTATCATCAGCATAGGTTACCACCTCTACCCCATACTGCTCAGTAATAGTCGCCACCGGCGCTAAATACAAATTTAACAGGAAGCCGAACCCTGCACCGAGACAGCCCCCGGAGCCAACCCGCACCGAAATCGAACTAAGAATACAACACCCAAAATGCACAGCGCTGCTCCACGAAAACCCAGCACCGAAAGCAGTGCCATCACAGATCACACTCAGTGAGATGAAGCAGACCTCCAAAGCACCCCAGCCACGGAACACCTACTCCTCACCCACAAGGGAACACCCACTTTCACCCAATGCCACACACAACAGGAAGAGACAATACCATGCCGGAGCACATAGGCCGAACTCAGGTCCCAGAAAGATGCACAACAGCAACGTAGCCCACACGAATCAATGCGGTGCCTGGGAGACCACTTGCACATACACAGCACCAGAAAACAACACCCGCCCTGGGACCGAATGCCAGAACGACCCCCCCCCCCCTGGGGTCCCCAGGGCAGGTACCCCACAGGGAGACTGCCAGTGCCACCACCCACCCATTTATCACATGCACCAAAATAGGACAGGCGCAGAACGCCCGCACAGCCCAATCAACAGAAAAGTCACCGACAACCAAGCTGCCGTAGAACACTGCGGCGAGAGACCCCGAAGACGACCTGCTGCCCACCACCAATCCCAACAATAATAATAATCTGCCAAATGGCCGGGCAAGTCCATGCCACCGGCACACCGCAAGCAAGGGCGGCAAAAAACACCACGCCATAGGAGCTCAGTCAGCACCCAAAAGAAAGCCAGCACTGCGCCTCTGCAGTTTCAAGTTGTTGAACATTGAATGGACGCGCTGACATGAAATGGCATGATCAGGACAGAGGAGGATGGGTTCGCGCGGGGGAGGGGGGGGGGTACACGCCGGGAGGGAGAGGTAGGTGGGGGGGCATTCAATTAAATAAAATAAAAACCAATACATTTTACCCTTACAAGGATGAGGCATCTCTTCTTCCGGGTCGCATCACGTCTTCAAGTCACAGACGTTGGCAAATCCTAAGACAGGATGCGACTGGGGGTGGCTACACGGCTAGATCCTGCCATTTGACAGGGCATCGGGTGAATGTATGTAACCGCCCGACAGGATCCTATCTGTAGACTCCTGCATTAAACTAGGCATGCGCAGCATACCTAATGTAATGTCAATGGAGTGGCCGGGCAGAAATGAAACCGCCCTCAGCTCACAGATGTGCAGTCGGAGTCTGCTGGACTCATACTGCTCTACTGCGTACCTGCGCTGTGCTTTTCACCATGACTCATGCGCACTTGAATCTGTGAAGCACATGCCGGAAAAGTAAAAAGAGGAAATGCAAACAGACAAATTGCCGTCTGCTTACATTTCTTGCTTCCCGTGAGAGGTTTCTGTTATTGAGATTCTGCCTAGTGGGGCTCTGCCCCTGGCGCCCCTATGGACCAGCCACCACAGCACACAGGTATGTTCTGCAAAATATGTCATGAGAAACCGCATATCCAAACTATCTTATTTGTTTGACAAGATTTGCCTGTTTGTGATCGGGGGATTGATGAAAAAAGCTCCCGATACCATAATTGTAGGAGTTACGAATTTGTATTGCTGAAATTTAAATCTGAATATAGACATATAGTAAACCTGGCCTTGAAAAAGAGGTGGCACCTCAAAATACGTTTTGGCTGTTTGGCTCTTCTCTTATTGAAGAACATTATGTTTAAACTTAAATTTGGAATAAAAGAAACAAAACTACAGAAAATGTTTGAGTACTTCATCATCTAAAACATCTACCTTTCTGATTACTGATCATCATCCTCGTATTGAGGAAATATTAATCCGAACTGCACCAGTGGGGGAGTTGGTGCTGGAGGAGTGAGTGAGGCAGCAGGCAATCTTTCTCCTGACCCTTTTCTACTTTGGAATTTTCTGAAACTGATAGTATGTATTCAGAACTGAAGAATGCATGATTGTTCACCATATTTCAATGAAGGAGGCAATTGCCCCCAAAGTTAGGATGTGCACCTGATATAGAGATCGAGCCGAGGGACTTGGTTGAAGCCAATTTATTCTTTGCACAGCCTTCTCAGGGCAGTGCCTGACTTCAAGATGGCGACTGGGACCAGTCTTGACCACCTCCGAGGGCGACTCTGGAGGCTCCGGGCCACTCCAAAACTGAGCTGTTGGGTCATCCCTTCTGATCACCCTTTACATAGGCGCTCCATCCTGGGGGCATTTCAAGGACGTGATGTCTACTGTATAATCGGGTGAGGAAAACGCCTGACTCTAGGAATGGTACCCTCCCCCTGCCCCCGTTCGGCCCGCTGTCTTCTCCAGCTCTCTGGCTTCTGCCTCTCCCGGCTATCGAGCCTCCTGCTGATGGCGCCTTGATAATCAAAGAAACAATATCCCCATGCCCATCTGGATTTTGTTTGGACAGTGGGTTTCTCATCTCTCCAAATCCCAACCGGACATCCGGCTCAGCCTCTCCCCATCTCCCTGTTTTGTCTTCCTTTCACTCCACCCCCTGACAGGGGAGTCTGAGCATTATGGCCGATGCCCGGTGCCAGACAGCTATAGAGGAGATCGTCACTGGATCATCCCCTTGATCGTCACCTTCCCAGCTGGACATTGAGCACAGTTTCTACCCATTCGCCCTGTTTTGTCTCCTTCCTCCCCCTCCCTTTGACAGCCGAGTCCGAGCAATTTGGCCAGCCCCCGGTGGAGATGCCAGACAGCTATAGAGGAGATTGGCTTGGTTCTTCCCCTTGGAGGTCACCTATCCAGCTGGACATTAAACACAGTTTCTCCCCGTCTACCTGTTTTGTCTCCTTCCTCCCCCTACTCTGAAGAATATACCTTGAAACTGCTTTTTTATCCTATGTTTGATTATGCTTGTAACAAATGTAACTTGTAACCTGTAATTCACTGATCCTCATGTAAAGCGCTCTGATACCTACAGGTCTAGACAGTGCTATATAAAACTCAATAAATAAATAAATAAAAATAAACCTTTGAAATATGTTTTCACTTTTAACAAATATTTAACCAGAGGAAGAGGGTCAGATGGTACATTAGCTGCTTTGTATTCAGCAGCCATTTTTAGGGTGAGCGTGAGCCAGACCGTAAGCGCTGCTCTGCTAAGAGCTGTGGTAGTTGAGTATGGAGTGAAGCTTCACCCACTCCCCGCCTTTATTTTTCATTGGATTGTCTGTATGTCCTTTGTAAATTCTGGATTATGATTTATTATGAAGCTTGTTAGTCCCGCCTTAGTACAGCCATTTCGTCATTTGTATCCTCCCATGGCTACTGGCCCCTTTCCTTGGTTGTTGCACCGTACCTGTACTTTTTTCTTTGCTTCCTCTTCCCACTCCCTCTTGTCCGTATTCCCTTTGTTCCTGCCCCCTCCCTTTGTCCCCCTGCCTGCCCCTTCCTGTTGCCCATGTCCTCCATCCTCCCACCCCTTCCCATTGTCCCTGTTTCCTTTGTTCCCACCTGTTAGAACTGGGGGTATCTAGTTGGAAGAGGTAGGTACCACTGTCCAAATAGGGACCCTTGCTTCTAGTCAGGGCAAGGAGGAAACCCTCTGAGATAACCCCTGTTCAACCTCTAGGTAGCTTGGCACGAGCAGTCAAGGCTAATCAGAAGGCAATGTGTAAAGTATTTGTACCAACACTCACAGTAACACAGTGAAAACACCACAAACTGACTCCACAGCAGTTTAGAAAAATAAAGGTATTTAATTTAAACTACACAAGACCAAAATGACAAAAATCCAACATACACAGTTCAAGAATATGGTTTCAAAAGAGTTCTTAAGGTTGCAATAAAAGTTCTTTAGGTTGCGATAAAATAATCCACAGTTGCGTGAAAAGTTCACAGTTGCGTCACGTTTCAGACACAGTTCCTTTAGTTGCGACAAAGTTCCTAAAAGCAGAAGCTGGTGCGGTGGAAAACAAGCAATGCATTGCTCCTGAGACCCTGAGGAGGCGTTTGCGACAGCCCCGCTGCAGCAGCAGGCGTGTTGCGACGAATTCGGTCTGTACGGGGAAGAAGGCCACTTGTATAGATTCCGGTGCGTAGGTTCCGTAGGAAGTTTGCTCTCGCAAAGGCACGATGTGACGATCTTTGGAGTTGCGACGATCTCCAGGGCGACGATTTGCGGACCAGGGGTGATCTTCTCTCTTGCAGCTCCTCAATGCGATGGCTTCGGCGATGACTCTCGCAGCGACGTGATGCAGTCCGCAAGCAGGTGGTGCAGCGATCTCACCCAGCGACAACAGGCTCTGCGACGACACTCGCAGCGATGTTAGACTTCCCGCCCCGATCGGGTGCGTCCCGCAAACGAAGGATGCAACTGAGTAGACAGTTTGTTGGGCCCATCAGTTGTACTATGGATTCCTTCTCTCTAGTAGAGAAAAGGCCATTTTGAGTAAGGATATTGCATCCTCCTTTGTTAAAAGATGCACTTAGAGTGGTTACCTCTTTCCTTCAAGTAAAGAGCTGAGCTATTTAATTTTGCTATATTGATGGCAGGCAAGGCACACAAGTAGAGTGAATAAAAAATGCAGGTGAGGCTAGTGAGTCTGACGCAGGGACACATTTTTAGGTCAAGCCTGGGCAGTGCATGTGCTGCTCTGCGAGGCATGTATATTTGATTATGAACTTGAAGCTCTGCCCACTCTCCACCCATATTTGTCATTGGCTTCTGTCATTGTCTTTGGTAAATGCTGCCTTCTGATTCGTTAATAGGCTTGTTAGTCCCTCCTTAGTACCGTCTTGTCTTCATTTGTAACCTCCCATGAGGACTGTCCCTTTTACTTCTGTTGTTACACAGTATGTTTTATTTAGTCTGTAAACACTATTTGCTTTAACCCCTCCCCTGCTGATGACGGAACCGCTCCGTCATCAGCTACAGTTGAGCTGTGCTGATGACGGAGCGGTTCCGTCATGGCCCGGCCGCCGCGCCTTCGCGGCGCTGATTTCGTGCCTGCGCGGCAGTCTTAATGAGCAGGGCAGGTCATGACGGAACCACTCCGTCACCAACACAGCTCAACTGTAGCTGGTGACGGAGCGGTTCTGTCACCAGCATGCGGCGGCCGCCCCGCCCCTTTAGCGCTGCGGCGGAATAGCCACCGCAGCGAAAGGGTTAATGAGCTTTTGCTACTACAGGCACAACATGCTTGCCACATCCAACAAACAATTGAGAAGGGTCTAAGGGCGGGTTTACCGACCAACCAGGTATGTGCCCCAAACACAATATACAACAACAATTAATACCTGGGGGTCTGAAATCATATAAGTAAGTCAGACAGATTGGATCACAAAACCAAGACTACGCAAATTAACACCAGTGAGATATAGTTAGTAACTGCAGGCCTAGTCAAGGCTCAAGAGCACATGGAGAAAAATAGTTCCCATCAGAAGCCACACTGTACCGCCCTCTTTGTCATCATTTGGGTTCTCCTTACCCAGGAGACGAAACGGCCGGTCAGTTGTTACCGTGACCGAAAAATGTGATAAGTGGGAAGTACAGAAAAAATGCAAGTGGCTAATTAAAAGCAGTGTATAGTGATTAGGGTGAAAAGTGAGGGGTAATAATAAAATTAGGTGAACTGGGTAGAAAAAGAAATTTATTAATATCTCCCAATCCCTAAGATTAAAAGGCAGGTGTGAGTGCGGGTTTGAAATAATAACCACACTTTTTAATGGTCAACATGTTTCTGCATTACATAGAACAGAGTTTCTAATGCATTCTTCAGGTCCTTGTTGGAAGTATACTACTGCTTTGTGAATAATAATGAAAAAATATCACCTGAGAGTCCCAGGCGTGCTCAACCGTATACTGTTAATGCATAGTAGCATTGGATCCAAACGAAAGACAAACAAACACATAAATAGAGAACCAAATGAGCATGAATGAATCCTACTCAAATAGTTCCTATTTCAAATCATACTGTGATTGCAACATATTCACTCATACTAGGACACAGGCTCTAGTATACACACTCACCCATGTATGTTGGTTGAGAGGCTTCACCCCACCTGGCTGCAGCGCAGGTAAAAGGAGCACCGCTCTAAAGATAATTATAAATCATTTTCAGCGCGGTTTCATCAAGAGAAAGGAAATAGAGTTTACATGGAGACAGGAGGTGATAGAATCCCCCAGTGCATCGCAAGAGGGTTTTATTGTAGGTATCCCGCCGTAACACAGCAATCTTAGAGAAGGCCAGTATCAGAGGTTAGCGCATATGTAGGTCCGCAAATTATGTGATGACCAATGCGTTAGATTAAACAAGAGATGCGTGGCTTAGCGGTAAATCTAGGGATCGAGTTAGCACTGTGATAGAATATGATGCTAGTTGGTGAGTATTGTCTCTGCTACTGCAGGATAACATGCAAGAACTTATTATCAGTAAACCGGAGAGAGCCCTTTCAAAGCGGCAAACTTCTCCGTGTGAGTTTTAAAAGGCTGTCAGCATGCGCGGTTGGTGAGTATTGTCTCTGCTACTGCGGGGTAACATGCAAGAACTTATTATCAGTAAACCGGAGAGAGCCCTTTCAAAGCGGCAAACTTCTCCGTGTGAGTTTTAAAAGGCTGTCAGCATGCGCGCCCAGGAGCGCAATGTCCCGCTTACCTTTCCGTCGGTGTCTCCGGGCAGTCTTCAGTACTGCTTGGGGGGGCACCGGCGGTAGATCACAAAGCCTCTTTGTAAGCTCGTATTTTTCTCCCAAGGCATCACGTGACTGGGTGCGGTCACGTGGTACCGGGAGTTGTGGGACTTGTAGTTCAAGGCGCAATAGCGCCAGATGATAAATTGAAAAAATACGTTGCGCATGAGGGTTACGCTACCGTACTAAGTCAATAGGTGTTAATGAGACTAGAAACAAGCCCCTACCCTAAGTGTTGTTAATACACATTGGTGTTAAGGCGGTGGCTAAGAAATAGACTGTCTTTTAAAGCAGAGACAGTGAATAATTAAGCAGCTAGTATCTAGCCCAACTCGGTAAGGTGTTTTTGAGTAATAAAGAGGTAGAGATGTGACACTATTCAGAGCACCAATCAAAGGGACATCCAGGGTATTGTTGTGGGAACTATTTTTCTCCATGTGCTCTTGAGCCTTGACTAGGCCTGCAGTTACTAACTATATCTCACTGGTATTAATTTGCGTAGTCTTGGTTTTGTGATCCAATCTGTCTGACTTACTTATATGATTTCAGACCCCCAGGTATTAATTGTTGTTGTACAACATGCTTGCCTGCAACATTCAGCACGCCTTGCACGCTTTCACTTTTTAAGCAATAGATCTTGCATGTACAAGGGTTTGAGCTATTGGCATTGTAAAAGACAATGCCTTTTATTTATGTGTTAATTATTAAAACAGTTAAATAAAAGGCATTGTCATTTACAGTGCCAATGGCTTAAACTCTCTCAAATCTGAGACCTATTGCATTGCAAATTATTATTTTTGTAGGTGTGATAGAAGTTTCCTATAGGAATGAACATGGGAATTCAATGTTTTATATCCCCTCCTTTTTCCTCTGCCCCCTTGACAGATTGGCACAAACCTTTGCAGGAAGGAGCTGAGATGAACTTTTGTTTTTGAAAGATTCATCAAATGGTGCCAACATTATTAGCAGAACAAAAAAACTGTCTTCATATGGAACGCTGACATAAGTATGACTATACAGTGGTAATGGCCACAGTGTAATATATATATTCAATATCCCTTTCTAGATGTATTTATTTTATTTATTTATGTAAAAGGTTTTATATAGCGCTGCTGGACCCAAGAGTATCAGAGCTCTTTACATGATAATAAACATGACATATTAAGATACAATATAAAATTGACAGTGAACAGAAAAAATTAGAAAAGATAAAAAACAATGTGTTACATTAATGAAGGGGGCAAGGAACAGAGGAATAATAGAAGGGACAGGGGGAGTTGAAATAAGAGAGAGGGAAGGAAGTGGGGTGAGGGAGAGTGAGATGGAAGGGGGAGAGGGGTTAGGAAAAAGAGCGAATCAGCGCAGAGAGGTAATGAGCAGGGTCAAAGTCAGTAACATTAAGAACTCCAATATTTATTGAGGACAAGTACTTTGAGTCTTTTTTTGAAGAGAGGGTAAGAGGGGTTGCAGCGAAGGTCTTTGGGAAGTGAATTCCAAATCGTAGGAGCATTACCAGAAAATGCATGTGATTGGATCTTTTTACATTTAAGTCTAGGAGGGATAAGGACAAGGGAGTTAGTGCTCCTCAGGGACCTGGAGCAACCTGCTTTTTGTAGTTTGCTTGAAAGGTAAGAGGGGGTGTTTTGGTGAAGAGCTTTGTGCGTGATGCAAGCAATCTTGTAGGTGGATAGACCTTCAATTGGGAGCCAGTTTAGGTTTTTGAGGACAGGAGAGATGTGGTAAATTTTTTTGCAGTCAGAAATAAGTCTGGCAGCTAGGTGAGGTCAGAGGTGGCGTTACCATAGTCAATCTTGGACAGGACAAGAGATTGGACAATGATTTTGAAGTCATCAGCTGGAATGAAAGGTTTAATTTTTTTGAGGTGGTGCAGGGTGAAAAGAGCACTTTTGGCTGCATTTTTAATGTGGGGGATGAGTGTAAGATTCTGATTGATGCTGATACCTAGGGATTTGACTGAATTGGAGGTGGAGAGGGAGCAATTAAGTGCATTGATATCATTGATCCAGAGTTGAATTGGAAGAGAATTGCTTTTGGGAGTGAAAAGGATGATTTAGTTTTTTTTAGGATTAAGTTTGAGATAATTAAGAAGGAACCAGGTTTGGACTTTATTCAGAATGTCATTGAGGTGAAGGATGTCATTGTGGGATTTAATATTTTAGTATAGTTGAGTATCCTAGGCATAGAGGTGGTAACCGATTTTGGCTTGTTTGAGAATGAGGGTGAGTGGTTCCGTAAAAAGATTGAATCGGGTTGGAGAGAGGATAGACCCTTGGGGGACCCCGAGTGAGACAGGTTGAGGTTTGGATAGGCAATGACTGAGCTTAATTTGTTGTGATCTATTTTGCAGGAACGAGGAGAACCATTTGAGTACAGTGCCTTTGAAACCAAAGCAATCTTTGAGGGTGTTAAGCAGGGTGGGATGGTGTACAGTATCGAAGGCAGCCAAGAGATCAAGGAGGATTGGAAGTGAGGATTAGTCTTTGTCAAGAGAGCAATGAATGTCATCTGTAATATTGGAGTACTAGAACAGAGCCACCCAATAATCCCACCAGGACTGGGTAATGTAAATCATATAAGCCAAATGTCCGGGTAGGAATCATTCGCAGTATCAATTATTAATCAACAGTGTCATCACTATGATCACTTACTTAAAGAAGGTAACCAAGGGGTTTCAACAACAACAAAAATGAGTAGTATCAAAAATATATTTTTATTTTTTCTATACTTTTTTATATTTTTTCTTTGTGTTCCGAAATCAAAAAGACTGGCAACATTAAACCACCGACGTAAATATCATAAATCATGGGGTGGCGTACAACACCTTTACCAAGAAATGTGGACACAATGAAAGACCCACATGCACAATCCTATATGTGCAACCTAATTCATACAGTGTTGTTACAAATGAATTTTTACAGTCTGGTTGTCTAAAAGGTGTTTATGCGTCGACGTTTCGGTCCATGTTGGTCGCAAAGATCCGAAGGACCATCTTCAGGACAGAAAACGTTGCACAGAGGTATATAAAGCAAAAAACGCCTCACAGGTCGTTTATTCTAGCAGGCCAACCGAACCCTTCACTATTGGACTGTCCGCGAGTGCAACCTGAGAGGACACACGGACTCCTTCGAGCCGGCGTCTCTCGCTAAAATAATTCCGCGAGCGCTACCAGCGCTGACACTCGGACTCCTTCGGAGCCGGCGACTTTTGGATAGTGAAGGGTTCGGTTGGCCTGCTAGAATAAACGACCTGTGAGGCGTTTTTTGCTTTATATACCTCTGTGCAACGTTTTCTGTCCTGAAGATGGTCCTTCGGATCTTTGCGACCAACATGGACCGAAACGTCGACGCATAAACACCTTTTAGACAACCAGACTGTAAAAATTCATTTGTAACAACACTGTATGAATTAGGTTGCACATATAGGATTGTGCATGTGGGTCTTTCATTGTGTCCACATTTCTTGGTAAAGGTGTTGTACGCCACCCCATGATTTATGATATTTACGTCGGTGGTTTAATGTTGCCAGTCTTTTTGATTTCGGAACACAAAGAAAAAATATAAAAAAGTATAGAAAAAATAAAAATATATTTTTGATACTACTCATTTTTGTTGTTGTTGAAACCCCTTGGTTACCTTCTTTAAGTAAGTGATCATAGTGATGACACTGTTGATTAATAATTGATACTGCGAATGATTCCTACCCGGACATTTGGCTTATATGATCTGTAATATTGAGCATATCAGTTTCGGTGCTGCATCCCTTTCTAAAACCAGATTGGAAAATGTCAAGGAGATTGAAGGAGAGGATATAGTTATCCAACTGAGACAGGACACATTTTTCAAGGGATTTAGAGAGGAAGGGAAGGTTAGAGATAGGGCGTAGATTATTCAGGACATTAGGGTCAGCGGTGGGGTTTTTAAGAATGGGGGAGATTTGACCTAGCTGAAGGGAGGCAGGAACACAGCCAGTGGAAAGTGAGGAGTTGATGATTCCGGTCCATAATGGGGCAATGGTGTATTTGAGTTCTTGAACTAAATGGGCGGGGAGAGGATCATTGGAGTGTGAGGATCGTTTGAGTTTAGACATGATGTTGATGATAGTAGTTTCTGAAATTGGAATAAATTCGTTCCATGAGGCCTTGTTTTTAGGAAGGTGATCGGTCCGAGATGAGTCGGGATGGGGGAAGAGTAGGGAGGGGTCGAGTGGGGTCAAGGTGTGGGGGGCAGGAGGAAAAAAGTGGATTAGGAATATTAGGGAGGGTGTGTTGGTTGAGGGGAGGTTGGAGAGAGAGAGGAGGGGAAGAGAAGGATAGTTCGATGGTGTTGACTTTATTTGAGAAGAAGCTGGCAATTTCTTCGCATCTTACCACAGAGGCTGCTAATATAGGAGGGCCAACGGAAGTTTGTTTTTTAACAATGTTAAAAAGTTTTCTGGGAAGGTTTCTGGCCTGGTCAAGTTGTGACCGGAGAAAGGAGGCCTTTTCGTTGAAGATATGTTTTTGTAAAGGGCTCTGGTAGTTCTCAGGAGAGCCAGGTTATAAGAGGAGGGATGACTCCTCCAAGCACGTTCTGATTGTTGGTGGGCCCGTCTTTCATTATTGAGTTCGGCATTGAACCAGGACTTGAGAGGGATGTTTTTTTGTTTTTTGACTTTAATTCGGGCAATTAGGTTGAGGGCATCAAGAATAGAATCGTTGTAATGGTCAGTAAGGTCGTTGGTGCTAAGAGAGGGGGGAAAAGTAAGCGAGTTTTAATTGTGGATTCTAATTTGTCAGGTGGAATAAGGTGAAGGTTTCGAGTGGGTTTTATAGGTAAAGTGCTAATAGGGGCGGGCGAGTAATGGGGCTGTTCAAGGTGAAGAGGATGAGGTGGTGATCAGACCAGTCTACAGGAAGTATATTAGAGAGAGAGGCCATATCCTTGTTCGTCAAAATAGCACCGAGGGTGGCGCCTTTGATGTGAGTAGGGGCATGGTAGAGTTGGGTCAGGTCAGTGATGTCTAAGGTTTCTTTAAAAAAGGTGACAGCAGGGTCATCATTATTGTTCCAGTTGATGTTGTAATCACCAAGGAAGAGATTCTTGGAGTGGGAGAGCGATGTTTGAATAATAAGATCAGTCATCTCTTCGGTAAAGGAGAGGCAATTTCCAGGGGGTGGTAAATGGTGTGTAGTCGAGTGGTGGGAAAGCCAGGAAAAGAGAGGTCAGCGCAATGGTATTCAAAGGACGAGGGGTCTTGTAGCTGGACAGGTGAGATGTTGAGTTTCTCTTTAAAGATTATGGCAAGGCCACCTCCTTATTGATCGATTCTATATCTCCTAATGATAGTTTAGCCTGGTGGGACGAGCAAGTCGAGGATAGGAGTGGAATGGGCGGTGAGCCAGGTTTCAGTAAGGAAAGCGATGTCTATGTTTTCACTGAGAATGGTTTCCGCAATCTCAGTTGCGTGGCATGAGACGGATCTGCAGTTTATCAACATGCAGTAGAGGGGAGAGGGGACAGGTAGTGGGATGTGGGGGCAGGGGGGATAGGTCTAAGTAGTTGGGGAGGTCTAGGTGATGTCGGGTGAGGGGGGAGTCTGTTTGTTCTTAAGAGAATTGGGATAGTAGATTGACAGATAGGGGGATAGTGGGCGAGGCAGAAGAGAGAGAGACAGGGGAGTTCCTAGAAAAGTTGGCTCCAGAGGTTATAAGACAAGTATCACGTTGCGGGGTGGAGGTAGTGATGGTATTGCAGGGTGGGGTGCTTAAGGAGGGTTCATTATGTTTGGATCGGGTGGCGTAGTTACAGGGGAGGGGAGGGGTGCCGGTGATGGTAATGACAATAGGTGGTCTGTTTGTGTGCTGATTGAGGTGAGGAGAGTAAGGGGGGTAGGAGAGACGATAGGAGATGAAGGAACTGAGAGTTGGGGTAAGTCAAAGAGAAGAGACAGGAGGGCCAGGGACAATTGTGTGAGGGAATGTGATAGAGAGCTGAAGTGGAGCTCAAAGATGTGGAGGTGGTTTTCAGAAGCTTGGATGAGAATGTTTCCAGATTTGAAGATGGAATATCGATTTCCCCCGGAAAGGAAGGGGAGGGAGTGGTGGAGAGTTTCAGACCGTATGGGATATTGCGGGAATTAGTGATAGGGAGGTGTCGGAGAAAAAGGCTTTTCCATTTAGAAGTGCATTTGGTAAAGAAGATGTAGTTGGTGATAATCCTATACTTAAACACTTTGCTAGAAAAAAAGACATTTGAGGTGAGCAGATTCAGTGTGTCACTAGTGTTGTAGGGTGCTCTATACAGGAGCTACTCTCCACGTAAACTGAGGAACTACCCAGAGTTCCCAGCTTTTTTTGTTGTTGCATAATTTCTGTTTTTGAGCGTAAAATATACCCTTTTGTCTAATTTACCTGAGGAGCAGGTGTTGTGGACTTTTCTACTCGAATTCTGCTTCATAAGCTGACAGAGAAAAGGTGGATTTTTCTAATTTCGCTTTTTTGTCAAAATTCTGTACCCACTGCTATCTAGAAACTCAATGTTGATATCTAACACCTGCACAATATCTTACACAATAAAACTTTGAATTCCATGGCAACACAAATGATAATAGGTCATTCATTCGACATCGGGCAGCTTTATCAACAGCGTCAACACACCTAAAATCATGTTTTGAAAAAAAAACATCTTGGTTACAGAAAATATCATTAAGCCTAAAGAGTTGAAAAATGAACTTGCATCTTATAGATCCACCTCAAGGACTGAAACTCCTCTTTCCATGCTAGAACAACTTTACCAAAGACATGGGCAATCATCCCACCACTTAATTCAAAATAAAATTCTAAGGCTGCCTCTTTAATGACATTGTTTCTTTCCATGGATGCAGTTAAGCAGTAAATGATGCAGTGGCGTAGCTAGGGGGGTCGCGGTATAGGTGGTTCGCCCCAGGCGGCACTATTTTGGGGGTGACCACTGTTGGCCCGTTGTGGCTGCCTTTATCATTTTTTGGGGGACACTCACTGACACTACTGTCAATCAAAGTAGTGTGTCAGTGTCCCCAAATATATAATAAAGGTAGCTGCAATGGGCCATCAGTGCTGCGTGGCCCCGTTTGAAAAGTGCAACAAGCTCGGCTTGCTTGCGTGGACGTTCGGGGATGAGCAGAGAAAGAGTAGGACTCGGACAATGTCCTCTTCTTTTTTGTGTTTGCAGCTGCCCCACCTCTCTTCCTATTATTCCCTCACTTTCTGTCTTGCTCCTCACTTACTGAAAACCATGACTTGAAGAAACGGGTCGCAACCTCTCTTTCCTTCTTTCATTCAGGTGAACTGGATCCAAAAAAGAAAAACACTCTTGTGGGAAATGCCCTTTTTCTGACATTTTTCTATTCCAAAGTGCAGCGGGATGAAGAGAAATAGAAGGTTTTAAATATGAAAAATAAATACATAACTAATTAAAGCAGAAAAGAGTGGTTGCGAAGTAGCCAGATTAGTTTTATTCACTTCCAAATATATCAGCCTCACTTTACAGAGTTTGCAAGTGAAGCGCTACTTTTGTTTTCTCGTCTTACTTTAAACAACATTGTTGTCCCCAGGTGGGGAAGTGTACCATTCCTGGAGGTACTGCAAAAACCTGGTTGATGGGTGGATTGGAAAACAAAATGTGTACCATGGCTCTGTGTTTATGGATGTGGTCTTTTTAAACCATACTGCTTACGTTTTGTAAGGATATAAAGCAATGGACATTGAAATGGTTCCCTTCAGGGCCCGTTAGTCATGTCCTTAACTTTTCAGGTAAAACCACTCACTGATTTAAGTGCATAATTTGAATTGAGACACATCCAAGTGTTTATAGCAGGCACAATTAGGTTGTAGCTGAAAGCAGTGCGTGTTTCTCTCAGTGGGGCAGTATGGTGTTCAGTTGGGAAGAGGATGTGGCACTATGGCCAGAGCTGTCAAATTTGGAACTGGGGAACCAGATTCAGCCTTCATGACCAGTCCACCAGACCACTCTACTGAGGGAGAATAATCTCATGCTAGACCTTTGAAGGCCCCACTAGACCTTATAAAGCTTGATGTCTTAACACAAGCAGGTGTACCCTAGTGGTGTCAATTGTGGGTTAACCTTGAAGGCCTGTCCACCACAATACATACTGAAGTTCATCTCCAGTCTTGCGGGCAGGTCTACGAAGCAGCACACCCTAGAGCAACAGTGATCCAGTCACTGAGTCTGTTACTGAGGTCACATGAACCTTGAGCAGGTTAGAGGGGTGCGAACAGTGTGACCGCACTGAGTAACTATTTCAGGTGGGTGCGTAGTGTTTGCAAGTATATCATGGGTTAAAAAAAATTTGTTGCCTCCTTCCTAGCCTCCAGCAATTTTCAGAAACAATAAAAAAAAGTCATGATAACTTTGGTGATTAATGTTCTTCCTAGAGAGAGATCGGAGTTTTGTCGGAGAGAAGTGTTGACTCCTGGAAAGGTAGCACAGAGGGTTAATGTGCCTGCTACAAAAAACATGTACTATGCAGCTCACAAAGTGCACTACTCTAATGAGGGTGTCCATGATGTATGGTCATTTAATGTCAACTGTAGATGATGGATCCCTGAACAGTGTCATGTATGTACATGTTTGCATTGTGCTGAAGGGAATACCAGGTAATTGTTCACGCAGCTTTCTGATGCATGTCACATGCGGTTCTCTGAGGCCCCAGATAGATCATGCAGTCTGTGTACTCTCTTTTGTACTGCCAGTCACTTCATGTAACTTGCATGCTCGAGGTAACTATTAGCGTGATACTACGTGTCTCTCGGACCTCTTTAAAGTGCTTGCCGTCCTTCCCCCTAAGGTGCGGCAATCTGAGGGATAGCACCGGGCGCCACAAGCTCTAGCTGCGCCTCTGAAATTATGTAATGCAAAGCAACCAATCATATATCAGATCATTATTTGAGGAGCTCTTCAAAAAAGTCCAGCCCTTTTCACAGTCTTTCCATCACTGGAACCTGATCAAGAGCCAAGAGAAAATTGCCACAATCAATTGTTTTTAACCAAAGAAAGCAACCCTCACTTTGCCTTTTTTTTAGTAACTCCCAATACCGACAGCCTAAGCCAGAGTGGATTTTTTTATCTCGTCCAAAAGCATCTTAACCATATCTGCATGTATTTGTTTTTCATAATCAAGGATAAAACAAAGCAGGCTCAGTCTCAGACTTGAATACGTTTGTGTTATTATTTTCACCTAAATTCCTGAAAACGATCTCAAACTGGACACATCTGCATAACATGAACCATATTTTCCTAAGTGACAAGCTTTCAAATTATGGACAAAAGAGCAGACCTGCAATTTGCATTTTTAATGGAATACTGGATAGATGTACTCTTGGAAGAGTGCAAGCATTTCGCATTCCTGGGTGAAATGGTCACATAAATTTATCTCAAAGCCTGTACTTATGTTTTTTCTCGAAATAATTGTCTGTCAGGAAATTACAGCTTACTGATCTCTTATGCTGCTCATGCATTTGTTTGTTTCCTGCCCTTCTGTTTAACAGCGTGGAAATCTCTAAGTGGTTCATTGGCTGATGATTTTTTTTCAAGAAATGTATTTCAATTTCATTTTTTTTAGTCATTTATGAACATATTTGAACCCATCATATTTTTATTATTCTCGCACTTCTCTGTTTTGCCATGTAATTCAGGTTCTCAATATTAACCTGCCAGGTTGAAACATTTTAGATGATGTGTGATATGTTTTTAGACGACACAACAAAATGATGGGGGAGTGCTGAAACTTTTCAACCACTCAGCCCCAGTCACATATCTGGGTTTAAACCATCATTTTTTAGCTCACTTCGCCACCCCACTTTGAACCCAGCCATATGCAAATCAGCCTTGACCCTGTTCCTCATGGGAACAGTCCAGCCCAACTACCAGGTCAAGTCCTCCCTGGACCGGTATCAAGGTCCTAGGGCTGGTTTCCAGGTATGACCCCTCATCAGCCAGGCTAGCTTAAATCCAGTAGCACAGTGAGAAAGGGACCCGCATCTGCATAGCCTTTTGTGTTGCATATGTTTTTAGAAGAAGACTGATTTAGACCACCTACAGTCAGTACTGATTTCTGACCATGAACATATGCACATTTTATGAATTTCAATTTTTTTTCTATGGTTTGCACATACGTCCAGTGTTTTGTTGGAATACATAGAGCTCTTATGGACGTTATCACTGTAGCAACTTGTTGGACTTGGCTGTTTTTGCAGGGTTATCCCCAAACTTTTTGTTTCTTCCTCCCATTGTTTCCTGACCTGTTGTTGTTGGTTTTAGGACTCTGGGAATTTTACCACTGCTAATCAGTGCTGAGGAGCATATGCTATCTGTGTGAATTGTGAACATGATTTGTTATCCATGATTGGCATATTTGATTTATCGGTAAGCCCCTAGTAAAGTGTAGTGAGTGTGCCTGGGCCTGCAAATCAAATGCTACTAGTGGGCCTGCAGCACTGATTGTGCCACCCACATGAGTAGCTCTGAAAAGGTAACTCAGACCTGCCACTGCAGTGCCTGTGCGCAGTTTGTTAACTGCCATGTCGACCTGGCAAGTGCACCCAATTGCCAGGCCCTAACGTTCCCTTTTCTTACATGTTAGTCACCCCCTAAGGTAGGCCCAAGGTACCCCTGTGGGTAGGGTAAAGTGTATGTGAAAGGTTGGACATGACCTAATGTGTGTGGCATGTCCTGATAGTGAAATATTGCCAATTTTGTTTTTCACTACTGTAAGGCTATCTGTTCCCATAGGAGAGAATGGGGAGTTTGCCTATAATAGCTTATGATCATAACTGCCCCTGGGAACCAGATAGGAAAATAATGTTTAGCATGCCTGTTCTCAGAATGTTAAAATGCATCTTTTAGTGAGGGTGATTTTTAAATTCTGTGTTTGGAAATACCACTTTTAGAAAGCATCCAGTGTGCCTCTGCTAGGATGTGTGTTGACTGTGTGGCTTTGGAGTGACAGGGGGGTGTGCAGTGGCTCCAGAGAGTCTGGATGAGTCAGCTCTAGGCTGAAAAGGCCTGGTCTGCATTTGGAGTAGGGGGAGGAGTAGCACCTGCACCTGAACAGGAGAGGAAAATGACTATGCTGTGTGCTGTGTCCCCTGCTTGAAGTAGATCTCTGAGGGCCTGTGTGTACTCCTGTTCTGACTCAGGGACACACAAACTTCACCCCCAGCTCCCCTGAACTCTGCTGCTGTGAGTTCTGACCTGCCAGGAGGTGCCAGAGCCAGTACTGAACCTCTGGAGGTTGTTGCTGCTGTTTGGGAGCTTGAAGAGAGATGGAACTTGAAGAAGTACAAAAACGACACATCGCTCTTCTTTTGGCAGTTTTTCTGATGCATCTCCACAGCGCAAGAAGAATTTCCACCCATTGCTGTGCCGCTATGAAAACCGACGCAGCGCCTGTTGCCGCTGCAAGAATCAAAATATGAGGGGTCGCGGCTGAAGAAAACAGACGCAGCGCCTCTCGTTGCTGCTGCATGGATTACCAACGCATCCCGGATTTCCAAGCATCACACCTGTTCAACAAGTTTTCCAGACACATGACCAGCGGGCCGTAACTGTCACGAAGAATCAACGCATGATTTCCCATCTACAGGCTTTATTCAACGCATTACTTCTCCTGCGTGCAGAACTGTTTTATCACCTCCCCAAGGTCTCAGGAACGGACGCATCTCTTAGTTTTCAATGTTACCTCACACTGTTTGACCTTATGAATTTTGATGGAACTACAGTTACTTTGTGTAAAAGTCACTTATCCATAGTTTTCTATGGTGCACGTTCTTGAAACCTTCTGAAAGTCATATTTTTAACTGTGTATGTTGGATTTTTGTTGTTTTGGTCTTGTTAAGTTTAGATAAACATGTTTTATTTTTCCAAACTGGCGTGGTATCCATTTGTGGTGTTTTCAATATATTACTGTAAGTGTTGGTATAAAAACTTTATACATTGTCTTTGGGATAAGCCTGTCTGCTTGTGTCAAGCTACCAAGGGGGCGAGCAGGGGTTATCTAAAGTGTGTATCCCCCTTACCCTAACAAGATGCAAGGGTCCCTATTTGGACAAAGGTTCCTACCTCTGCCAATTAGAGACCCCCATTTCTAACACAACTGCACAGAACCATTACAAAAAGTAATGTAATGGGGCTGCGCATAAGTGCTGCCTCCACCAAAACCTAAATAAGGGATCGTCTTTGGTATGTTCACTGATAATTATGCAACCTCCCCAGCAGTATCTTATTTCATGGAGAAAATATGATGGTAAATGTAGAGATCTTTTTCTTTTTCAGCAAAATTACGTAAATTCTTTATGTATTTCACTCCCATACTTGCATTATACAAGAATGCTCACAAAACCTATGTTTTTCTGAATATCTTCAAAACGGGCAAATATGTGCCTGTTTTTACAGAGTATAGTGTGAAATGTTTTGGCACTTGATCTTCCTGTTGGCTTGAAAGTTGTTTCATGTGTTGTTTGACGAAATATCAGTATTTTATTGTGTTTTGAGTTACTTATTGTTACACTGGATAGGTGTAATTATCATCACTCTGTTCTTAGTGTACTACTTGAATTGCTGTGTCCTTTCCGTTATACACCATGCCATTCCCTGGCTCACTTTCCCATTTGTTGAATTGTATGGAGAATACATTGACATTCCGGGGAAATACCTAATTTTCCGCTGTCATACTCATTTTGAGTAAATAGATATATTTGTACCTTGGTGGTAAATTTCAGAAATATTCCAGAGGTATGGCTGAACCTGCGGTAGATTTCTAAACGAGATTTGGGACAAGGTACTCTAAATTCAATTGATGCAGGATCGCATATCATTCTCTAGAATGATATACTTATATTCTCTACCAAAATGATACCATGACAGTGCACTTAAATCAGTAGTGTGTAGAGCAAATCCTCAAATAGAAGTAAAAAATAGAAAACAGCATCAAAAAGCTTTCAATAAAAAAAATGACCTTAGCTATTAAGTAAGTATTGAGAGAAATGTGTTTCTTTCTGTGAGAATAGTGAAGCATAATAACAATTGATGGGGACACAAAAAAGAAAAAAGAAACATCGAGTGTAGGAATGACAATACCTGCCACCTCCACAAAAGTCACCAGTCATAGCCACAGTCAATAATTGCATGGGTGGCTGAAAATATCGAGAGATTGACTGGGCCATGGCGGGCATCAGCATGGAGGAAAAAGACCTGTTCTGCTTCCACACTATAAGCCCTCTTCTTTCGATCCTTGACAGCTGTGTGTTTGGTATTATGTTCCACCTAGATAAGAACCCTGAACTCTGGAGAATTTTCTGATTTTTTCAGGGCACTTAAGATACTGTAAAATTACTTATGGTCACCTTTCTGGTGTGTTCAAGTACTCAAAATAAATATTTAGTCCCAGGAAGCCCATCTGAGTTGCCATGCACATTACCGAGGTACCGGTCAAGAAGGGACCACTCTCTTCATCTCTTAGGTCTATTTTTATAGTCATTAGATTTGAAGAGGAGGGGAACAGAATACAATACTGTTTAGCTCACGGACTATGGGGCATATTACCAAGGGCCATTATCGCCGCCTTAGCGGGACTTTTTCCCCCTAAAGTGGCGATAATTTTATCGCCCTATTACCTAGCTGTCGCTAACACCAGTTAGCGACAGCTAGTATGAGATAGCGATCAACTTGGGGCCCACTTTGTATCTCAGTGATATTTATCGCTAATGACATGCAAAGTGGGCGTGCCAAGATGTTAGCGACTGGAAACAGTCGCTGATATCGCTATCTCCAATTATCAACAAAGCCTTACTTTTGGAAATATTTGCGCTAAGCACGAATATCTCCAAAAGCTAACGCCTGCCCAGAGCAGTTCTTAGCCATGTTATCCAATCTAAGGTGGATAACATGGCTAAGAGCATTGTCACGATAATGAATGAATATCACTGAATTTTCAGTGATCTACATGCAATTTGCAGGATTTTTACCGCTTTTGAGATAAACCTTGATAATATCAAGGTATCTCAGCGGTAAAAGTCGACAGATCGCGGCAATATAATTTTAGCCGCTAACCATGCATAGCGATAATTATCGCTATTGCTTGGTAATATGCCCCTTTATACGTTAGAGAGCATTGTAAGAATGCATGCTATACATGCTACCAGAGAACATGTGAATTCTTGACAGACTGCACTAATCTGAATTCTGAATCCAGCAGGAGCGATGAACTGTTATGCAGGTCGGCATATCCACAGCCAACCACTCCTAACAAGAATATGATTGTTCACAGTTCAACTGGAAAAATGGGAATGGCATGAGAAAGAAAAAAGAAACACGGGAAATCATCACCCTAACTTATCACTCTGGTAGGCACTGCCATCAACTTGGGACATAGAAGGTAATCTAAAACAAAACGTACACCTTTATTATCTTGAGTCTATGTATATTCATCGAACACTCACTATAATAAAGTATATTCTTCAAGACCTCAGGCTCTTCTTCATATTGGTCAAACTCTGCCATTGCTTAGACTGGAACCTACAATTTCTATGTGATTGGTAAAACCTCTGTTCCCATTACACCTGACTCTCTTCCCTGGTAAATGCAACTACCTCATGTTTCTTGAGTACATGTTTTTTGGATCTGATATATGGTCAGATTGTTTCTTACACTATATTATAAATAAACATTCGTCAGGATGATATAGTTTGTATTCATACTTATGAATCACTTTCCTGAATAGACATCAAAACCTTAGGTACAAACATATACATAATGAAACAGTTTTTATACGAATTACGCATCCTTTCTGTTCCTATTAGTTTTATAATCAAAACATGCAACAGATATGTAGAGTTTATACTCCTTCAAAGTCATCTCTGTAACAGTGGTTTAACCCTTTCACTGAAGAAGTGTTTGCGCCCCTCTGACCCGGATATTTTTTTGCAAAACTCAACTTAGGCTGTTCAAGCACTTCAAATTTTGATTTTTTTGTGCAACCATGCAAACTATGTTGTTTTTCATCACACGCAGGGCAATACATTATGCAAATTCTGTATCATCATCTCATTGCAGCCTGAAGTTGTAATGATCATTGTGGAAATGATCTGCTTTTAACACATTTGGTCAATATTTTGTTTTGTTTCTCCAATGGACAAACATAAATTCCTGAAGACTAAGGAAATGTTGTTCTGAATTGATGAAGGCAGGCAATACAATCAATTGTGAAATATTACCACAGATCATAACATTGTGGCAAAATCACTGTTTATGGTAAATTGTTCATTTGATAACAGATCTCCAACTCAGAACTATGTGGAAGGCATACAATTGATATCTTTTCTAATTCTATTTGCCCTAAATGATCTACTGCTTAAAACTAGACCACCCTATCCCTGATTGACTAGTCAGTAGAGGACACTGAACATGATATTTGTCTGATTTTAGCAACTATTTTCCCAAAATATGCTAATTTCTGTCAAGTTCGCATGGCCAAGAGAGAGCTAAAAAATCCACTAACCTGCATTGTGTGATTTATGTCTTGTACTCCACAAATACATTTTTGTTTTATAACTTGCAACACTTCACTTTTCATTAAAGTTGATTCCGTGAACTATAGTTATTTTGACCTGCAGCCATTTAGTAGAATCCTTTAGAGTGTTCTTTCACCACAGTAGAGTTGTGAATTAAATTACTTTTTTGTCCCACTGGCTTTTATCACACAGCACGTGATTGTCTTTTATCAGAAGGAATGTGACACTTCACAGAACGCTTCCCACAGTGCACTTTTCATTGTATTCAAAACAAAATATTTCTTCTATTAAGGTAGATTCCACAGAAACAGTTAGCTTGTTATTTGAACAGGAGATGATAAAATGGCATTAGAAGCTCTGGAGGGAAAATTAGGAACCCCTGTCTGGTAAGTACATACAATTAGCATTACAGGGATGAATACATCTCCAAATGCTTTGAAAAGCAAATTAAACAATACTGTGAATCCAGGATGTGTTTTGAACATGACCAATCACCGCACTCCTTTGTACTTTTCCCATGCTAATTTTGACAAGGCCTTGGCGTATGGAAGGGTGACGTTTTCGCTTTGATTTGGAAAGGAATATTGCTTCTAACCAGTGATAAAATTGCGAGGATAGTATAACTGGCGAATAAGGACAGATTCAGGAACTTCGAAAACGTTATGAAGCAATTCAGTTTTAGAGAAACAAGGCGTTCAGGGGCATTATGAACAGGGCATGAAAGCTCCCTCCAGGCTCATTCATGCAGGTGCATATTCCTGCCCAGGCTTGACCCCCAACTTTGTTTCTCTTGATCTACTAAGCATAGGGTAAGAGATAAGTATATGGCTTTCCTGTAGGTTTCATTGCACCAACAGGCAATAAACTGGGTGCAGAGCATTTAGGAAATTTGGAAAGCAGCTCAAACAAAATGCCTGTTTAGAGTGCCTGTCTTTTTCTCAAATATATATCACCCCTTGGTTGTATGAAATCATTCCACAACCACATGTATTCTTTATGTTTACTCGCCCCAAGGTTTTTTTCTCTCTGTGCCAAACCTCCCTAACTTTGAGTGGGTGAATTTGAAATCGCACTGAACATTTATTTTGTTTTCAAAAGCATGGCTATTTCATACATTCTTCTTGGACAGTGGCATAACAAGGAGCTGTGGGAGCTGTCAGCTCCAGGTGGCATGAGCTTTGGGGGCGGCAGGATTCACCCCGCCAGGCTCTTACCTGTGTCCGTCGCAGGCCGGCAAAGGCAGTAATCACCAGCACCCCACCACATCACGCTCGTACATTCGGCTGCCGTGGGCGGCAAATGTAGAGGCCACAACGGACGGCATAAGGCCTAGCTACGCCACTGTCCTTGGAGCACAAACCTATCCCTGCAAAAGGCTTGATTCCCAGTTTTGTTTCTTTTGACCCCCTGAGTGTGGGTTAAAAAGTTGGTGGTCAGCAATAGGCAAAATGGTGCTCTAAGGTCTATCACATAGAACAAATCAGTTAATGCAGGTAATCTAGCACAGTGCATAAAGTAGGGAAATACCACCAGATCCCCACATGTGTGGCCAGCAGACCACTAATGCTATATATACAAATCCTTTGCACATGTTCAAAAGTAAATACATAAAGTTACACAAAATATCACAATGATGCTTGTCTTTATATGTTCAGATGTCTTTAGTTCAAGATCTTTAAGCCTTCTTAGCCAACACGTGTTTCGTTGCTGTTCCAGGGGATTACCCCACAACTTCTTCAGGGCTAAGGGAATAGATAAACAGGTATTTGTTGGTGTATGCAATGGTAGTAAGAACACTTTAATTTTCAAATTATTGACAAGGTGACTTCAGTGATTTGTGTGAATTTCAAACAGTTAATAAAACTATGTGGAAATCCATGTGAAACTGGTGTTGTATATGCTTCTGATGCAACTTCTTTGTGCATTTATATACAAATGGGAGGAAGAAAAAAAAAAGCAAAGCCCCCAATCGTTTATGTTATCTCTATAAAACATACTGATACAGTTGGTGTTTGAGACTCCCTTAAAGGAGTAATCCTGTGGTTGGCAAGGTGCAGGTATGCAATCAACCTGTTTAGTTTTATAATTTATTTTGTTAGTTTCGTGCCGGAGTAGCGCCCCCTAATGCTGTCACTAAATAGTAGATACATGCTGACTATATTGTGTACTCAACATGCATAAAAGAACGGATTTTGGTATAATACGATACCTGGGGTTAGTTTCAAGTAGTCTCTAAGTAACAAAAAGGGGCACATCAGCTAAAGAGTAGCAGTCAGTACATTATAATAAGGTGTACTAGGCACCATGAAGGATCCCCCTACCTGAATTCCGGTGTTACTTCCAACCCCGAAGGCGTTCATATAAGTTCTGCTCCTGGAGAGTTTGTTGTATGGCGTTTTAGATTCCGAATGGATTTCCACAATTCATGCCCTTATATAGATACAATTCAAGATGCCCTTATATAAGCATAGAAATCAAACCCTTATTTAGGCATAGCCCATTCAACCCAAATACAGGCATGGCTACTTCTTGGAAAACCAGCTTAAGCCGTTAGGGACTTCCCCATCTCCAAGGACCCCATCACCGCCAAAGCCAACCTCCACGAAGGAATGAAGACCAGCCGTCTGAAGCTGAACTCGGACAAGATGGAGGTCCTCATCCTCGCCTCCAACCCTTCAGCCTGGGACGACTCCTGGTGGCCGACGGCACTGGGGGCAGCCCCAACACCCACCGACCACGCACGCAACCTGGCATCATTCTAGACTCAACACTCTCAAATGACCAAGCAAGTCAAGCCGTCTCCTCCTCCTGCTTCAACACCCTCCGCATGCTCCGCAAGATCTACAGATGGATCCCGACAGATACAAGAAAGACAGTCACCCAGGCCCTCGTCAGCAGCAGATTAGACTACGGAAAGGCCCTCAACGCAGGAGCCCCGACCAACCTCATCAAACGACTACGACGCATCCAAAACGCCTTGGCGTGACTGATCCTCGACGTACCATGCCACGGCCACATCACCCCCCACCTGGGAAACTGTCAGGCCCAGGGTGGCTTGCGGTCTAGGGCCCGCCCCACTCCATAGCTGGCGCAGTCCTCGGCCATGTCCAAAGAACCTATGTGGGAAAGTGCATTGGTTTCTTTCTTCTGGGCGTAGGTGGCTGCTTTGTTCAAGAGCCTAGCCAGTTCTAAAACCTTGTATATAGCAATGTCTCAAGTCTCCTTTAGTTTAAACATAGTCTGCGAGATGCGTGAGGTTTGGCAGGGTAACCGCGTCCACGAGATGCGTATACTTTGACAACCGCGTCCGTGAGATGCGTGTAATTTGGCATGTTGTCGCATCCGCGAGATGCGTAGGGTTTACCGGTGCAGTCGCATACGGGGAAAATACACGGGTGTGGCTACGTCGATGTACGCAACCACACCCAGGTTTCTGTGCTCACTATTCTATTTGATTTGGGGGGGAAGGTTGATCTTTGGCAGGCTCTTTTCTTTTGGAGGCTGTTTCCAGTTCTGCCTCCAGATCGAGTTCTCGGCAAACAGCAGAGTTGCCTGGGGAGTGTCCAGAGGTGCTATGTTCGTCGGCTGCAGGATAGAAGGCAGTTTTTGGACCAAATTTCTTCGTGGATTTCCCTCTTCCTGTTTCCAGAAGAGCAGTTAATCTTCCAAAGTCATAGAGTAGGTCGTACTCTACAGGTATGAGAACAAGTTACTTAAAAATCAGGATTTTGAATACAAGAATCCTTTTAAGCAAATTTGAAGATTAAAGCACTGTTTTTCTTATATTGTATTATAGGGAATCCAGAATATTCTGTGCTGTTAAATTGAAGTTGAATGTTGAATATGTTTGTGTCGAGGTTTATTATTTGAACAAATAAAGGGGAATTAATCCTTTGTCAATATTTTACTACGCAATTTTGATTTTAAGTTGGCATTCTACAGGAAGTATATGTGAATGTTCCAAAGAAATTACACGCACACATGGTTAATTTGCAAGAAGCGCTAAGAGTTAATGGTTGTAACTTGTAGAGAATTATCCACAGATTTTGAGTATGAACAATTTCTTTTTTTTGAGAGGAATTAAAATGAAAAGCAAAGAGATTTAATTTTGCAAACTTGTAATATTTATGAATCTTATTGAGGTTTTAAGAACCGGGTTGGTTCCTTTGCCCAAAGTAGAATCTGGTAACAGAAATAATTTAAATTATTGAATAAACAAGAAGTAAAATATTTGTGTATTCTTAACTTTTCCTTTTCAGATCTCCCTCCCAGCTGTTCCCTTCCTAATTCCCTTTTCCCCCCGCTTGATCACTTCAATATTCTGTGTAATTATTACAATCAGAATTGGAGGTATCGAGAGGTGGGCCCTTATATCATCACATCAGATTCCGAGGAAGACTTCGTCTGACAGAATAGTGAGCCCACAAAATATTTTTCATCCCGATCTGATTGTGTTGACATAATGGCCACCATGGATGATTTAATGGCGGCAATAGTTAAAATGCAGGCCGATTTAAATGATTCGATGACAACTGCATTGTTGTCTGATAAAGTAGATAATATACAGCTTATGAATACTCCCCTTCCAGAGGAGGCTCAAGACACTAGAGCATCCACAAATATTTCAGTAACTGTTCCACCACAAATACCTTTGGCTGCTCCTGAGCGTTTCTCAGGAGACCCTTCTAAAGTGCAGATTTTTTTAACACAAATAGAACTGCATTTTTCTTGTAGGTCTACAGCGTTTCCCACCCCCCAGTCTAGAATAGCATTCTTGATTTCTTATCTGTCTGGAGATGCTGCAAATTGGGCAGTCCCATTGGTACGACAAGATAGCGCTTTATTGTATAACTGGCGGCGCTTTGTAGAAGAATTTGAAAAAGTATTTGATAGACGAACTGTGACTTTATCTGCAGACCGTGAATTGTTACAATTAAGACAAGGAAATAGAGACCTTATCGCATACCTATCACATTTTAACAGACTTGTTGCAGAAACCTCTTGGCCGTAAAAAAAGAGAGCAGCTCTTTTCTATCAGGGGTTGAAAGACGATTTAAAAGATGTGTCAGCCCAAATAGACCCACAACCAACAGCTTGCTCGGATTTAATAAATCTAACCTTACGATTAGATCACAGACTATCTGAACGAAGATCAGATAGAAAAAGAGGTGACAAACCTAATTGGAAAAATGAAAACAGACCTCGAACTCAGTTTGCACATTCCGAATCTAGCCCTGAGCCAATGGAAATCGGAACTCTTAGACAGCCATTGTCAAAAGATGAAAAAGATAGCAGACGCAAGAATGGACAGTGTCTTTATTGTGCTCGCAAAGGACATTTTGTAAAAGACTGTATAATGAAACCTAAGAGTAAGTCTCCAACTACTGGTAAAGCATCAGTTCTTGAAACAAAAGACCAAAAGTCGGAAAACTAACATGCCCAAGATTTTTAGAGGGGGATCTCTTGGGTACTATTGCTTACCCTTCAATAAATTCTTGTGTAAGTAATTACAAAGCTCATTTTCGATTAGCGGTACAAATACAACTAATTCATAAAATCTGGCAAATGGAAGTTTTAATTGATTCTGGGGCCACAGGAAACTTTGTCAATCTTGAAACCGCGCAGCGATTAAGTATAATCTGTGAGAAGAAAGACACTCCTGAAATAGTACAAGCTGTAGATGGAAATGTTTTGTCTGGAGGTCCAGTTACCATGCAAACCTCAAAAGTAATAATGTGTAGTGAACACTCAAAAAGACAACATCATAGAGAGGAGGTTCAATTCGATGTAATCCAAGCACCTCAGTATGGATTTATTCTAGGAATGCCATGGCTCTGTCTACATAATCCTATAATTGATTGGCAAAAAAGAGAACTTGTATTTCTTTCTGACTTTTGTCGATCATCTTGTATGGAAGCTTTTGCATCAACAGTGAGTCAAATTGCAACTGCTGAGGAAAAAGAAACAATTCTACCCAATTGTTACAAGATGTTTCAGGAGGTATTCAGTGAAGAGAAAGCAGCAGTCCTTCCTCCTCATCGCAGCTATGATTGTCAGATCGATCTCATACCAGGTTCTTGTGTACCGAACTGCAGAATTTATGCTCTGTCTGAAAAAGAAAATCAACATCTGAGAGAATACTTGGATCAGTATTTAGAAAACGGGTTCATCGGCCCCTCTAAGTCACCAGCCGCCTCTCCTTTTTTTATCCCAAAAGCAAATGGTGAATTAGGAACTTGCATCGACTATAGGGCTTTGAACAAAATCACGATTAAGAACAAATATATATTACCACTAATCCCAGTCCTTTTAGATCAAGTAAAAACAGCAGTTATATACATGAAACTTGATCTAAGAGGAGCATATCATTTGGTGCGAATTAGGCAAGGAGATAAATGGAAAACTGCATTCAAAACTCGATATGGATTGTTTGAATACTTGGTAATGCCATTTGGTCTTTGTAATGCACCAGCTGCCTTTTAGTTTTTTCTCAATGATGTTTTAAGAGAATTTCTGGATTTATTTGTTATCGTCTACATAGATGATATTCTAATTTATTCAGATTCAGAAGAAAAACACGAAGGTCATGTCAAACAAGTATTAAGGACTTTACAATCACACAACCTGTATTGCAAACTATCTAAATGTGATTTCCATGTTTTAGAAGTTGAATTTTTGGGAGTGCTGCTCACACCAACTGGCATGAAAATGACTGATAGAAAAATAAAAGCAGTAGCAGAATGGCCCATTCCAAAATCTGTTCGAGATGTGCAATGTTTTTTGGGCTTTGCAAATTTCTATTATAGATCACTTCTCAGCAGTGGTAGCTCCCATAACCCGATTGTTAAGAAAAAAGGTGAAATTTGAATGGACTACAGAAGCAAATGAAGCGTTCCAAAGTTTGAAAAAGGCTTTCACAGTAGCTCCGATGATAATGCATCCTGATGTGAATGAACATTTCATAATTGAGGCAGATGCTTCCGATGTAGCAATAGCAGCCATTTTATCCCAAAGACATCATAAAACTGGTCAAATGCATCCTGTAGCTAATATGTCTCGAAAATTGAATGCAGCAGAACACAATTACATAATTGCTGAGAAAGAGTTGCTTGCTATACTTGAGGCTTTCAAGGAATGGAGACATTATATTATGGGAGCAAAATTCACGGTGACTGTGTATACAGACCATAGAAATTTACAGTTCATGAGTTCAGCCAGAATGTTAACTCCACGACAATTGAGATGGATGATGTTCTTTGCAGAATATGATTTTATAGTAACCTATCGACCGGGGCAAGACAACAAAAAAGTAGATGCTCTGTCCAGAAAAGACTCTACATTGCACAAATTCGAAGGAATTCCACAAGCAATATTAGAACCAGACAAAGTAATCTGTTTGTTGGATGCAGACCAATTTTTAGATAACATCCATGAAAAATTTCCTCCATTTCAATGGAAAAATTGGAAGAACAAAAAAAGAAAACCAAACAATCAAAGAAGGAATACCATTTCATGGAAAACAAGTCTACCTACCTAACAAGGAACTACAAGAAACAGTATTTGGCTGGTTACATTCCCATCCTATGGCAGGACATCCAGGTCCAAAAAAGACAGTAGAAAAAATACAAAACTTATTCTGGTGGCCAACTCTCCAAAAAGATGTTTCTTTGATGGCTCAAAACTGTGAAATATGTGCTAGATTTAAAACTGATCATAGCAAACCAAAAGGATTATTCCAAGTCTTAGCAACACCAATTAAACCGTGGGAACATGTTTCTTTGGATTTTATCACAAATTTGCCACAAGTAAATCTTCATTCGGTCATTTTGGTAGTTGTGGATAGTCTAACGAAGTATGTTCATTTTATTGCTTGTAAACGATTGCCAACAGCAGGACAACTAGCACAAATAATTCTAACAAATGTTGTAGGATTGCATGGTCTGCCTTCAGTGTTGCTATCTGATCGTGGTTCTCAGTTTTCATCTAAATTCTGGCAACAATGGTGTCAAAGTCTACAAATCACATCCAATATGTCTACTAGTTGCCATCCTCAAACAGATGGTCAAACGGAACGATTGAACCAGACATTGAAACAATACTTGAGATGTTACGTAGAAGATTCCAAAAAGTCTTGGTTAGATTTGCTTTGGATTGCGGAAATGGCCTACAACACATCACCGCATTCATCAACTGGATCCTCTCCTTTTGAAGCTCTTTATGGATATCTACCAAATACTATTCCTCTAACTTTGCCCAGAGATATGAGTGCTACACCAGCTGTGCAAGATACTGTACAACTCATGCAAACTATTCATCTACGAATTCACGAGCGTTTACTGCAAAGTAAAGAAAAGTACAAACAACAATATGATAAACATCATAGGCCAGGACCAAGGTATGTTGCTGGAGATAAAGTATGGTTGTCCACCAAAAACTTAACTTTCAAGCATAGGAGTATGTTTCATCCCAAATTTATCGGACCATATCCATTACTTCGTCAAGTCAATCCAGTAACAAACAAATTGTTACTTCCAAAAACTTTGCGGATCCATCCAGTGTTCCATACTTCCCTTTTGAAACCGGCTAGGCAGGATGTGGCAACTAGACCAGCTCCAGTCTTAGTTCACGGTAATTGGGAATACGAAGTAAAAGACATATAAGCCTCTAAACTGAGGGGCACTAAATTGTGGTATCTTGTCTCCTGGAAAGGATATGGATCTGAGAATGACTCATGGGAGCCGGCAGAAAACGTTCATGCCTCTCGCTTATTGCGACGTTTCCACCTCCTTCATCCTTCAAAGCCGGGCCCTAGACCGCTCCAGGGAGGGGGGAATACTGTCAGGCCCAGGGTGGCTTGCGGTCTAGGGCCCGCCCCACTCCGAAGCTGGTGCAGTCCTCGGCCATGTCCAAAGCACCTATGTGGGAAAGTGCATTGGTTTCTTTCTTCTGGGCGTAGGTGGCTGCTTTGTTCAAGAGCCTAGCCAGTTCTAAAACCTTGTATATAGCAATGTCTCAAGTCTCCTTTAGTTTAAACATAGTCCGCGAGATGCGTGAGGTTTGGCAGGGTAACCGTTTCCGCGAGATGCGTGTACTTTGGCAACCGCGTCCGCGAGATGCGTGTAATTTGGCATGTTGTCGCATCCGCGAGATGCGTAGGGTTTACCGGTGCAGTCGCAAACGGGGAAAATACGAGGGTGTGGTTACGTCGATGTACGCGACCACACCCAGGTTTCTGTGCTCACTATTCTATTTGATTTGGGGAGGAAGGTTGATCTTTGGCAGGCTCTTTTCTTTTGGAGGCTGTTTCCAGTTCTTCCTCCAGATCGAGTTCTCGGCAAGCAGCAGAGTTGCCTGGGGAGTGTCCAGAGGTGCCAGGTTCGTCGGCTGCAGGATAGAAGGCAGTTTTTGGACCAAATTTCATCGTGGATTTCCCTCTTCCTGTTTCCAGAAGAGCAGTTAATCTTCCAAAGTCATAGAGTAGGTCATACTCCACAGGTATGAGAACAATCAGGATTTTGAATACAAGAATCCTTTTAAGCAAATTTGAAGATTAAAGCACTGTTTTTCTTATATTGTATTATAGGGAATCCAGAATATTCTGTGCTGTTAAATTGAAGTTGAATCTTGAATATGTTTCGTGTCGAGGTTTATTTTTTGAACAAATAAAGGGGAATTAATCCTTTGTCAATATTTTACTACGCAATTTTGATTTTAAGTTGGCATTCTACAGGAAGTATATGTGAATGTTCCAAAGAAATTACACGCACACATGGTTAATTTGCAAGAAGCGCTAAGAGTTAATGGTCGTAACTTGTAGAGAATTATCCACAGGTTTTGAGTATGAACAATTTCTTTTTTTTGAGAGGAATTAAAATGAAAAGCAAAGAGATTTAATTTTGCAAACTTGTAATAGTTATCAATCTTATTGAGGTTTTAAGAACCGGGTTGGTTCCTTTGCCCAAAGTAGAATCTGGTAACAGAAATAATTTAAATTATTGAATAAATAAGAAGTAAAATATTTGTGTATTCTTAACTTTTCCTTTTCAGATCTCCCTCCCAGCTGTTCCCTTCCTAATTCCCTTTTCCCCCCGCTTGATCACTTCAATATTCTGTGTAATTATTACAATCAGAATTGGAGGTATCGAGAGGTGGGCCCTTATATCATCACATCAGATTCCGAGGAAGACTTCGTCTGACAGAATAGTGAGCCCACAAAATATTTTTCATCCCGATCTGATTGTGTTGACATAATGGCCACCATGGATGATTTAATGGCGGCAATAGTTAAAATGCAGGCCGATTTAAATGAAACTATGGCTGCAACTGCATTGTTGTCTGATAAAGTAGATAATATACAGCTTATGAATACTCCCCTTCCAGAGGAGGCTCAAGACACTAGAGCATCCACAAATATTTCAGTAACTGTTCCACCACAAATACCTTTGGCTGCTCCTGAGCGTTTCTCAGGAGACCCTTCTAAAGTGCAGATTTTTTTAACACAAATAGAACTGCATTTTTCTTGTAGGTCTACAGCGTTTCCCACCCCCCAGTCTAGAATAGCATTCTTGATTTCTTATCTGTCTGGAGATGCTGCAAATTGGGCAGTCCCATTGGTACGACAAGATAGCGCTTTATTGTATAACTGGCGGCGCTTTGTAGAAGAATTTGAAAAAGTATTCGATAGACGAACTGTGACTTTATCTGCAGACCGTGAATTGTTACAATTAAGACAAGGAAATAGAGACCTTATCGCATACCTATCACATTTTAACAGACTTGTTGCAGAAACCTCTTGGCCGTAAAAAAAGAGAGCAGCTCTTTTCTATCAGGGGTTGAAAGATGATTTAAAAGATGTGTCAGCCCAAATAGACCCACAACCAACAGCTTGCTTGGATTTGATAAATCTAACCTTACGATTAGATCACAGACTATCTGAACGAAGATCAGATAGAAAAAGAGGTGACAAACCTAATTGGAAAAATGAAAACAGACCTCGAACTCAGTTTGCACATTCCGAATCTAGCCCTGAGCCAACGGAAATCGGAACTCTTAGACAGCCATTGTCAAAAGATGAAAAAGATAGCAGACGCAAGAATGGACAGTGTCTTTATTGTGCTCGCAAAGGACATTTTGTAAAAGACTGTATAATGAAACCTAAGAGTAAGTCTCCAACTACTGGTAAAGCATCAGTTCTTGAAACAAAAGACCAAAAGTCGGAAAACTAACATGCCCAAGATTTTTAGAGGGGGATCTCTTGGGTACTATTGCTTACCCTTCAATAAATTCTTGTGTAAGTAATTACAAAGCTCATTTTCGATTAGCGGTACAAATACAACTAATTCATAAAATCTGGCAAATGGAAGTTTTAATTGATTCTGGGGCCACAGTAAACTTTGTCAATCTTGAAACCGCGCAGCGATTAAGTATAATCTGTGAGAAGAAAGACACTCCTGAAATAGTACAAGCTGTAGATGGAAAAGTTTTGTCTGGAGGTCCAGTTACCATGCAAACCTCAAAAGTAATAATGTGTTGTGAAGCCTCAAAAAGACAACATCATAGAGAGGAGGTTCAATTCGATGTAATCCAAGCACCTCAGTATGGATTTATTCTAGGAATGCCATGGCTCTGTCTACATAATCCTATAATTGATTGGCAAAAAAGAGAACTTGTATTTCTTTCTGACTTTTGTCGATCATCTTGTATGGAAGCTTTTGCATCAACAGTGAGTCAAATTGCAACTGCTGAGGAAAAAGAAACAATTCTACCCAATTGTTACAAGATGTTTCAGGAGGTATTCAGTGAAGAGAAAGCAGCAGTCCTTCCTCCTCATCGCAGCTATGATTGTCAGATCGATCTCATACCAGGTTCTTGTGTACCGAACTGCAGAATTTATGCTCTGTCTGAAAAAGAAAATCAACATCTGAGAGAATACTTGGATCAGTATTTAGAAAACGGGTTCATCGGCCCCTCTAAGTCACCAGCCGCCTCTCCTTTTTTTATCCCAAAAGCAAATGGTGAATTAGGAACTTGCATCGACTATAGGGCTTTGAACAAAATCACGATTAAGAACAAATATATATTACCACTAATCCCAGTCCTTTTAGATCAAGTAAAAACAGCAGTTATATACATGAAACTTGATCTAAGAGGAGCATATCATTTGGTGCGAATTAGGCAAGGAGATAAATGGAAAACTGCATTCAAAACTCGATATGGATTGTTTGAATACTTGGTAATGCCATTTGGTCTTTGTAATGCACCAGCTGCCTTTTAGTTTTTTCTCAATGATGTTTTAAGAGAATTTCTGGATTTATTTGTTATCGTCTACATAGATGATATTCTAATTTATTCAGATTCAGAAGAAAAACACGAAGGTCATGTCAAACAAGTATTAAGGACTTTACAATCACACAACCTGTATTGCAAACTATCTAAATGTGATTTCCATGTTTTAGAAGTTGAATTTTTGGGAGTGCTGCTCACACCAACTGGCATGAAAATGACTGATAGAAAAATAAAAGCAGTAGCAGAATGGCCCATTCCAAAATCTGTTCGAGATGTGCAATGTTTTTTGGGCTTTGCAAATTTCTATTATAGATCACTTCTCAGCAGTGGTAGCTCCCATAACCCGATTGGTAAGAAAATAGGTGAAATTTGAATGGACTACAGAAGCAAATGAAGCGTTCCAAAGTTTGAAAAAGGCTTTCACAGTAGCTCCGATTCTAATGCATCCTGATGTGAATGAACATTTCATAATTGAGGCAGATGCTTCCGATGTAGCAATAGCAGCCATTTTATCCCAAAGACATCATAAAACTGGTCAAATGCATCCTGTAGCTAATATGTCTCGAAAATTGAATGCAGCAGAACAAAATTACATAATTGCTGAGAAAGAGTTGCTTGCTATACTTGAGGCTTTCAAGGAATGGAGACATTATATTATGGGAGCAAAATTCACGGTGACTGTGTATACAGACCATAGAAATTTACAGTTCATGAGTTCAGCCAGAATGTTAACTCCACGACAATTGAGATGGATGATGTTCTTTGCAGAATATGATTTTATAGTAACCTATCGACCGGGGCAAGACAACAAAAAAGTAGATGCTCTGTCCAGAAAAGACTCTACATTGCACAAATTCGAAGGAATTCCACAAGCAATAATAGAACCAGACAAAGTAATCTGTTTGTTGGATGCAGACCAATTTTTAGATAACATCCATGAAAACTTTCCTCCATCTCAATGGAAAAATTGGAAGAACAAAAAAAGAAAACCAAACAATCAAAGAAGGAATACCATTTCATGGAAAACAAGTCTACCTACCTAACAAGGAACTACAAGAAACAGTATTTGGCTGGTTACATTCCCATCCTATGGCAGGACATCCAGGTCCAAAAAAGACAGTAGAAAAAATACAAAACTTATTCTGGTGGCCAACTCTCCAAAAAGATGTTTCTTTGATGGCTCAAAACTGTGAAATATGTGCTAGATTTAAAACTGATCATAGCAAACCAAAAGGATTATTGCAAGTCTTAGCAACACCAATTAAACCGTGGGAACATGTTTCTTTGGATTTTATCACAAATTTGCCACAAGTAAATCTTCATTCGGTCATTTTGGTAGTTGTGGATAGTCTAACGAAGTATGTTCATTTTATTGCTTGTAAACGATTGCCAACAGCAGGACAACTAGCACAAATAATTCTAACAAATGTTGTAGGATTGCATGGTCTGCCTTCAGTGTTGCTATCTGATCGTGGTTCTCAGTTTTCATCTAAATTCTGGCAACAATGGTGTCAAAGTCTACAAATCACATCCAATATGTCTACTAGTTGCCATCCTCAAACAGATGGTCAAACGGAACGATTGAACCAGACATTGAAACAATACTTGAGATGTTACGTAGAAGATTCCAAAAAGTCTTGGTTAGATTTGCTTTGGATTGTGGAAATGGCCTACAACACATCACCGCATTCATCGACTGGATCCTCTCCTTTTGAAGCTCTTTATGGATATCTACCAAATACTATTCCTCTAACTTTGCCCAGAGATATGAGTGCTACACCAGCTGTGCAAGATACTGTACAACTCATGCAAACTATTCATCTACGAATTCACGAGCGTTTACTGCAAAGTAAAGAAAAGTACAAACAACAATATGATAAACATCATAGGCCAGGACCAAGGTATGTTGCTTGAGATAAAGTATGGTTGTCTACCAAAAACTTAACTTTCAAGCATAGGAGTATGTTTCATCCCAAATTTATCGGACCATATCCATTACTTCGTCAAGTCAATCCAGTAACAAACAAATTGTTACTTCCAAAAACTTTGCGGATCCATCCAGTGTTCCATACTTCCCTTTTGAAACCGGCTAGGCAGGATGTGGCAACTAGACCAGCTCCAGTCTTAGTTCACGGTAATTGGGAATACGAAGTAAAAGACATATAAGCCTCTAAACTGAGGGGCACTAAATTGTGGTATCTTGTCTCCTGGAAAGGATATGGATCTGAGAATGACTCATGGGAGCCGGCAGAAAACGTTCATGCCTCTCGCTTATTGCGACGTTTCCACCTCCTTCATCCTTCAAAGCCGGGCCCTAGACCGCTCCAGGGAGGGGGGAATACTGTCAGGCCCAGGATGGCTTGCGGTCTAGGGCCCGCCCCACTCCGTAGCTGGCGCAGTCCTCGGCCATGTCCAAAGCACCTATGTGGGAAAGTGCATTGGTTTCTTTCTTCTGGGCGTAGGTGGCTGCTTTGTTCAAGAGCCTAGCCAGTTCTAAAACCTTGTATATAGCAATGTCTCAAGTCTCCTTTAGTTTAAACATAGTCCGCGAGATGCGTGAGGTTTGGCAGGGTAACCGCGTCCGCGAGATGCGTGTACTTTGGCAACCGCGTCCGCGAGATGCGTGTAATTTGGCATGTTGTCGCATCCGCGAGATGCGTAGGGTTTACCGGTGCAGTCGCAAACGGGGAAAATACGAGGGTGTGGTTACGTCGATGTACGCGACCACACCCAGGTTTCTGTGCTCACTATTCTATTTGATTTGGGGAGGAAGGTTGATCTTTGGCAGGCTCTTTTCTTTTGGAGGCTGTTTCCAGTTCTTCCTCCAGATCGAGTTCTCGGCAAGCAGCAGAGTTGCCTGGGGAGTGTCCAGAGGTGCCAGGTTCGTCGGCTGCAGGATAGAAGGCAGTTTTTGGACCAAATTTCATCGTGGATTTCCCTCTTCCTGTTTCCAGAAGAGCAGTTAATCTTCCAAAGTCATAGAGTAGGTCATACTCCACAGGTATGAGAACAATCAGGATTTTGAATACAAGAATCCTTTTAAGCAAATTTGAAGATTAAAGCACTGTTTTTCTTATATTGTATTACAGGGAATCCAGAATATTCTGTGCTGTTAAATTGAAGTTGAATCTTGAATATGTTTCGTGTCGAGGTTTATTTTTTGAACAAATAAAGGGGAATTAATCCTTTGTCAATATTTTACTACGCAATTTTGATTTTAAGTTGGCATTCTACAGGAAGTATATGTGAATGTTCCAAAGAAATTACACGCACACATGGTTAATTTGCAAGAAGCGCTAAGAGTTAATGGTCGTAACTTGTAGAGAATTATCCACAGGTTTTGAGTATGAACAATTTCTTTTTTTTGAGAGGAATTAAAATGAAAAGCAAAGAGATTTAATTTTGCAAACTTGTAATAGTTATCAATCTTATTGAGGTTTTAAGAACCGGGTTGGTTCCTTTGCCCAAAGTAGAATCTGGTAACAGAAATAATTTAAATTATTGAATAAATAAGAAGTAAAATATTTGTGTATTCTTAACTTTTCCTTTTCAGATCTCCCTCCCAGCTGTTCCCTTCCTAATTCCCTTTTCCCCCCGCTTGATCACTTCAATATTCTGTGTAATTATTACAATCAGAATTGGAGGTATCGAGAGGTGGGCCCTTATATCATCACATCAGATTCCGAGGAAGACTTCGTCTGACAGAATAGTGAGCCCACAAAATATTTTTCATCCCGATCTGATTGTGTTGACATAATGGCCACCATGGATGATTTAATGGCGGCAATAGTTAAAATGCAGGCCGATTTAAATGAAACTATGGCTGCAACTGCATTGTTGTCTGATGAAGTAGATAATATACAGCTTATGAATACTCCCCTTCCAGAGGAGGCTCAAGACACTAGAGCATCCACAAATATTTCAGTAACTGTTCCACCACAAATACCTTTGGCTGCTCCTGAGCGTTTCTCAGGAGCCCCTTCTAAAGTGCAGATTTTTTTAACACAAATAGAACTGCATTTTTCTTGTAGGTCTACAGCGTTTCCCACCCCCCAGTCTAGAATAGCATTCTTGATTTCTTATCTGTCTGGAGATGCTGCAAATTGGGCAGTCCCATTGGTATGACAAGATAGCGCTTTATTGTATAACTGGCGGCGCTTTGTAGAAGAATTTGAAAAAGTATTCGATAGACGAACTGTGACTTTATCTGCAGACCGTGAATTGTTACAATTAAGACAAGGAAATAGAGACCTTATCGCATACCTATCACATTTTAACAGACTTGTTGCAGAAACCTCTTGGCCGGAAAAAAAGAGAGCAGCTCTTTTCTATCAGGGGTTGAAAGACGATTTAAAAGATGTGTCAGCCCAAATAGACCCACAACCAACAGCTTGCTCGGATTTGATAAATCTAACCTTACGATTAGATCACAGACTATCTGAACGAAGATCAGATAGAAAAAGAGGTGACAAACCTAATTGGAAAAATGAAAACAGACCTCGAACTCAGTTTGCACATTCCGAATCTAGCCCTGAGCCAATGGAAATCGGAACTCTTAGACAGCCATTGTCAAAAGATGAAAAAGATAGCAGACGCAAGAATGGACAGTGTCTTTATTGTGCTCGCAAAGGACATTTTGTAAAAGACTGTATAATGAAACCTAAGAGTAAGTCTCCAACTACTGGTAAAGCATCAGTTCATGAAACAAAAGAGCAAAAGTCGGAAAACTAACATGCCCAAGATTTTTAGAGGGGGATCTCTTGGGTACTATTGCTTACCCTTCAATAAATTCTTGTGTAAGTAATTACAAAGCTCATTTTCGATTAGCGGTACAAATACAACTAATTCATACAATCTGGCAAATGGAAGTTTTAATTGATTCTGGGGCCACAGGAAACTTTGTCAATCTTGAAACCGCGCAGCGATTAAGTATAATCTGTGAGAAGAAAGACACTCCTGAAATAGTACAAGCTGTAGATGGAAAAGTTTTGTCTGGAGGTCCAGTTACCATGCAAACCTCAAAAGTAATAATGTGTTGTGAAGACTCAAAAAGACAACATCATAGAGAGGAGGTTCAATTCGATGTAATCCAAGCACCTCAGTATGGATTTATTCTAGGAATGCCATGGCTCTGTCTACATAATCCTATAATTGATTGGCAAAAAAGAGAACTTGTATTTCTTTCTGACTTTTGTCGATCATCTTGTATGGAACCTTTTGCATCAACAGTGAGTCAAATTGCAACTGCTGAGGAAAAAGAAACAATTCTACCCAATTGTTACAAGATGTTTCAGGAGGTATTCAGTGAAGAGAAAGCAGCAGTCCTTCCTCCTCATCGCAGCTATGATTGTCAGATCTATCTCATACTAGGTTCTTGTGTACCGAACTGCAGAATTTATGCTCTGTCTGAAAAAGAAAATCAACATCTGAGAGAATACTTGGATCAGTATTTAGAAAACGGGTTCATCGGCCTCTCTAAGTCACCAGCCGCCTCTCCTTTTTTTATCCCAAAAGCAAATGGTGAATTAGGAACTTGCATCGACTATAGGGCTTTGAACAAAATCACGATTAAGAACAAATATATATTACCACTAATCCCAGTCCTTTTAGATCAAGTAAAAACAGCAGTTATATACACGAAACTTGATCTAAGAGGAGCATATCATTTGGTGCGAATTAGGCAAGGAGATAAATGGAAAACTGCATTCAAAACTCAATATGGATTGTTTGAATACTTGGTAATGCCATTTGGTCTTTGTAATGCACCAGCTGCCTTTTAGTTTTTTCTCAATGATGTTTTAAGAGAATTTCTGGATTTATTTGTTATCGTCTACATAGATGATATTCTAATTTATTCAGATTCAGAAGAAAAACACGAAGGTCATGTCAAACAAGTATTAAGGACTTTACAATCACACAACCTGTATTGCAAACTATCTAAATGTGATTTCCATGTTTTAGAAGTTGAATTTTTGGGAGTGCTGCTCACACCAACTGGCATGAAAATGACTGATAGAAAAATAAAAGCAGTAGCAGAATGGCCCATTCCAAAATCTGTTCGAGATGTGCAATGTTTTTTGGGCTTTGCAAATTTCTATTATAGATCACTTCTCAGCAGTGGTAGCACCCATAACCCGATTGTTAAGAAAAAAGGTGAAATTTGAATGGACTACAGAAGCAAATGAAGCGTTCCAAAGTTTGAAAAAGGCTTTCACAGTAGCTCCGATTCTAATGCATCCTGATGTGAATGAACATTTCATAATTGAGGCAGATGCTTCCGATGTAGCAATAGCAGCCATTTTATCCCAAAGACATCATAAAACTGGTCAAATGCATCCTGTAGCTAATATGTCTCGAAAATTGAATGCAGCAGAACAAAATTACATAATTGCTGAGAAAGAGTTGCTTGCTATACTTGAGGCTTTCAAGGAATGGAGACATTATATTATGGGAGCAAAATTCACGGTGACTGTGTATACAGACCATAGAAATTTACAGTTCATGAGTTCAGCCAGAATGTTAACTCCACGACAATTGAGATGGATGATGTTCTTTGCAGAATATGATTTTATAGTAACCTATCAACAGGGGCAAGACAACAAAAAAGTAGATGCTCTGTCCAGAAAAGACTCTACATTGCACAAATTCGAAGGAATTCCACAAGCAATAATAGAACCAGACAAAGTAATCTGTTTGTTGGATGCAGACCAATTTTTAGATAACATCCATGAAAATTTTCCTCCATCTCAATGGAAAAATTGGAAGAACAAAAAAAGAAAACCAAACAATCAAAGAAGGAATACCATTTCATGGAAAACAAGTCTACCTACCTAACAAGGAACTACAAGAAACAGTATTTGGCTGGTTACATTCCCATCCTATGGCAGGACATCCAGGTCCAAAAAAGACAGTAGAAAAAATACAAAACTTATTCTGGTGGCCAACTCTCCAAAAAGATGTTTCTTTGATGGCTCAAAACTGTGAAATATGTGCTAGATTTAAAACTGATCATAGCAAACCAAAAGGATTATTGCAAGTCTTAGCAACACCAATTAAACCGTGGGAACATGTTTCTTTGGATTTTATCACAAATTTGCCACAAGTAAATCTTCATTCGGTCATTTTGGTAGTTGTGGATAGTCTAACGAAGTATGTTCATTTTATTGCTTGTAAACGATTGCCAACAGCAGGACAACTAGCACAAATAATTCTAACAAATGTTGTAGGATTGCATGGTCTGCCTTCAGTGTTGCTATCTGATCGTGGTTCTCAGTTTTCATCTAAATTCTGGCAACAATGGTGTCAAAGTCTACAAATCACATCCAATATGTCTACTAGTTGCCATCCTCAAACAGATGGTCAAACGGAACGATTGAACCAGACATTGAAACAATACTTGAGATGTTACGTAGAAGATTCCAAAAAGTCTTGGTTAGATTTGCTTTGGATTGCGGAAATGGCCTACAACACATCACCACATTCATCGACTGGATCCTCTCCTTTTGAAGCTCTTTATGGATATCTACCAAATACTATTCCTCTAACTTTGCCCAGAGATATGAGTGCTACACCAGCTGTGCAAGATACTGTACAACTCATGCAAACTATTCGTCTACGAATTCACGAGCGTTTACTGCAAAGTAAAGAAAAGTACAAACAACAATATGATAAACATCATAGGCCAGGACCAAGGTATGTTGCTGGAGATAAAGTATGGTTGTCCACCAAATACTTAACTTTCAAGCATAGGAGTATGTTTCATCCCAAATTTATCGGACCATATCCATTACTTCGTCAAGTCAATCCAGTAACAAACAAATTGTTACTTCCAAAAACTTTGCGGATCCATCCAGTGTTCCATACTTCCCTTTTGAAACTGACTAGGCAGGATGTGGCAACTAGACCAGCTCCAGTCTTGGTTCACGGTAATTGGGAATACGAAGTAAAAGACATATAAGACTCTAAACTGAGGGGCACTAAATTGTGGTATCTTGTCTCCTGGAAAGGATATGGATCTGAGAATGACTCATGGGAGCCGGCAGAAAACGTTCATGCCTCTCGCTTATTGCGACGTTTCCACCTCCTTCATCCTTCAAAGCCGGGCCCTAGACCGCTCCAGGGAGGGGGGAATACTGTCAGGCCCAGGGTGGCTTGTGGTCTAGGGCCCGCCCCACTCCGTAGCTGGCGCAGTCCTCGGCCATGTCCAAAGCACCTATGTGGGAAAGTGCATTGGTTTCTTTCTTCTGGGCGTAGGTGGCTGCTTTGTTCAAGAGCCTAGCCAGTTCTAAAACCTTGTATATAGCAATGTCTCAAGTCTCCTTTAGTTTAAACATAGTCCGCGAGATGCGTGAGGTTTGGCAGGGTAACCGCGTCCGCGAGATGCGTGTACTTTGGCAACCGCGTCCGCGAGATGCGTGTAATTTGGCATGTTGTCGCATCCGCGAGATGCGTAGGGTTTACCGGTGCAGTCGCAAACGGGGAAAATACGAGGGTGTGGTTACGTCGATGTACGCGACCACACCCAGGTTTCTGTGCTCACTATTCTATTTGATTTGGGGAGGAAGGTTGATCTTTGGCAGGCTCTTTTCTTTTGGAGGCTGTTTCCAGTTCTTCCTCCAGATCGAGTTCTCGGCAAGCAGCAGAGTTGCCTGGGGAGTGTCCAGAGGTGCCAGGTTCGTCGGCTGCAGGATAGAAGGCAGTTTTTGGACCAAATTTCATCGTGGATTTCCCTCTTCCTGTTTCCAGAAGAGCAGTTAATCTTCCAAAGTCATAGAGTAGGTCATACTCCACAGGTATGAGAACAATCAGGATTTTGAATACAAGAATCCTTTTAAGCAAATTTGAAGATTAAAGCACTGTTTTTCTTATATTGTATTATAGGGAATCCAGAATATTCTGTGCTGTTAAATTGAAGTTGAATCTTGAATATGTTTCGTGTCGAGGTTTATTTTTTGAACAAATAAAGGGGAATTAATCCTTTGTCAATATTTTACTACGCAATTTTGATTTTAAGTTGGCATTCTACAGGAAGTATATGTGAATGTTCCAAAGAAATTACACGCACACATGGTTAATTTGCAAGAAGCGCTAAGAGTTAATGGTCGTAACTTGTAGAGAATTATCCACAGGTTTTGAGTATGAACAATTTCTTTTTTTTGAGAGAAATTAAAATGAAAAGCAAAGAGATTTAATTTTGCAAACTTGTAATAGTGATCAATCTTATTGAGGTTTTAAGAACCGGGTTGGTTCCTTTGCCCAAAGTAGAATCTGGTAACAGAAATAATTTAAATTATTGAATAAATAGGAAGTAAAGTATTTGTGTATTCTTAACTTTTCCTTTGCAGATCTCCCTCCCAGCTGTTCCCTTCCTAATTCCCTTTTCCCCCCGCTTGATCACTTCAATATTCTGTGTAATTATTACAATCAGATTTGGAGGTATCGAGAGGTGGGCCCTTATATCATCACATCAGATTCCGAGGAAGACTTCGTCTGACTGAAACCTGCACTGGATATCCTTCAAGCTCCTCACCCACGCACACAAGGCACTCCACAAGACAGGCCCAGACTACCTCAACAGACGGATCTTCTTCTACATCCCCAACCGCCAGCTACGCACCGCCGACCTCTCACTTGCCACCGTCCCGTGCATCTGAAGAACAACCACCTGTGGGAGATCCTTCTCCCACCTCGCCGCCAATACATGGAACACCCTCTAACTGAGTCTATGACAGACCCAAGATCTGCTGACCTTCAGTAGGATACTCAAGACCTGGCTGTTCGATGAGTAGCACCCCAACAGCGCCTTGAGACCCTCGCGGGTATGTAGTGCGCTTTACAAATGATTGATTGATTGATTGATTCTCTTTACTTGAATATTGATTTCTCCAAGAACTCAGTTAGTTTTACAATGAACATATATTCCTTAGGGGTTAATTCATGACGTTCACGTCAAACATGGCATTCCTAAATACCTTCAAGGTATAAATATACTTTCACTTGCTATGGCAAAGCACGGTGGTTTGGAGCAGTTCGACGACTTACTTGCCTGATGCAGCTCGCTACAGCAAGTGCCGAAGGAAGAAGACTTTCCAGCTGAAGCACTGATCAGGAATCTGCCCTTCTCTGCTGAGAAATCCAGCTCCAGTGTTTCTGACTCCCCTTGCGGGGTGTTGGGAAATCGAGTCCCGAGACAGAGGTACGAGACCTCCTTCATTCTAAGGTATGGAGCTGATTAGAACCTAGAGAAACCTTTGGTAGATTCTTGGCAAAAACTAAACCTATGCTAAAGACCATACTTACTTCTTCCCTCATAATAGACCTAGGTTAGGTGCATTGGAGTTTGCGTATTTTAGAAGCACCAGTTGAGTATTTTAGCCTGTGTTATTCATGTATGTATTTTTATATGGCTTAGAAACCATACAATGCTATTACAGTATTATTTTATAATACTATTCTTGCTGTATGCATTATACTTTGCATTCTGTCTAACTATTGTAGCAGTTCACCTCTCTTTCATTAGAAAGAAGACTGTTCAATAAACCTTTTATTGAAAACGCCCGTCTCACTATTTCTCTGCAACTCTGTAGAAATGAAGCATGCACGAATGACTGTGTGAAATACTTATCTATTGTTTCCACGACTCTGAATATAGTTATTTCAGTCCTAGGGAAATAAGTTGTCATGTTTATGCGGTGGTCAGAAACAAATCCCTTCTTGAGAGTTTGAGAAAGTTTCTAGTGACCTCTCAGCTAGCTGGCACTCACAATTAAGTTTAGTATATTCGATAGAGACCTACTGACCTAAGTTCTATGTCAAATCTATAGGATATATTATTCCAATGTGCAGAGCCTATTGGAAATATAGGAACTACACTACAATGGTGGACCAGTTAGTCGTGTGTCCGGAAAGCTAAATATGATTTCAAATGTAAGGGAGTTTTTTTTTAAAGAGCTGCCTTATCCTAAGGTAAAATTAATATTGTATTAGCAATTTTATCCCTTACTTTTCTATCCCGTATTGAGACTCTAGTAAGTCCATTTTATCATTCCTTACCAGCAGTATTCGGTAGAACCCTTTAGATCTCCAGGCCGTGGCGTGTTCGTCGTGCAAATCAGCAGTCTGCAGCCGGCCACCCCGGCATTGTCTTAAATTATGAAGCATGAGGGCGAAGTATTCCAGTACTGAGCACATTTTGCATGCCATCTTGCAGTGGTGTATTGGGACCCCCTTGGCACTGGAATCCCTGAACCCATTTTGGGCGCCAACTTGGAGTGGTGTATCGTGATCCCCAGGGCACCTGAATCAATATGTTGTGAACTAGCGAAATGTCCATGGCAATGGGCTGGTGGGAAGCCCAAAAGATTAAAATGCTCTTTGCTTGGTAATCTATTTCTGCAGGGACACAGGACAGCATTAAAGTGCACTACCAACCATGTGTGACAGTTATGGCAACGTGCATGCGGTGTTTATACATAAGTACATCCTTATTAGACATTTCTCTTGATATCCAAGAGCTTTGTCGTTCTAACCCGAACTAATCAACATGATAGTGTGTTTAGTGACACGTAACAATGTGATCGTGAATTTCATGACATAACTGGGTGAACCTCATATTCATATTTAACTATAAATTCTTAGACTTGTTACGGTAAGTGGCCGTCGGTCTCAATTTTCACTAGTATCAGAATCAAAGCATTTTAGGAAGCGTAATGCAATATGAAAGTGAATTCTGTGACATTGCTAGATGAGGACAGTAGCATTTAGTCTCAGTTACTTATTATACATAGTCTACAACATTTTAAGTCTCGAGGTCTCAATTCCTCACTGTACATAATCTACAACATGTTAAGTATCGAGTGTGAGTAAATCCCTTCATTAATACGGAAACAGTCATATATTCCAGCAGTATGTAGTCTACCAACATAAATAGGGATAATGATGGGTACTCTATAAAATGTGATGGTGTACATAGTCTACAAAATGTTAAGCCTCGAGGTCTAAATTCCTCACAGTTTATAGTCTATATAAAATTCAGTATGCAGTGCGAGTTAATCACTTCATAAATACAGAAACAATCATGTAGTGCAACAGTACGTAGTCTTTCAAGAAAAGTAGGATGAAAATGTTTGTACTATATAAGCTTTGATGATGGCATGGCATAAGCCAGCCAGTGTTTCAGTTCATTAGGATGTGGGTACAGGTTAATCCCCAAGGAAGTATTGAAGTTCATGGTCTGTGTTAAAGCCCTGTTCGACACTTTTAAGTCTCATAATACATAGCACCACTTTCCTCCTGAGTGTTAATTCCCTATTACCTCCCCTTGGGTCCTTGGGTGTGACATCAAAACCATAAAAGGAGAATGTTTTATGTGTGCTCTGAGAGTTACATTCAGCTATGAGTGTGGCTATCAGATATCTGCTGTCTCCTTGCTTTACAAGGCTGAATGATCTGGCTCCTGCGAGGGCTCCTCGTTCATTATCTAAACGGGTCTCTCCCCCTTGGTTCAAGGAAGCGCTTCTGGCTTCCCGCAGGCAGTGTAAGGTGGCCGAAAGGGCCTGGCGGGCTCAGTACGATTCTGCAGCCAGGCTCGCTTACAGAACTATGGTTAAGACTTATCATCGGGATATCCTCCGAGAGAAGAAAGGTTATTTTGCTAGGAGGATTGAGGCTGCCTCTAATTCCTGCAAGGAGGTCTTTACGATTGTTAGGGAATTCATTGCCCCACGGTCGAATGCGACCCAGACCACCCTGACTGAGACATGGGTTTCGGATCTCGCCAACTTCTTTACGACTAAGATTAAGCTGATTCAGGACTCTTTTCCACTGAGGCCGGTTGTAGTCCCCCCTTGTTTTGAGAACGGTTCAGTTTCTGCGGTCCCTCTAGGGTCAGTCCTGTCAGATTTTCCGCCTATCGTAGCTTCTTCGTCATTGACACTCATGGCCAATCTTAAATCGGGTTCGCCGCTTGACCCATGTCCGGCCAAATTTCTGGCGAAGATGGCGGCAGTGGTAAATCCGTTGGCGAACCCCCTCCTGAATCTCTCTTTGAGCCAGGGGGTGGTCCCACCGGCCTGGAAACTGGTTATGGTCATTCCCCTTATTAAGAAGCCTGGTCTAGATCCCGAGGTTTTGGCCAATTATAGGCCTATTTCTCTCCTCCCTGCGTTGGCCAAAATCTTGGAGAAGCATGTGCATACTGTACTTTCTAACTTCTTAGAATCTTACGATCTGCTCCATTCCACTCAATCAGGCTTTCGCCCTAATCTTAGCACTGAGACGGCACTTCTGGAGGTGTCTGAAGCTATTAAGGAGACGCTGGATTCGGGTGGCAGAGCCATGCTGATAATGCTTGATTTGTCGGCGGCCTTCGACACCGTCCCCCACGAGGGTTTGCTCGTCAGACTTTATGAGATCGGTCTGAGGGGGACGGTGCTTAGCTGGTTTAGATCATTTCTGCCGGCCATCGACAAACGGTCTGGGCCTCTTTTAGCTCTGCCGAGATGCCGCCCTTGGGAGTCAGAGTCCCGCAGGGCTCTGTGTTGAGCCCGACTCTATTTAACATCTTTATGACCCCTTTAGCGGCATTGGCTGAGTCTTTCGGGGCCCAGATCGTATCCTATGCCGACGATACCCAGCTTCTCTTTACCTGCGGGAAAGGAGAGGATTTTGATGGAGAGAGTATCCGTGAGTGCCTTGGGGCTGTTTTTAAATGGCTCCAGTTGAACAGCCTCAAGTGCAACTCATATAAATCTGAGGTACTCTTCTTCAGTTGCCAATCCGACCCAGATTGGCAGGAATGGTGGCCCGCGGATATGTCTCCCCCGGCGCGTTCGTCTCAGTTGGCTAAGAACCTGGGTATTAGGATTGACAATGGCCTTACTTTAAGATCTCAGATTCTTGCCCTTACTGGCACCTGCTTTGGCCTCCTCAGGATGCTTCGGAAGTTCTTTCCTTTGCTTTCTGAGGATCATAGGAGGACTGCGGTACAGGCCTTAATTAGTTCTAGATTGGACTACTCAAACGTCCTATACCTTGGCCTGCCGAAATATCTCCTACAAAGGCTGCAGGTGGTCCAGAATGCGGCAGCGCGAGCCATTTTTGGCCTGCACAGGCGAGCCAGAGTCTCTGGCCTGCTGCAGTCTCTTCATTGGCTGCCTATCCGGAAGCGGATAGTTTTTAAGGCCCTGACCCTTGCACACAAGGCTCTTTATGCCTCTGGGGCTAAATACCTTCAAAGGAGGCTTGCCTTTTAACGTTCGGCATGATCTCTGAGATCAGAGTCAATGTTTCTTGCCACTGTCCCTCGTTTGAAGAAGGCCCGCATCGGAGGTCGCTCCTTTAGGTTGCGGGCTTCACAGCTCTGGAACACTTTGCCCCTGACACTGCGCAGTACCTCGAACTTGCTGGCCTTCAGGAAGGGCCTTAAAACAAGGCTTTTTGCTCTTTAGATCCCCTCCTTTTTTGCTGATTCCGTCTTCTCTATCTTTGTGTTGTGTTTGTCTTTTTTGTCAGGTGGTCAATAAAGTGCCGGGACACTCTTTTTGAGTAGCCGAGCGCTATAAAAGACATAATTAACATAACATAATTAACATAACAACCCTCATGTGTTCCCCAATGCGCTCTTTGAGGCTCCTTATGGTACTTCCAGTGTATCTTAGACCACACTTACACTGAATAGCATGTACAACATATTTTGTGTAGCAGGTGATGTTGTTGTCAATTTTGTACACCCTATTGTTAGGTCCTCTAAATTCTGTCTTTCTGTCAGTGGCCCATCTGCACATGAGTAGTGGTCCTTTCTATACAATATGTCAGAGTTGTTGGTGGCTCAGCGACAATACTTAAACACTGCCATGTTTGCTTGTTTAGTGTATTATTATTATGTTAAAGCTTTCTTAGTCTGGTAGTTGCTTTCTCCACTTGTAGCCAGGGTTTCTAACCAATATTGTATGCTTCAATGTCTAGTCCCTAATTGATAGTTGTTTTCCTTTGTGTATTTTATGTTTTGGACGAATTTGCAAAAAAATAAAAACTCAATAAAAATATTTTTAAATTAAATTAAAATGATGGAAGGGGAGCTGAGGTCAATTCACTAGTTTTTGATTCCTAAGCTCACCTCAGGTGCTGTTGACTATGTAAAAACAGCCTTCTCTTCATTAACTATAACCCCCTCAAACTGGTCGCCTATCTATTATACCCCACTTGGAGTCAGGAGCCTTGAGTCGTTTTGAAGATTTTTTCCAAGAGCTCTGCCCTCCTGTGTCCTTTGAGTTGTAAAAAATCCTCCTTTTCTGTAATGTTTAGGAGACACTTTCAGATCATGGTCATGCTTTTAATCCCACGTGAGTACATTAAGGCTATGATGCATTTCATATTTGGCATTTTACTTGTACAACACTTACTAAATTTATGCAAATTTTACTTTAGATGCACATCAAAGCCAAATATGCCAAGTGTTCTTTTTCAACTAGTTGAAGATACAAAAATAGTGATAGATGGAATGCTTGAATTGATCTCAGCCACTGATAAATCAAACTGCATCCTGGTACATTTTTTTCTTCAAAATGTCATCTAAGAATAGATCCAACCACAGACAAATCAGCCTATGTCTTGCTCCAATGGGAACAGGCCATCACGAACTGCCAATTCGAATTCAATGGGGACCATTTGGTGTACTGTAAACGAAATGTTATATAAACCATTAACCACAAAGACATGTTATGGTTCCGGGCCAGTAATAGGCAGGGCTGCAAGTTCAACTTCCCTTTAGTGACATTACATTGCAAGAGAACCCCCACACATGAACACCCTTTCAGTATGTCTATTTCTGGGACCAGGCTCTTTACTACCATGTACTAGTCGGGTCTGAGGGCTTAGTGGCCGAAAACATCCACCGTAGGGACATGTGTTCGACCTCATGGTCACAGGTTCAAATCCCGGCAAGTCCATTTAAAGTTTTATCCTTCTGAGGTTGATAAAATGAGTGCCATTGAGTTGGGTAACAATTATCATCTGTTATTAAGCATCAAGATACCCTTGGGTGAAGGCGCACTTTACAAATACACGTTATGTAACTCCTGGTATGGGTTCAGCCACCACCTACCAGGTGGTTTCTGTTCAGAGGTCAGGCCCCATCTGTCATGTAGTTTCTGTCCTATCACTATAGAAAAAGCATCTGATCGGAGAGCTGCTGCGAGACAAATCCTCTGGCTTGCTCTTACTGTTGGATTTTTAACTCCTACTCTGGTCCTGCAAGCTCAAGCTCAGACCTGCTAGCTCCAGCACACAAGGTCCAGCTTGTCTGCAGTCTTCAGTCTGCTCCAGCCGTGGTCTGAACCAAATTAAAGCTTCCAGCCTTGCAGCTGGGACCCAGCACTCTGAAAGTTTTTTGTACATTTGGGCTCGTACCTCTTGGTGCTGTAAGGCACTACTTTCCAGAAAGCATCCTCTCTGTAACCCGTGTTACACCCAAGGCAGACAATGTGACTGCCAAAAGGTGTCACATTTTTCCTAGAGCCTCAAAGAAAGGAGTGAAGGACTGACACCTCCTCCCCCAACATCATGTGTTCAACTCTTGATAAGATAGAGAGGCATTTGAATTATAAACCATGGGCCTCATTTATGAGGCTGTGCTTCACTTTTACGCCGCCGGTGCGTCACTTTTTGTGACGCACCAGTGGCGTAAAAAATGTGCCTTGTTGCGCCATATTTACAAAGTGACGCATCTAGGTAGATGCGTCACTTTGTAAACCCCTGCGCCACATTATACCTGTGCCAGGTATAATGTATGGAAGGGGGGCGTATTGAGGCAAGAAAGGGTTGTAGAAATGACGCAGTGACATCCATGAGATTTCACTGCGTCACATTTAGGACGCCGTTGCGTCAAAATCTTGAGCCTGCCTCACAGCAGTCGTAAGACTGACGCAGGCACTTTCACATGGGGCTTGCCCCATGTGAAAGGACGCATTGCTGGAGTTGCGTCACTTTTGTGACACACTCCAGCAATGCGTCATTTTTGCGCTTACAGATACCTCAGAAATACTGACGTATCTGTAACTCCTTGCGACATGATGCGTCATACATTAAATATGACGCATCAGGAATGTCGCAAGGAGTGCGCACTGAGAAGTGACGCATCGCTGCTTTCACGCAGCGATGCGTCATTTCTCATAAATGAGGCCCCATGTTCTTCACCTAAGTCTAGCGGTGCTCCCCATTTCACCCTGAAGTGTCAGCAAAATTAAGTAATTTCAGAGAAATAAATGGAACCATTATGTACAGCGCTTAGAAACTATAATGCTGCTAGAAATTCTCGTTGACGAAAATGGTTGCAGCTGAAGCCTTTTTTCACAAATGTAGCTTGAAACAACGTAATATGAGCGTTGTAGATATGTCCTAAAGATGGTTACCGATATCCGCCATAAGATGCAGGACACAGGCTCGACACAAATAAGGCTAACTAATCCTTTCATCCTTCCGAAGTTGATAAATGGAGTACTGTTAAATTGGTTAGTCGTAATGCCTGCTACGTGGACCGCATAGAAATGGCAAGAACAGTGGTCGGAAGAGCTATATAACATCGATTTGTTATTCTTGCTATATGAAGGATATTTTATTAATAGGTTTGACTTTTTTCAGTTCAATTGGCAGGGTATGCACACTCTAAAATGCATTTCTCTGTGCAGGTCAAATAATGTTGCCAATACACAGGCTTTCCCTACATAAACGCTGACCGCGAATGCTGTGAGTAGGCTAGCTTCTGTATCATATCTGCTATGCATGCTCCCCTCAGGGAGACGTCTACGTGCAGGCATTTCTACACTTCCAGGAAAGGTACTCATGGAAACGTCCACGTTGATGGGAACTCAGGCATTATCCTGACTATTTCCATTTCATAATGAAGATAGCTGTCTGCTCGAGCGTGAAATCCTGTCACAAAAATGCAAGTGCGCCGTTGTAACCATTCACCACCCTCTCACTCGAAATCTTTGAGACATGTAAAACTAAATTTCTTCTGACAGTTAGAGGACACAGGGAAGGCAGTGGCATGACAGCCTAAGAAAAGTGTTTGCAAGTTTAGGATTGATATTAGAAACTGGGCAGCGAAATAACTCACAGGAATGCTCCACAACAAAGGGTCATATTCATGTTTTAACTCGTGGTAAAGCAAAAGAGTTTGAGATTTATATGAAGTGCATTTTTACATTAAAAACAAAACTGATGGCCCAAAGAGGTCTAGCAATCATTTAGATAAGTAAGTATAATGTACAAGAAGAAGACTGTTTTAAATGTTTGAAGGTTCAAAACATGGTGTCACATTCCAGAGCATTCATTGATAAATTCTGAAGAACTCTGAAAGTAGCCCTCGTTTCACCCCCTCGGATCAGTTTACAATAAATCTGATCCATCATCCTCTCACCTTTTTATCATGCAGATCAATGACTTTTTGGTATTCGAACCCTTTTGACTGCTAAGGGGGATTCATGCTGTTTGCTTTGTATGTTATATTGATTTGTATAACGCACTAACTACCCAAGAGAGTATCCAGGCGCTTGGGCAGGTGTGTAGTTTTGTGGTCCCCGAGGTGCTTCTACGAAGAGCCAGGTCGTTCGCTCCAAGCGGAACTCAAGAGTGAGGAGGATGCTCTGATGTGGAGGGAAGTCGTTCCATAGCTTGGGTGCAATGTAAGAGAATGAGCGACCTCCAGTTTAGCTTTTGCAGATGCGGGGAATGTGTGCGAATGAGTGTGATGTCAAGAGTAGGTGTCTGATGGGCGAACAGCCATCGCATCGCGGCTGTTAGTTCATATGCTGTTACGTCGCATATGTTACAACACATGTGACGTAACCACGCATACACAATACGACGCGTCATATTACATCGCATGCGCTTTTAAAACACATGTGGTGTAATGGACGGCCGCTGGAGTGACATACGCCGGGACAGAGACGAGGAAGAGATGACGCTGTAACCGGAACTGGAACTGGGAGAGAGGAACCACGCTGAGAGAGAGGTAAGGGACAGTGTTTTAGGGTTTAGGGTTTAGGGCTTAGGGCTTAGGGTTGAGGGTAGTATCAGAGGTTTGTAGGGTAGGGTAGTGTTTTAGGGCTTAGGGTATAGGGTAGTGTCTGGGGGTCAGGGGATCCTAGGGTAGTGTTTTTAGGGTCTACGGCTTAGGGAATAGGATAGTGTCAGGGGGTCGTAGTGTAGGGTACTGGTTAACAGTTTAGTGCTTAGGGTTGTGTCAGGGGTTCGTGGTTGGGGTACTGTTTTAGGCTTTAGGGTAGTGTATTGTTTTGTACTGTAGGGTACTGTAGTGGAGTGTGTGTTATGTAGTTTAGTGTATTAGTGTGGGGGGGTTATTTGGAAAAACAAATTGTGATGTAAAAGCATGCGGGTATTTTGGTGCGTTGTAAAGGGATTTTGTATGCATTTCAAAAGGAAATGAGAAGTAATGGTTTGCGTTGGTCAAACTTGTGCTGTGACGGTACATACAAACTAAAAACTGCAATGTAAAGGCATGCGTTGTTTTAGTTTGCCATATATCGTCATTCATCCGTCTGATGAGTTAGTGAAAGTGTATCCAACTGTTCAGGTATTCTGGATCTGTGTTCTGTATGGCTTTGTTTGTGTGCGTGAGACATAGGAATTAGTTGAGCTTGTGAATGGAGAGCAAGTGAAGCTTCCTGAGGTGGGTTGTGATGTGGGTGCAAAGTGGGAGGTCGAGTATGGCTCTTACAGGGGTGTTCTGGGTGGTCTGGAGTCTGTGATGAGATTCCGGCATAGAGAGTGTTGCTCCAATTCATCCTGATGGTGATGGCTACTTGCATGATGGTCTGTCTAGTGCTCTGAAAGAACCATTTGAGGATTTTTTGCACCATGCGTAGGATGTAGGAGCAGGAGGTGCACACTGCATTGAATTGAGCCATCATGTTGAACTTGTCATGTAGGATGATTCCTAGATTTCTTGCATGGTCTGTGGGTGTTGTTCCTAACTCCGATGGTCACCAGGTGGAGTCCCATGAGGAGGTCCTGTTGCTGAAGAACAGTACTTCAATCTTGTTGGAGTTGAGCTGCAGGCAGTTGGTTTGCATCCGGTCTGCTACCATGGTCATGCAGTTGGGGAACTTGATTTTGGCGGTGGTTGTTTTGGCCATCAGGGAGAGGATGAGTTGGGTGTCATCGGTGTAGGAGTTGACGGTGATGTCTTGTGATGTTGGCAAGCAGTGCCATGTATGCAATGAAAAGGGTGGGGCTGAGGGATGGTCCCTGTGAGACTCAGCATATACATTTCTTGCTCTTTGATGTGAAGGGTGGCAGCCTGACTATTTGGGTTCTTCCCATGAGGAAGGAACAGATTCATTGAAGAGTGGATCCTTGTATGCCAAATGTTTTGGAGTATTTTGAGGAGAGTCTTATGGAAGACAGTGTTGAAGGCTACTGAGAGGTCAAGCAGGATGAGGGTATTTGTTTCTCTTCAGTCCAGGATGTTTTGAAATGATTGTGTGTGCACATTTAAACATCAATGGTAGTGTGTGTACAAAATACAAAAAGTACCTAGTTGTCAACTTGGTTGCAAATATGAACTGTGCCTTTGCATCAACCCCGTCCCAAGAATTAGAAGACAAATACCATGAACATATGTACACAGATATATTGCACCTAAGTGATCGAAGGTCTGTTATAGGTAATAAACTATTCTTTAAAATGCTTCTTTATAACACCATAAAACAAACAATGGTCAATATGTAAAATTCTTCACACTAGGCACCTGCTTCAATTCATATCTGGGGTCAGATGGAACAACTGTATGGGGACACTACTTTGAGTGACTCAAATCATAACAACCTTTGACTAAGGAAATAGTTTTGATCTTCGATAGTGAAGAAATTATGTTGCAATGAGGCACACACCAGTTTGTTGTTTCATCACTAATAAGAAGGGTTTGCCATATATAGAATGTGACGAATTCTATAAAGAGTTGGTTACTATTATTATTGTTGTATTTGACAAACTGTGGTTATTTTTATGTTATTATGTTTTAATGTATAGAGCGCACGTCCACCGATTGGTTTCTTGGCAATAAAGAGATGGAGAATATATCACTGGAAGAACGCTAGGTTAAATAATCAAGTCTCAATGCTTTAATAAAACTTTAAAAGCTTCGTATAGCTCAAATATCTGGGAGTAGTATATTTCACAACCTTGGGGTGCCTGCAGTAAAACTGTGGCTGCCATGACTAGCATTTTTGAACGTTGAGACTGTGACAAGGGGGCCAGATGATGAGTTTATGGCCCTGTGGGGCAGATACTCTTTAATCCTGTCGGCAATAAAGGCAAGGGTTAAACCTTGGAGACCCTTAACTACTGTACAGAAGATTGTGAACTTGATGCAATATTTTAAAGGCAACCACTGCAATCTTTGAGTAGCAGAGTTGCATGATCATTCTTTGGAGGACCAGTGAGCAGACTAACAGGCATGTTTTGTACAAGTTGGAGATGATACAAGTCCCTCTCACGGATGTCTGAATCCGACTTGCTGGCATAATCCAATCTCGATCATACCAGCTCAATTGTCGTTGCTTTTAAGGCTTCCAAGGCCAGAAAAGGATGTTATCCTATTAAACTGTGTCAAAGGAAATATGCACTTTGAAGCCGCTGATGAAATATGAGGCCTCAGAATTCTTTATGGTATGCTATGCAAATTAATAGAGAGCACTATCACCCAGGCGGGTATCTTGGCGCTATACGGGTGTGAGTCTGGACAAACCTAGGCCCAGGGACTATTCAAAAAGCGAAGTCTTCATTTCTTGTAGATATTATAAGCGAGGAGGAGGCTCTTATGTCTAGCAGCAGGTCGTTCCACACTTTAGGAGTGCTGTAGGAGAAGGCTTGACCGACTGATCTAGTTTTTATATGCATGGGATTTGTGCAAGTAGGAGTCAAGAAAAGTGGAGGTGTATGGAAGTTTTGTGAAAGCAGATGTGTTTGTTGAATTATTTTGGACCAGTGTTATGTAGTGCCTTGAAAGTGTGGGTGAGGATTTTAAAAAGTGGTTGAGTGGGGCTTGGGAGGTTGAGGATGAGTCTAGCTGCAGAGTTCTGAATGGTCTGCAACCTTCTGGTGTGTTGCTTGTTGATCCCTGCAAAGAAGGTGTTCCTGTAGTGCAGTTTACTTGTGATAAGGGCATACATTACGGTTTTCTGGGTGCTGACTGGGAAGCATTTGATTAATGTCCTCATTATCTTCAGGGTATGAAAGCATGAGGAAGTGACAGCATTTATGGTGAGTTAACTGTAGATGATGATACCGAGATTCTTGGCATGGGTGGTAGTGGTGTTGATCGGTACTAGCTCTGTTGGCCACCAGGTGGAGTCCCATTATAAAGTGCTCTTCTCAAAGATTAACATTTCAGTCTTGTCAGTGCTCAAATTCAGGCAACTGATCTTCATCCAGTGGACGATTTCAGTCATGCGGGCATTGAACTTGATCGCGGTATTGAGTGTCTTGTCAGTGTGGGAGAGTGTTAGACCTGGCATCCTTGGCATGATTTCCCCCCAACGTTTTGCCTTCATTCCTCCTGTTGTGATTTACTTCCTTTTGTGCTGGTCTTAGGACTTTAGCACTGGTTAGCAGTGGCAAAGTGCACAAAGTTATTGTGCTATTTCTCCAAAACAGGGTAACATTGGCTTACTCCCAATTGGCATGCTTTATTTTGCTTGTAAGTACCTAGAACAGGGGTCCTACATGTGCCAGGGCCTGTAAATTAAATGCTACTATTGGGCCTTCAGCACTGGTTGTGCCACTCACTTAAGTAGTTCTTTAAACAAGTCTCAAGCCTGCCTTTGCAGATTAAGTGAGTGCTGTTTAAACTGCCATTCCGACTGGGCTATATAAACCATTTGCTAGGCCCAAACCTTCCTTTTTAATGCACATTAGTCACCCCTAGGGCAGTCCTCCCGGAACAGCACAATGGCAGGGTGCAGTGTATTTAAAAACTTGGACATGCACTTTAAAATTTTACATGTCCTTGTAGTGAAAAACTCTTACATTAGTTTTTCACTACTGTAAGGTCAATATCTCCTATAGGACAGCATTGCAATTAACTTATTACATTTTGTAAGTGTATTTTCCAAATAGGGTGAGGTTATCATTTCATGTTTGGTGTCTCTGGAATCATAATTTAAAATCCTAACTTATGGTGATATTGGATTTTAAATTGCAATTCTGAAAATGCTTCTTATAGAAAGTTAAATTACAATAGAAGGTGCCAGCAAGGGGCTCCGTTAGAGGCAATTATTTGTCAGTTGGTAATTCTGCATTAAAAATAATCACAGAAAAACATAGAATCAGTTCAGTTCGAGACACAATAAATGTAAGGACGCTACAGCATGAAGCGTTCAATAAACAAATTGCAAAGAGGACACTCTACATAGTAGAGAAAGGAGACACGGAGTGGTTATTCTTTCGATAAAAAAGTTTTAAATAAACAATGCTAGGTTAGTCATAAGGGTACAGGTCAACATTCAAAGTTGACGAAACAATGCTTTACAAATGAAAAAGGGAACTGAGCAAAACAGCCTATAATTCATTTGTAACAAAGTCCAATCTTATATCAAATAGTTATGTTATGTTATGTTATGTTAAAATAAACTTATATAGCGCACAGCTACTCTAAAAGAGTGTCCCGGCGCTTTCCACAGGCGGCTCCGTGTGTAATAACATAACAAGAAAAAAAACTAATACAGAAAAGAAAGAAAAGGCCCAGCAAAGAAAACAATTAAACATTAAAAAGCCAAGTCTTCAGGCTCTTCCTGAATTGAAGGAGATTAGGGGTACTGCGTAGCGCCAGTGGCAGAGAATTCCACAACTGGGGCGCCTTAAAGCTGAAGGAACGGCCCCCAGTCCGAGCCTTCCGCACACGTGGAACCACGGCAGTAAAAAGAGATTCGGACCGCAGTGAGCGGGCTGGGTGATAGAAGGCCAATCTACGCCGTAGATACCCGGCCCCTGAGCCAAACAGGGCTTTATGCATCAACGTAAGGGATTTAAACATGATCCGCTTACGGATAGGCAGCCAATGAAGCCTCTGCAACAACTCAGATGCTCGTGACCGCCTGTGCAAGCCAAAGATGGCGCGGGCAGCAGAGTTTTGTGCCACCTGTAGGCGTTGGACCAGGTAATCCGGGAGGCCAAGAAAGAGGGCATTGGCATAGTCGAGCCGGGACCCGATAAGCGCCTGCACGGTAATCCGCCTGTGCTCCGCAGAAAGCAGTGGCAGAAACTTGCGGAGCATCTTCAGAATGCCGAAGCAGGTTCCGGCCAGACCAAGGATGTGCGCTCTCAGTGACAGCTTATTATCAAGTTTGACGCCGAGATTCTTGGCAACCGCAGATGACTGTACGGGAGGGCTCATTTCAGATGGCCACCATTGCCGCCACTCAGGGTCGGTGACACAGCCGAAGAATAGGACCTCCGACTTACTGGAGTTGGCCTTCAGGTTGTTGTGCTGGAACCAGTCGAATACCCTGCCCAAACAACCCCGAATACTCTCTCCGTCAAACGGTTGGTCTTTACCGCAAGTGAAGAGGAGTTGCGTGTCGTCGGCGTAAGACACGATCTGGGCCCCGTAAGCCTCCACCGCCGCCGCCAGGGGGGACATAAAGATGTTAAACAGCAATGGGCTCAACACAGAGCCCTGTGGAACCCCAACCCCCAAAGGCGGCATCTCGGCGGAGCTCTGGGAGACCCAGATCGTCTGGCGGCGGCCTTCAAGAAAGGATGTGAACCATTTGAGCACCGTCCCCCTAATGCCGATGTCATGGAGCCTGGCGAGAAGCGCCGCGTGGGGGACGGTATCAAAGGCCGCCGACAGGTCCAACATGACTAACATGGCCTTGCCACCAACATCCAAGGTCTCCCTGATGATCTCGGAGACCTCCAGCAATGCCGTTTCCGTGCTGAAGTTGGGACGGAAACCGGATTGGGAAGGATGGAGCAGATGGTTGGTTTCAAGAAAGCTCGACAAGACGCCATGAACATGTTTCTCGGTGATCTTGGCCAGAGCCGGGAGAAGTGAAATTGGCCTATAATTGGCCAAGACCTCGGCATCAAGGCCTGGCTTTTTCAAGAGGGGGATCACCAACGCCCTCTTCCAGGTGCTAGGCACCCTTCCCTCCCTCAAGGAGGCATTAAGGATGGGATTAACCAGGGGATTCACCACCGCCGCCATCCCAGCCAAGAATTTGGCAGGGCATGGGTCAAGTGGCGAGCCTGATTTGAGGCTGGTAAGCAGCGCCCGCGACGCCTCGCTAGTGACAGCTGGAAAATCTGCCAACACTGCGGCAGGCGTAGGCGATAGCTCACGTTCCGCTCCGGGGCCACAGCCATCAACCTCAACGCTCTCCGAGAAGGAGGCCTGAATCGCCTTGATCTTATTAGTGAAAAAGCTGGCGAGATTACATGCCCACGCCTCCGATGGCACTGGTGGGGGTGAGTAGGAACTGGGGGTCGTGAACTCCTTCACCACCGTGAAGATCTCCTTGCAGGAGTTCGCCGCCGCCTCAATCCTCTTAGCAAGGTATTCTTTTTTGGCACCTAAGATGTCCCGGTGATAGGCCTTTATAACCGCCCTGTAGGCGAGTTTGGCCTCCTCATTATACTGAAGGCGCCAGGCCCGCTCAGCCACCTTGCAGTGGCTGCGGGCCACCCGCAGCGCCTCAGTAAACCACGGCGCAGATTGCCGTAATGCCGTGGACCGAGGGGCTGCCAGTGGGGCAAGATCGTCCAGCCTTTCAGTCAGCCACGACTGCAGAGCCTCCGTGTCTCTTTCCAGATCACCCGAGAGGTAACAGGGATGTTCCGCGAGCGCCTGCTCTAACATATCAGGTGTCACTCTATGGAGCGCTCTCGAGGCCGGTCTAGGTAGCATGGGGGCGATGTTATCCGGCCGCCCATTCTCAAACACAGAGAACCTGATCAGCCTATTATCCGTCCAGAGCACAGGCAGAGTCTCTACATCAGCAAGCGGAGCTGATGAAAACACTTGATCGAGGGTATGCCCTCTCTCATGCGTAGGACCTGACACGAACGGTACAAGGCCCAGAGGAGATGTAATGTCCAGCAGTTTGATAGTGTCCGGGTCGCCTGTCACATCGAGATGGAAGTTGAAATCGCCCGCCACTACACAGTGCTGTGTAGTAAGCGCCAGTTCGGAAATCGGAATTCGGAAATAGTAAGATGAAATCTATTTTCATAACAATACAAAATCATCTGCAAAGAATTAATCATAGGTAAAGAAATGGACTGAATGGTCGACCTTTCGGTCTTCGATGGAACAGATCCTTTAAACCTTCTTCAGGACAGTACAATATGCAAATCGTTTTTGACCCTTTATTGCGTAATTCAGGAAAAACATGGTATATTCCAGTATTGTTGATCCAGTACCTCGATCGAGGCAATCGTTCTTGCTTGCATACAGCGAACCTCTGAAAGCCCAAGCTGGCGATATAGATCCTACACGTCTGAATTACTTTGGACGCATAGAATTCAATTTATTTGGATACTACAACACCACAGAACTAATATAAAGTGGTCGTTCTCACCCCAGCAGAGCATTGACATTTAAGATCAACATATGAAATCAAAATTACTGGAATATACAAGGTTTTTCCTGAATTACATTAATGTGGGCATGATGCCGTCTAGAGGAATCATATATGCATTGAAGAAGGTGAGGTTCAGGAAATATCCTTGTGGAACTCGGTAGACGAGAGTGTGGGCATGTCAGTTGTACCGTCCAGGCTGACTGACTGGGTCCTTCTAGTCAGGAAGGAGCAGATGCATCAGGGTGCATATCCTTCGATTTCAAGGTTGTGTAGGCATTGGATGAGGATGGGATGGAAGATGGTGTAAAGTGCAGCAGAGAAGTACAGGAGGATGAGGGCCACTGTGTCTCCTCTGTCCTGAGGCACAGGGATGTCCTCCATGGTGGCAATGAGGGTGGTTTCTGTCCTGTGGAGCAGTCTGAAACTAGACCATGTATTGTGGAGGAGTTGATGGCCATTGAGTTGTTCAGTTAGGCATCTTTGATTATATTCTCTAGCCACCCACTCAAAAAGGAAATTAAGTTTATCATTTACACCCTGCAATATCCAGAGCATAAAAGGGCAGGGGACGAGGGTTCTGGCTGGGTAAGCTCACTAGAGAGAGATTATATTTTTCCTCTTGAAGATTATAGTACAGTGCTCAATTATAGCATGTTTCACAATAGAGGAGACTGGGCTGAGTGCTGCTTGACTGTTTGATGTCTTTTAAAATAATTGAACAATGTGCATGACTCCCATGCTTTATTTACTCATTTAATGTTATGTTGTGTTATGTTATGTTATGTTATGTTATGTTATGTTATGTTATGTTACTTAGCATTTCTAGAGTGCACGTTCACCGAAAGGTCTCTTGGCGCTAATTAAGTAAAATGGTTTCACATTGTGTACAACCTATGTTTACAATCAAGTATTCTTGTTAAAAGTATGACACATATGGGTCATGAAACTCAATGTGAGGTGGGTCTGTTAAGGCAGTGGATTAATGGATATCCTTCAGGGATCTGCCTTTGACCCAACTGACATAGTTTAAAATCTCAACGAGTTTACTCAATGTTTCACCAGCCCACAATTGATAAAATTAATGCCACTGATTTGGGCAACAATTAACATATGTCAATGGGTGAATATTTGTTGTACAAATACATATGGTTTGTTGGGCTTTCCCATCAATATAAGCAATTTTATGATACTTTTATATTGCATAGCCCAAATTTTCTACATTTTGTACATTCCTCACGATGAGATACTCACAAGAAAAGTCAAAGGAAGGTACACACTTTTTACAAAATGCTTGAAAGCAGCCGCGGCCCATGCAGGTAAGAGCGGTGGGGCCTGGTGGGGGGGGGGGGGACTTCGACCAACAAATATGAGGGAATATTAATTATTTATTTTATTTTCCTTGGTCATCGTCCGTCGAAATCCCCCACACCCGGCCCACCGCTCTTACCTGCACAGGCCGCAGCTGCTTGAGAGTTGCGAACATGGTGTGCCTTCACAGTACTTTTCCTTTCTGGTTTAAACTAATCTAATTAACCCAGAAAGAAGTGAAGAGAAATCGAGAAACTTTGTCAAGTACACGAAGGCCAAAACCCACAGGACATGGAAGAACTTGGCTTGTACTTTGATTTGTTTCACTCTCCTAGTTACCCACTTTATTTTTGACATAGGAAGCCTCCTGCCTGTAAAAAGTTTCCATTGATATGCATTTGGGAAGAGTAGTGTCTGTGCAGGTGGAGAAAATATTGGTATGACAAATAAGTAGACAACTCCATGTAAGGTCCCTTAACTAGTCGATCTTGGGTCTATAAAGCTGGACTATGTTTAGGTAAAGACACTGGTCCAAGGTGATAAACTTGAGCCTTTTTGGACAGATCCTGGACCTGGAAGATATATAATTAGACTCAAGAGGAGGAATTAGTTCTTTCATAGAGGGGAAGCAAACGAAGATTTGGTCAGTAAAGATGTGGGATGATACTGAAGGATGCACTGCAGCCACTGGATCGGTCTGTGCTAAGACGAAGAGAGGGCAAAGATGTTGAAGACTTCCACTGCAAGGGAAGTGTTGGCAGAGCCAAAGAGCAGCTAAACAAAATACTATAGGGCAGATGTGCAAGCCCCTTGCTCCACTTTTGTGGCACTTTTAACATTGGAAAAGTGACGCAAAAGTGGCACACGGGGTTAGTAAATCTGCCCCTATCTGTAAATAAGGAAGGAAGAGTGCCATGGGTGTGCAGTGATACCCAAGCAAGTCATAGCTGTCAGAAGTGTGTTGAGGTTTACTGAATCAAGGGCAACAGAGAGGTCGAGAAAATGGTGGACAAAAACATATGGATATGATAAGCAGAGGTAAACGAGATGATGACATAGTTGACTGCTCTCACATTTCGCTGCGTTTTGTTCAAGCCAAACAGAATGGTAGGATTCAGCAAATGTATTTATGCAAAGTATACTAACGTCAAACTTTGTGATGCTTGTCAAGTTTAGAAATGAATACCAATGGAATAAAAACCATTTCAAAATTATCCAAATATTATAGGTTTTGCAGATTTTTTCAGCAAAATCTATAGTTCCAAGATGTTTTTCGTACAATGTAAATTTCTCAACAACTCCAAAGATTAAACTTGCAAAGTGTTGAAGAAAGCTTCACAAAGTTTGCAGAGGGAAAACTTAGCAACTTTGCACACTCCTAAATATTTAATGCAAGGTAGTGTATTCCTTGGGTAAAATAAACTTTATATTTAATTTCAACGTGTTTTATTTATTTTTATACAAGAACACATTAGCAATTCTGTTACAGGGTTAGCATATGTTGTACCAATCACAGTTTATACAACATTGTCCTGAGACATTATGACACGCTTGTTTAGCTAAACCCACCTGACGTTATGTAGAGAAAAAAAGAGAGGTAGACAGAAAAAGGCAGGAAAAAAGGAGAAAGGAGAGGTAGGGGACAGGCAATGAGAGTTACATTTCTTATTAACTACATCTGACATTCTTTGAAGATGTTGGTACACATGTTGGCACACCTGCAGGCTCGAGAAGGCGATATTGGTTTAGGCCAGTTGAGACCCAGTTAAATACAATTGTCTGGGTGGTGCTTTCATAGGTTGTGTTTAGCTGACATATCTTATTTTCATGGAGGTTCATAAGAGTCTAGGTACATGTCGAGAGATGTCCACATCCTTCTGGACGCCTGTATTTAAACGTGGAGGAGAAAGGCGGGAGGGCGAGTGTGGGTGAGTCATCTGATAACTTTTTTTGTATCCGATGACAGCATGTTCAGAAGGTAAACGCTTAAAAGTAGTGACTATTTGAATTGATAAAACAGATGTTGAATTGTGTAAGTGTATAATATTTCCTGTGAAATATCAAGACTTTCATCTTAATATAGTGGCAAGTATCAGCTCCGCAGGTAATCTTTATATCTTCTGTGGAGGAAAGAACAAAAAACGAAATTCCATACCAAGCCCTGTTCCTTCAAGGTGTAAATTATCTTAGAACTGCATGCATCCTCCACAGAGAATGGAATGGTATTTCTATTATTCAAAAGCACGATTAAACTTAAATGCTTATGGTACAGAGGGTATGCGCTCGATAAAAAATTAAATAATGCTCTTATTTCTTCTAAAATATATCAAGGTCGTGGAACAACAGAGCTGCTACCTTTTAGCTGTCCACCTAATCTTTCATTTTGTAAAGCGTCTGAGGTAAAACAATGAATAAAGCGTGCCTTGATTCTACAGCAATAAAGACAATTCTGCAGGGATCTGGTACACAGCGTGTGGGAGTGATTTTTTCCTTAAAGACCTGCAATGGAAAACATTTGCCACATTTATTCGTATTTATGTTTTGTCGTTTGCCATTTTCCGAGATGAGAGGCAATACCTGAGGGACTTTAAACTATTGTGCTATTCTAAGCCAACTGGTGAATTAAAGTAATATTTTACTGTTCCAAAATACATGCAGAATATATCTATAAATGTATTGTGCTTTTAATATTTATGATGGTAGGCGCTTGAGGTGCAGCAGAATGGCCAACACAAATCTAATGTCATGTTAATGCCGCATTTATTACCTTTCTTGAATGTGGTGAGAAGCTGTGACCCCCGAGAGATGAAACACCGAGTGGGTCGTGGTGCCCACAGCCCAACAATGGCAATAATTAGCATATTTCTATCTGCGCATCTGCGTACATGATTAATATTATGGCATTTTTCATATGTATTTGATTTTTCTAAAGGTTTCCAACCAAATCCAGGATGCAAGAAATTAAATGTGTGCAGTTGAGTAAAATCACATTGAAGGTCTCTCAGGAGTATTAGGAGAGCTCTCTCCCTGTGTAAACCCATTGTAAAATGCAATCTGTGAGGACACAAAGATTGTTTTTTCATTTAATTTACTCTGTAATAATGCATGTTTGAGTATGCATTTATTAATGCAGTTTGGAGTGAGAGAGCGCAATTTGAATAAAAAATATGTATGAACCATATTCACAAGCATATTGCATAAACGTAGAATCTATAACGTGAAGTTAACACTTATAGCGTAAAATTAGCAGATGTAACCAATGTAATAGGAAATGTATTCTGTATTTACTCTAATATGCATTAGAATTAGAAAGGCCCGTATACATAGTGGGCTAATATAGAAATGTATAGTAATGCTTACGAACAGTAGAACGTGCAAAACTGAATATACGTGTGTAATCATGAAACGGAGAAAGAAGAAAACGTAAAGCGAAGAAATGTGCAAAGAATGTGTAGCACGATGTAACGAACGAGAATATAAAGTTATATTTTATGTAAAATGTATTCACTTATAATCATTGCTTTGCTAAATTCGATTATATATAAATGTGTGTTAAAGGTTATACTGTGTAGAAGGCTTTTTGTAGGAATGTTAGAAAAGGTTTGGTCATGTGTGATTTTAACCTAACTGACCAAGAGTTCGCAGGAGTGTAGTCCGCTGTATGTAATTTAGTGGGCTCACAGGAGTCGTGAATAGCCTTGATCTGAATGTGCGAGACAAGAGTCAAAGGTCTTGTTAGATTTAAGGTGACAATGCTGGACGAAGTTTATGGCCTAAGTGAGATAAGAGACGCTTGGAATTTGGGTCTTGTTTAGAAATGACCGTTCACAGGACCAAATGAGGTTAAGAATATAGTCGTAAAGAATAAAGGTCTGTTGAGGTGATAGACTTTGCTCCGAAAGTGTCAAATGGAATGTCAATGAAGTCACCAGCAAGAAGACGAAGATGGTGCCTACGAAGCAAGGTCAACTTAACGGACGACGCGAGGAAATGAAGCTATGGAAAGAGCTAGAAATGACATCATATGTGAATGTACGTGGTGGGCGTCGAAGGGGCGTTCCACCCATACTGTGATTGTGTATTTAGGGACAGCACCCTGGGGAGGAGAAGTTAGGAGCGAGCGCTGAGAGAGATCAGAGCGCAAGAGAGCAGTAGGCCGAGGACCCTTAGAGAGCGGATGGGTAGGCAGAGAGGGTACTGCTTCTCGACATAAGTTACTTTTAGAGGCTAAGAGAGTTTGAACTTCTTTGGAAGTCAAACTGCTGACACCTTTTTAGGTAAGGAACTTGTGAAATAGGGATATCACCTAGCATAGAGTAGGGACAGAATTAACTTGTTTATTCTCTTTTTGTAGATGACGCAACGGAACCACTTTTTGTCTATGCTTTTAATCTGCTGATTCTTGAATTGACTTTGATTGTATTCGTTTGTAGACTGACGTTCTTTAGGGAATTTATGTTCCTTCTAGTTCCTGTATACTTATTGAATCTTATCCTGAGAGGATTGTATATGCACTTAATTCTGATTTTATATTAAACTTTTAAAACTTCATCAGTCGTAAGTGGTCCTTCAGAGTTGCGTCAGTTTATGGGGTTAATTTAACCTATGCGGGGTTTGTCTTTTACTCAATGACAGAAAATAATCGATCCAAATTGATGAATGAGATAAGTATCTAAGTGATCAAAAAGGGTATCAAAATCTCATTCCCCGCAGTTGGTAGCAGAGGATGGTTTTCTTCTTGAGGAAGACAACCTAGGTCAGGTCTAGATTACCCCAAGGTCCCTAGTCATCGACGACCAGAAGAAGGATCCCTGCCGAAGACAGGGCTGACGGTGCGTCGAGAGAAAAGCAGCAGAGTCGGTCGAGAGTGAGTATAAGGGTCATGCGTTGCCAGATTGCGGTGTTTTGTGTTGTACTTGTGTTGTAATGTCAAGCGGAGTTGAATGCCTGTAGTGTGATTGAGGGAAGGTTGTGAGCGCGCGCAACCGGATAAAATCTTAAAGATCCAGAGAAGGGCTTAAGTGGTTCGGGTGTATCGAACACCCAGAGTAATTGTTCACCATTGTAAAGGGGGTCATGAGGTACCATTGATCGCCCGAAGGACCGATGATAGGGGGAGCGTAAGAGTGAGTGTATGAGTAACGGACGCTGGTCGTACGTTTACTGTGTGTAAGTAACCTATCAGTTAAGGCGAGCGTCTGAACGTGAGAGGAAAGACGTCTCGTCAGTTGAGGTGACAATTACAGTTAGACTGTGGCCGTACAGTCAGAGAAAAGTGATCGCTTGGACGGAAGTAGTCATTTTTCAGCGTATGAATGAAACGCATGCAAGATTGTGAGACGAGTTGAGAAAGGAGGGGAACTGCTGCAGAGGGGACGAGTGACGTCAGCGTAGAGCCGCGCTGAGATTGGTCGGTCAGTGTAGAACCGCGCTGGGATAGGCTGGTCAGCGAGAGCCGCGTAGGGATTGGTTGTTTGTTATCAGGAAGTAAACAAGGAAGAGAATAGAGGAAAATCGTAGATTATCGAAAATGAAGTGTTTTAAACGTTTAAGGGCGATCTTTAAGAGAGATAGAGGAAACTTGTATGCAGGAGAAGAAGCTCCACCAGAAGGCACACCAGCTTACCATATGGCAGTGAATGTAGGCTTACACTCGATACTATGGATCTCTGAGTGGAATAAGCTAACAGAAGGGAATAAGGAACTGACGTTCCCGAGATACGGGACGTTTAAGCTAGAAGTATTGAACCAACTGAAAGCGGTAATGTTAGCAACGAGACCTCTACCGAGGCCAACCCAGTTCGAAGCCCTTAGTGCATGGTTTAGAGCAGCACATGAAAAGAGCGTAAGTAGACGCCAAGAAAGAGTGAGACGATCGGTAAAAGCAGTGCAGGATGCTAAATGGGATGATGAAGCTAAAAAATGGAGGGCGCAGAAGATAGAAGCAGACAAATTGTACCCAATGCTAGAGGTTACGGGAGAAAAGAAACCTCTAGAAGAGGATGAGGATAGCGAGCCGGATGAGGATCTGATAGAGAGACTATTAACGGATAGACCTCCTCCGTACAACAGAGAAGCCGAAAGTCCCGAACTACAGCAAGGGGACGGAGCTAGATGGGGGGAATATAAACCGCTCCCAGTATCAGAGTGGGATTCCAAGAAAGGTGAGGAAGTACCTCAATCTAGTCCCGAACAGAGAGTAGTAGGAAGATTCGTGGTCCAGAAGGTGCCAGAAACACAGCATGCAAGGTCGTATCAAATGCCAGATGCCTTACAAGTACCTGTTACCATAGGTCCTATAGTGTCAATCTACAACCCAGAGGGAGTCCAGCAGGAGGAACAGGCACGATGGGACAGAGAAAGGGCAGAGATGGAGAGTAGGAATAATACGATCAATTCCCAAAGGCAGTTGCTAGGACCAAGGAGTCAGAGTACCCCATTAGATTCAGCAACGGGCCCCTGGACAGAACAGAGGGAGAGAGGACAGATGGATCTGAGGGGACCGAAACCAAAATCTTATAAGGAATTAAGAGAATATTTGAGAGAATGGGACGCGGCCGAAGAGACTCAGAATAAAAGATTAGAAACAGGAGCAGAATGGAGAGACCAGGATAACAGGATCCTCTCTCATTGCGGAGCTGGCGAAAGCAGCCCGGAGTGGGAGAGAGGGAGTCAGGGAAGCAAAGGAGATACTTGCCATATTACCAGTGGCAATAGGCAAATGTGCGACGACAGGAGTGCAGGGTGTGGGGGAGTGCCTCGCGTCATCCTTAGTGAGGGAGAACGAAGGACACAGGAGTACCGAGATAGTTTCAGGTGCACTCACCATGCCCCGGACGAAAATGTGCGACATTGGAATCACGGGAACATGGAGAGTCGCGAAGGGTCTCGCCATGCATCCGGTGATCATGGACGAAGTCAGGGGAATATAGGGAGTCGCAAAACGTCTCGCCATACATCTGGTGATCACAAACGAGATCGCGGGAACATGGAGGACCGTGAAGGACCTTTCCATTTATTAAGTGACACCAGACAGCAAAGGAGTTGCAGTGATACAGAGCAGAACGGAGGATCCTATCTCGCATCTAGAGAGACCGAGCCGAAAAGACAGAATGTGGTGAGGGGGGATAGATCATTGTTCCACCATACCCCAAGGGAGGATGGAAAAGCTTGGGATCTAGAGAGGTGGGAACAAAGAGAAGCAAGAAGAACTCCTCAGAACTCACCTGTGCTTAGACGTACGGCGCGTAGTGGAGGTGAGAGGGATGTAAGCGAACCACCTAGAACTGACGTACTGAGAGCTGAATTAAAAGCAAAACAGCTTGATGTAATGAGTTTAAAATCAGACTTGGATGAAATCATAGACGGCACATTGCCAATGGAGAGGATAGAGCTGTATGATCATGATGAAATACTGTTTATATCTAAGGATGTTACTCGGAAAGCAAGGTCAGCTCATGAAAAATTATCTGAATTGGCCAACAGGTATATGATAGACCTATCACGAACTAAAGCGTTACAGGGCAACCATAGACTAACTTGCACGGATCAGGATCTAGATGATCGTAGGACGATTGGACTGAAAGTACACATAAAGGAACTAATCCTGAGTATCAGAGTATGGAGGGATTTGGATAAATGGGAGGAAAGATGGTCCAAGAGGGGATCCGTCAGGAGGAGTACACTTGCGAGGTCCCAAGATGGAGAGCTAATGCGAATGGAAGCTTTTCCTTTGCGAGAAATCGCGAACGGAAGCTACGTCCATGTGCCCTGGAGTAGGGGGGATTTAGCGGCATTTACCAATTCCTTTCCAAAACTCAGAGAGAACCCCGTCGAGTGGTATAAGCAGGTAGAGAGGTTCGTGAAGATCTCTAAGGTATTGTGGATCGATTTGAACACTCTGTTTGATATCGTAGTACCCGGAGATTTGTGGACGGCATGCAAGCTTAGTGTCGAATGGCCCGCTTGTGAGCCTCCGAGAGATGCCCGGACGAATGGTCCATCAGATAGAGTCATGGAAAAGTACGAGAGAGTAATAGCATGGTTAAAGGACAAAGTGCCAGTGCAAGACATAGACTGGGTTAAGATAGATCGAACAACTCAGGAACCTAAAGAGACAGTTCACGAATTCGATGGGAGATTGCTGAAAGCATTCAAACAGTACAGTGGGTTAGACGTAATGGCTCCCAAAGACATAGGACAGTTTGTGTCGAAGTTTGTCCTAGGATTGAGACCAGACATAAGCCTGATGATTCAACAGCATTTGATTTGTTGGCAGAACAAGCCTTTAGATGAGATTCTGAGGTATGCGAGGTACTGTAGCGATGAGATAGACTCAAAAGCAAAGAAACTTAAGGAGAAGCTGATGTTGGTGCAGATGCAATCAGCCGGAAAGGGTGGACAGCGGCAACAGGGAACAGGAACACGAGTAAAGAAACAGAATAATCAAAGCAGAGATGAGGAGGAAAGACCGAGACCGAGGGTAGATATCGCAACACTGAAAAAGACAACGAGGTGCCATAAGTGTAACGAGGTGGGACATTGGAGACGCGAGTGTCCCTATAATGTCGAGACGGGGGAATTAGAACAGGAGGAGGATGAGGTTCAAACCAGCATGGTTAAGGGAGCAGCAGTCCCGAAGGGAAAGTTTATCAAAGGGGGGACTCAGACTCCTCGAGCCCCGTTCCCTCAACCGCCTCGCATTACAAATGGAGGGAAAACCTATAGACAAATGCCACTGTTTGTAGGAGGAGAAGAATGCTACTACGTTGATCCTCTTACAGGGCAACGAGTGAATAGGGAAGAAGACTGTACTCTAGGAGCAGCCTTGGAGGTAGACCAGAGAGGACCATACGTAGAGGCTGAGGTGGCTGGATGTCCTACGACCTTTTTGGTAGATACGGGGGCAACTCGATCCACTTTGAGATCGGCGGTAGTCCCAGGTTTGCCAATGTCGGGAGAGACGATTCAGGTGGTAGGAGTCGCGAACAGGAGAATGACGAATCCTCTAACTGAACCAGTGTCAGTGAAGATAGGGAATTACAGTGATGAACATCAGTTTGTGATCTGTGATTCTAGCCCTGTGTGTCTGCTAGGAAGAGATCTATTGTGTAAACTAAATTGCACAATATATTGCACACCTGAAGGAGTAGAAGTGCAGACGAACGATGATGATGCCGACTTTAAGGTTGTAAACTCGCAGGAATGCGTGGAACTATATCCTACCCTAACGGTGGAGGAGCTTCCACAGGACTTGAAGGAGACAGTGTCAGCTGAGGTGTGGGATTTTACTGGAGAAGAAATAGGACTGATTAAAGGGGTAGAACCGGTAAAGATCATGGTAAAACCCAATGCTGAGTATCCAAGAACACCACAATATAAGTTGACACCGGAGACAATTGCAGGAATAAAGCCTGTGATCGAATCCATGATTAAACAGGGAATACTGAAGGAGATCGTGGGAAGTCCATGTAACTCCCCGATTATGGGTTTGCAGAAGCCTAGCGGGAAATACAGAATAGTGCAGGATCTTCGAAAGATTAATAATATCGTTGTTTCATGTTGTCCAGTGGTACCGAATCCATCAGTGATATTGTTTCAGATACGGTTCCAAGCTGAATGGTTCACCGTGATAGACTTATGCCAGGCTTTCTTTTCGATTCCTTTAGATGAGGAGAGCCAGTATTTGTTCGCTTTTAAGCTGGAAAATCGCGTTTTAACATGGTGTCGTATTCCCCAGGGGTATACAGAAAGCCCATCGATTTTTAACCAGCTGCTGAAGAAAAATCTTGAAGGTCTAGTACTGCCCAAGAATTCGGTTCTGGTCCAGTACATAGACGACCTCCTAGTTGCGTCAGAAACTGAGGAAGCTTGCAAGGTAGACACCATCACCTTACTAAATCACTTGGCCGAGAACGGACACAAGGTGTCTCCAAGTAAATTGCAGTATTGTCTGACCGAAGTGCAATACTTGGGCCATAGGATTGAAAAGGGAAAACGGAAGGTGTCTCCAGACAGAATAGAGGCGATCATGAAAATGAACGCGCCTAAAACACAAAGAGAAGTCAGGATGTTTCTAGGCATGGTCGGTTATTGTCGGCAGTGGATAGCCAACTTTTCACTGAAGGCAAAACCTTTATTACAACTGACGCACAAAGGAGTGAGTGATCCGGTACCATAGGACAAAGATTGTTTGATGGCGTTTTTGCAGCTGAGGGAGGACCTGTGTCGTGCCCCGGCTTTAGGAATGCCTGATTGCAAAAAAACATTCTTGCTTTACTGCTGCGAAAGAGAGGTTTGCGCTTTAGCAGTTTTGGCCCAGATACACGGAGATGCGCGTAGGCCAGTTGCTTATTTTTCGGCTACATTAGATCCAGTAGCCGCAGCGTTGCCCGGATGTCTCAAATCCGTAGCTGCAACGGGTGTCAGCATTGAACGATGTGAAAGTGTGGTAATGGGACATCAGTTAGTGGTGTACGTACCGCATTCTGTGGAATTGTTAATGACCAGGACTAAGACTCAGCATTTGACAAATAGTAGGCTCACACGCTACGAGCAGGTCATATTGGCTGCCGAGAATGTGACCCTAAAAAGATGCTCCGTCTTGAATCCTGCTACGTTGATGCCACTTCCAAATGAGATTGATGATGAAATCTGTACAGATCATGACTGCCTTGATGTGACTGAACTATGCACCAAACCGAGACCAGATATCGTAGATGAGCCATTGACTGACCCCGATGAAATATTCTTTGTTGATGGTTCATGCGTAAGAGACGATATCGGTCAGCTGAGAGCAGCATATGCAGTTTGTACGATTACCAGAGTCGTGGAAGCCGCCTGCCTGGAAGGAGTACATTCCGCTCAGGTAGCTGAAATTATTGCTTTGACCCGTGCCTGTTTAGCAGGTAACAAAATTCGAGTCACCATATACACCGGTAGCCAGTATGGTTTCGGGGTAGTTCACGACTATGGGCAGTTATGGTCTCAAAGAGGTTACATGACCTCCTCGGGTTCTCCAATTAGGAATGGAGAATTCGTGAGATTATTGTTAGAAGCATTGCAAGGTCCGACAGCCATAGCAGTTGTCAAATGTGCCGCGCACACGAAGAATGTAGACTTTGTGTCGCAAGGCAACCGTTATGCCGATGAGGTAGCACGTTACTGTGCAGAACAAGGTTATTCTCACACCAATGTAGAAGTGGGGGGAATACAGGAAAGAACTGAATTGACAATGTTGTTAGACACTGTAGATACATGGGACGAGTTGAAATGTGTTCAGGAAAATGCACCAGATGATGAGAAAAAGGGCTGGGAAACAGCTGGATGTACTAAAAGTGAAATGAATTTTTGGATTTCTGCAGATGGGAGAGCAGTTTTACCAAACAAACTTGTTAGTCCAATGGCAAGGAAATTGCATGGATCAGCACACATAGGTAGAGATGCCATGGTGAGAGTATTCAGACAAACGTGGTTTAATCCGAAGTTTAGAGTAGCGGCAGAAGCAGTATGTCAGCGATGTGCGATCTGTCAGCAACTAAACGTAGGAAAGAGAACACCAGTCACGTTGAGTCACATTGGGAGGTCTGGGGGGCCTTTCAATAGAATGCAGCTTGATTTCATCGAAATGCCCAAATGCAATAGACTCAGATATGTGTTAGTGATTGTCTGTATATTTTCTAGATGGGTTGAAGCTTACCCGACACGTAGGTGCGATACACTCACAGTAGCGAAATTATTGCTTAGAGAGTTGATACCGAGGTTCGGGGTGCCATCCTCTTTGGAATCGGACAGAGGAACTCATTTCAATAGCGAAATAGTGAAGATGCTATGTTCAGCTTTGAGTATTGACCAGAAGCTCCATTGCAGTTATCGACCAGAAGCTTCAGGGATTGTAGAACAAATCAACAGTACAATCAAGTCCAGACTCACCAAAGTTTGTTCATCGACATCTCTGAGTTCGCCTGATGCTCTTCCATTGGTTCTTATGAGTATACGTAGCACACCAGATAGGAAAACAGGTCTCTCTCCAAACGAGGTGCTAATGGGGAGAGCTATGAGATTGCCATCGGTTCCGACTGCAGCGCTATTGAACATCACAGACGATTTGATCTTGGACTACTGCAAGGGACTATCTGATGCCATGAATTCTGTGTCCCTCCAGGTCCAGGCTGCAGAGGTTCCATCAGCACAAGACTTGTGCCATGACCTGTGTCCGGGGGACTGGGTCTTGGTGAAGAAGCACGTCAGGAAGAACTGTCTAGACGTGCGCTGGCGAGGACCGTTTCAAGTCATACTAGTTACGAACACTGCAGTAAAGTGTGGAGGCTTGCCCAACTGGATACACGCCTCACACACCCGAAGAGTGCCAACACCTCTGGAAGAAACAGCTCCTCTCTCGGATGAGAATCCAGCGGAAAGCGGAGAAGCCACAGAGGGGGAAAGCCAAGCTGTAGAGGTGATCGAAGAGGCTGAGCCGGTGTCGGAGCAGGCCGACGACGGTCAGGACACCAGTGGGACCGAAGTCGTCTCAGAAGAGGAGAGTACCTGGGAGTTCGAATCAGATACCGAACAAGCTGTGAGTGATCAAGAAACAAGTCCAAGAACAAGGAGCAGGAGGACAAGGAGTGACGAAGCTAGTTGGCCGGAGAGAAGGAGAAGGCCAAGCTTAAAAGCAAATCAAGAGAGAACCCTTGTCCCGATCTCTGAAGAGTCGGATCAAGAAGAAGAAACTACAGATTCAGGATCTGAGAGTCCAAGAAGATCAAGAAGGGTACGTGTGCCCTGCAGAAGGTACGCCACCCCAGAGTGGACTTATCTAGCAGATGTCTTGGGGACAGAAATCTGGGAGAGTGAAAGACGTGAAGGTGATCAATCTCGATCCATTTGTGGCAGTGGAGATATGGATGTTGACGCCTGGACTCGAGACTGAGGGGTTACTGACTTTCACACTTCCCATACCCCCTTACCTGAGTCGGATCAAAGATCTAGTGCTAAATCGATTACAGTTTCCAACTTTTGGTCATCAAATACCAGAACAAGAAGAAAAAGTCATTCGTTTAGAACTATTGGAACATGTTATTAAAGCTGCAGGTACGAGAATAATTGTAGATGCATAAAGACTTTTGTGTTTAAGCTATAAAGAAGAAGATAACCTAGCGCCGAGTGGAAAGAAGAATAAAATTAGGGATTACATTTAGAGGACGGAGAAGGGTTAGGGTTGTCTGTTGTTGAAGATAAAAAGACATTGTTGTGAAAAAGAGACTTTGTTGATAAAGAGCACTTTACAGACTGAGAAAGCAAACAAAGCAAGACAAAGACTTGAAAAGAAAACTTTTCTTCGAAAAAGAAAGAGCTACGCTGTTTGATAACATGGAGAACGGCAACCCAAACCGAAAAGCCAAATGCATAATAGGTACACTAATAGCAGTAGTAATTTTTCTTATTATTACAGTAGTTACCACATCGTACATGGTAGGACATGCAAGTGAAAAAGAGACAACAGATGCAAAGCCTGTAACGACTTTGAAACCTGCTCTTGTTGGAAAGAAGGAGGAGAGCAATGTCATCCGTGAAAAGACGTTACTGGCAGATGAAGCTCGTAGGTTACATGTAGACGAGTCACAGGGAAATTTTAGGTCAAACGCATATGCCAAGCTATTGTACGAATATATCGATGCCATGGAGGCCAAAGATTGCTATGTTTGTATGCAATTGCCGGCTTCCGTAGACGAAGGCATCAGATATCATCATCTCCCACTGACTTATGGGATAACGTGTAGTTTATTGCTCAGTATAATTTATGGTAGAGAAGGATTTGAGTACTACTTTTCAAATTATGATTCGGTACTGCCTGAAGTCCCGAATTATAAACAAATGAATAAGTGGAACTATTATAAAAAGGAGGATAGATTAGCCAAATTCTTTCTTCCTTGGGATACATTAGATACTTCATATGCACGCAGGAATAATCTGACTTGCAAAGTGTCAGAGGTAGAGAAAAAGTTCATAGGACAAGTAGATGACAGATACAGAAGGCAGAAGATTCTAAAAATGTCAGGACAATGGAAAACAGATTGGACCGAAGAAGAAAAAGCACACAAGAAGAAGGGTAGCAATGGTCCAATAGCTTTGGATAGAACGCAGAAAGGAAAGTTATGTTTAACTCGAAGCAAGACATATTATGAGAGTGTATTTGTAGGTGAAGTTAATTGCGAACATGCTTTTAGGTTAGAGTACTATACGAAAGATTTCAAGAAAGGGATGCAAGCTATTCCTAATGTATATTTTGTATGTGGAAGAAATGCCTATGTAAAACTGCCTGACAATTGGTATGGTTCGTGTTACTTGGCAATTGTCTTCCCCAAAATATATCATGCAAAGGATTTAGCGATCATAGAAGGAAAGGCTTCGACAAGAACGAAAAGGGAAATAGGAGATGCTGAAGTAGTTGGAGACATATTTGGAGCAATGTTTCCTATGTTAGGTTTAATACTTAACGATGTTAAGATCAGGAGACTAGCTACAGTTGTAGATAGATTATCTGCAAGTACTGCAAGGTCATTAATGCTAGTAGAAGGAGAGATGCAGTCGGTTAGAGCAATGGTTCTTCAGAACCGTCTTGCTTTAGATGTACTGCTAGCAAAAGAGGGCGGAGTCTGCAAGGCTTTGAAGGTTCAAGAATGTTGTACTTACATTCCAGATAATTCAAAACCACTTGAGAAAGTCATACAAAACATTACACAGATACATAAAGAAATCGAAGATTTATCAAAAACAAATGTTTGGGAGAAAGTAGGTCATGGAGTAGGAAAGGTTGGAAGTTTGTTTGCCAACCTTGGTAAAAGCATTGTGTGGTACATATTAAAACCTGTATTAATAGTATTAATTTGCATAATTACATTGTTAGGGTTAGTTAAATTGTACAAATGGTATAGGTCGAACCGGTTACAAAGATCCATGAGAGAGCAAGAAAGGAGATTAGCTGCTTTGCAAGATCAACAGTACAAAAGTTTAAGAGCTCTTGAAACGATAAAAAGAGGGAATCTTGTAACTAGTTCTGTATAAGGAGGTTATTCAAATTGCATTTAGTGATGACTCCTAGAGGTCATCAAAGGGGGGAACTGAGAGAGCGCAATTTGAATAAAAAATATGTATGAACCATATTCACAAGCATATTGCATAAACGTAGAATCTATAACGTGAAGTTAACACTTGTAGCGTAAAATTAGCAGATGTAACCAATGTAATAGGAAATGTATTCTGTATTTACTCTAATATGCATTAGAATTAGAAAGGCCCGTATACATAGTGGGCTAATATAGAAATGTATAGTAATGCTTACGAACAGTAGAACGTGCAAAACTGAATATACGTGTGTAATCATGAAACGGAGAAAGAAGAAAACGTAAAGCGAAGAAATGTGCAAAGAATGTGTAGCACGATGTAACGAACGAGAATATAAAGTTATATTTTATGTAAAATGTATTCACTTATAATCATTGCTTTGCTAAATTCGATTATATATAAATGTGTGTTAAAGGTTATACTGTGTAGAAGGCCTTTTGTAGGAATGTTAGAAAAGGTTTGGTCATGTGTAATTTTAACCTAACTGACCAAGAGTTCGCAGGAGTGTAGTCCGCTGTATGTAATTTAGTGGGCTCACAGGAGTCGTGAATAGCCTTGATCTGAATGTGCGAGACAAGAGTCAAAGGTCTTGTTAGATTTAAGGTGACAATGCTGGACGAAGTTTATGGCCTAAGTGAGATAAGAGACGCTTGGAATTTGGGTCTTGTTTAGAAATGACCGTTCACAGGACCAAATGAGGTTAAGAATATAGTCGTAAAGAATAAAGGTCTGTTGAGGTGATAGACTTTGCTCCGAAAGTGTCAAATGGAATGTCAATGAAGTCACCAGCAAGAAGACGAAGATGGTGCCTACGAAGCAAGGTCAACTTAACGGACGACGCGAGGAAATGAAGCTATGGAAAGAGCTAGAAATGACATCATATGTGAATGTACGTAGTGGGCGTCGAAGGGGCGTTCCACCCATACTGTGATTGTGTATTTAGGGACAGCACCCTGGGGAGGAGAAGTTAGGAGCGAGCGCTGAGAGAGATCAGAGCGCAAGAGAGCAGTAGGCCGAGGACCCTTAGAGAGCGGATGGGTAGGCAGAGAGGGTACTGCTTCTCGACATAAGTTACCTTTAGAGGCTAAGAGAGTTTGAACTTCTTTGGAAGTCAAACTGCTGACACCTTTTTAGGTAAGGAACTTGCGAAATAGGGATGTCACCTAGCATAGAGTAGGGACAGAATTAACTTGTTTATTCTCTTTTTGTAGATGACGCAACGGAACCACTTTTTGTCTATGCTTTTAATCTGCTGATTCTTGAATTGACTTTGATTGTATTCGTTTGTAGACTGAGGTTCTTTAGGGAATTTATGTTCCTTCTAGTTCCTGTATACTTATTGAATCTTATCCTGAGAGGATTGTATATGCACTTAATTCTGATTTTATATTAAACTTTTAAAACTTCATCAGTCGTAAGTGGTCCTTCAGAGTTGCGTCAGTTTATGGGGTTAATTTAACCTATGCGGGGTTTGTCTTTTACTCAATGACAGAAAATAATCGATCCAAATTGATGAATGAAATAAGTATCTAAGTGATCAAAAAGGGTATCAAAATCTCATTCCCCGCAGGAGTATCCTGCTCATGTTAATGTTCTGCCATTTTCACCACCTGCTCAGCCAGTGTGAATGTGCTGTGTGCTGCATGGAATGTTGAAGTGATGATGCGTATTGGAATGTGGAGTGCCTGTAAGGTGAAGTCTGACAGTTGTGAATGCGCTGTGTGCAGGCAGGCTGCTCCTGGTGGGGCTGCTTCACAGGAACATATCTACATGTAACTATATTCAATAAAACTTAATGAACTACATCCTACCTGTGTGGACCTCATTACTACATTATTTTGGAGATCAGTTGGTGACTACTTACGTCCTACAAACAGATTTCAGGGACCTGGCGAGGAAAAGTGGACCTGAAGATGGAGAAAACTACAGAGCCTACAGATGCTGCCAACACAAAGTACAGGAGGGGGTACCCACAGGGAAGGAAAACTCCAAAGAAGATACAAGAGAGTTCTTCAAAGAACAACAAAGACGTCTACAAGAAAGAAAGAAGTTCCTCACGGAAAAGCAAAGAAGTCATCAAGATACATGTAAAGATGAAGCACTACGCCTCTCAGCCCCACCAGTGTCATCACCATCTGACAGCCCTAGCCCAGGCGTGCTGTGCTCATATGATTTACTTATTTTGGACTTTGAAATTTACAAGCAGTGATTCTATAACACAAGGAAATCCCATTGAGGCTACAACCAGAAGAAATTGGGATGATGGTTATCACTTTACATGTTACAATGAGCCCAAAAAAGTTTTATGGAGGCTACATGCTGGAGGAAAATTTGGGATGATTGGCAACATTTCATCTTTTACACACGAGTCTGCTCATCAGTCAACCAGGGCGTGTGCTATATTTGGGAAATCTCACCATCCTGTGCCATTAGCATAGTGTTCAAAGTATTGCTGACGTTGTGGTCTGTGCAAACTACCCCTGTGTGGCATGTTCATTTATACCACCTAAATTGTGTGATCCTGATCACTTTCTACTTACTTTCCTTTGGAACTGTAATTTTAGTGAAGGAATATGGCTGTGGAGGAATCAGTCTGCACTTGTGTGGAATTCACATCTCTCCATGTACTTCGTGAGCACTGAGGTAGTGGGGGACGGAGGGAACTGTGTTCTTGTGTTTCACACAAACTGTGGTGAGTTACTTGAAATATGTGGTTCTGCTCATTATATGTGGTTCTGCTCATCTATCTTTAAAACGTTTATTTGGCTGTTAAAAAAGATTGTGTGCATATTTCACCTCATGCTTTAACCGAGCAGTCACCACGAGAATCCTTCTATGATGACACGCTGCTACATTCCTTTTCGCATGAAGTCCTCTGTGTCATACTGGTTGCTAGGCATCTTCCTGTGCTGCTCTTGGATGCTTGACACCAGAATGCGCAGGTAGCCACCCGGCCCAGGGCACTGTGCATGCCGCCATCTTTTGTTTCATTTGAAGTTATTTCTACGAGCTTCAGTACATTTTCGGACATTGCAATGTACCCCTCATGTTGTAAAGAATTACTCGTGATTCTTTAAGTTGTAATCTTATTTAATTAGCTTAAATCCTCGCAGCATCCAGGAGTTGGGGACGCAGCCGCCGGTCAGTCTTTACTCTCACCAATGCCCATAACAACACAAAACATAACCCCGAAACAACACACATTCAAAACATACCAACCTTAGCATCATACTCGAGCTGTCGAGGAGGAACGCGGCCCGGCAAACTCGTTACCAGTTAACCCGCGGCTCACCTTGAGACAGAACACTTCCCCTCCCCTACAATATCCACAACCAATGAAGGAAACAAAACATGAAAATGTAATGATAATACGAAAGGTAAATTAAGCGTCACAAATGTGTGTTACATAATCTTCAAACTTCTTAGGTCTGACACTACTACGTTTAGAAATGGTGGTTCCTCCATTCTGTGCACCATTACATGGTATGACAGCAGTCTCAACACAAGCATCCAAACCACCATTCACCGTAGGATTCTTGCTACACGAAGGTTCAACAGAAACTCCAATATTCAGAGGATCAACGGTGTCATCCACATCCTCAATCCAATCAAACTTACCCCTGCCCTCATTAGATTTGAACTGTTCTCTGAACACAGCAATCATATTTGCATTCCATACCTTACCGTCCCTAAGCAGGGCAGACTTGCATAGGACTTTAATAACCTTGAGGGGTGCAGAGTACTTGCTTTCACCCTTACACACCATCCTGCCCTTCTTCACTTTAACAACGTCACCAATTTTCAATGAAACACACTTCCTTTTCTTCTGCAATTTATCACCCCACAACTTCTGATTGCGCTCTAGATTCTGTCTTACACCCTCCACGGACCAGTTCACCTTACTCGTGTGTTTAAGGCAACCCATGTTGTCTTTAGTGCGCGGGAAACGCCCTCTCATCACCTCAAAAGGGGAAAAACCTAAAGAATCACACTTTGTGATCCTGTATGCGCACACAGTCTTCCTCAATTCATCCTCCCAATTCCTCCCATTACTATTGGATAATTCAATGCACCCTTTAACCACCCTATTGAAGCGTTCCATGCTTCCGTTTCCTTCAGGGTGGTAAACCGAAGTTGTCCTGTGGGTAATACCAAAATCCGTGATAAAGTCCGTAAACAACACACTAGTAAACTGTCCCCCATTGTCAGAGATAATGTCCTTTGGAAGGCCCTCACGGCTAAACACATCCTTCATAAATTGTACAACACACTCAGCGTCCACCACTTCCTCAGTCTTATATTCAGGCCACTTAGAGAAATGATCTACAATAACAATTACATATTTCTGCACATAGTCCATACCCTTAACTAGACCAAAAATGTCAATACCTAACCTCTCCCAGGGCATGCCGGGAACAACAATGGGGTGGAGAGTAGTACTACAAGTGGATAAACTCTTATCTGAATTAATGCAGTCCACACAGTTCCTCACAACCTTCTCAATGTCCTTATCGACCCCTGGCCATCAATAAAACCGTGTTATTCTCCTTTTTGTCTTTACAATACCGAGGTGGCCTTCGTGACACAAGTTGATAACATTCTCACGAAACACACTAGGAGGGATGAGCCTACCAACCCTGAGAAACAGACCAATCTCACAAGAAAGTTCATCCCTAATCTACCAAAAGGAAAAAAACACACCGTCAAGTTTGGATTTACTAGGCCAACCATTCTGAACAAATTTACAAACTACCTGTAGTATATTGTCCACTTCAATGTTCTTGACCCATTCACTGTGAGGAATACTAGCCAGCTCATTACAGGAGATACTAGCAACAAACCAACTGTCCCACTCACTGTCAGTACTAACGGGGACAGGTAAAGGGCATCTGCTAAAAAAATCAGCAATTCTATTTCGCACACCAGGGACATAAACAACATCGTAGATGAAATCCAACAATTGCGCAGAAAAACGGGAGATTCTGGTGAAACATTGTTGAGACCAAACGAAGTCAAAACTTTGGTGAGCAGTTTATGGTCCGTGCGAAGAGTAACACTAGCACCCCAAATATTCTAAAATGCTTAAGACCCGAAAGGAAACCCATGGCTTCTTTTTCCATCACTGAGTAGTTTTCCTCGGCGACAGTCAAAGTTCTAGAAGCAAAAGCTACTACACACTCCGAACCATCCCTTTGTAGCTGTGATAAGACCGCACCAAGGCCCTTACCACTTGCGTCAGGCGTAATGAAGCTCTTAAGCTTGGGATCAAATCCTTTAGGGCTGGGGCCGAACAGATGTCCATTTTCACGCCATCAAGGCTTACCTGACAAGCATCAGACCACTCAAAAATGGAAACCTTTTTCAACAACTGTCTGATAGGATACATCTTGTCAGCAAAATTGTGCACAAACTTTGAATAGTACTCTGCGAGTCCAAGGAATGACCTGACCTCATCCTTACTCTTAGGAACAGGAGCCTTAAGTATGGCATCAACAAGATCAGATTTGGGAAGGATACTACACGCACTTATCTTGTGACCCAAATAAGTGACGCTCTTCCTACCAATCTTGCACTTAGATCTCTCAGCAGTGAGACCCTTGCTTTCCAAAACCTGCAAAACTCTGCACAACAACAAATCATGGTCTTGTTTCTCTTTACCCATTACAAGAATGTCATCCTGGAAAAAAAGTATGTTTTTGATATCCTTGAACACCTTGTACATAATGCGCTGGAACATGGCAGCAGCAGAAGCTACCCCAAAAGGTACACGCTTGAATTCAAACAAACCAAACGGGGTGATAAAATCTGTCAGATGTCTACTTTCCTCATGAAGAGGAAGCTGGTGGTAAGCAGAGGTCAATTCAATACCAGAGAACCACACATGTCCTTAGTAGCTGACAATAACTCCGAAATGTTGGGTAATGGGAATACATCAATAAAAATGTTTTTATTCAGCTCCCTGAGGTCTACACACAAACGAATTCTGCTGTTGGCTTTGCGTGCGACCACCAAGGGGGCGACCCAATCAGATGACTCTATGCATTCTATAATCTCTTTGTCAACCAGCTTCTGTATTTCGTTCCTAACCTCATCCTTAAACCCTACAGGAATATTCCTAACCTTGTGAATCACAGGTTTGGCATTATCTTTGAGAACGATCTTGTGTGCAAAACCACGGAGTTCACCCACGTCCCCTGAAAAACCTTATCAGCTCCCTGAGGTCTACACACAAACGAATTCTGCCGTTGGCTTTGCGTGCGACCACCAAGGGGGTGACCCAATCAGATAACTCTATGCATTCTATAATCTCTTTGTCAACCAGCTTCTGTATTTCGTTCCTAACCTCATCCTTAAACCCTACAGGAATATTCCTAACCTTGTGAATCACAGGTTTGGCATTATCTTTGAGAACGATCTTGTGTGCAAAACCACGGAGTTCACCCACGTCCCCTGAAAAAACCTTAGGAAATTTAGAGAAAATATCATTAGGGGTACAAAATTGCAAAGAATCAATGCACAAAACAGGATCCAAGCTATGAGGATCCAACTCGCCTTGGTCCCACCAGCCCACAACACATGGACCAGCTCTTGATACATACAGTTTGCAAGAGGCAGATCTCCCTTTAAATACAAATTCTAGTACACGAACACCCAATAAATCAATTGGCTTCCCCGTATAGCCCACTGGACGGATGTCAGGCATATCCAAAAAACATCCTAACTTAGGACAGAGCACCTCCTCCCATCTATCTTTATTAACAATAGAGTATGGGGAACCAGAATCTGCTGTTAACTTAACCGGGATACCATTCATCACTATTTCACAAACAGGCTTCTTCCTTCTTTTCCCATGAACTTCAATCACATCATCATCATAAATAGTACACACATTGTAATCAAAAGTTTCAGAACTGGCACTCTCATCATCGTCTTCATACTCTTCTACCACACACTTGACCAACTTAGAATTCCTGCATGCCTTAGCAAAATGACCAGACATTTTGCAATAAGCACACTTCTGGCCAAGAGCCAGGCATTTTTTTGTCATTGGCTAGATGCGAAGAGCTCCCACAATGGTAACAATTTCCCTTTCCGATTCTTGAGATGATGGGTTCTTTGGAATTGTTCTTAGTCTTATACACTGGTTTGCCTTTCCCTTTATCCAAGTTGACTTGACTAGGAACTCTAACAATCTTGATCACTTCATCATCACTCTCAGCTTTTGCTTTGCCCACTACAGTTCTAGCACATCTCGAAGTAAGCTAAGCCTTACTAATAATAGCTGAAATCTCCCGTAGACTAGAGTCCCCATTAATCCACAGCTTGTCCTGCAAATTCTGATCATTACAATGCATAACAAGCTGGTCACGTATCAATTCCTCTTCTATTATGCCAAACTTGCAAGATAAGGCCAATCTCCTTAGTGAAGCAATGTAGTCTTCAACCTTCTCGTTGGGTTCTTGCTTCCTATGGTTCCTATGCACAGCCTTGCAAACCATGGGAGCAAAGTACACATTTAGGTCTGCTATGGCTTGGGTGAACACATTGACCTCACTGCCAGCAACTGTTCTCTTTTCAATTCTATTATAAACCCTCAATCCACCTGCACCCAGACAATGTAATACGATCTTCTTCTTTCTCTCAGGAGGCAATTCCTTGCTTTCAAACGTATCAAGGTAATTGATCAAATAGTCTCTCCATTCCTCCCATCCCTGAATGGATTCTTCACAGTCCTTAATCAAAAATGCCTGAGGAGCAGGTAGGTTCATAGTGGTAGTTGCCATTGTAATAAAAAAAACTCACACCTCACACCTGGATATACAATAAAGAATGTATAATAAACTCCAAATCCCCTTATAATCAGAAAACTTACAATCAATCCATTGACATGAGCCTTAGAAGAGGAAGAAAAAAAAATAATGACGAACACCACAAGTCAGTTCGATGAACAAAGTTCAATTAAAACTAAGCGCAATGAATCCAAGCGCAAAATTACCTTTAAATGACACACTGTGTGCAAAGTCACAGTAGAAAGATAGACGACTGTTAATCTTCAAACAAGGCTCCCAAAATAACGCTGTGTCAGTGGCTCGACCCTGAATTACGATGGAGAAAACAAAGTCACATTCCAAAATGGAGTCACGTTGCGTGACCTCGAACGTGCAGACGACACACGCTGTGTGAACTAACAACTTTCTAATGCTGGATGATTAACACGCCATGAAGCAAAGTTCCATGCGCGTCAACTTGAGAAGATGGCAGAATCTCGTTGCACCGGTTTTCGCAACACCACGACAACGGAACTTCAACTCAAAAGATGCACAGTGACTAACCACGATACAATTGAGTTATGAGATCCAACTTTTTACGAAATGTGCAAACGTTGACGATTCGCCATTAACGTAACCACAGTCATTTCCAAATGGAAAATCACTTCTCCCAAGTCCATCCAATTAACTTCATAGAAAACTGAAATATATAGATAATACCTCACGTAGGTGTCTCAATCCTCACTGAATGCTGTTCACTGTATGCAGCAAATAAATGTTCCATACGAAATCAGAGGCTCCTCAAAGTGACGTTGAATCCTTTTTAATGCGCCGAAGTAAATTTAATTCAAAATGAAAATACGCCCATAACAACCACAACAACATAACCCCCGACACCCAACACACATTCAAAACATACCAACCTTAGCATCATACTCGAGCTGTCCACGAGGAACGCGGCCCGGCAAACTCATGGCCAGTTAACACGTGGCTCAGCTTGAGACACAACACCTCACACCATAAATAGCTTTCTCTGCTTTAAATCATTGCTAGACGAGATGGTACGGAATTCATTCACATTAGCTTCTTTTTCATGGAGCGGCAGACGAATCCCACATGGAAACACAGCTTCATGAGACTTTATTGTGACCGCATTTGCACCATACGTTAAGTTTCATAGCTACAGACTTCCTGTTTTGTCTTACATTAATTACGTTCCTGTGTTTTACAAGTGCACTTCGGCTTGATTTCTTGTCTTTATGTTCCGTGATGGGAAATTTGAGCACATCCCCTTGCTTAATGTACAATTACAGTCAGTGTTCCTTTCAAAGTAATTTTACTTTGCACTGTCAGAAATGTATTGATTGTTCTATGCTTTTGCTACAGACTTGCTGCTGTCACTACGCCTTGGTGATTAACTCCGTATCTAGGGTCCATATGTCTGGAGTGTAATTTGGTAGCAATACTTGGGTGATGGGGTCTTTTAATGGTACTTAACCCTTTCGCCAAAGACTCACTTACATTAGGGACGGGAATGGGTTTCAGCCCCATTCTTTAATTGCACATTTGCCTACCTGTGCTATTTACGGTTTCTACTCTCACACAGGGCATCATTGTATGGGTCACATTCCCATTTACACAACTTTTTCCCAACCTCAGGTCTTGGGGTAGGATATGGGTGTTAGTCCTATTTATAGTAGCTCCTTGCCCCCATGCTTCAGGGTAGGATTTGGGAGCAAGTTCAGTTTACAGTTGCTCCCTCCTCTTTGTCAGCGAGTAGGCCATGTGTGTTGGCCCCATTTGCATTAGCTTTCGCCCTTATGTTGGGGTAGGTTGTGGGTTTCAGTCTCATCTTCACCGTCTTATTGGGTTCAGTCCCATTCACATTAGCTTTTGCCTGCATGTCAGGGGTAGGTCATGGGTGTCAGTCCCATTTACATTAGCTTTTGCCCTTATGTTGGGGATAGGTTATGGGTTTTAGTCCCATGTTCCTCTCATTTTTCCCTTTCCCAGGCTATTATTGTTATATCTTATTTAAAGTATAGGACGTATGCTTCTGTTGTATTAGAAAGGGGGATATGTAGAATCCTGCTCATTTTAATGTTCTGACATTTTCATCACCTGCTCAGCCAGTGTGAATGTGTCATTTGCTGCATGGAATATTGGAGTGATGATGCGTATTGGAATGTTGGGTGCATGTGAGGTGAAGTCTGACAGTTGAGAATGGGCTGAGGAGCAGGCAGGCTGCTCCTGGTGGGGCTCCTTGACATTAACATATCTACATGTAGCTACCTTCAATAAAACTTCCTGAACTACATCCTACCTACATGGACCTCATTACTACACAGATGTTCTTAAAAAAATTTAAGCACACACACTGAAAAGAACAAAGGTTAAATGGATGCTACAGTTAGGTGAAAATGTCAGTTAAAACATACTGTTTTAAAAGAACAAAACCACTGAAATTCACCAGTTATAGTCATCTCAAGTAACTAATATTTGTGCCCTCAAGTAACTATGCCTCACGCCTCTCCATGCACAGTGTTGTCATCAATGATGGCATTTCAGATGTTGTAGTGATGTTATCAATGATGTGATAGAACATGTCATGAGTGAAGTAATATGTGAGGAAATTAGAAGTACATAGCAAGGGCGCAAGTTTCCAAGGTTTAAAAAAAATAATTAAGTAAGACATTATTACAATTCTTAAATAGAATGTCACTTTAACCTTCATTTTTTCAGTGAAGGCCCCCAACACCCCGCCACCATGGGTAGACTACCCACTGACTACACAAGGCCTTTGCCTATGTGCGGCGTGGGATTTGATGCAGGGCCTATTCCGAACCGCCTGTGGGTGCCCTATCATGGCAGCAGACAGCCTTTGGCTGCCTAGCCAGCTGCAGAACATAGCCTTTGGCAGCCTACCCACCCACAGAAAACGGTCTATTGTAATGTGTGGCATGGAGTTCGGTGCAGGCCCTCCACCCAACCGCCATGGGGATCATGCCTGTCTATGTGAAATATCAATATAAAGAGTGTCATTTTAAGTAAGACAGACTTACTGACTTCTTCAATGGGTCAGAACACCAAAATATAAAAAGTGGACCCATTAGCTTTATCAAGGGGTCAGCATACTAACATATACAAAGCAGACCTATTGTCCTTTTCAGGAAGTCAGTAATGATTTAATCAAATGTATATTATATACAACCACACATTGCAATGTTTTAAAAGTGATTATTATCACAATTAACATGACTTTGCGTCTTTTCTTTAACATTTTTCAGTTCACAAGATCCGTCCATAGAAGCCACCGAAAGGGGTCCCTGCATTCCAGCTAAAGAGAACACAGCACCATCTCGGAGAGTTTTAAAGTAAGCATTGACATAGCCAATAAGTCTTGCCTTTGGAATCTTATCAGCGTTTGGCCAGTGCTATTGACTTGGCCAATGTCATTAAGCTATGTTGTAGAGCAGCGAAGATGCCATGCAGCATGTTGAAAAGGTCTATGAAAAAAGTGTGGAAAATGCAAAATACATTTCCAGAATTGAACATGGACTCTTTGTAAATCTTGGTGAGCGGCATGACGGTTAAAGGTTGCATGCTGTCACTTCTGCCAAGGTTTTGGAGAAACAGCGCCAAGTGGTAGGAGCACTGTACTCATAAAATAGCAAAATGTGCTCCTGTTTCTATTTCATGTTTAAGGTACTGATGAAGTCCCATCAATGTAGAGAAAGTGTTATCAAGTTCAACAAGGCTTTTTAACGCATAGACAGAAACACAAGAGTCTTGATGCAAGTGAACATCACTACAAAATCCTTTGTGTGACTGCATCACTAGAGTATTGAATAGCCTATGAAAACAAGGTTGATTTGTGCAATTATCAGGGATCACTGGGCCCCTCTGGACTCTGTACACCCGGTGCCATGTACCTGTTGCGTCAGGGGCAACTAAGCTCCTCCTAAGCCCGTATTGAAACCGTAAAGAACTCAGAAAGTTAATAAATTTCAATAAACCCAATTCAGTAAAAATTGATAATTGCATGTAAATAGTCACTTGACTTATGTGAAAACGTTCCGTCATACAACCAAAACACCCCGTTTTATTTTGTTGTTTGAGATTGCAGTGGGTACAACATAAAGGCTCAAGGTAATATCCAGGACGACTAAGTGGCTAGTGTGAGAAGCCCTTAGCTTTTGAGAAAGTCACGGGAAAACAGTCTTGCAACTGTGGGTGTATTCCCAATGAGGGATCAGCTGTTCGAGGGAAATAGTATGGTCAGGCAAGGCAGGGAAATCACTTCCTTGGGCAGGGTTTTGATCCAGTACGGCTCCAAACCAATCTTCCAAACCCTCGCTATATTTCCTAGGAGCTATCACACTTTGCTCGTTAGTGGGGTCCATAACACTGCGAGTCATTCATGCACACAAATCACACTAATCCCAAGATCAGTGAAGACTAGAGGATGAGCTGCTGGATTTTAGCAGCATGTCTTATTTCATTCTAAAAATGTATACACTATATACATCTGCAGTTTATCAATATTACCATGGTTTTATTCTTAAGAATCCTTAAAACACCCCACCATGTGGTCAATGGATCAGCTAGTAAAAGTTAACTAATGGACAACAAGACCATCTTAATTCTCCATTTTTCAATTTTTATTTAGAAACTAGTTCTCCTAACATGATCTTAATTTATTTAGCTTTTACTTCAATAATCAATAAAGCATTTAATAACCTAGAAAGAAGATTACATTCAAATAGTCACATTTATAAGTAGAATAGTTCAGGAAAATAAGTTGAGGCAATATTACCAAGACTTCGGTAAATGGACAGCAGGGTTAAGACACGATGGGGCATATTATCAAGGGGGTTTATCTCCTCTTTTTTGGCTTTAAAAGCCAAGAAAGCGGAGATAAAATTATCTCCCTATTACCTAGCTGTCGCTAACACCAGTTAGCGGCAGCTAGTAGGAGATAGCGACCATCTCGGGCCCCACTTTGCATGTCAGTGATATTTATCACTAATGACATGCAAAGTGGGCGTGCCAAGATGTTAGCGACTGTTTACAGTCGCTAACATCGCTATCGCCTATTACCAACTTTTAAAGATATTCGCGCTAAGCGCGAATATCTCCAAAAGCTAACACCTGCCCTGAGCAGTTCTTAGCCATGTTATCCAATGGGAGGTGGATAACGTGGCTAAGAGCATTAGCTCGGTAATGCATGAATATCGCTGGCTTTTCAGTGATATTCATGCATTGCGGGCGATTTTTATCGCCTTTGCGATAAACCTTGGTAATACCAAGGTTTATCTGCGACAAAAATCGCCGCAGCTCAGCTGTAAATTTTTGTCTCTAACCAAGCAAAAGCGATAATTATCGCTATTGCTTGGTAATATGCCCCCATGTTCCCAAAAACCACCTCTCTATTCTTTCTTGGTGTTCACCTTCCATCCGGACTCCTCACCCATCAAAGGTTAAAGTCAAGAAAAATGTCAAAGTCTTTGCACTATAGGAAATGTTTGTCAGTCCGACAGCATGTCGTGGTGCGAAAAATAAAATCAAAAGCAAGCTTTTTTCTTACTTCAAAACATCCTCTTTTATACCCTTTTTCCCTAACTTATCTATCTAAGATTTGAAACTTTTAGGGGCCTCGATCACTCTCATTGGTCCATGCAAGGTGTGGATGAGCATCACCTCATCTCCTCATTGTCCATATATCCGCCAAGTCATCATTATATTCATAAAATAAGGTTTTGATTGTTCTTTAACAGTCTTTTCACTTGTGTCTTTTAAATTGTCACTTCAGGCTTTATTTCCAGGCACACGATGCGGTCATACAAATCTTTGGCACTCGTCTACACTTCCAGGCCACGCTGACCTTGACCCATGCTGTGCAGGCACAGACTGCTTGCACATCTCTCGAGCATAGTCGCGCATGTGTAGATCACCACAGTTTCGGAGTCTCGCAAACCTCCATTTTCTAGTAGGCCGCATGGGCCATAATGGGAACTATTATAGAAACAAACACAATTAAACGTTAATTTTCGAAAAATAGCCCTTCTGTTTACCTCCCCCCATTCTAAAGTAACCCTGGGGCATATTATCAAGGGGGTTTATCTCCACTTTTTTGGCTTTAAAAGCCAAGAAAGCGGAGATAAAATTAACTCCCTATTACCTAGCTGTCGCGAACACCAGTTAGCAACAGCTAGTAGGAGATAGCGACCATTTTGGGCCCCACTTTGCATGTCAGTGATATTTATCACTAATGACATGCAAAGTGGGAGTGCCAAAATGTTTGTGACTGGAAACAGTCGCTAACATCGCTATCTCCTATTACCAACTTTTGGAGATATTCGCGGTAAGCGCGAATATCTCCAAAAGCTAACACCTGCCCTGAGCAGTTCTTAGCCATGTTATCCAATGGGAGGTGGATAACATGGCTAAGATCATTAGCTCGCTAATGCATGAATATCGCTGACTTTTCAGCGATATTCATGCATTGCGGCCGATTTTTATCGCATTTGTGATAAACCTTGGTAATACCAAGGTTTATCTGCGATAAAAATCGCCGCACCTCTGCGATAATTTTTTCACGCTAACCAAGCAATAGCGATAATTATCGCTATTGCTTGGTAATATGCCCCCCTGTTAGTTATTACCTAGCATTTTAGCAACATTTATGCATGGTTTTCTTACCATTCTCCATCATTTCTGCCACAATAAGACATACAAAAAGCATTTACACATAGATTTTCATTAGATTATGACATTTAAGTACCAGATTAGTAGAACGATTTCACTTAATTAATAGGTTATGAGTCAGAGCACAGGCTAATTGGTATCCCATGTGTAGTTGTGTGTGTGCATTTTATTCTGTTAGTTAATTTCAAAACAACATGATTAATACATATTACTGTTATGAGGAAGAGACTTGGAGGGGGGTATACAAGAATGTTTGCTGTCACCCTCGCTCCATCAGTTTCATGTCTGATGAAAACACAGAGAGGGAAGCAAATTCCAGTTACAGTTTGCACCAACCTCCTCTAACACCCATCCACCTGAAACAGGTGAGATGCGGCATCCATACCTGTCAGGACTTGACAAAGTCTTGTAATTCTACCATAGCCATTACAAAACCCTTCGAGAGCCAGACTCACAAGACTTAACGAGTCGCCCGGCAGAAGTCATTTTATTTTGCTTCTTGGAAATCAGTGTAAAAAACATCTATGCCAGATCTTTCCCAGATAAGTGGTGCTTTATATCCCAAATCCTTTCATTTCCTGAAGGCTATGTCACACCAGTGGATAGACCTGCAATCTTGTCAAAGAGGTGTCCTTCTATTATGTATACATCAGAAGCCCTTGTGATCCCCAAACAAAAGAGACTCTGGTCAAGACTACATACCAACCAGTATGTTAAAAGCAGTTTGCAAGTATAAAAAGGAGTGAGTAGTACTCCCTAACGAGGATGGGATGAAATCCTTTCCTGAACATGTTACATTTGATATAGAGAGATTATGGAATTTGCAAAAAAAGCTGAAGGAGCAGTGGCCCATGTTGTGGAAATGGCTTGATGAGACCAGTAAATGAAAACAAGAACCCCAAGTGTGCTGTATGAAAAAATACCCAGGATATACTGGAATACCAAATAAGGCACCCCAGGGACAACGTTAGGGCTTGTGCTCCATCTCCTCCCTATCTATTCTCACAGATCACTAAACTACAAGAAATGGAGAAAAACAATGTTTACCCTAGGGAGGAGAATTTGCTGAATATGTTCCTCCTGCTGACTGAGAAAGCCAGGGATGCAGCTGGAGATGCTCCTAGAAAATGAGAAACACCTGGAGGATTGCAGGCAAATGGTTACAAGGAGGAAATGTACAGACTAGTGCTGTGATTTACTGAAAACAAAGCACCTGGTGTAGAGGTGCCAGCACAATAAGCCAATTCCACTATTGTTCATCAAACCAGAGCATGAATTCCATCTGTCCCTGCTGGACTTAGCGACCCCTGAGATTGCAGTCCTATAATTATAAGACAAAGCTTCAGATGGACGAAAAGGTAGGAGGCACTTTCCCTCTCCCTATTCTAGTGATGTCAGTGACAAGGGCTTCTCCATGTTTGCTCCCAGTACCCATCTTCCATTGAAGGACTATCCTTCAAGGGGTAGAGTCATGGTCCATTTCCACAGGACCCACTCTGACTTAATGAGTATTAAGAAGCAGTTTACTAAAATTAAGGAAATCCCAACCTCATTCTGGGAAGAATAACAGAGTGTGTTTGAAGTGCACACACTAAATTAGATGGGTGAGAATCAGCTGCTGCTGTTGGTGGTACAAAGTGAAGAGAAATATTTCTTGGTGGGAATTAAAAGTTGGTGAAGCAGAGCATGGACCCCTTAAATAACAGGGAGTTGAACACTGCAAAGGATGCATTGTTGAATATGATTAAGGATCTTTACCCAATAGAAGCAGACTGGACTAAGATCTTGAATGGCAAACAGAAGAAAGGCAAAGCATATGCTTATTGTATAGACAGGCATAAGTGGGTGAGAGGTATTCAGGCTTAGGCTGCCTGACTGAGGTGGGTCATAAAACTGGAGGTGCTGCCCTTATGGAGGGATTGTTACCAAATGTGACAAGTCAGCTAATGACAATATCTATTGAATGGTAAACGAAGAAGTTAGTGGATTTGGTGACCATTGTCAACCATTGGCTGGTTTCACAAGAAAGGAAGAAAGAGAATGTGAAGACAGTACTGAGGAAACCACAAAATATGTAGCAAACAGTAAAAGGAAGTAGTGGGGAACCCCCTCAGAGTAGAGATCAGGGGAGGAGGGAAGCCGATGGCACTGGGGGTGGAAGAGCAGGAAAGGGTAATGGAGGGGCAGGGGAATGGCCCCAGGCACAGTAGAATCATGTTTTTCCTGCAGGCAATTGTAGTATACCATTATTATCAAGTTGCACAAAGTTTTTATCCTGAGTTTTAGGACAGTCTGAGAGGTTCCGCCTGGGTCATAAATGCCCTCATTTAATTAGGCTAAAAGGTCCTTATGTAGATTGTCTTATTATTGGACAATGCACCACTTGTCTCATTGATACCAGCGCCAGCCACTCTACCTTAAGAACCTATGAGTTTCCCATCATTAAGTCTCTCTGGCTTGTCCACAGACACAGCTGGTATTTCTATCCAACATATTTTCCATCTTATCTCTTATTCTATCTCTATCTCTTTCTTACCCATCACTGATAAGCATTCTTTGTTACTCAGTGCTACATCACTAGGTAATCTGCAGGGATACGACATCCTTTGTAAATTGATCAGTTCCGTGTTTTGACTCACTGAAGGAATTTATCTTAACATACCCCTGCGGTATGAGAATCTACCATGAGTAACAATTAAATCTCCCCATATTTAACTGATTTGCTTTCCCAGGTACCACCCATATTGTGGTCCATGGGGAAGATGAAATGGTATTCATACCTTTGATCGAATTAGTGAAAATTAAGATAAACCCATGGAAAAAGTTCCCTAGAATACCTCAGTATCCACTCAAATCAGTGGCTGCGGCAGGGATCTGTCCTGATAAGCTCATCAGCTTAAGCAGGGGTTGTTGATACCTACTATCAGCAGGTGCAATAACCCCAATTTTGTTGATAAGGAAGGGTAAGGGCAACGTGTACTGGTTTGTACAGGATTTACAAGTTAAAAATGATGTTGCCACCAATAGCTTCGATGGGGTCCCCAACCCTGCCCCCGTTCTTTCCTGCATGCATGCAATTGCCAAAAGGTTTACAATAGTAGACCTCTGTTCTGTTTTCTTCTCCATCCCCATACATGAGTCAGTTCTTCTTTGTGTCACACAATAATGGGGTTGAACCCAGAAGCGTCACTCGGGTCTTCATCAGGACCATAGGGGCACCCTTGGTCCACCTGGCAGTGTGGTGGGGAGAACGAGCTCTGGCATGAAGGCTCCAAATACAGAAAGAAACAGATTATTTATATTATATGTAGATGTCTATGGAATAATCCAAGGGTTTGGGGGAGATTAGCATGAATAAATCAAGATGCACCATCCATCTGGTTGAATGTAAATGTAAATTGATACTTGTATAGCGCACTACTCACCCGCAAGGGTCTCAAGGCGCTTGTACGAATACCGCTGTGGAACCCATCCTGGCTTTCCCTTTGAGGCGTCCACTCCTGGGAACCCCCAAGGTGGAGGCCAGGCATCCTTAGCGTTGTGGGGGCCGTTATGGAGATTAAGCAAGCTATTGCCCAGAGTTGCAGAGTGGGACTCCATGATTGGAATAGGCACCGAGGAGGGAATTATCAGGTCAGTGGAATTTTGAGCCCAAGACCCGCCGAGGCGGGAATTGAACCCTGGTCCCGGGCTAGACCTCTGCATCAGGGTCTGCCCCTCTAATCATGGAGCCACACTTCTCCACACGAATTCACTTTTCTTTTAGCATTTCTTCAAGCATCCGATCGGGCCCGAGCTTGTGGATATTTCTTTTAAGAACCAACCTGTTGCCTTTGAGAGACGTTACTGGTATATGGGATAAAACACTAAGAGAGGAGAGAATTTGTGAATTGTGTTTTTTACAAATTCAGGATCTTAATCACGTGCTATTTGTGTGCCCGGAATTACAAAGGGCCAGGCGTATATTTTTAAGATCATCATTTATTAAATGTAACATTCATTGTGCTGAGGAGGCCCGAACCTTTGTCTTGTCCCAACCAAATGAAATGGTTTACCATAGGATATTTCAATGTTTTAAAACATTTCTGGCTATTAATTAGGACATTTTTAAAGTTCAGTTTGTATGTTGTAACGTCTGATGGTTGGACATTGAAGAATCTTGCACTATATACAAGGTATGTCTCTCCCTATTTCCTCCTTTAAATCTAGTGGTGTATTTTTAAAAAATACAATTTTTTTGTATTGTATTTAAAGAATGTATTTTTTATTGTACTTGTGTATCTTTGTGGACCTCCGTTGGAGTTCCATAACAAATAAAATAAAAAATAAATTGAGGACAGTGATAGATTCACCGTTTCCTATTTTGACATTCTGTTCTTGTAAATAATTTAGTCTTGGTTAAGGCTGGTTAGGCCTTTTTAATGCGTGTTTGATGTACACATTGCTCACTGCCTTCCCTCCATCAGTCACCCTTACTATTGCACATTGATGCACCTATTCCAACGTTTCCCTTTTTGGGGCACCTATGCAGAAATCCATGTGATAAATGTGCTATGTTTGAACATCACCCCCTTTTCTGAATCGTTTTTGTCCACCATAAGCGTGGAAGGGTATACTCAGATGTGTGTCCCTTGCTCATTGCACCATCAGGATTCAAGCAAGCCGGGCCGAAGACGGCTGAAATGCCAGAAACCAGTCCCCGGAAGCTTGTTTCCTTCCCAGTATAAGAATTGGCTTGGTAGTTTGGTCTGCCCTGTTCCCATGATGCACTGGGCCAGGGACAGACTAATTTGCATATAGCCAGGTTCTGAGCTGGGATGGTGCAGTGAGCTAAAAAATGGTGATGGATCAAGCCCTGATCTTTGGACTGGGTAAGAGTGGTCTGCTTAATTCAGACACTCTGTTCATCACCACCCCCTTTTCTGAATCGTTTTTGTCCACCATAAGCGTGGAAGGGTATACTCAGATGTGAGTCCCTTGCTTATTGCAACATCAGGATTCAAGCAAGCCGGGCCGAAGACAGCTGAAATGCCAGAAACCGGTCCCCGGAAGCTTGTTTCCTTCCCAGTATAAGAACTGGCTTGGTAGTTTGGTCTGCCCTGTTCCCATGATGCACTGGGCCAGGGACAGACTAATTTGCATATAGCCAGGTTCTGAGCTGGGATGGTGCAGTGAGCTAAAAAACGGTGATGGATCAAGCCCTGATCTTTGGACTGGGTAAGAGTGGTCTGCTTAATTCAGACACTCTGTTCATCACCACCACCCCCTTTTCTGAATCATGTTTGAACATGAGGCATTATATGTTCAATGTGAATAAATATTTTCAATATGCTTAAAAATTGGTTATAAATTAGTTCTTCTTTGCGTTCACATTCTAAGGATCTCCACTTTCAAGGTGGAGGCTCCATCAAAGATTTACAGAGTATCCATCAATCTTTTCCCAAGCTTTAAAGAAAGTCTTACACACATTGGCTTTCCTTCCTCTAGACCTCTGCCTTGGCTCAGTGTGTTGATTATCTGCTCTTAGCTTTTGTTACTTTAGACTTCTGCAAGGTGGACTCACTTTACCTTCTCATTGTATTGACTAAAACAGGCACAAGGCTTCAAAGGAGGAACTGTAGTTATACCTTCCTCAAAAACGATATCTCAGTCATGAAATCTCTGCCAGCGAGTGCCACCTGTCATGCATACGCATTGAGGCCATTCCTAAATTGCCCCATCCAATTACTTTTTCCTAGGTACATGCTTACTTGGGTACTGTAGACAATCAATCCTAGGCTGCGCTGCTATGGTAAAGCCCTTGCAAAACTATACCATAAAGGAAACCCATGAACTCTTGCAGCACCCAAAAACATATAGTGCAAGTACAGCAAGACATGATTTCTGTGCGCACTTTAGAACTTCAAGATTAAGCTGAACAGTTTAATTTGTATTGTCACAAATGCAATGGAATTATCCTAAGGAACTGGTCCGGGACCATGGAGATCAAAAAAGGCCTGAGGATTATTGTTCTGCATCTTTGGACCCAGTCGCGCCTTCAGCCTTGACTCTGCACTGTGGCTGCCACTGCACGTCTTGTTGAAGCCTCTGAAAACATTGCATTGAGTTCCTCTTTAATTGTTACTCAATCCCATGCTGTTATTGCTTTTCTTTCCACCTAAACTCAAGAACTCTCTAGAGCCAGATTGCCCCAGTAAAAGATTGGTGTCTGCTTTGGGAGAGTGAACCCCTTGAGTGTTCAATTGGTACTACCCTTGTCACCAAGCCCTGAATCTATTTAACAGGCATGGCTATTCTCAAATGTGAATTGCCAAACTTTATTGATGGATCCTGTCTCAAAAAAGATGGAGGTGCCCTGGTTGCAGGTTTGCCCGTATGCCCTGTATGCACTATATGTCTATGTATGGAGTTAAGCATTACATTCTCCAACTGAATTAGAGCTGAAGCTCTTGTCCATTTAAATGTTAAGCCTGTTTTGTTTATCTATTACACTTTTTTAATTTTAATCTAAAAGAGTGATATTTTGGTGCCCCAAATCCAAAGGAAGAGGGTTAGTAGATGCTACCCATGCCTTCTGATGGCTCCTCTAAATTGTTTTTCAATGAGGTGGGGCTCAAGCCCCATGTCCTGTAAAGAGACCCGCACAAGATTGTTTTATTTTCCTGCCAGCTAGTCAGAAGCATCAGGTTTACTGACTCAGCTTTGAGACTGCAGACCCAAATGGACGATAACAATAAAACCTGCCACATACAACAAGATTTCAACAAGATGTTTTCTTGATTTACTCCACAGATAGTCCTTGAAATCAGGCCACAGGACTCTCTATGGACTAATGGTCCAGATATCACAAATTTCTTAACCCTTTCAACCCCACCCAAAACATGATTTCAATGCTAATTTCTACAAAACTATTAGAACGGGAAAAGTTCTACTTTCATGATAAATTCACAAAGAGGGATTTGCATAAAAATTGCCAAGCTAAACCCAAATCGTTGAACTATTTTTGGAACCTTTCATACATACTTGTTGGATGGTGCCGCAGTTATAAAGTATGCAAAACAATGGGCCCGATTCACAAAAGTAATCCTAACTTTCGGACTTTCGGTATTCACAAAAGGCATTTAGGAGTAAGAAAGTTAGGCATCCTAACTTTACTGCTATTAAACTGAGACCAAATCCTAAGTTTATGACTTTCGGTATTCACAAAAGGCACTTAGAAGTAGTAAAGTTAGGATTCCTAACTCTACTACTCCTAAACTGAGAAAAACCCTAACTTTATGACTTTCGGTATTCACAAAAGGCATTTAGGAGTAGTAAAGTTAGGAAATCTAAGTTACTACTCCTAAATGCCTTTTGTGAATACCGAAACTGTGAAAGATGTGAATTGTTTAATCGATGCCTATGAAATATAGATTTAATTATCTTAATGACAGCTCGCAAACTACTCTGCAGAACTTTAACCAGGCCAGGGCTGACATTCAGCAAGGAAGAACCAATTATATTGCAAAACTGTAAATTATGCGGCATATTCTCTGTCAGCTTTAATTGTATCTGTTTGAGATTGAAACTACCTTTTTGGTGAAGTCTAGACATTTTGAAAAAGATGTTGCAAATGCAGTTCATAATTATGTGATAAAGGCTGCAGCCACAGAATCCCCGAAATGCATTTGCCCTTGACATTGCCCACTCTTTTCGGAATAATTTTCCTAGAAAAGTAGACTACGCCTAAAATATTTAATTCCAATCAGTTTGTAACTGCACTTTGAAGAAAACTGCTTCTTCAAAACAACTCCCCTAAAATAAACACGAAATATAAAACAACATACTGGGTGCCCTATGTGACATGGTCCAATAATGCCATCTCGGGCTTCTGGTGACATTTACAAACTATCCTGCCTTTGAACGAATTATTTGTGATATCACCAGAATTATATGTTAAAATTGAACCACTTTACACAGTTACTCCTTATGCATTCTCAATATATATGCCTTTAGTAGCTACTCCCACTAGAATACCACGCTCTGAAGAAGTGTTCTTTAAAAAGTGTTAACTCTATTCCCCCTTTGTTTCCCACATTTATTTATTTTTGTTTTACTAATTTCCATCCAAGTGACAGTGATTATGCCTGGAGGGCTTCACTACTGACAACATTTCTTAATTTTGAAACTCCTTGAGACCCGCTGCAATTAATCCAAAAGCCTTTCTGCAGATACAGCTGAACATTAGGGATTCAGACAATGAAAATTGGAAACATTGATTGATATGCTTTGGAATCCAGCGCAAAGATGCTAACGTATTCCTGGCGTGTTCCAAGCCATGCAGCACAGCCATTACTAGAAGATGAAAGCTGAACAGAATGAATCAGACGAGTATGATAAGCATTTATCTGGCTGGTGTGAGGTAAAGCGCTTACTGATTGATATATTTTCAAAGCTGAGGCAACCTCTTATGCTGATCAGAGTTGTGAGCAATCACAGGGTTTGGAAGACTCTGGAAGGAAAAAGTAGCATTTCTGATTGCCTAACAATTCAATTCAATCACTCGTCTGACAAACAAATAAATCATAAGCGCTACACACAAATTGCAAAAAAATGCAACAGAAAAGTTTAAATAAGTAGTGGCATGAGATGAATACCACTGAAAAGCTACACGAATATGGAAAAGTTCATTTCTGTATGGTAAAATGGGTATTTTTTTAAAAATCCTGACTATCTTTCCTCTATTTAGAGATCTTGTGACCACTCACATTCTCTCTCCTACCACCAGTCATCACTATTGCTGAGCAGCTCAAGCTGCTTACTTCTTTCTTTGTAAAGCCTACCTCCTGACTCCTCACTGCCCATTACCTTGTAGAGACACAGGGTCCGGTTCACAAAGTGCCTCCGCACTCGAGGCAAAGGGCCTAGCAGTGGTGGCGGGGACCCCACACTTGTGGCAGGACCTCCACAATGAAAAACTGCTTTGATGAGATCCCATCACGAATGCAGGTCCTCTGCTACGACTGATGGGCCGCCACCATGAGTGTGAAGACCCTTTGTGAACCAGGCCCAGAGAGAACTAACAATAGAAACAGACCCATAATCTCTGTTGGGGTGAACCACAAATGTCACAAAATTAACCTGTGTTTTACCCCTTGGTAGTTTGGCACAAAAGCAGCACTCATGAGCATCCACCCAGGCCCTCAGAGCCTGCGGGAGCGGCAGCTTCTTTGTGCTCTTCTTGGTTAGAACCCCCTTTCCTTACAGAAGTCCTTAAGCGCAGCCACAGTGTAGCTCTCTTAACTGATGAGCTCAAATCTCACTCTTGCAGATATGGCGGCAGGCGCAGAGAGTCAGGAAGAAGGAGAGTACCTTTGGAAAAAGCAAAAGAGAAAATCAAGAAGAATATAAAAAGAGGTTGAATCTGGAATCAAATAATTTATATGGGATTTTTGTGTCTGAATGGCACGGCACAAACACAAGTAGTGAATCCCACCATTAATATAACAATGAGAAAAATTAAGTTGTTGCATGGTTGTCCATTAGCTGAACATAGACAGTACACAATTTTGTAGAGAAGTAATATGGTACTTACCCGCCACTATGTAAACTATAAAACAAATTAAAACACTCATATTATCACTGATGTCATAAATGATGTCATAGAACATGTCATCAGTGATGTAAGATGAGAGGTCATATGCAGTGCATGGCAGGCTCGCAAGTTATAATTAGGTCTGCTAACTATAACTGGCATATTTTTGTGTTTTTTTAGTTCAAAACGTTAATGTTATCACTGACATATTCACCTAACTATAATGTTACTTTAACCTTTGTTTCTTCAGTGAATTTGTATGTATTGTTTTTTAAAAACAGGTCCTTTTATCACATCTAACTTTAACACCACCTTAACCTTTGTTTTTTCCATATATATATATATATATATTTTTATGAAGGGATTATCAGCAGCAGTGGCGACTCACTCACCAGGGGGGCATTTTGAGAAAGGAAAGTAAACCCCCGAAACGCGTCAATGCCCATGGTGAAAATTGAAAATAAAGAATTGAACGGACCTCGAGTGCTGCCTCAAGTCTTCTTCTTGTGGGGGAGGCGTTCGTGGAAAAATAAGGCGTGGTTAGCTGTGCAATCTGTCGTGTGGCTGCGCGCTGGGCTAGCACCCCCCACAAGTGTTAAGGGGATCGCGAAATGGAAGATCCTCTGACTGCCCCGCACGAAATCTGGAGTGGACACAGCTGCGGATGCGCAGTCCATACTTCATGGGACTACACCTTTACTTCAACGGTGTTCTCTGCACCACGACGGATGGAAGTGCATGGGAGGGGGAGAGGACCGTGATTGACTTTTAAATGCCCCGAAAACTAGCTACACTCCCTGCCTACCCACACAATCCATCGGCCACTTACCAAACAAACGCACCGATGGATGGGGTCGCCGCCAGCATAGGAATGATGCTGCATGCTGGGAAATGTGGTTCACCTGCGAGCACAGAGGCGATTCCATACCGTGTTTTGGAGGCAACCCACGCTACTTTAAGTGGTGGGAAGAACACACAAACTTTTTTATGAAGGGATTATCAGCAGCAGTGGCGACTCACTCACCAGGGGGGCATTTTGAGAAAGGAAAGTAAACCCCCGAAACGCGTCAATGCCCATGGTAAAAATTGAAAATAAAGAATTGAACGGACCTCGAGTGCTGCCTCAAGTCTTCTTCTTGTGGGGGAGACGTTCGTGGAAAAATAAGGCGTGGTTAGCTGTGCAATCTGTCGTGTGGCTGCGCGCTGGGCTAGCACCCCCCACAAGTGTTAAGGGGATCGCGAAATGGAAGATCCTCTGACTGCCCCGCACGAAATCTGGAGTGGACACAGCTGCGGATGCGCAGTCCATACTTCATGGGACTACACCTTTACTTCAACGGTGTTCTCTGCACCACGACGGATGGAAGTGCATGGGAGGGGGAGAGGACCGTGATTGACTTTTAAATGCCCCGAAAACTAGCTACACTCCCTGCCTACCCACACAATCCATCGGCCACTTACCAAACAAACGCACCGATGGATGGGGTCGCCGCCAGCATAGGAATGATGCTGCATGCTGGGAAATGTGGTTCACCTGCGAGCACAGAGGCGATTCCATACCGTGTTTTGGAGGCAGCCCACGCTACTTTAAGTGGTGGGAAGAACACACAAATTTTTTTATGAAGGGATTATCAGCAGCAGTGGCGACTCACTCACCAGGGGGGCATTTTGAGAAAGGAAAGTAAACCCCCGAAACGCGTCAATGCCCATGGTGAAAATTGAAAATAAAGAATTGAACGGACCTCGAGTGCTGCCTCAAGTCTTCTTCTTGTGGGGGAGACGTTCGTGGAAAAATAAGGCGTGGTTAGCTGTGCAATCTGTCGTGTGGCTGCGCGCTGGGCTAGCACCCCCCACAAGTGTTAAGGGGATCGCGAAATGGAAGATCCTCTGACTGCCCCGCACGAAATCTGGAGTGGACACAGCTGCGGATGCGCAGTCCATACTTCATGGGACTACACCTTTACTTCAACGGTGTTCTCTGCACCACGACGGATGGAAGTGCATGGGAGGGGGAGAGGACCGTGATTGACTTTTAAATGCCCCGAAAACTAGCTACACTCCCTGCCTACCCACACAATCCATCGGCCACTTACCAAACAAACGCACCGATGGATGGGGTCGCCGCCAGCATAGGAATGATGCTGCATGCTGGGAAATGTGGTTCACCTGCGAGCACAGAGGCGATTCCATACCGTGTTTTGGAGGCAACCCACGCTACTTTAAGTGGTGGGAAGAACACACAAATTTTTTTATGAAGGGATTATCAGCAGCAGTGGCGACTCACTCACCAGGGGGGCATTTTGAGAAAGGAAAGTAAACCCCCGAAACGCGTCAATGCCCATGGTGAAAATTGAAAATAAAGAATTGAACGGACCTCGAGTGCTGCCTCAAGTCTTCTTCTTGTGGGGGAGACGTTCGTGGAAAAATAAGGCGTGGTTAGCTGTGCAATCTGTCGTGTGGCTGCGCGCTGGGCTAGCACCCCCCACAAGTGTTAAGGGGATCGCGAAATGGAAGATCCTCTGACTGCCCCGCACGAAATCTGGAGTGGACACAGCTGCGGATGCGCAGTCCATACTTCATGGGACTACACCTTTACTTCAACGGTGTTCTCTGCACCACGACGGATGGAAGTGCATGGGAGGGGGAGAGGACCGTGATTGACTTTTAAATGCCCCGAAAACTAGCTACACTCCCTGCCTACCCACACAATCCATCGGCCACTTACCAAACAAACGCACCGATGGATGGGGTCGCCGCCAGCATAGGAATGATGCTGCATGCTGGGAAATGTGGTTCACCTGCGAGCACAGAGGCGATTCCATACCGTGTTTTGGAGGCAACCCACGCTACTTTAAGTGGTGGGAAGAACACACAAATTTTTTTATGAAGGGATTATCAGCAGCAGTGGCGACTCACTCACCAGGGGGGCATTTTGAGAAAGGAAAGTAAACCCCCGAAACGCGTCAATGCCCATGGTGAAAATTGAAAATAAAGAATTGAACGGACCTCGAGTGCTGCCTCAAGTCTTCTTCTTGTGGGGGAGACGTTCGTGGAAAAATATATATATATATATATATATATATATATATATATATCTGGTACGTTGTCGTCTCAGCAGCCACTGATTCGGTAAAAAGACGAGGCAAACCCAGTATCTGGTGCGTGTTATTTATTTTGAACCCAACACCACTCTGCCATGATGCGTTTCGGCCTGGCGAGGCCTTGATCACATGATATATGATCATATGATATATGATATATGTATAATTCACTGAAAAAAACAGGTTTCACACCAGTTATGGTTAGCTGGATATTTTACTCATACAAAACCATTGAAATTCCCCCATTATAGTTAGTTGTACTGACTATAACTCGCGCGCCCGCAATCCACTGCCGATGATGTCACATATTACATCATTCATGACATGGTCAGTGACATCACTGATGACATCTCAAATGATATCACTGATGACATCATCCAGTGAATGTGGTTTGCTTTGATATTTAAATATGTATTATAAATACACTACTTTGCATTGAAGAATGAGTGGATATAACTATAACTGGAGTGAAACCTATGGTTTTATCAGTGAATTTCAAAGGTTTTTTTAAATGCTAATTCCTAACTATAACGAGTGTGAAACCTATGGGGCCTTATTTACAAGCCCCCTGTGCCTCCAGAACATCACTTTTTGTGACGTTCCGGTTGCGCAGAAGACTGAGTGATATTTATCAGGCAGGACTAAGCCACTTTTTGTGGCGTAATCCTGCCTGATAAATATCAGTCCCTTTAACGCAGTGTCCTGCGTTAAAGGGGCGTGCAATGGGTGTTGCTGGGGGCGTTCCCAGCAGCATCCAAGGACTTGAGTAATTTATAGCATCCTCAAAGTCAGTCTTTCAAAAATTCCAAAGTATAGGACATGATAATACAAATACAAATGTTTCTCAAGAAAGTCATAAACCGTGTCCGTGGGTCATATCTGCCCAAACGCCGATATTCAGAACGATTGAAAATGACTTTTCTTGAGAAACATTTGGATTTGGATTATCATGTCCTATACTTTGGAATTTTTGAAAGACTGACTTTGAGGATGCTATAAATTACTCGTCTGCCCGAATTTTGTGGAATTGATACCTAGTCACTTTGAATAAGAATGTACTTACCACTCGTCTAACATTTGGAAGAAATATCTAGTTATATAACAACAGAATACCGACATAACTTGAAGGAAATAAGAACGCCCTGAAGAAGTTCTGTTGTACAGAACGAAATGCGTTGGCTGGCTGTGGTACATAAACTTAAGGAAAATAAAAGCATTTGAACATACACCAAGATTCAGCACTTCAATAAGGACTCTAAGTGATATGATTCGATTGGACTTGTTGTGCAAGTGGTGCTGTGCCAAACTTTGGAATATTCTCCACTACTCTCCACTACCCACTCTCTACTACTCCACTATTATCTAATACTCACTCTCTACTACTCTATTACTCTCTACTACTCTCTCTCTACTACTCACTCCCTACTACTCACTATCTACTACTCTATACTACTCACTCTCTACTACTCTCTACTCTCTACTACTCACTCTCTACTACTCTCTACTCTCTACTACACACTCTCTACTACTCTCTCTACTACTCACTCTTTACTACTCACTCTACTACTCTCTACTACTCACTCTCTACTACTCACTCTCTACTACTCACTCTAGTACTCACTCTCAACTACTCACTCTCTACTACTCTCTAATACCCACTCTCTACTACTCTCTCTCTACTACTCTCTACTACTCACTCTACTACTCACTCTCTACTACTCTCTACTATTCTGTCTCTGCTACTCACTCTCTACTACTCACTCTCTACTACTCTCTACTACTCACTCTCTACTACTCTCTACTACTCACTCTTTACTTCTCTCTACTACTCACTCTCTACTGCTCTACTACTCACTCTACTACTTATTCTCTACTACTCTCTACTACTCACTCTCTACTACTCACTCTCTACTACTCACTCTACTATTCACTCTACTACTCTCTACTACTCACTCTCTACTCTCTATTACTCACTCTCTACTCTCTACCTCTCTACCTCTCTCTACTTCTCTCTCTACTAGTCTCTACCTCTCTACCTCTACCTCTCTACCGCTACCCCTGTTCTTCTACACCTCTACCTCTACACCTCTACCTCTCTACCTCTATCTACGTGCATACATATACACATATATATATATATATATATATATATGCATATGCATTCATATATATGTATGTGTATATATTACCTACTGGAGGTCGCCAGTAGGTAGTTATAGTTAGGATTGTTTTCCATAGTAATAATAATAATAATCTTTATTTCATGATTAATTAAAATCTTTGCAATTAGGTAATAAAACAAGAAGGAGAAAAGTACATGAATAAACCTTTAGAAAAATAAATTAAACATTTAGCAAAGTTAAAAAGGTAAAAGAAGAACCATGCGGGTGGTACAGTACTATGCATTAGAAAAGAAGGTCTTTCACGATCAATTGTGACTTTGGTTATCAGAGGAGAATAGTCTTGAAGAGCAGAAGCCATTCGCAGTAAATCAAATTTAATTATTAACCGCTGGGATTAGGGCCATGTTGACTAATTTCATAAAGCGCACTTACCTGCAAGCTAGTTGGATGTCTTCTCCCTTAAAGCTCATCAACAGAGCTTGTCTGCGAGTTTGCACACGTATCTGATTCCAAAGCTTTGTTAGTAAGCTCTTTCGGATACTATCTAAAGCTTTGCAGCTGCACAGCAGGTGCAGAACATCGTCCTTAGCCTTTTCACAAAGCCTACACTTGGGATTGCAGTCCAGGCACATCCAGGGGGGAAGATGTGGTTGAGGTGGTATTACCCCCATCATCAATCTCAAAAAGTCTTCCTTCGCCTTCCTTGAAAAGCCGGTGCTAAGGTATGGCTGTGGTGAGGCGCTGATGTAGCCTTGAATCACAAACCACCTGTGAGACCTCTTGGTTAGCGCTGTTTTGTCCTCTTCCAAGGAAATTATTTTCACAGATTTATTAACAAGACGCTTAAAACAGTTGTGTGTAAAACTCAAGTCCCAAAGATCTCTTAGCACAAGGGAATTTATGGCAGCTTGGAGGTAGACCATTGCAAGGGAGTCTTTATTTGTTTCCAGTTCTTTCCAAAGGTGGGCATTCAGAGAGTCTGTTTCCGCATTCTTTACTTTGTGCCAGCATTTTACATATGCACCTTTGCGTGCGATTTGCTGCTTCTGTAGGCCAAACTCGAGCCTTAGCTGTGCTGGGGAAGTGTATGGAGGATGCGCGAATAATATTGTTTTCCATAGGGAATCCGCAACATTCTATTGGGAATACCTTTGGCGCCGTTTGAGGGATCTGCCTGAAAGTTTGGGGGGGGGATTCGTCAAGCGGGGGCTGAGATAAAAGGGGGGTCCCAAAATGTGTTTTCCCCATGTTAATTTCCATAGGGCGGTTGGACTCACTTTTAGCCCGAACGCATGAATGGATTTCCACCAAACTTGGCAAAATTTAGGGACTGGTATCCCGATGTGCCTTTGCTATGTCTCAAGATATGTGCTCCAGTGGATTTTGAGTAATTTAGGTTCAAAAAAATATATATATCTATAAGAGCGCCCCGGTACCCGCACCGGGGCGCACACCAGCGCGCTACGCGAGTTCGCACGGGGAAAGCTGATTGGCTCTCGGGTGTCTGTCAACATTCCAAACAGTCCGGAGCGGCCGCCATCTTGTGTCTCGGTAGGATCGAGACACAAGAGGTGGCAAAAACAAAGGGGGAAATAACCAAAAGGGAGCAAGATAGACCCCCCTGAACCCCTAGGTTTGATGTGGGGGCCAGAAAAGGGCGCGGGGTATTTGCGCGGGTGGAGCGCCCGGTACGCGCACGGGGGAGCGAACCGGGGAAAGTACTATGGGGAAAAAAAAATAACAGATTTTAAAAAAAATTTAGCATTTTTTTATAAATTGGAGCTAGTTCTAAAAAGAACTGTTTTTTATTCTTTTTGTTGTTTTATATTTTTTAATTGTTTTTGGAACATTTTGTACTTTTTTTGGCTTTTATGAACAATTTTATATTTTTTTGTTATTTTTATGGGGACAAACAAAAAACAGGGAATTGTACACGGCTCAACTGGAGCAAAAAAAATCAGGAAAAAATGAAGGTTTTTTTTAGGCAATTGTGGTTGTCACCAGCACGGTTGATGAGTTTAATGCTTTGCTCACCATAGGTAATTGTTTTTCCACAAAATATACAACTGATTTTGTATTGTCCAAACTGGGACCATCTCCCTTATCTCTGGACCCGATGGAGTGGGTTGCTTACTTTGGGAGGTCCTGGGAGAAGATTGGGGAGGGTTTCTGGTCATTTCTTGGACCTCTGCCGCAGCATAGTTGCTAGGGTGCTGGCGTTGCATGTGGCGAATCATGGTGTTATTGCCAAAAGAGTACTTTTTGTTAGGGTTCCCCCTCGAAAGTACAGTGCCACAGATTAGACAATTTACCTTTGGCGCATTTACTTTCTTGAGGTCCTTTGGGATTGAAAAAAACTCCCCGATAATGTGCCCCTTTGGCTTATATGGGGCAGTATCTTCAAGCAGGAACCTCCTCCTCTCCTCCTCCTCCTCCTCCTCCTCCTCTTCTTCATCTCCACCACTGTGGTGTTGTGGTGGTCCTTTTGGTGGTGGTGGTGGTGGTGGTGGTGGCTGAGATGCTCCTGCTGCTGCTGCTACGGTAGCCATTTTTCAGTACAAATTGGTACTAATAGATTTCCAAACAGGTCTTCCTCAGTTAAAGGACAAAGTGAGAATAAGGAAAAAAGATGGGGGCTTTCATCATTTGGAAAACAAAACTGTCCTGAACCAATGAAAAGTGTTATTTTCAGGTCACATGACCCGGGCTTCCATCATTTGGAAACCAAAACTGTCTTGAACCAATGAAAAGTGTTATTTTTAGGTCACATGACCCGACGTGCTTACGCTACGCGCCCCAATGCGCTTACGCTATGCGCCCCGGGGCGCTTACGTAGCGCGATCGTATGCGCTCGAGTGCTTCTGGGTGCACTTATGCCGTGCGTATCACGCAGACGCGGCTACGCGATACGTCACGATGATGTTTTTGTTCGCGGCATTAGCTCTAACGGGACGCTCACAGGTACACGCAGCGGGGCACGCCACAAGACTGCGCTTTCCGGTGCGCTCACTGGTATGCGCACCGGGAGTGCTCCAGGGCAAAAAAATACAAATTAAAAAATACATGAACAATATACATAAAGAAAATAGTATTACATAAAAATACAATATAGGAATCATTATAAAAAATATTACATTTCATAGTTATTGTAATTTGCTATTAAAAAACCTTTGAAATTCACTGAAGAAAACATAGGTTTGAGGCCCTATATATAGTTAGGAATTAGCATTTAAAAAAACTATGAAATTCACTGAAAAAACCATAGGTTTCACACCATTTGTAGTTAGGAATTAGCATTTAAAAAACCTTTGAAATTCACTGAAAAAACCATAGGTTTCACACCAGTTATAGTTAGGAATTAGCATTTAAAAAACCTATTAAATTCACTGAAAAAACCATAGGTTTCACACCAGTTATAGTTAGCTGGAAATTTTACTGACATAAAACCATTGAAATTCCCACGTTATAGTTAGTTGGACTCACTATAACTTGCGTGCCTGCAATGCACTGCTGATGACGTCACATATTACATCACTCATGACATGATCAGTGACATCACTCATGACATCACTGATGACACCATCCTTGTGACATAGTGACAGACCTCCTTTCAGTGTAATGTAACAGTTGAAACACATATTCAAAAATAGAAACTAACATTTTCAAAAAAATTGAGATACCCATACCAGTTACAACAACCAATTCAGTAATTCCACCATCTATATACACATCCACTCATTCACCAACAGTTCTATATAGTCACTCATACATATACTCACTCATCATATGTAGTGATACACCTATACATCCTGTTACATACCAACAGTCATCCAAAAGTTACTCACACACATACTCACACATGCAAATAAACTATTGAACATCCATTTGTTTGCATATACAACTAAACACACACTACCAGCTTACTTCTAAGGAAACTTACACATACTTACTCTCTTAAACAATCACTTAGAGTCCAACTAACTATAACGTGGGAATTTCAATGGTTTTATGTCAGTAAAATTTCCAGCTAACTATAACTGGTGTGAAACCTATGGTTTTTTCAGTGAATATATATATACATACTTATATGAACCTATATAATCTGCATATCTACATAAATACAAATATAAATGTATGCATACATATACATATATGCATACATATGCATTTAATTTACATGAAAGTTTGAAAAACACTAATAAAAGCAAAGCTAAAAATCCACCTCATTACAAAGAATGGCTTTAACTTAAACGAGGGCGAGATCTATTGCATTTTCAATGCTTGTTTACTTTGGTTCCATCAAGAAGGCATTCAGATGTGTCACACATTTGCCATAAATTCTGAATGTTAACATTCTAGATGCTCATTAGATCACTGTAGTAAAGCTACTGCTCACTAGGGAAGTCTGCTGCTGGTATTCAAAGTGCATGTTTCAGTCTGCATGTCAGAATTTTTTTAATGAAATAGAAGAGGATTTGAGAAATTAAAATGTGCCCTAATTTTTCTTTCTTAAGCACTAATCATAATTTCTATGACAAATTGAACCCCCTCATTCTGTTCCTTTGCAAATTAAATGTTTTAAGTGTTACCACTTTATTCCAATCAAGATGACTTCAGGTTTGCCATACTTTTGTCATAAGTAAGACTGTTAGACCTCTAGTTGTTCTTTAGAACACTCTGGGACATTCTGTCATTGGGCTATACTTGGGGTACATCTGGGGGATATTTTTGCTACATTTGGGTTCTTTTGTCTCTGGTGGCCATCTTGGGAGACTTATTTGTTATGAAGTTTCCTAATTTCCTCATTTACTACAGTCTCCTCAGTAGGAAATACTTTCAGTTTTCTACTTTGATTCCATCAAGAAGGCATTCAGATGTGTCCCACATTTGCCATAAATTCAGAATGCTAGCACACTAGTTGCTTATCAGATCACTGTAGTAAAGCTACTGCTCACCAGGGAAGTCTGCTGCTGGTATTTAAAGTGCATGTTTCAGTCTGCATGCCAGAATTTTTTCATGAAATAGAAGAGGATTTGAGAAGTCACTCAACATGTGCCCTAATTTGTCATTCTGAAGCACTAATCATACTTTCTATGGCAAAATGAACCCCCTCATTTTGTTCCTTTTTAAATTAAATGTTTTAAGACTTACCACTTCATTCCAATCAAGATGGCTTCTGGGGTGCCATACTTTTGTCATAAGTAAGACTGTTAGCGCTCTAGTTGTTCTTTAGAACACTCTGGGGCATTCTGTCATTAGCTATACTTAGGCTACATCTGGGTGATATTTGAGCTACATTTGGGCTCTTTTGTCTCTGGTGACCAGCTTGGGAGACTGCATGTCAGAATTCTTTAATGAAATAGAAGAGGATTTGAGAAGTCACTCAAAAGTGCCCTAATTTTTCTTTCTGCAGCACTAATCATACTTTCTATGGCAAAATATACCCCCTCCTTTTGTTCCTTTTTAAATTAAATGGTTTAAGAGTTACCCCTTTATTCCAATCAAGATGGCTTCAAGTTTGCCATACCTTTGTAATAAGTAGGACTGTTAGCACTCTAGTTGTTCTTTAGAACACTCTGGGAAGCTGCAGCAGAACACAAAGGAATCAACTGACAGTCTCTGTCCTTGTAGGATGTACATGTTTTACTGAGAATGTCAGACTTCATTCTCACATGGCTGAGAAAGATAATGTGAATTTACAGAAAATATGCCTTCAGTTTAGCTTATAGATCCCCTTCCAAACCACTGTGGGAAAAGCATGAGATAATAGTTTTCTGTCAAACATGAATCATGATATCCCAGCAGAAGGCTTTTTCACATGGTAAAATCACCTTAGAACACACCACAATTCCTAAAATTAGTATGGTACGATCAACAAATGATTTATAATGTAACTAAAGTCTTAAAATCTTCTATTAACTGCAATGCTTTTTAATGAGGTGCTATCATGTGTATTGGTCTCAAGATGGCTGCCAACACTTCTTGGATGAAGTGCTGACAGCCAATCAGATCTCACGATGAGATGTGTGGTTAGGCTCCGCCCAGGGATATATTTTTTCTTTTGATTTTCTCAGGAACTACTGGAGGGATTTACACCATTTAACCAAAATCATGATCTGCATACCAGACCCTACCATTTTCCTATATGTGGTGTAATTCCACCTAACGGTTCGGGCTGTAGCCGTGACTAATCATCCTATGGAAATTAACATGGGAAAAACATGTTTTGGGACCCCCCCTTTTTCTCAGCCCCCGCTTGACAAATCTTCCCGAGACTTTCAGGGAAGGAGCGGAGCGGGCCATCTTCTTTGAGGAATTTGCGAAGATTCAACAACCGGCGCCAAAGTTATTTCCAATAGAATGTTGAAGATTTCCTATGGAAACTAGGTCCTAACTATAACTACCTACTGGCGACCGCCAGTAGGTAATATACACAAACACATATGTATCTATATATCTATTCACTGAAAAAACCATAGGTTATAGACCATATATAGTTAGGAATTAGCATTTACAAAACCTTGAAAATTCACTGAAAAAAACATGGGTTATAGACCATATATAGTTAGGAATTAGCATTTACAAAACCTTATTTTACTCACACAAAACCATTGAAATTCGCATATATAGTTAGTTGCACTAACTATATATCGCGCACCCGCAATCCACTGCAGATGATGTCACATATTACATCATTCATGACATGGTCAGTGACATCACTGATGACATCACTGATGACATCTCAAATGACATCACTGATGACATCACTGAAGACATCTCAAATGACATCACTGATGACATCTCATTTGACATTACTGATCACATCACTGATGATATCATTTATGTGATAATACAATGAACCTCTTCAGACTCAAATATAACCTTAGATACAATCAGTGTAAACAGACAAGGTTTTCAAGGTTTCAAGGTTTTGTAAATGCTAATTCCTAACTATATATGGTCTATAACCTATGGATTTTTCAGTGAATTTCAATGGTTTTTTAATAGCAAATATCAAAGGCTTTAAAATGTCAAGTACGTGGTAGGTAAAAACCTTTTTGTGTTTTAAAGATGGCTCTGGGCAACCGTGGAACTTGGACGCTTGACTGCTAGGGCATGGGCCCCATTCCCAAAAGAGTCCCCTCAGCCTTGAAGATTCTACAACAGTCACCGGGACCCCCGACTCCCGTAAACTTCCAGTGGGGAGCGGCTGCCATGATTGCTCGCGGAATGGCCACGACGTAGCCACGAGATGGTGGTGCTCTCATGCTGACGCCAGAGTCAGTCTGAAACATCCAGAAACACTGTAGACTACCAATTCGATCAGTGGAGCCCCAACGTGACCCGGTAGAGAAGAACTTGCCCTCCCCTCTTTGACTGATGATTCTTGTTGCCTGTCCCTTCTGTTGTCATTTAACAGAACTTTTTGGACTACTGAAAGGGGTTGTGTTCCGACCGCTGGTTGGTGGAGACATTTTGACTATATTCTGGACCTGCGTTGTCGCGTAATGCGTCATATGACGTGCCGCGTTAGCGCACCCGGAAGTGCTCCGGTGCGCGAGGCGCAGCTTCCCGGAAGCGATCCAGAGCGCAGCGCGCAGCGCGTAACATAAGCATAACAGGTCATGTGACTTGTTAATAAAACTTTTCATTGGTTCATTTTACTTTTGTTTTTCTAATGATGGAAGGCTTGGTCATATGACTTAAAAATAACACTTTTCATTGCTTTCGAACCTTTTTTTTTCTTAAATGATGAAAGCCCCACCTTTTTTTTTCTCACTCTGACTTGTAAAGCAAAGGACCCAGATGCATTTACAGTTTATCACTAACAATGTTCCAGGCTAATGTATTTTCCTGGGAAATTTACAACTGTCCTGCAAGTAAAATATTCCTATTTCGAGAAAAAGGGCGTTTCTTTGTCCCATGAGGGAGCTGTTGAAGAAAAAAAAGAGGCTCGGCCTGCTGTCTTAGTCGCTGATAGGCATGAATATCGGATTATTATCGATCACTTTATGTTGCAGGAGTGGAAAACACAACAGCCCTTGACCATTTATCTTTACTGCGTTCCTGCGTATTATACCTTTTAACCGTCATGTAATCGGGCTGCTTTATTACACTTGCCTTTTACTGATTCGAAAACAGTGGCTATTATTCAAAACTTTACCAATCTAGGTACTACTACCATGTTTTGTTTTAAAACCCTTTATTGTGAAAATGTCAGTATGCAAATACGGGCCTATAACCACGTGGGCCGGCCACGGAGCAAACTGGAATCGTTTATGATGAGGGGACATTTACACTGTAAAAGAACGTAACGGGCGGGCCATTAGGTTGTAAGAACTAAGGTGTCTAACAGTTGCGGAATCGGTGGACGTACATTTTATAATTAAAGTATGACAGGGCCAGTTACAATAAAATTATCTAGATATACATTTGCGGGCAAGTACCATGGGTGACGTTAATTCGAACTTTCAATAGTACAGTAATCAATAACACATCTGAACTTAATATCAATAGATATGTCCAAATGTTCAATCAGTACTCGTCCCCGCCCGCCATGTGCTTCAAAACTGCATACGTATCTCGTGATATCAAGGTTGGGCAACCAGTACACAACAAGGAGTTACGAGTCCCATTTATACCGGCGCCATTTTGGGCGAGGCCCGGCAGGTCCAGGATATAGTCAAAATGTCTCCACCAACCAGCGGTCGAACCAGAACCCCTTTCGGCAGTCCAAAAAGGTTCCGTTAAATGACAACAGAAGAGATAGGCAACAAGAACAATCAGTCAAAAGAGGGGACGCTTTCGGGAATGGGGCCCATGCCCTAGCAGGCAAGCGTCCGAGTTCCAAGGTGTCCCAGGGCCATTTTAGTGGACCAGGCCCAAATCCAAAGAGCCGGCCGCCATTTTGAGAGTCCTGTTGCAGCCGCCTATCGCTGTAGCCGCAAGAGCGGGCGGAACTCAACTGGATGGCGGGTGAGGCACTGTGCCGCAAGAGCGGGCGAAACTCAGCTGGACGGCGAGTGAAACGCTAAGAGGCGCCCCACTGCAGATGAGGTGCCTCCACCTGGGGAGGCGGGCACCCCCCCCACCCCTGGCACCCCACGCCGACTTTTGGCGCAGCAATGTAGGATGGCCACACCAGTACAACAACTTGCTGGACACCACCTCGGTGCCATCCGGATCTCGGCGCGTTGTGCTGCCTTCGGCCTACTGTAGCAGCAAGTGCGGGCGCAACTCAGCTGGACGGCGAGTGAAACGCTAAGGGGCGCCCCACTGCAGATGAGGTGCCTCCACCTGGGGAGGCGGGAGAGGCCCGTTTGCGCCGCCTCCCCCCCCCCCCGGGCACCCCACGTCAACTTTCGGCGCAGCATTGTAGGATGGCCACACCAGTACAACAACTTGCTGGACACCACCTCAGTGCCATCCGGATCTCGGCGCGTTGTGCTGCCTTCGGCCGCACAACGCGGGCGGGTGGAACTCAACTGGACGGCGAGTGAAACGGTAAGGGGCGCTGCACTGCAGATGAGGTGCCTCCACCTGGGGAGGCGGGAGAGGCCCGTTTGCCCTGCCTCCCCCCCCCCCACCCGGGCACCCCACGCCGACTTTCGGCGCAGCATTGTAGGATGGCCACACCAGAACAACAACTTGCTGGACACCACCTCATGTGACTTGTTTATAAAACTTTTCATTGGTTCATTTTACTTTTGGTTTCCTAATGATGGAAGGCTTGATCATATGACCTAAAAATAACACTTTTCATTGGATTGAAACATTTTTTTTTTCCCAAATGATGAAAGCCCCACCTTTTTTTTTCTCACTCGGCAATCCAAAAAGGTTCCGTTAGATAACAACAGAGGGGACAGGCAACAAGAACCATCAGTCAAAAGAGGGAAGGGCAAGTTCTTCCCTACCGGGTCACGTTGGGGCTCCACCGGAAGTCATCGAATTGGTAGTTTACAGTGTTTCTGGATGTTTCAGACTGAAGCTGGCGTCAGCATGAGAGCACCACCATCTCGTGGCTCCGTCGTGGCCATTCCGCAAGCAATCATGGCAGCCGCTCCCCACCGGAAGCCTGCGGGAGTCGGGGGCCCGATGACTTTTGTAGAATCTTCAAGGCTGAGGGGACGCTTTCGAGAATGGGGCCCAAGCCGTAGCAGGCAAATGTCCGAGTTCAAATGTGTCCCAGGGCCATTTTAGTGGACCAGGCCCAAATCCGAAGAGCCGGCCGCCATTTTAAGAGTCCTGTGGCAGCCGCCTATCGCTGCACCGCAAAAGTGGGCGCAACTCAGCTGAATGGCGGATGAGGCACAGTGCCGCAAAAGCGGACGCTAAACAACTGGATGGCGACTGAAACGCTAAAGGCGCCCCACTGCAGCAGAGGAGCCTCCACCTGGGGAGGCGGGGGAGGCCCGTTGTAGCATTGTAGGATGGCCAGACCAGTGCGACAACTTACTGGACACCACCTGGGTGCCGTCCGGATCTCGGCGCGTTGTACTGCCTTCGGCCTATTCGCACAACGGACCGCTACTGACTAAAAGACAAACCAAAGCAGCCCATTGTTGCTTTGAGATGGATGTTGCAGCAGGCTGCCATGTAAATAGTTGTTTAAATTTATTTTGCTTTACGTGTTTACTTTGTTGGAGCGTTGTATATATTTATAAGTTATTAAAGTGTTATAATCCTACTACTTTGTTGGAGTGCTATATATTTTTAATGTGACACATAATTGTGAAGACTTTGATGTACAAAAAGGCATCCCTGGAATCTTCTGCTTCAAGCTCGGTCCCACACACCCTTACAGTGAGAATCCCCTCCCCAATCACAATACAGGATCGTTATCAGATAGTAGGAACGCGTGTGGTGTGACGGATCTCATGAGGTGGGGGCCTTGATCTACTGTAACTCCTTTGAAGAGGGGTGATTCTTTACAGTTGGGGCCATAAACTACATCCGCACGGCTAGGTGATAGCCTGGAACCGGCCTGGACAATCAGACACAGAGGAAGAGGAGTGTCAGAGGGTGTGGTAGTGAATAAGGTGAAAGGGAGGTTTCGGGCGGGCACAGGGTGTGATTCTCAGGGAAAAGCAGCGCAGATGGGGGGAGGTTTATGGCCCATGCATGAGAGAGAGAGCGGGGGTGAACAGTGCGTGGGGGAGATGCTTGCGAGGGTGGGGAGCCATGCTGAGGATCGACGAAGTGCAGAGAGTGGGTCTGGTCAAGGCATCTAAAATGGCTGCCGTGCACGACAAAAGTGTGGCATTGGAAAAAAGGCAAGATGGCGCAGACAATGTTTATCAATACGGATTAATTTATAACAATTATTTTTAACAAAATATTTACTCGCAGTGACAAAATGGCGGTCAACACTTCCTGATTTCCTTCGAATCGAACGTTAACAGACGTCACGCAGCCAAAAAAAAAAAAACGCTCACGCGCAGCCGCTGGAAGACATGTATCAACATATATGAGCATCCTCAGCCACCCTCAGAAAACATAGGGGGTCAGGATACGTCTCCTGTACCCCCTTATACCCATTTCTCACATTGTTTTTCCTCCATCTTGTAATTTAATTAAAACGAAAAACAAAATGGCGAATTCCCGTTTCGTGACCCAGTTCGCGAACCGGAAGCGCTTCTACCGCGAAAAATCTATTTTTTTTTATTTGCCCCACGGGACCCTTTAATAAACCCAACATCATTCCTAGGGGGTCAAGAGGGGTCTACCTTGCCCCCTTTCATTAAATTCCCCCTTCGCTTTTCTCCTCCTCTTGTCTCTTGATTCTACCGAGAGACAAGATGGCGGCCGTTCCGGACTGTTTAGAATGTTGACAGACACCGGAGAGCCAATCAGCTTTGCTTCGCAAAGTTCCGTAACGCGAAAAGTATGCGAACCGGAGTGCTACCCGAGACGCTGTCACAGATATATCTGTTTTTTAAAACGTTAATTTCTCAAAATCCACTGGAGCACATATATTGAGACCCAGCAAAGGCACATCGGGCTAACAGTCCCTACAATTTTGCCAAGTTTCGTGCAAATCCATTCAGCCGTTCGAGCTAAAAGTGAGGCCAAACGCCCTATGGAAAAATTAATGGGAAAAATGCGTTTTGGGACCCCCCTTTTTTCTCTGCCCCCCTCGACGAAACCCCCCCAAATTTTCAGGGGCTGCTCAGAAACAAAATGTGCCATTTTCCTGAAAATTTCAGCCGATTCCGTCCACAAACGCCAAAGTTATTAGACATAGAATTTTCAAAAGTCCCATAGAGAAAAAATCCTAACTATATATACCTACTGGCGACCGCCAGTAGGTAATATACACATATATATATCTATATATATTTACATCTATATTACCTACTGGCGGTCCCCAGTAGGTAGTTATAGTTAGGACCTACTTTCCATAGGAAATCCACAACATTCTATTTGGAATAACTTTGGCGTTGGTGGACAAATCTTTGCGAATTTCTCCAAGAAAATGGCCTGCTCAGTTCCGCTCTTTTCCTGAAAGATTGGGGGTGATTCGTCAAGTGGAGACCGAGAAAAAAGGGGGGTCCCAAAATGTGTTTTCCCCATGCAATTTTTCATAGGGACCTTTAGGCAGGGCTACAGCCCGAACGGCTGAACGGAATTACACCAAATTTGGCAGAGAGGGAGAGTTTGGTTCGCAGATTGTGCTTTTTGTTAAATGGTGTAAATCCATTCAGTAGTTCCTTAGAAAATTACAAGTAAAATCATAGCGATATCTAGAGATGGAGTACAGCATGCATACCGAAATCCGTACAATTAAGAGCACAAGCTGCATGCTGATTGGCTGTCAACTGTGCGTGAACACTCCAAACCAGGAAGTGTTAGCAGCCATCTTGTTCGTCTCTAGAAGCGAATCACAAGATAACAGTAAAACAAAGTTGAGAAATAAGGAATGGGGGCAGGGTAGAAACATCATGACCCTCTAGGCTTGCTCAGGGGGTTGTACATGGATCTTTAGGCTCAATTTAAATTTTTTTTAATAAAAAATCGGGAGGTATGCGTTTGGGATACGTACGCAGTGGAAAAGGGAAATAGAAAATAGAAGTCTGTTTTATTCATTAGGTCCCGGGGGGTCAAATTTCAGGGGCAATTTTTTTCATAGTGGGGGCTTGTAAGGTGCCCCGAGCACCGGGGAACGCCACCCCTCTGTGGTTTTATTTGGAAGTACGCAGGGGGTTACGGTCCTCTTCCCCTCAGTCTTGGGGACCGTCACCCCGACAAGGCTTTTTAAAAAAAATAAAAAAAATTTAAAGTGTGTTTTGAGCTCTACCTCTCTCTCTCCCCATACACCTTGCGGGGACCGCCACCTTCCTGGGGCAGTAATATGTAAAATGACCTTCCAGCCCCGGGTACCTGCACTCCCGGGGTTTTTTAATGTTGGGAGGGGGTCGCGCCGCCCCCCTCCTCGAACAGGTTGGTGGCCCTGGGGTCCACCATCTCCCAGGGTCGGTTCTTGCAGTGTCTCGGGGTGCGTATTTCCGGGACACTGCTGTTTATTTATTTATTTATTTATTTATTTACGCAACTTTTATAGCGCAACAAATACCCGAAGGTGTCTCGGCGCTGTGGAGCAACAAAGTTCGTCATCCTACCGTCTTCTCACTGGTTAAACAACCATGTTTTCAGAAGCCTACGGAAGCTAATCAGATTCGGAGCGGCTTTTATGGCAGTTGGCAGAAGGTTCCAAAGTTTTGGAGTGGCCACAAGAAAGCGCCTATCACCCCAGGTGACTGATCTTGTACGTGGCACCGGCAGAAGACTGGTATTGGCCGATCTAAGGTGCCTTCTGGGGGTATAGAGCTGAAAAGCTTCGATCAAGAATCTGGGTCCTGTGCCATGTATGGCCTTGTAGGCAATACAGAGGGCCTTAAATTTGACACGGCTCTCAACTCTTAGCCAGTGAAGCTGGCGAATACCAGAGGTGGTAGATTTGCGGCGAGGGATGTTAAGAAGAATCCTAGCAGCCGCGTTCTGAATAGATTGCAGCTTCATGATGACACGCTTCTGAGTGTGGAGAAAGAGAGCATTCCCGTAATCTATTTTTGAGAAGACTAAGGTAGAGACCAGAGTCTTCCCGGCTGACGGAGGGAGATAAGGTAGCAGCTTCTTGATCTTTTTCAAGATGTAAAAAGAAGATGACACAACCTTATTAACATGGAGGTCAAAGACCAGCTTGTTGTCGAAAATCACTCCCAGGTTTCTGGCTTTTTCCACTGGGACAGGTGGATGGCCGAGCTTATCTGGCCACCAACCAAGAGACCATTCAGGGGAGAGTTTTCCGAAGGTCATAATCTCAGTCTTGTCCGAGTTAAGCCTGAGACAGTTCAAGGCCATCCAGGTACTGACCTCAAGCATAGCTTTCTGGAAGTTGGCTGCTACAGTAAGGCCATCCTTATGGATACCCAGCACCAGCTGTTTGGTTTGGTAGGGCGGTACCGTCGCCGCTTTCACTTTACCACTGGAACCGCTTTCCTTTTTGAAAAAGAGCAAGTTAATCTGTTCTCTCTTTCAAGAAAGCAGATTGTTTTTAGAAAGAGAGAGCAGCATATAAGGTGATGTCTGTGATAAACCAATGCAAGCTCACGAAGGACGCGGGTAGCCGTCTGCGAGCGTGGGGGCATTGGGGCTAAAAAAACACAAAATAGGTTCTTTTTAAGAACTAACTTTACTGGTCAAAAAAAGAGCTATATTTCTATGATAATATGTAAAACTTTCCGTTTTTTTTTGTGTACCAGTTGTACTTTCTATGCATGCGCAGCCTCATTTCTAAGCCCACGTTTTTTTCTTTTTCTTCAAGTTCGCCAAGCAAACCTCTCCTCATTTCAGGTATTAAATTTGACACTTTTTTTTTTCCAGCCCGGAGGTGGAGCTTCCGGCTTGGGGGCAGAGCTTGTAGCCCGGAGGTGGAGCTTGCGGCCCAGAGGAGGAGATTTCAGCCATGGCTGAAATTCCGGCCCGAGTGTGAACGTTAAGTTAGTAGTCTTAAATGTATTCTGTGAATACCGAAAGTAGTAAGTTCATTCTGTGAATCCCGAAAGTAGTAAGTTTACTCTGTGAATCCCGTAAGTAGTAAGTGCATTCTGTGAATACCAAATAGTAGTAGGTTTAGGATTTAGTCTTAAGTTCATTCTGTGAATCGGGCCCTATAAGTTCAAAAGAGAAAGAGAAATGATATCACAGAGAGTGAGAGAGAGAAAGAAAGAGAGAAAAAACAACATTAAAACTGTCTCGCAGAGGCTGGAGTTGAGAATTTTTTCTTGAAAAGTAAGCCATAGATTTACACGCTCCTTGCATCACTTTTCCCATGTTAAAAGTGACAAAAAATAGGCGTAATAAGCTTGTAGATCTGTTTGTCAGACTGTTGTAACCTATGTGTTGTCACTGCTCAGAGCTAATTTAACCTTTTAGACAGTGAAGCTGGTGCACACTACCCACTCACTCCTTTCACAGATAATTTGTTGTAGTTTCGGAAACAAAATTCTTTGTCACCTAGCGCCATTGGCTTGATTGAAACATGGTGCTCTATGTGTGGAAGAAGCCTTCACTGTAATCAAGAGAGTTAATCATTTCAATTCAGATAAGGTTGTATACAGCAGAGTGGAGATAGCAGCCTTCAAATCTTTAAAAAAGAAAGAGAAATCATTTGAGAGAGTAAGAAAGAGAAAGGGAAAAAAGGACATCAAAACATGGGAGAGACACACACAATAGGGGAGGGGTACGTGAAGCCAGAGACGCAACCACAGTAAAAAATATTGGGGATGAGGGGGCTAGAAAAAATTTGGGATGGGGGCTTTAGTTCAAGCAAAAAGAAGAGTGGAGCTGCAGGGGCTGTAAGCGGGGGAGATTATCAAAGCCTCATTAACAATAAAAATGTCTTTAAAAGTCCTGTGACGTACTCGGGTGCACCTGTGTGAGCCCAGGAAGCTATCTCATCCTAGCTGAAGCCCCGATAGCCCAATGTATTTTTTGCACCTGCTGCATACTACATATTCTCTCCTTTGACAGATAACTTGTCGTTGTTTCAGAAACAAGCTTGTTTGCTCACCTTGTGCTATTGCCATTGTCCGTGTTACATAATCCATCCTGAAGCTGTACATCTAAAAGATATTAAAAGAAAGATGTTATGATTGGTAATTCTTGCTTTTGTGTGTTCGTCTTAAATACTAAGTCAAATTTTTGTATGTAGTCAGCTACAACCCTTTCACTCCTTCCGATGCATACTCAAGCCTCACTGCTCACCTTTTCTTGGAAAAGACACCTTCTTCATGAGGTAGTTCCGATCTCCAACAAAGAAATCTCATATATGGTGCAGAGTCTTGATATCTCTATGTCTAACGACATACTTGTGCTCCCATCATCATCATCGCAGGTTCTTCACCCGCTCAGTGCTTCGGGCACCACTAACTCAGTGACCAAAGAGGCCGCGCATGTGGCAGTGGGCCACTTGTTCGGTGCTTTGGGAACAACTCTAAAATAGCGTAGAGGCGGAGCCCTGTCTTTTTTTATACATAGGGTCACATGTCTAGTGACGGATGTGCCGGATAGGTGTGGTGTGGGTGTAAACTAGCCATGAGAGAGTGTTTGTCGATCTGACAACTATTTTTTTTTATTAACTTATTTTTATTGGCATTTTGTTATTTGAACAATACATATCTTATTGTCAGACACATAAGCAATAAGAAGTAAAACATTCTTACAAGATTCCATTTATATCGGTGGCAAGCGGATTGAATCTGTAGAGTCCATGTACCAGTATCGCTGGAGAATTTGGGGGTGTAAACTCTGGAAAGAAGCATGTAGGCGCAGAGTGCAGGCAGATAAGGAAGGATAGGGGTCGGGTGATATATGAGTCAGTGAGTCGTGTGATAATATGCTAGGGTCGTTAGAGGGGGGGTCTGTGTCAGGTCATTGGCAGGGTACAGTTGACAAAATCACGGGATGCAGGAGCAACTGTAGGTAGCACAGGTGTGCCATCAGCGGGGGTCGGGGTCCGCGGGAATGCCTTCATGGGGGGATATGGGGTGGCGGGCATGGACGGGTGGGCATCAGGGTCTTTGCCGCGCGTCGACTGTCTAAAGCGGTGGAGTAGCATGGCCCACTGCATGGAAATGGGGTGTTTTCGGGCTCCCTTAACCTCCTCTTCGTGAAGGACATCCTCCTCCGCCGCTGCCCATTTACATACCGCCCCCACCCAAGCCGCTAGAGGGGGGCCTGTGGGGGATCGCCAAAGCATGGCTATACACCTTTTTGTTAGTAATAATGCTAGTGGGATGAAACGCTTATGCGCTTTCAGATGCTTCTGTATTCTGAATATGCCTAACACGCTAGCTTCCCAAGTGGCCAGGGTCGTAAGACCCGTGAGGTCCCTCAGAACATCATAGACTGTCTGCCACAAGGAGTGGAGGTCGGGCAGCTCCAGAACATGTGGCAAAAGTCTGAGTCCGGGGAGTGGCACCTGAGACAGAGGAATTGAGTGTCGGGATAGAATTTTTGCAAGCGTGCCGGCGTCAAATACGCCCTATGGAGTATATTGTACTGGATGTTTTTGAAGTGGGCATTCCTAGATGTCTTTTTTGGAGCCTCAAGGGCCCGAACCCATTCCGACTCATGCAGTGGATGTCTGATGTCATCCTCCCATGTGGTGCGTAAGGTCACCAGGGGTGTATCTGCGAGTTCACGTAGTGCCTTGTACAACCAGGTGGCCAAATGTCGTTCACCCCCATGCGCAGGATAGCATGTATGACTGGATGTATGTCTGGTTCTCCGGCGTGGAGGTTGTGATGGGGCGGAAACCTTCGAGGAGTTGGTGATACCGCAGGAAACGACCCGGGGGAGATCGTACTCGTCCACCAGGCGCTGGAATGGTTTAAGCTGTCCTTCTTCAAAGAGGGACTCTATGTCCGTGATCCCGCATGCCGTCCACGCCGTCAGCATGTTAGCCGCTAAGTATGTCTCAAGTCTAGGCCAGCCAGCCAGCGGTCGTAAAGGGGAGTATGGGGGTGTACCGGTTGACATGCGGTGAACCCGGAGCATGCACTGGCACGCCACCGTGACCTGTAGGGATATGTACGTCGTAGTTTGGTGCCCGGGAGGAGGAGGCGGGTAAGCTCCGGTGTGGGAATCCTACCTGTTGGGGTACATGTTTCATGTGCGTGCCGACCCGCCGTCCAGTAAGATAACCATTGAAGTTGTGCCACCAGGAACTAAGACTCGAAGGGCGGGGTTCCAAGGCCCCCCTGGGTAGTAGGTAGTTGGAGGGTCTTCAGTGCTATTCTGTGCCTGCCTGATCCCCAGATGAGTGTACCAAGAAGAGAGTTGAGGTCGCAGAAGAAAGGCTTGGATGGGAATGGGATCACCAGCAGGTTTGTAAAGTGATACAGGAGTCGGGGGAGCATTATCATTTTAGCCAAGGCCACTCGGCCAATCGGGGCGAGTGGGAGTTTGGTCCAAAAACCGATCGCCGACCTGATGCTAGCGAGTGCTCTGCAATGGTTGCACTCAAAGAGGTCGGCAGGAGAATGGTAAACTCGGATCCTGAGGTATCGGGGGCCTCTGTAGTCCAGGACACCCTCTGTGTCATGAGAGGGTAAGTCCGGGTGGAATGGGTACACCGTAGACTTGTCCCAGTTTACCCTGAGGCCGGAGGCGTCCGCAAATTCCGTGAGCGTCCTCCATATGGGAGTCAGGTCATCCGAGATGTCCCGTACATAGATTAAGAGGTCGTCAGCGTACATAGAGATGCTATGAGTGACGCCCGCGAATGGGATGCCCCAATGTATGCCCTCCTGGCGCAATCTAATGACCAGTGGTTCGACCGCGAGGGAGAAGAGGAGAGGCAAAAGGGGGCAGCCCTGCCTCGTACCCCTTCGGACTTCAAAGGGCGCGGAGATGTGTCTCCCTATCCGGACCCGAGTAGTTAGATCTGTATATAAAAGTCGCGTGTACGCTATGAAAACGGGGCCAATGTTAAGGTGTTGTAAGACAGAAAAGAGGTATAGCCAGGAGAGGGTGTCAAAAGCCTTCTCAAGGTCTAGGATGAGACAGGCAGAACGCGGGTATATGTCTTTCACCTGATCCTGCACATGGAAGACGCGGCGGATATTCTGAGAGGTGTTCCTGCCGGGGACGAACCCGCATTGATCTGGGTGGACTAGAGGGCGTATTATTTGAATAAATCTATCGGCTAAGATTTTCCCCAGGATTTTGCAGTCGGCGGACAAAAGCGTGATGGGACGATATGACGCCATGAGGTGTGGGTCCTGATGCGGTTTCAGAAAAGTCACAATTACCGATTCCCATAGGAATTGGGGTAACACCCCTTGTTCAAGGGCCGTTGCAAACATTTGAGTTAACTGCGGGACTAAGAGAGGAGAGAATGCCGTGTAGTACTCCAGCGGGAGTCCGTCAAGGCCTGGGGCCTTGTTACGGGACAGGGCGCGTATCGCCTGGGTGACATCCGCAGCCATTATCTTTGAGTCCAGAGGATCTTGTTCTGGGAACGCACTAGGGTGCCACCAGGATTGAAGATGTCGGTAATTGGCTTGGTATCGGTGTCTCGCCGTGCTAACCAGGCGAGCATCGCCCCTGTTTTATCTCTATATTTATGCACCCGGGAGGCATAAGCCCTGAAATTATATTTCCGCAGGTCGGCGCAAGCCGCCTGGTAGGCCGTTTTTGCCTCGGCCGTGAGCACAGCATGTTCCTCGGAAAGGTCGTCCCGCTTAGTGACTGTGGCAAGGTGCTGTTCCGCCTTAATAAGTACCTGCTCTAATGTGCGTCGAACCCCGGTGATTTGTTTGATACATTTTCCGCGTGCCACCACCTTGAATGCATCCCACTCCACCAATACCGATGAAGCCGGGCCTGCATTGAGCGTGAAGAAGTCCTGTATACTCCTTGTGTGCTCATATTTAAAGACCTGGTCAGTCAGACACTACCGGGGCAGGCGCCAGGTGGGGACGGGTAGGTGCGGGGGGCGTCAGTTGAGTCGCAGTATATGGGCATCATGGTCCGAGACGATCCTGCCCATATAGTCCGTGGAGACAATCTTACGAAGAATCGGCGCAGAGCAAAGGAACCTGTCCAGGCGCACCCGTAAATTATGGGGGACGGAATGGAATGAGTATAGGCAGGTGTGTGGCTGCAGGTGTCGCCATGCATCTGTGAGAGCCCAGTGTGAGGACCAAGCTCAGAACTTCTCCGTTTGTCTGAGGGCTGGGGAGCGTGGGGTTGGGGGTGTGAGCGATCCAGGGTGATGTTGAGAGTGCAATTGTAATCCCCTCTCAGGAGCCAGGGAGCAGCGGTGAACTGGGCCAAGACCCCCGTGAGGTGATCCCAAAATTTGTCCTGGTCTAGGTTAGGGGCATAAATGCTCCCCAAAAGGATCGCCTCCAGCAGAGCGTACCTGCCCTCTTTGTCCACTACCCGTCTAAGTTCCCAGAAGGGGGCCCCCGGCCAAAACCAGATCAAGGCGCCGCGTGCATATGCTGAGTAAGCCGTGGCGCAGATCGTGCCGTGCCATTTAGCCTGTAGTCTGCCTACTTCAGTGCCATTGAGGTGGGTCTCCTGCAGGAACGCGATTCCGGCAGCCTGACGTTTTATGTCCGAGTATACGGAGTAGCACTTTCTTGGCATGTAAAGGCCCCCGACATTGAGCGTGAGGACATTAACGTCCGAACGTGGTGCTGCCATCATCTAATACCCACATTACAGGCGGAAAGCACCCATGTGACCCGTCAGAGTGCTGTCCTATGTATCGTGTGTACGCCGACTCGCGCCATGCTAGAGAGGGGCTGGGACGGTAGCAAGCAATGGTGAAAACTGTTGAAACTGGGGGTGGGAAACAGTCCCAATACATGGGATACGTCACCGGTGGTGGCATATCCAAACAAATTCCCTGCCAGGGGACAGGTACAACAAGATTCTGTGGGGGAGGCAGTATGTGTGCACGCGAGACTGTGCGCAGATCAGGCCTTTGGAGGATTAATGAATGAATGTCGCGCATGAGCCTTCATGTTAGGAGCACCTTGAGCGGCTCTAGGGGAGTGCATCGTGAGCCAGGCGCTCATGGGAATGGCAAAGAGAGTCACTTGCTACGAAGAGGCACCCAATTGTCCATCCAGGATAGCGTCTGCTGTTTGTGGGGTAACCAGGGGAGGAGTGGCGGTGCCGCCCCCCGACAGTGTGTCGTTGCTGTTGTTTTCTCCCTCCGATGTCTTCTGGACCTCCGTGGGATGGGGCTGGAATCGCGTTGGGTCTCTGCCTTGAACAATAATGGGCAGTGCTAGTCTGCCCAATCATGCGCCTCCTCGGCGGTGGCAAAGAAAATGGCATTGCCCTTGTGTAGGATCTTGAGCCGAGCCAGGAACAGTAGGGAGTATTGGATATTGTTCGTGCGGAATGTCTCTTAACCTCAAGGAAGGTGGACGGCTGTTGTTGGACCCCACTGACATAATCTGGGAAAACCATTATCTGTTTGTTCTCCACTTGTAAGGGACCAGCCGCCCGGGCCATCCGAAGCACCGCGTCTCGATCGCGGAAGTGTAGGAATTTTGCGAGCATCGGTCTCGGGGCAGATCCTGGCCGTGGCCTCCGGGCCGGAACTCTATGGGCGTGTTCAATGGAGAAGAAGGCAGATCGGTCCCCGGCTGGGGTAAAGGATTTAATCCACGTCTCCATATAGTTCAGGGAGTCCGAGCCCTCAATCCCCTCCGGCAGAACCAGTACGCGGATGTTGTCCTTCCAAATCAACTGTGTGTTCTTCTAGGGCTGCCACGCAATGCAAGACCTCCTGCATAGTGGTTTGCTGCGCCTTAACAATGGGTTGTAGGTCGGTTAATGTTTTCTCCCCATCCTTTACTCTATCCGCAAGTTTCCGGTGGTTGTTGCGGATCAGGTTAACGTCGGTTGAAAGGGTGCCCAGACGCTTCTCCATTGACAGCCGGGACAATTCAATGGCCGCCAACACTTGGTCCAGTTTCGCCGATAAGGTGGGGTCAGCCTGCGGCGTGTTAGTTTGCGACCATGCCCGCATGTGGGGCATATTTTCGGGAGCCGTTTATGGGACGGTGGTTGCCTGTGTACCTTTAGGCTTCCCCATGGCGGTGACGCATGAGAAACCACACGGTGTCAGTGGCGAAGAGGAGTGTGAAACCCGGCGAGGACCAGCCCGGGCAGACGAGGCAAGATGTCGAACGGTGCTCGTCAGGCGACCACGAATCTCAGTTCATGCATGGAATGTCCAGGAACAGTTCAGTGGATCCCTCGGCGCCGGTGGAGCAGCGCGTTCCGGACGGATGAGGGGGAAGAGGTAGACAGGAGAGAGGAGCTCGGGTCGATGTGCTGCTTGTGTGTCGGGGGCCCCCTAGAGTTCACGAGCCAGTGGCACGAGCAATCCGCGTCACGAGGCAAGGAGAGTCCTCAGGTCGCCATGTCAGGGCGAGGCAGCGTTAGCGGCAGGGGAGAAGGTGAAGAAGGCTGGACCGTCTGCTAGGAGGGGTGGGATGTAGGAGCACTCAGCTCACCTGTAGGTATCGGGCCTTCGATAGTCCGCAGGGGATCGCCGTGTCCGGAGCTTCACTCGCGGCTCTCCCCGGGCACCGTTTTGGAGTCAGGCGTGCAGAGTAAACAGGCATTTTTAGGAGGGCCCCCAGCAGCCCAGAAATTCGTGGCGGGTCCCAGGTCCCGGTGCGCCCGGGTAAGCTCCCCACTGTATTGAGGAGTCGTTGCAGTGTGCACTGCCACCGAAGGTCCGCCTGGGCCCCGGCACTCACATCACAGAGCCAGCACCCTCAGCACGAAAGGATCCGGTGCTCAGGAGCTCTTTGGCAGCGAGCCCTCACCATTCCACCATCAATGCAGGAGTGGAGGTCGGGGGGTCGAAGGCTTTCCACAGTCGGGTAAGGCTGCTGGTGGGGTGTTACGGAGCCGCAGGCACCATCTTGGGACTCGATGCGCGGCTCCGAAGAATTATTCACCCCGTACCGCAGCCGCTGCGTGGGTCGCTCGGGACCACAGGATCGTCCCAGCTGGTAGAGGTGTTCCGATCAATGATCCGGGTGTGTGAGTCTCACGGCGATCCCTGGAACTGGGCAGGATGCCAGCCCGATCGCAGAGCCTCAGCGGGACACAACCGCCATTGTGGCTTGCTTAGCCATGCCCCCTCGATCTGACAACTAGACCCGCAACTAAGAAATCACTACAATGGAAATCTGGGCTTTGTACTGTTGTAGTGTTTTTCTGGTAGCGTAAGCACAGTAGGCTGCACTAGCGTATTCAGTCTTGATTAATTTATCACCTCCCCTAGGGGCTTTTAAATGTTGGGAGAGGGGTCAATAATTGTGTTGACTTTTCTTCTTTAGTGTGCAGCGCTATATTGTTTTATAAAATGTATAAGTCTTCAAACTATCTTTCCTCTTACGATGTACATGCGATATTTCCGTAATTGATTTTAAAAGTAATATACGCTTTTTTACAGTTTTAAAAAACTATTTTTATGATTATCCCAGACAATGTCGTCTCTTAATATGTACATTAAATACATAAATATATGTTTTTGAATAATTAGAATTTTACGTGGAGTACGTGTACGGGGCGCCGTAGATGACGTCCCGCAGGATTTATTTTTTTTTATTAAAAAAACGCAGGGTACGCGTTTTGGGTGAAAAAAAACGTGAAGCCCACTTTATTGGTAATAAGCCTCCAGGGGGGTCAAATCTCTGGGGGCTATTTGTTTTTCATAATTGGGGGCCTAGAGGGTCTCCCCTGCGTGGGGATCGCTACCCCCCGGATGTTTAACTGAATGAAACAGTTCTTGTAGATGCGCGGACTTAGCCCAATGGGCGTCAAGGCGCCTAATTCAAATGCGGAAGCTAGCAAAACTACGAAGTCCTATTTGCTCATGGGTAGGCCCTCTTAAAAAAGTAGGTTTTGAGAGCATTTTTGAAAGACTCGATGGTCGGGAGCGTTTTCATTTCTGTGGGAATGGAGTTCCACAGCTGCGGAGCAACCACGGAAAAGGCTCTGGCGCCCCATCTGGCAAGTTTGAAACGAGGAACAACCAGTTGACATAGTCCCGCAGATCGGAGGTTTCTTGTGGGGACATAACGCGTAAGAAGAGATCCGATAGCACTAGCAGGACCATCCTTCAATGCTCTGTGGGTCAGACAGAGAATTTTAAAGGCAATTGTGTGCTGCACCGGGAGCCAGTGAAGCTCCTTCCTGGCTGAGGTGGCTGAAGATGCTTTCGGGAGATCCAAAACAAAGCGTGCTGCAGCGTTCTGGAGAATCTGCAGACGATGTATCAGGCCTTTATTGGCTTCCATGTACAGGGAGTTGCAGTAATCCAGCCTTGAGCCAACCAGGGCGACTGCAACCTGTTTACGCGCCTGGGGGGATAGGTAACCGCGGATTTTATTGAGCGTCCTGATCACGCCCCAGGAGGTGGCCACGGTCCTGTTGACTTGCAGGGACATAGAGAGCGAGGTGTCAAATAATACTCCAAGATTTCTGGCGGAAGGGGAGGGAGTGGGGCAGATGCCAAGAGAAGAAGGCCACCACTCGCTCGACCACAGATTTTGACTCTTCCCAAAGACCAACACCTCCGTTTTTTCGCCGTTTAGTTTGAGGGAGTTTATAGTCATCCAGTCTGCCACATACTGCATGCATACCCTGAAACCAGCGGCAGCTGTACTAACAGAGGTGTGGGCTAGTGATACCATGATCTGGGTATCATCTGCGTAGGATACCACCTCCATCCCCTGAGATTTAACCAGTCTTGCAAGGGGGGCCACATAGATGTTAAACAGGGTCGGACTCAAGGCCGACCCTTGTGGCACCCCACACTGCAATGACTTGGCAGGGGAGAGGTGGTTCCCAAGCATAACTCTCTGTTCCCTTTTGGTCAGAAAGGAGTTTAAGAGGCTCAGGGCCGGTCCTGTGACACCAGCTTCCCTCAGCCGAGATGTAAGAATGGCGGGGGATAGGGTGTCGAAAGCTGCCGTGAGGTCTAAAAGGACCAGAACAGTAGTTTGGCCAGAGTCCACCTTGCGTCGGATGTTATCGACCACACAGGTAAGGGCGGACTCTGTGCTGTGGTGTTTTCTAAAACCGTGTTGTGTGTTATCCAGGTATTCAGAGGAGTCAAGGAAGGAGGACAGGTGGAAGTTCAAATGTGCCTCAAGCATCGTCGCGGGTGCTGGAAGGAGGGAGATTGGCCTGAAATTTTTCAGCAAGGCCGGATCCAGGGATGGTTTCTTGAGAAGAGGTTTAACAATTGCTTTCTTCCATATAGGGGGGAAAGATCCTTTAGAAATGGCCTGGTTAAGGGAGGAAGGAGGCAATTTCTGCATTCTTTCAGTTTTTTAAGCGGTATCGGATCAAGGGGAGAAGCCGATTTGGTCCTGTCCAATAGTAGGTTCAGTGATTCAAGGGATAATGATGGAAATGTCGTGAGTAGGCACGAAGGATCTTTGCCTAGTGAATCAAGACTAGAAATGTCAGGTGGAATTTTTTGGTCAAGAGCACGACAGTGGGCTTCAAGAGAGACATGTATGTCATGGATTTTGCTATGAAAGAAATCAGAAATATCGTTACAAAGTTGTTGAGAGCTGACTACAGGTTCAGGGAGTTGTAGGGAGCATAGAGAGTCGGCGATTTTAAAGAGCTCTCTAGAAGAGGAGAGGGAGCTGGTCAGATTGGAAAAATATCTCTGTTTCTCAATAATCACTTGGAGTTTGTAGGCTCGCAGAGAGGATTTATGAACCTCTCTGTCATTTGGGTCCCAAGATTTCCTCCATTTTCTCTCATTGCTCCTACAACCTTGTCTAAGAAGCCTCAGCTGATCGGAAAACCAAGGTGCCGTGGGTTTACGGCGAGCTACATAACGCAAGGATGAGGGAGCAAGTTGTTCCACTGCATTGAAAATGGAGTCATTCAAGATTTGGGCTGCCTCTGCTGCGTTGTTTACGGCTAAAGTATCAGGAGTGGAGACCAAAGGGGCGAGGGCCTCATCAGAGATATTTCTTAGATTTCTCCTGAGGGTAAAGGGAGAGGTTTCCCGATTAGTAAGACAGGGGACAGGAATGCATAGTTCAAATGGCACGGCAAAATGATCAGACCAGACCACCTGGAGAGGAGAGCCGGTGGAAAGCCTGTCGTCGTTAGAAAAGAGACCGTCGAGAATGTGTCCTGCCTTGTGAGTAGAACTTTTTACAAGCTGGACGAGGTCACGGGATTCTAGCATTTCAACTATATGTATGCGGTGGGACTCATGGCCCCCCGGAGTTCCGGGGACCTCTTTCTCCTCCCCTAAATTCCCTCCCACTCTCCCACCCCAGGGGCCTCTTTTTATTAAAACAAACTGTGCAAAGGTGTTGCAAATGTGGTATTTTGTTTCGTTTCTGTCTTGTAGAGGATCCAAGGGAAATTTAACGTTTTTTTGTACAGCCACTACTTTTCTGCCTGTTACTATAGTAACAGTTCATGGATCAGTTGTGTGAGTACAGAGGTTAGAAGTTCACCACAATCTGTTGCTAAATGAAATACTTACTGTGCGGGAGATTTATATTTATTTGTTTCATAGGAACCGTTAGTGGTAGAAGAAGTTTGTGGAAATGTTTTATTAGGGATTCCTTCCTGTAGTATTAGGGTAACGTGCTCCAAGCGGGACTTTACGAAGCTTAATGTTCATTGACTGTAAAGTATTAAAAGTAGAAGGCAAAGCAGTCATTCCTTGCTCGTCTTTGGAGAACATGGACATTTTATTAGCTAGAGTGTTCCGAACACAACTTTGCTCCTTATTGGGTGGGACCGGTTCACTGTTGTCAGTGATATTGTGATGCATTTTCCAAAGGAGTATGGGGAAAGAAAGTAGTAGAGGGTAGGTTAGGAAAACTATTAACTATGTACAGTGCCCATAAGAGGGTGGAGAGGAATTATGAGGTAAACTATTTTTTAAATATGTTTCAAGGGCTATTTATATAATTGCCGTGTGGTGTATAAATCACGGCGGCAAACTGAGAGTGTTTGGCGCTGTTTTCTTTTATCAAGTTTGTAGGTGACATACTTCTTAGTACTACTATTTACTTATAATGTGGTCTTTACTTTCATTATGGGGAGGTGTGGTTGCGCAGCAAAAATTCAGTCTAGGTTTGAAACAATTTTTATTAAGCAAATACAAATAAACTTTCTTCAGAAACTGTCTCAGTATATATGAAAGGGGTGACAATTAAAAATGGAATTTCATAAAATATCAGTTAACCGTGGCTATATAGTTCATTTTTGTGCTACACTTTGTAAAAGTGTTGCCCCACATTCTTGTTGATGTAAGAGGGCATCAGTTACTTTTAGATAAAGTAGAATAGAAGTGCTACAACAAACAATCCTGCACTACATTATCTCGGATCAAGAGAACAAGTAAAACAGTCAAATCTAAATTGTTTCATATTACATAGAAATGCATGTATTTTTTTTTTTTAATTTGTATTCTGCACAATTCAGAAACATGCTGTCGTAGTGTTTACAAGTTGCAGTCTGCCTTCTGTGAATACCGAAAGTCTTTAAATTAGGATTTTTCTCAATTTAGTAGTAGTAAAGTTAGGACTCCTAACTTTAGGACTCCTAAATGCCTTCTGTGAATACCGAAAGTCTTAAAATAAGGATTTTTCTCAATTTAGTAGTAGTAAAGTTAGGACTACTAACTTTAGGACTCCTAAATGCCTTCTGTGAATACCGAAAGTCTTTAAAATAGGATTTTTTTGAACTTTACTACTACTAAACTGAGAAAAATCCTAATTTTAAGACTTTTGGTATTCACAGAAGGCATTTAGGAGTCCTAAAGTTAGGAGTCCTAACTTAACTACTACTAAATTGAGAAAAAGCCTAATTTTAAGACTTTCGGTATTCACAGAAGGCATTTAGGAGTCCTAAAGTTAGGACTCCTAACTTCTGTGAATACCGAAATGAGTAAGTGTCTTCTGTGAATACCAAAATGAGTAAGTGCCTTCTGTGAATACCAAAATTGTAGTAAGTTTAGGATTTTGTCTTAAGTTAGTTCTGTGAATCGGGCCCATGCTAATTCTTTTTTTGTTTTTATTGCACTGTTGCAAGACTCTCATGAGATTGAGAAATGTAGAAAGGAGTAGGTCGTCTCTGAGTACACTTTACCAGGAGAAAGGCATGTTGTCCTCCTTGTTATTGAGAGAAGATCTGTAAGGCATAAGTACAATGCTGAATTTTCTTTTATACATATTTATAAAAATGTTGCGATCTCACAGGATCGTGAAAAGTAGAAAGTAGTAGGTGACCTCTGAATACAGTCTATTATGAACACCTGCCACTCTAGTAAGTGGCCTTGCTGGAGTTGGCATTTGTGTATCAGCGCCTACTACCACGTCAATCACCTTGGGAAGAGGTCTGAGTGGAGAAGGCACTTTCTCCCCACACCCAACTACATATGCCAATCACCTTGTCACCAGGTGTCAGTAGCGAGGGCAGTCTTTCCCTTCATCCTACTAATCATACCCATCACTTTAGGGAGATGTCTCAGCAAAGAGGTCAGTCTCTCCTGGCATTCTGCTATGCACAGTTGTTGTATAGGGTAGAGGTCTTAGTGGAGAAACCAGCCCCTTCCCAAGTCTACTACGCACACCTGTCACCTGGGGGAGAAATGCCAGTGGAGAGGCCACTCCCTCTGCACACCCTGCTACACATGCCTGGCACCCTTTGGAGAGGTTAGTCCCTCCAAACTTTCAACTAAGCATACTCATCATCCAAGATAGAGTTCTCGGCAGAGAGGCCAGTCCCTCCCAACGCACTACTATGCACATCTTTCACCCTGGGGAGAGGTGTCAGCAGAGAAGCCAGTCTGTTCTCACAGCCTACTATGTGTATCCATCACCTGTGGGAGAGGTCTCAGCAGACAGTCAGTCTCTCCCAAACCCTGCTACATATGCCACTTACACTGAGGTGAGATCTCAGCACAGAAGCCTCTCCCTTCCCACACCCTACTATGCATGTTTGTCTCCAAGGAGAGAGGTCTCAGTTAGAGGTAAGTTTCTCCCCACATTCAACTATGGAAACCCATCATCCAAGGCAGAGTTCTCAGCAGAGATTAGTCCCTCTTCATACCCTACTACACACATCTTTGAGACTGGTGAGAGGTCTGAGCAGAGAGGTAAGTCCCTTCCCACACCCTACTATGCACACCCGTCATCCAAGAGAGAGGTCTTAGTAGAGAGGCCAGTCGCTTCTCAAACACTACTATGCATATCCATCACCCTAGGGATAGGTCACAGCTGAGAGGCCAGTCCCTCCCCAGATTCTAAAACGCACACTTGTCGAATAGGGGAGAGGTCTCACTGGAATGGCCAGTCCCTCCTGAAGTCTACTACACACACCTGTGACTTAGTGGAGAGGTACAAGCGAAGAGGCCACTCCCTCCGCATATTCTATTATTCATTGCCCTCACTCTGGGGAGATGTCTCAGCAAGAGGTTCGTCTCTCCTCACATTCAACTATGCACACCTGTCACCCAAGACAGAGTACACAGCAGAGAGGGTAGTCCCTCCCAACACGTTACTACGCACATCTATCACCCTGGGGTGATGTATCAGCATAGAGGCCAGACTGTCCCTACAGTCTACCATGCACATCCATCACATTGGGAGAGGTCTCAGCAGAGAAGGCAGTGTCCCCCACACCCTGCTATGCACACCCGTCACCCTAAGGAGAGTTCTCAGTACAGAAGCCACTCCTTCCCCACTCCATAGTATGCACACCTTTCTCCATGTGTAGAGGTCTCAGCAGAGAGGCCAGTCTCTCCCCACATTCTACTATGCACACTTGTCGAATAGGGTAGAGGTCTCACTGGAAAGGACAGTCCCTCCTGAAGTCATATAGCACACCTGTCACTTGGGGAGGGGTACTAGTGGAGAGGTCACACCCTCTGCATACTCTATTACTCATGCCATCACCTTTAGGAGATGTCTCAGGAAGAGATTAGTCACTACTCACATTCAACTATGCACACCTGTCATCCAAGACAGAGTACTCAGCAGGGTGGCCAGTCCCTCCCCACACCTTACTGTGCACATCCATCACCCTGGGGTGATGTATCAGATTAGGGGTCAGACTGTCCCTATAGTCTACGAGGCACATCCATCATATTGGGAGAAGTCTCAGCACAGAGGCCAGTGTTCCTCACACCCTGCTATGCACACCCGTCACCCTGAAGAGAGATCTCCGTGGAGAAGCCACTCCTTCCCCACTACCTACTATGTACACCCTTCTCCATGTGTAGAGGTCTCAGTTAGAGGTCAGTCTCTCCCCACATTCAAGTATGGAAAGCTGTCGTTTAAGACAGAGTTCTTAGCAGACAGGCCAGTCACTCCCCACACCCTACTACACACATCTGTCACCCTGGTGAGAGGTCTGAGCAGAGAGGTAAGTCCCTCATCACAACTTACCACACACACCCATGAATCTAGGGAAGAGTCTCAGTGGATATACAAGTGTCTCCCCATGTCAGGATCCCTCCTCTTAGTGAACTTAATGCCGACTCAATTCGTTTAAAAGCAAGAAAATGGAGCGCCAGCCGAGACTTCACATGGTCCCGGTTGTGGAATGCGTGGAATGCTAGGTTAGCAGTCTAGCCTTTCCAGCACGTGATTGAGAGTCCAGGTGCAGCGCGCTTTCCTTTGGAACTGCGCACTTCACCGAGGAATCCGGTCACAGTGGTCGCATCAGAGAGAGAGAGAAAGTTAGAAACATTTCCAGTCAGTGTAGAGTTATTTAAGCTTTCGCTGCCTTGACCTTGGGGTGTCACGAAGTCAAGAGGTTATAGAGCATTCAAGGGAGAGTTTCGTTTCAAAAAAGAAATCAGAGCTATTTAAACTGCGTGTCAGCGAAGAACATTTACCAGAGCAGTGAATTCCAGTCATTAATCCACAGAAGCAGAGAGAGAGAGAGAGAGACTCATTCGAAGAAGTAGCGGAGAAACACAGAGCTAAGTGGAAGGTTTCTTGTTATCAGTTCAAGTTCAAGTGACTGTGTAAATATTGTAATAACAACGTCCTCAATGCAAGGAAAGGTCTATGAACTGTTTAATGGAGTAAAGCCTGACTCGCCAATTGTTGAATTTCGTCTGCAGAACCAGTGCTAGACAGAAGACTTCAAGTTTAATCTAGAAAGAGATAGGGACAGTGTTAGAGAGGTTTTTCAGTACAGTTAAAAGAAATTACAAGCAAAAGAAAAAGGAAAACTTACCTGGAGAGTTGAATGAGGTTAATTCATCTATTCAGGAGAAAGCACCTGTATTTAAGAAGAACATAATATAAGGATAACGTAGAGACAACACTGGTAGGTGGAGAAAACAAGCAGTATACATTTAGTACAAGCACTGAGCATAGAGTAGAAGGCAATAACACTTTTATTATATTGCAGAAGTAAGAGGTAGACCTGTCATCTGAAAATACAGAATATGCAGATCATTCAAAAAACCTACACTTCAGTATAGAAGAGCAGCAGGTTGTTACAGATTCCTGGGTAGGTGTTCTTAGAACTAGTCATAGGGAAGCCAGAGTAGCTCAGGTACAGTGATTTATTATCTTGTATGTGTTTAGTTTTCCTAGGGTTCTTTGAGAAGCTGATTTGCAAGCTGATTGAAGATTCCTACGGAACTCCAGAGGATCAGGACCAGTCTCTTCTCTGTTTTATTTCTTTCGTTATTTTATCCAATTTTCCCCTTCCCTCTATCTAATCAGTTAGAGTCATGATATACTTCTGATTCTGATTGGTTGGAAGTGGGAGTCGGAAAGCTAGCATCTTCTGTTCCTGTGCAAGTCTTCGAGAGGATAGAGTTGGTAAGAAAGTGGACTCTGACAGAGTGAAGTGCCCACATTGTAAAACTTGCACCCGAACAGAATGGTTGAGGGAATTAATTTGCAGACATTGGGAGCGGTCTTAGATACAATACAAAAGGAGTTGGTAGCGGTAAAAGAAGAAAACCAAAGGTTGAGACAAGAGGTGATAAACTCCAGGAAAGAAACCGCAGAGTTAGCGCAGCAAGTTGGGCCATCACTTTTAAGAAATAGGGAGACTCCCCTAACATCTACGGGGGAAACTAGTAAATTAACCACACAGGTAATACATTCCTTGTCTCCCGTCATACCCCTAGCGGCACCAGAGAGATTTAATGGGGATCCCCAGAAGGCGCAGGTGTTTATCACACAATGTTCCTTGCACTTTATGTGTCGCCCTTCTATCTTCCCTGACGCACAATCTAAAGTGGCATTCATCTTATCATATTTGAGTGGAGAAGCGGCAGCATGGTCAATGCCTTTGGTATCTAGAGATGATCCTCTTTTACAGAATTATGATGAGTTTAAAAAAGAATTTTTGCGAATATTCGACAGAAGAAGAATCTCACAGGCAGTGGACAATGAGTTGTTGGATCTGAAACAGGGCAATAGAGACTTAGTGGCGTATTTGGCCCAGTTTAACAAGTTAATTATGGAGACTGATTGGCCAGAAAGTAAAAGAACTGCAATATTCTATCGTGGCCTACGAGATGAGTTAAAAGATGGACTGGCACAAATACCAAATCGTCCTACTGAGATATCTGCCCTGATAGATCTAGTATTAGAATTGGATTTTCGTCAAGGGGCACGGAAGGGTGAAAGAAAACGTGAGTTTCGAAGCACTGTGCCCCGTTTTGATAGAACCAGGTTTGAACCAGGAAAAGGTGCAGAAGGAGGCAACAGCTCAGAACCAATGCAAATTGGAACGATAAGGGGACCGCTTACTAAGGAAGAAAAAGAGAAAAGACGAGCCAGCAATTTATGCATGTATTGTGGTTCAAGTGGACATTTTGTGAGAAATTGTCCAAAGAAACCCAAAGGATCTTATAAGCCGAAGGAAAACTAGCTGCACCACCTGTAGAAGGAGTTGTACAGGTGGATGCGAGTCAAGAATCAACTCCACAGGAGCACCAATTGGCAAACACCCTACAGTCGTCCTCTCCACATCTCATATTATCAGTGACCATCAAGTTTCGTCAAGAAGTGCGAGAAGGCATAACAGTTATGGTAGACTCAGGGGCAACAGGGAACTTTTGTGATCTGAAATTCGCAAGCAAGATTGGATTGAGAGCCATAGCTAAAGACAAGAGTGAATCAGTCAGAGCCATCCATGGAACGAATTTATCTTCTGGGCCTATAGTAAGTCACACGGAATTGGTGCAGTTAATTCGAGAGGATGGCCATCGAGAAGACATTCATTTTAATTTGATCGACGCACCTCAATTTCATTTCATTCTTGGGCTTCCTTGGCTCACTGAGCACAATCCAACTATAGATTGGGCTGCCAGAACCATAGAAATTACTTCAGATTACTGTAGGAACAATTGTTTTGGAAACCAAACGGAAAACCACCAGGAAAATCCGGCTCAAGCCTTATGTTCAGCCAATGCAACGGTGTGCGTGATCAATACCCAGTCGATACCCCCGGAATATCAAGATTTTAAAGATGTGTTTGACGAGCAGGAAGCGGAACAGTTACCACCGCATCGTGTCTATGATTGTAAAATAGACCTCGAACCAGGGGCGAATATGCCGTGCAGTCGGGTTTATGCTCTGACCGAAAAGGAGCATGATCATTTAAAAGAGTACCTCAACAAGTATTTGGCAAATGGATTCATTCGTCCTTCTCAATCCCCAGTCTCCTCGCCTCTATTCTTCGTGCCGAAGAAGGAAGAAGGCGAGTTGAGGACTTGCATTGACTACCGCGCAATCAACCGAATAACCAAGAAGAATAGATATCCACTTCCTCTCATTTCCGTCTTGTTAGACCAAGTGAAAGGGGCACGGATATTCACGAAGTTGGATCTAAGAGGGGCATACCATCTCATCCGAGTAAGAGCTGGGGATGAATGGAAAACTGCGTTTAGAACCCGTTTTGGATTGTTCGAGTATCAGGTGATGCCCTATGGGTTGTGCAATGCCCCTGCTGCCTTTCAGCATTTCATAAACGATGTTCTCAGTGAATACATAGACCAATGTGCAATAGTTTATATTGATGATATCTTGATTTACTCTGTCGATGAACAAGAACATCGGAATCAAGTACAAAAGATTCTACAAAAGCTGAGAGAAAACAAGTTATTTGTCAAACTGGAAAAATGTGCTTTTAATGTCAGAGAAGTTGAGTTCCTGGGCTTTGTGATCTCGCAGTCAGGTATTCACATGGACAAGCGGAAAATTCAGGCAGTGTTGGAATGGAAGTCCCCAACCAGTGTAAAGGAAGTGCAAGCATTCATTGGTTTTGCAAACTTCTATCGTAGGTTCATTAGTGAGTTCTCCCGCCGAATCCTTCCTCTCACTAGACTGCTGAGGAAAAGAGTACAATTTGAATGGTCTGAAGAAGCAGAATCAGCATTCAAGGCCTTAAAAGATGAATTTACTTCAGCTCCGATCCTTCTTCATGCAGACCCATCTGAGCCCTTCTATATAGAAACGGATGCTTCGGATTTGGCTGTGGGAGGTGTACTTTCTCAAAGGAATAAGGAAACTGGTCAACTACACCCCGTGGCCTATCGTTCACGGAAATTGACTCCAGCAGAGATCAACTATACAATAACCGAAAAGGAACTATTAGCAATAAAAGACGCCTTCAAAGAATGGAGACACTACTTAATGGGAGCCCATCATGTAGTCACAGTTTACACTGACCATCGTAATTTGAAATTTTTAAAATCAGCCAGGACCTTAACGCCTAGGCAACTTCGTTGGTCATTGTATCTCGCCGACTACGACTTCGTCATTACTTACAGACCTGGAGCTCAAAATGGAAAGGCGGACGCCTTGTCCCGAATGGGTACAGGAGAGGGAAAAGAGGAAATTAAGACACAAACAATCATTCCCAATTCTAAAATCATCGGCGCAGTAGATTCTTTGAGTGTAAAAGAACAAATTCTCCAAGTCATGTCGCCTGAGAAAATGCTAGAGTGGGTGCAGCAAGGAGATGGAAGAGAAGTCATTGATGGTTTACCTTATCAGACTGAAGCCTTGTACTTACCCACTTCCACACTACAGAGACAAGCTATGAATGAATGCCATGATCATCTGTTGGCAGGCCACAAGTGAGAACTGAAGACTGTGGACTTAGTTAAAAGGAAGTATTGGTGGCCACACATGAACAAGGACATTGAGCAATATGTAAAGACATGTGAGATTTGTGCGCAGGGAAAATCAGAACGGCAAGCACCTAAGGGATTCTTACAACCTTTGCCCAATCCTCCTTCTCCCTGGCACACAGTCACTCTAGATTTGATAACTGACCTTCCCACTTGTCAAGGGTTTAATACCATCTTAGTGGTAGTGGATGCATACACCAAAATGGCCCATTTTGTAGCCTTGAAAGGAACTCCAACTGCTAGACAGTTAGCAGCTCATTTTAGTGCTCAGGTGGTGAGATTACATGGAATTCCAGAGGTCATGATATCGGACCGAGGAACTCAATTTGTGTCTCATTTTTGGAAGGCCTTTATGAAGAGACTTGGGGTTGAGACACGTTATTCCACCAGTTTTCACCCAGAGACTGATGGACAAACTGAACGAGTGAACCAGGCAGTAGAGCAGTATTTAAGGTTATTCACGTTAAAGCAGGGTGGGGAATGGTTGGACTATTTATGGTCTGCAGAATTTGCCTATAATAACGCAAAGAATGTGTCCACGGGTTATTCACCATTCTATTTGAATTATGGCAAACACCCGAATTCCACAGTGCAAAATGTTCACATCTCTGTCCCGGCAGTTCAGGATTTAGTCACTCACTTACAGCAGATACATGAAGAGGCATCCAAGAATTTAGAACAGGCTAAAAGCAAGTATAAGAAGTATGCTGATAAAAAGAGAAGAGATACCCCAGATTTGGAAGTAGGTGATGAGGTTTGGTTAAATACTAAGAATCTTCGACTAAAGGGCAGCCGAAGGTTTCAGCCTAGATTCATAGGACCATATCCTATTGCAGAACAGATCAATCCAGTAACCTTTAAACTGACCTTGCCCACGAAACTAAAAATTCACCCAGTTTTCCATGTCTCCTTATTAAAGAAATCAGTTGAGGGGTTGCGGAAAGAAGGTGTTCCACCTCCAATTCAGTTGGAAACTGGACTAGAATTTGAGGTCAAGGAAATTGTGGATTCAAAACGTGTAAGAGGAAGACTGTACTATCTAGTGGACTGGAAAGGCTATGGGCCAGAGGAAAGGTCTTGGGAGTTGGAGTCGGATGTTCATGCTCCTAGGTTGGTGCGTCTCTTTCACCAAAGAAATCCTACCAAACCTAGACCGGGAGGACCCTCTTTGGTGGGGGGTACTGTCAGGATCCCTCCTCTTAGTGAACTTAATGCAGACTCAATTCGTTTAAAAGCAAGAAAATGGAGCGCCAGCCGAGACTTCACATGGGCCCGGTTGTGGAATGCGTGGAATGCTAGGTTAGCAGTCTAGCCTTTCCAGCACGTGATTGAGAGTCCAGGTGCAGCGCGCTTTCCTTTGGAACTGCGCACTTCACCGAGGAATCCGGTCACAGAGGTCGCATCAGAGAGAGAGAGAAAGTTAGAAACATTTCCAGTCAGTGTAGAGTTATTTAAGCTTTCGCTGCCTTGACCTTGGGGTGTCACGAAGTCAAGAGGTTATAGAGCATTCAAGGGAGAGTTTTGTTTCAAAAAAGAAATCAGAGCTATTTAAACTGCGTGTCAGCGAAGAACATTTACCAGAGCAGTGAATTCCAGTCATTAATCCACAGAAGCAGAGAGAGAGAGAGAGAGACTCAGAAGTAGCGGAGAAACACAGAGCTAAGTGGAAGGTTTCTTGTTATCAGTTCAAGTTCAAGTGACTGTGTAAATATTGTAATAACAACGTTCTCAATGCAAGGAAAGGTCTATGAACTGTTTAATGGAGTAAAGCCTGACTCGCCAATTGTTGAATTTCGTCTGCAGAACCAGTGCTAGACAGAAGACTTCAAGTTTAATCTAGAAAGAGATAGGGACAGTGTTAGAGAGGTTTTTCAGTACAGTTAAAAGAAATTACAAGCAAAAGAAAAAGGAAAACTTACCTGGAAAGTTGAATGAGGTTAATTCATCTATTCAGGAGAAAGCACCTGTATTTAAGAAGAACATAATATAAGGATAACGTAGAGACAACACTGGTAGGTGGAGAAAAAAAGCAGTATACATTTAGTACAAGCACTGAGCATAGAGTAGAAGGCAATAACACTTTTATTATATTGCAGAAGTAAGAGGTAGACCTGTCATCTGAAAATACAGAATATGCAGATCATTCAAAAAACCTACACTTCAGTATAGAAGAGCAGCAGGTTGTTACAGATTCCTGGGTAGGTGTTCTTAGAACTAGTCATAGGGAAGCCAGAGTAGCTCAGGTACAGTGATTTATTATGTTGTATGTGTTTAGTTTTCCTAGGGTTCTTTGAGAAGCTGATTTGCAAGCTGATTGAAGATTCCTACGGAACTCCAGAGGATCAGGACCAGTCTCTTCTCTGTTTTATTTCTTTCGTTATTTTATCCAATTTTCCCCTTCCCTCTATCTAATCAGTTAGAGTCATGATATACTTCTGATTCTGATTGGTTGGAAGTGGGAGTCGGAAAGCTAGCATCTTCTGTTCCTGTGCAAGTCTTCGAGAGGATAGAGTTGGTAAGAAAGTGGACTCTGACACCCCACCCCCATAACATCTCAGACTGGGGAGAGGTCTCAGTGGAGAGGCAAATCCCTCTCTATACCCTACTACACACACCCATCCCCATGGGAATAGGTCTCAACAGGGAGGAAGGGTAGTCCCAACACCCTAGTACACATACCCCTTCCCCTGAGAAATCTCACTGGAGAAGCTAGTCCCTCCCCACACTCTATTACGTGCAGTTATCATCCAAGAGAGGGGTGTCAGTGGAGATGCCAGTCCCTCCCCACACTCTACTATGCACAGCTGACATTCATGACATACAGATTAGATATACGTGCTTGCAAGACTCTCATGGGATTCGGACAATTACATGTCTGGAGAAAGCTGTTTGGAAGCTCACACAAAAGTCTAGCAGATGTCAATATCCCAATAAAAAGAGGGTTATTTCATGAAAGACTCAAATCATGGAGAAATCGCGTGGCCCTACAAAGAGCCTTTGTGTTTACAGTGTGTAGTGTTTAGTAAGATGTAGAAGTGGATGCATTTCTTTATGTTGTTAAAGAAGAGTCTGTTTCCTTCCACAGTGAGGTGCACACCATTGTTCATGTAGATACCTGGCATTTCAAACCGGATATTGTTATGATAAATAAAGCCCATTCCATAGTCACAGAGAAATGCAGAAATTGGTTAATTAACATTCTTCATTCATTCTTAATCTTAGGACAAATCTGTTTTGACGTTGCCTTTTTTGCCTTTGAGATATATTAGAATATACAAAGGCAATATGAAGTAAGACAGACATCTATTGTGAAAAGGTCTCCTTCATTTGGATTCCAAGTTAACCCAAAGTGACTGTGCTTAGGTCATTGCCACCATAGTGCACTACCATGAGGTCTGGCTGCTCACAATTCAAGATACTCTTAACTAATGGTAACAACTGGTGCCATTTCATACCTCTGTGGCCAATAAAAGTGAGGTCCAAGTTTGGAAATCCAAGATCTCTGCCAGTACCACAACCAATATGCAGTATGGGGACGCGAGCCACAATAGGAGTGCTCAGCAGGAAGATGGCTGCCGTGAGGAAGGCTGTGTAAGCAGCCAGCTCCCTGACTCCTGGCGTTCCGGAGCGAAGAGAGAAGAGAATTCGGCTTTCTCTGTGATTAATTACGTGAGAGCCGACCGTGTGATCTTCAGCTACTCTTTCTGCATTTTATCGACTAACTTGTGGATAATTCTAATTAACGGGTTTACCAGGTTCACCCTACCTGATTACGCTGGTCGATCCCGGCCGGCTGCCTGCAGCAGCTTGTGGAGGTTGTCGATTGCCTCGGGCTGGGCCGTTTGGAGAGAGGGAGCTGCGCGGAGGCACAGAGGCGTTGACCATTTCCTGGATGGATTTCGGCGCTGGAGAGAGCGTCTGAAAAGTGACATTGTTTCCGCCTGTGTTTGGTTTGACTCGAGCACGACCGACAGAGTTGCACGGAGGCGCTGACTCCTTGGTCGGGTCAGGGCGCCGTTCTGGGATTAATATTAACGGAGACAGAGCTGAACTGATGCCGAACTGAAGCCGAGTGGAGCTAACTACATTGCGCTACAGTAGCAAAACAGTGACAACAAATTGCTACAAACTATCCTCATGACAGACGGAGTTCACAAATGTTGCTGAACTTTTTTGAGTTCAATCGGCGGTCCCCGCTGTGGCGTGCTACACTCTGTTTGTTCTGGGTACAGAGTAGTGTTTTTCCTGGTAGAGGCGGCTCGCGGAAGAAAAAGAGGACGCCGCTACCTCCCTCCATTGCCACACGCAGCAACAAGAAAAACGGCGCTGGGATTGATCTGAAAGGCGTGGAGCAGGATACCGAGGAGATCGAGATGGCAGAGGCAGCTCCATTGATTCCTGGCAAAACCGCTACAAAGCAGGGTAAGAACCCTAACAAAGGGGTCGCTATTAAATCCAATGAAGTATCAAGCATAAAAAGTTTGGCGCTACAAACATTGCCAGATTTGTTTGAGAAGCACGCTGCAAAAAAGAAAATAATTGATAGTGATAACCAAAACATTGATATGACTATAACTCAATCATCTAATCAACCGTCTACAAGTGTTGATAGCCAGAATAATTCTAATAATTCTACAATCCTGATACCGATCGATCGATTCTCTGAGGAAGGGCATTATGGGAATTGCAGTTTCAGGTGGAACCATCACCAATCGAGCATGTTCTCTTCCTTCGTCAGTATCGCTATCATTATCGCCAAATGACTTACCAAGTGATTTACAAAATGCAAAAGAAACTATGGTACAGCAGCATAATCAGGAGCTTCCCGAAAATTTCTACTCCTTATCAGAACTTTCATCTGATGAAGCGACTGGCTTAAATAAAGATTGGGCAGACTTTAGTTGCGAGAGCCTATCTTCTGAGGGTGAGATTAGCATGAGCCCTGATAATATCAACACGGCCACTATCATTAAAAAGAAGTTGAGGAAGAAGAGATCTCTTCGCGCAGCGAGTAAAGAGACCGTTCCTAACTCGCCAAATGGTGTAAACTCCTTATCTCCTAATCTAGTATCTACCGCTTCTATTGTCAACGATACTCCGGGGTCCAGCCATAATTCTATACCTGATCCAACTCCGCCACAAGAAAATAGCGAAGAGATCACATTGAAAACAATTTTTGACACCATGATGAACCATAGGGCAGAAAGTAAAGCCAAGAACCAACGCACGCAAGTAACATGTGCCAAAGTTAAAAACGCAGTACGACGCGCAATTAAACTATGCTCAGAGACTGCTGACAGGGTCACTGAAGCAGAGGCCAGGATATCTGTTCTAGAAGAAGAATGTATGGCCCAGAGACAAGAAGTGGGCGACTTCAAAGCACAAAAGGAGGATTTATCCGATAAACTGGCTAATTTGGAGAATCAGGCCCGCAGAAGCAATTTGCGTTTTTTTGGGGATCCCTGAAAATAAAGAAGGAACTGACCCGAGGAGGTTCATCATCAACTTATTAAATGATGCTTTTCCCGAGATTACCGATTGGGACTGGGCTCGGGAAATACAACGAGCACATAGATTTCCTTTTACAATGAGGAAACCACGACAAGGTCAAGAAAATTATCCCAGGGCCATCTTGGTGTCATTTAATAACTTCCTTGCCCATGAAGCCATTTATGTAAACGCAAGACCAGATAAGAAAGCGGATGGACTAGGCTGTCAGTTTTTCGTGCGACCAGATTACTGCCAAGCTACTGTGGCTCAACGATGGCAACTGAGGCAATTAATTCCTGATTTCCAAAAGAAAGAAGTAGCAGTATTTCTCCAAGGTCCTGCAAAATTAAAGACTATATTCAAAGGCCAAGTAAAATACTTTATTTCTACAATTAAAGCCAAGGAGTATTTGGATTCTCTTTGAACAATCATGAAGAACTCTGATGTATAGTATGATAAATTTAGACTCTGAGTTTAGAAACTACTTTTTTTTAATAATTACCTAAAAATGCAGGACCGTTGTGTTCTCTTATTTTCTATTTCTCTTATTTCTCTTTTCTCTTCTATATTCCTTTCTTATTTCTTTTTTTCTCTTTGCTAGGACGCTATGGGTCAGGGACACGGCACCCATGCGTTTCAGGAACTGAAAGTTCCTGTGCCTCCTATATTGGGGAGGGTGGGGGGAGGGGTTCTGGGAATAAGGGTGGGGGTGTAAGGCAGAGGTGTTTAATACAAGGATGAATATAAGGCATTCAAATGATAATACTGAAGAGTATATACTAGTGATGATGGTCAATATTTCTCTTTCTTTTTATTATTTTCGACATGGATAAAAAGGTGAAAATATGTACAATTAATATTAACGGTCTTAATGATTTTAAAAAGATCGCTATGTTTCGAACCATGCTCCAAACTTTAAACATTGATTTATTATGCATCCAGGAAACCCACATCTCATGGGACAAACGTTTCCTTCTGGATAATTTGGGACTAGAAGTTTTGCTTACGTCTAAACAAATGGGTATTAAGAGAGGTGTTGCAATCTGTATGCGAAAGGGAGTTGGGAAGTGTTTAAAAACATCATCTGACAAATGGGGTAGATGGGGGCTTGCTGAATTAAAAATTGGAAGTTGTAAATTTACCATATGCTGTATTTATGGCCCCAATCTGGACGATGCTGAACTGTTTAACACCATGAATATAGAGTTAGCCACTTGGACACAACCAATAATAGTTTGTGGGGACCTAAATATTCATATATCAGCTGATTGTAACATTAAATTAGGGAAGAGATATACGGGTCGTAAGATTAGAACCTATAAAGCACTTAGAGATCTGGTGTTAAATAACGGGCTAACTGATGTTTGGAATAAATTCTACTATAAAGACCCAGGATATACTTTTTTTTCTATTCCTCATCGGAAATTTGTCCGTTTAGATTACTTTTTTGTATCCTCAGTGTTTTTGGAGAAAATCCATATTGAAATATTACCACAAGTCATCTCAGACCATAACCCCATAATTGCTGAGATTCAATTTCCCACTGATTGTCAAAATCCAACTAGATCCTGGTCATTCCAGAGAAATCTATTATTAGATGAAGATTATCTTCAATTTATGGTTACAATCATTAAAGATTACTTTCTAATAAATAATGATACTGCCTCTCCACAAGTAGTTTGGGATTCTTTTAAATCTATTGTACGGGGAGAGACAATTAGTTTTGCAAATTACAAGAGGAAGAAAATCCAAACAGATTTTAAGGAGAGGTTAAATAAGATCAGGATGGCCGAGATGAAATTAGCTACTGCATGCAAAAATAACGCTGGTATAGAGGATGCACAATTACGGCTAACTATTGAACGTTCTGGTCTGCGCATTCATATTGCCGATGAAGTAGCTGCAAAATTTAAACAATACAAAACTGAACGTTACGAATTTAGCGAACGCACTGGGAAAATTTTAGCACAGCGCTTACGACAAAAATCTTCCTCTAACGAAATACAGTGTGTTAAAGACATGAATGGTGTTTCTCACGAAAGTAGGGAAGGAATATTAGAGGCATTTCATGGCTTTTATAAGATGCTGTATAATGACTATAACAATGAAGTTGATAAGACTCTTAATCCCATTAATTATCTCCAAAATACTAACCAACTTTCTTTGTGTACAGACGATATCGACCTATTTGTTAGGCCAATAAGTTGGGATGAGATCGAAAAGGCTATTATGAGTCTTGCAGCTGGTAAAGCTATGGGGCCTGATCAGATACCCCTTGAATTTTATCGGACATTCAGACATTTGTTGAAACCAGAGTTGTTAAAAATATTTAATATAGCATTTCAAGATAAATCCCCTGACTCTTGGTCTACTGCCACTATTGTTGTTTTTGTAAAAAAGAACAAGGATCCAAAGGAATTAGGCTCTTATCGCCCTATCTCTCTTATCACTGCAGATAGCAAGATCTATTACCCATGAAGGTGGACACTGCATCGACCTGATATACACTAACTTCGACAATATACTGTGTCATAAACCTACCCAAGTCTATTGGTCAGATCATTTTTTATTACAATTTACTATTTTTAAAGTTAATAAAGGTTCCCAAAAAAACTCCCTACCCTCCACTATACGTAGACAGTGGCACAAACTCACGCTGGAGACGTTAGAAAAGGCGTGGGAAAAACCCGAGATTAGAGACATTGATGAAGCAGAACATAAGTTAACTATGCTTCAGCAATCTCTGACTGCAGCCATTGATAAAATTGCCCCCTTGAAAACATTTAGACAGTTCCCTGTGGCTAAACAGGAAAAATGGTACACCGAAGCTCTCAGGAAAGAGAAGCAAGAATGTAGAAGGATAGAGAAGAGATGGAGGAAATCACACTCTGAGGATAATAAAAAGGCACATCGTGCAGCTCAAGCCAACTACTATAAACATATCAAGGCTGCCCGTAAAAACAACATTGCTCAACTGTACAGAGAACTGTACAGGATTCTCGAAACATTTGTAAATCCTACGGCCTGTATAAGTCCAGATGACTTTTCACAAAGTCTATGTGAAGAAGTCTCATCCTACTTTGAGAACAAAATAGAATCCATCTATGGAAAAATCTTAGTATCCCAACCAAATGGTGATTCCTTAATTGTTTCTTCCCCCAATGAAAATACCAACCTTACACTAACTACATTCCCTCCTATTAACATTGAAGAGCTTGATTCAATAATGACCCAAGTAAAATCTGGATCGCCGGATGACCTTATTCCTGTTAAAACCTTAACCCCTCTCCGTACCCTGTTAGCCCCCTACATTCAGGATATTATCAACCAGTCTCTTAAAGAGGGAAAAGTACCAACTGAATGGAAAAGAGCAGTGGTGAACCCTATCCTCAATAATGCGGCTCTCCCATGGACGGAGCTTTCCAACCTCCGCCCTATCTCCCTTCTTCCTTACTACAGCAAGATGGTCGAGAAACATGTTAACGCACACCTGTCCAATTACATCGAGGCAGCGGGCGGCCTAGACCACTCGCAATCTGGTTTTAGGCCCAACCATAGCACCGAATCAGCCCTCTTGTCAGTGACAGATAACATCTGAATGTCACTTGACATAGGGAGCTCAGTGATTCTGGTGCTATTGGATTTGTCCGCTGCCTTCGACACGGTGTCGCACAAAATTCTTCTCGACCGTCTGAAGGGAGTAGGAGTAAAGGGAACCGCTCTTGCGTGGCTGGAAAGCTTTCTTGAAGACAGACAACAAGGTGTTAAACTAGGCTCCCATAAATCTGTCTGCAGGAAGCTTACCAAGGGTGTGCCACAGGGCTCATGTCTGAGCCCCACGTTATTCAACGTATATGTGGCCCCCTTGGCAGAGATTATAAGATCTCACGGGTTCTCACCAATCTCTTACGCTGACGATACTCAGCTGCTGTTTCCTTTTCAAACCATTACACCTGCAGTCATGCAATCTTTCCAAGACGGCATGAGAGCGGTGGCAGGCTGGATGGCCCAAAACTTCCTCCAATGCAACATGGCCAAAACGGAGGTCATGTTGTTTGGAGGGGCCACCCTGCTCTGGTCCCCGGAATGGTGGCCAACTGAGCTTGGACCTGTCCCAGCGCCCAAACAAACCATCAAAAACCTGGGGGTACGCCTAGACCAAACTCTGATTATGAAAGATCACGTCAGCCAGGTCACGGGAACGTGTTTCCGTACAATTGGTCTTTTACGGCATATCTTCCCCTTCCTACCAAACATCTATAGGAAAACGCTGGTTCAGGCACTAGTCCTCGGACGGGTTGACTATTGTAACAGTCTACTCATTTCCGCCAACCAGGAACAACTGCGCAGACTGCAGGTGGTGCAGAACACCGCGGCAAGACTCATCCTGAATGCCCCTCCCCGTACCCCCTCCCGTCCTCTTCTTTCCCACCTTCACTGGCTTCCAGTGCAACAGCGGGTAAATTTTAAACTCTGCTGCATCATGCATAAATGCATCTATGGGTCTGGTCCCAAATATCTGAAAGACATTTTCTTTCCCTACTCTCCCGGACGCACTCTACGCTCCAGCAACACTATGCTGCTATATGTACCTAAAGTCACCAGAGCGAGACAGGGTGGTCGAGCCCCCTCCCTTAAAGGTCCTTTCCTGTGGAATTCCCTCCCTCCCCAGCTAAGACAAACCCCCAACCTTCTTAACTTTAGGAAGAAACTAAAAACTTACTTGTTCACACAAGATTAACTTAGCCTTCCCTCTGTCACTCCTCAACTATAGTTTGTCTAACTCATACAGAAGCCACGCGCGGAGATACCCCTTCGGGGCTGATTCAGGCGCGATACAAGACTATAAATAAATAAATAAATAAATATTCTAAAATTCTCGCAAATAGATTAAATGATGTTATGGCAGGCTTGGTCTCTCACATTCAACACGGGTTTATCAGACATAGAGATACTACAGATCATGTCAAACGCATTATTACATTGTTGGACTGGGCTCAAGCAAAGGAATCCCCAGTCGGAGTGATCCTACTCGATGCTGAAAAAGCGTTTGACAGAGTAGACTGGGGATTCCTTTGGACTGTATTAGAATGGAAGGGCTTCCCGTCACAATTCATTAAAGCTGTACAATCACTTTATTCTAATGCCAAGGGTGTAATAAGACTAGGCACTGATAGCTCCAGACCATTTTCAATCACTAGGGGGACCAGACAAGGTTGCCCCTGCTCTCCGCTTTTATTTGCACTTTTTTTAGAACCCTATCTGAATAGATTAATTACAGAACCTGGCATCCTACCAGTCCGACTCCACGAGGTTGACCACAAAGTCTTAGCTTACGCAGACGATGTGGCCATTGTAACCTCTGATTCTTCTACCGCCCTACCTAAAATAATTGAAGTTGCTAAAGAATTCGGTAAATTCTCTGGTTATAAGCTTAATATCTCAAAAACCCAGATTGTACACTCTAAAACTGGTACACCCACTGATATTCCATTAAATCCTACTGCCACATACCTTGGTGTAACTATATCCTCTAAAATTGATGACATTGTTGGACTAAACTTGGATCCTTTACTTATATCCACTAATAAAACCCTAGAAAGGATAAATAACTTACACTTATCTTTATTTGGACGGACCAACGTCATCAAGATGATGATCTTTCCAAAATTTCTTTATTTTTTCCGCACCATTCCTCTATTCTTTTCTATGTCTCTTTTCAATAAAATAGATAGGATGTTGTCCAGATTCCTGTGGGGGTATCGCCGCTCAAGAAGATCTTTAAAGTGGTGCACTCTTCCGCAAGAGCGTGCTGGGTTGGGATTTCCGAATTTTAGAATGTATTATTGGGCTATCACTCTTAAAACAATTAAGGTCTTACTATTCCATGACCACGTTACAGAAAATTTTATGGCACCCTCTATCTTCGAAATGCTCATGGGCGCTCAGGTGCGCCAATGCCTATTGATATTCATGGAGCCCAGCTATTACAAAAAAACAAAATTTAAGGTGCTTCTCTCTGCTTTTTTAGTTTGGAGACAGATTAATAAAACTTTACGGATAACTTCAAAATTTAATTTTTATACACCTATCTGCTGTAATATTTCACTATCAGGGTTTTCTCAAGACATTCCTACACATCGATTACATTTCGGACAGATTCACTCAATTGGGCAACTGTATCAAAATGGGGTTTTTATGTCCTTCTCTGAACTTCAAGACACATTTGGCCTCTCCAGGAATGAATTTTTTTAATATTTACAGATCCATAGCTTTTTGGAAAAAAAAAACCTCTTATACAGTGATGCCATGGAGACTAATGATATCTTGGAGAGCTGTAGGAAGGATAACCGTATTGGTACAATCTATCAATTAATGGTTAACAGGTTGCATGATGATCTCGATCAACAAGCCCAGAAATGGGAAAGAAAACTGTGTATAGAAGGGATAGATTTGGTAAGGGCGTTCGAGTTTAGCAACAAAACACTAATCAATAGCTCTCTCAAAAGTCAACATTATATGTCTACTTTAGATCTTTATTATACACCTGCTAAGCTGGCCAAATGGAAAGCTACGAAAGGCATTAATTGTAATCGTTGTGGAACCTTAGCAGCAGACTCATGTCACATGTTTTTTAGTTGTCTTAAATTGGTGGTATACATAGACAAAATTGAAAAGTTTCTGACCAACTTGCTTAATGTTAATATTAAGTTATGTCCTTCTGTGATCATTTTTGGTATCTATTTTCCATCCGAGAATTTATCTGTCGATCAAGAACATTTTCTTTTCATTGGAATGTCTGTCTACCGTTTTTGTATTACCTCTAGATGGCTAGACATAGATCCACCATCATTCGAGCAATGGTTGGGAAAGTTGCTAAATGTTTATAGAATGGACAAAGCAGTTTATAAGTTGAAAGGACAGAAAAAGATTTTTGCTAGGAAGCTATGGTCTCCTATTGACAATTGGATTTAATTTAATAATGACCATATCTGTAAGGAGATATTTCACGTGGTATATGTTCTGCCTTTCTTTCTTCTTTTCTTTCTTTATTCCTTTTTTTCTTATTTAGCTATTAATGTATTAGCAACTATGTGAACGATTGCCATTGACTAAATGCTGTTTTCGTCCTTGTATGTTTCATGCCTCTGCCATTGAAAAATAAAAAAAAATAAAAAAATAAAAAAAGGAGTGCTCAGCAGAATGAGTAATGTTGAGAAAGAACAAGGAGTTACGTGAGAGGGGAAAAGTGAGAGAGGGACAAAAGTGGAAATGCTATTGGTAGTCTTTTGACAATTAAAAAAATAAGGTGAGGTTGTGAGCAACTGCTGTTTGTGTGGTGTAAAGTTATTGGTTAAAGAGTGTAACATTTTGTAAGTGTCAAGAATAGGGGTGGGTGGGATTTGCGAATTTTTACTCTGTGGATTTCCGTGGAATTACCTATTAACTCAACAAGATTCCGTGGAGTAAAGCACACAGCAGAATTACAGTCCATTGACCTGCTTGCGCTGACCTTTAGCACTGGGTGCATGTCCTACTCTCTAAAATCAGCACAAACTGCCTCACACTGCTTCTTTCTGCTGCTCAAGTAGATTTTCTACTCAAGCAGCAGCTTTCACAATGCGAGCTGTGACTTTCTAAACGTAAGCGGTAGTGACCTTCAGCTACTGCCCGCATTGAAAAATCTCACATGGAGGGAGTCTAGTATTCGTTTTCTTGTTTGCACACAAAACCTCTGCCACATGGCCGTGCAGAGTGGGCACAAGTCCGCAAACAGAGTTTACCATCCACACCTAGCAAATAAGTGATGAACACGTTTTCTTCATGGGATATTTGTTTATTAACTTTTACATCTCCAGCTCAGCATCTTCTGTACCACCTTCTCCAGTTCTCCCAACCAACCTCCCCACATTCCATACTGATTTCAGTGTTTATACCTACAGCTCTAATCCCCTGTGTTGTCACGTCCACTCTACACCATCTCCCCCTTATAATAACCACTAAGAAATGTATTTAAGCTGTGAGACAGAAACACATTTACCCCAAAACACCTTAGATCACAATGGTCATATTATAGACATTTTACTGCCAACATTTTTCACAATAGTATTGTTAGAATTGAGGCTTGCACCCTGTACAAGCAGGAACCACCACTTTAACCAGGGTCAGCTAGATACACACAAAAAGATAATGTGTGTTCAGCTTCTGATAGCAAGGCACAGCGAAGTCAGCCTTGTCTAAAGAGGCAATGTGTAAAGTATTTGTGAAACATGCAAATATAGTATTACAATGAAAACACCACAAAATACTCCACACAGGGTTATCAAAATGGATTACATTTTTATGAGCAAAACAAAATCAAATTGACAAAGATCCAAGAAGTAGAATCAGAGTTATACATTTTTAAAGATTGCACAGTCGTCAAGATGCGCTGTCTGTCATTGCCAAGCCGTGCAGTAAGACAAAGAAATGTCAATGATTGGCTGTTGCTTTGGCTTCGAACGGCAATGCTTTGGTTACAATTGGTGCACAGTCATCACTGAATCAATTTTGATGGTTCTGGACAGCAAAAATCACAGTTAAAGGCCACAGGACTAGATTGCCACCACTAGGCAGGACTCACCAATGGCAGAGTCTTGGTGTTGTTGCAGAGTTGAAGGAAGCCTTTGATGGCCCTGAGGAGGCAATCCAGCAAGGCTTTGGAGTCACTCTGGGTTCAAGTGAGATGGGTCCAATCCTTTAGCCTCATCAGGGCAGAGATCAGCAAGGCTGAACAGCAAAGCGTAAAAGCAGTTCTTTCAGAACAGCACTCACGTAGATTAGCAATCCTTGCAGCACAACAGTCTTTACTCCTGGCAGAGTACTTCACAGGTCCAGTAGTATATTGCCTTGGTAGGGTGAGACCTCCAGTACTTACGGCCTGTTATGTCATTGAAGTGGGTGTGATTTCAAAGCAGGCCATTGAAGAGCCCTGCCTCCAGACTATCATGAGTGAGTAATCAGCCCTTTGTGTGGAACACAAGACACTGCCTGTGCAGGTGTAAGTGTTAGATCCCTCCTCTTTACCTGCATGGTTTGGCAAGTGGTTTTAAATGCCAGGTTGAAATGGCAGTTCACTGCACACACATGCCTTGCAATGGCAAGAATGCACCAGCTTTGAAAGGCTAGTTGTATGGGTAGTACAATGAGTGCTGCTGGCCCAATAGCAGCATTTATTTTACAGACCCTAGGTATATGGTACATCCATTTTCAAGGGGGTTACAAGAAAAATAAATATGTCAGTTGAGTATACACCAAGGTTACCTTATTTGGGGAGGAGCACATGCATTTTAGCACTGGGGAGACTACCATAAGGATGACAGGTCTAGCAGTTATATTTTCTCTACTTATTCCATATCGACTTCTTGTGGTTTGTTGATTTTTCATAAATTGCCCAAACTCTAAGTAGTTCTATCACTTAAAACAACTACATTGCGCTCAACCTCTCTGCCTTTATGTGGACAGAAATTTTGCTTCCACCTTTCCTAACTATTCCTACGTTTTTTATAACCACCCAGTCTCCATTCTTCACCCAGAGTTTCTTCACATTCTGTTTTTGTTATAGCACTCCTTTGCTTTTATCTGCATTCCATCGACTCTCTTCATCACTTCCTCACGATACACCCAAACACTTTTTGTTCCACCCAACCATACAGAACATGCCTTTCTACCTAGTTCCCTTACTTTTAAGGATGCAAACGGTGATAATCCTGTTACTGAATGAGGAGTCGTCCTATGTGCCCATATCATTGTTCTCAAATCTTTTTTCCAGAGACGTCTATTAGCTAAGGAGAGTTGTATGTTTTCTATTACAAGATGATTCACTTCCTCTACCAACCCATTGGCTTGTGGTCTAAACAGAGCCACTGTTACGTGAACAATTCCCATTCTGGAAAGATAATCAGTCATCTCCATAAAAGTAAACTGCACTCCATTGTCAAAAACTATAGTCTATGGAACTCCTTCTTCTACAAAATCCTCTTCTAGAAACTCAATCACATTTGCAGTGTTTACTTATTCCATCATTTTCACTACAAACCACTTTGTATGGAAATCACCCGGTACCAAGACACAACTATTTCTAGGCCCCATTCTTTCACTAGGACTGAGAAAATCAATAGCTAGTCTTTCCCATAGTCTCTCTGGAAAGTTAGTACACTACAGCAGAGGTTGTCTTACAGGTTTAGTCTTATTGCTATTGGCACACGCATGGCCATTCCTTACAATTCCCTTGATATCAATATCCATGCCGGCCATTCAAATGGCTGGCGCACTCTACTTTTTGTCATATTGTTTCCAGGATGCCCCTAATGCACAATTGTAAAGATACAGCTATGGAACTCGTCAGGGGGAGCATTCTGATTCATTCTCATTACGTTTCCTCAATTATACTTAATCCTCAGTAAACATTCGGCAATTACATCCTCACTTCCTCTTATACAGTCCACATCAAAATTGTACTCCAGTACTGACAACATTAATTGTGACATGCTTGGTGTATCATTATGGTCCAACCCTCTCTGACCCTTGAACAAATATGTAAAGGTATATGATCAGTTCTGACTTTTAGAGGTAAATCCCACACTTAAAATATGAAGTGGTTGATTTCCCCAATAATAAGCTAGGGCCACTCTTTCAATTACAGAATATGTAGTCTCTTCTCCTCGTAAACTCCTTGATGCAAAACCAATCACACATTCTTCTCCAACCACAACTTGCATCAAAACTGTTCCATCTTGCACAATGCTGGCACAAGTGGTAATAAATATTTCCGGAAACATCAAAATTCCCTAATGTAGGAGCATGTATTACACTTCTTTAACCATTGCAAAAGACCGATCACAATCTTTGTTTCAAACAAACACTACACTTTTCTTCATAATCACTCTCAAAGGCTCAACTATCTCAGCAAAACTTTTTACATACTTTGAACAGTACTCAGCAAGGCTAAGAAATTATTTCAGTTCGTCCTTGTTGGATGGTCTTGGGCCACTTTCAGCTGCCATTGCTATACCTTTTCTTGGCTTGAGCCCTTGGCAGTTATTTCATGTCCCAAATATGTTCTCTGTTCCCTTCTTAATTGACAATCGTCTCTCTTCATTGTAAGACTATGCTTTTCTGGGGGGAGGAGCTAGCTCGGAAGCGTGATGGCTGCATGAGCCCGGAGCTCCGTGAAGTCATCTAAAAATCCGGCATTTATCCTGCAGCTAAGGCAGTGTTCCTGTCTCCAAAACTGCCCCTACAGCATCTGAAGAGGTCAGGAGGCAGAGGAGAGGTCCGGTCTCTTGAATACTGGCCTGTGGAGCGAGACAACGAGGCGGGACTTCCCCCAGTGACTAGGCCGCTGATCCCCAATGCACAGTGCCCTTCGAGGCAGGGCTGCATCACGGGACGTGTGGCTAGACTGAGCCTTCGGTGCTGCGGGAGGCGGGGCTCGGTCGGGTCATTTCTGTGGGAGATGGAGCTCAGGAAGACAACGGTGTAAACGGGGGGGACTGCTGGCAGAAGACTGGAGGAGCGATTGAAGCGGTAGGGTGCAGAGAGGCCCCTGCCGAGTGGTGCGGTGCCGGGCCCCTGGCCACCGCCACCACCGCACAGGCCCACCCATCTCCCGCACACAGCTGATTCCGCTGGGAGGCTGGGGCCTATTCTATACGCCCCCAGTTTGAATTAGTGCGGCCCAGGTGTCATTGGGGAAAATATCGGCCTGTGTAACCGGCCTGTGTAACCGCTCACAGTTCTCCTCCAGCGCAATCCAACCACACAGCAGACTCCTCCTTATAGCGCAACCCAAACTCTTTATTCACCACCATACAAAGATTTCACATTATGTGTTACTGAGGCAACCGTGCTTCCTTCACCAAGTGTGTCCTGTTACTCCTAGAAACTCGTCCTCAACTGCTAAAGTTACTTCTTCTATGCTTTCAAAGACATCATTAATTTCTTGCTCAACTTTCTGTATACTTTTATTAGTACATTTTGTTATGCACACTTTAGCAAAGTGTCCTCTCTTTCTACAATTTCTACATCATACATTCCTGGTCAAATCCGTGTTAGTCGTTTTCAAAGCCGGTCACTGTGGAAGCAGGTGTTATGTCCCTCTTCTCTGCTGTGTGAGTGCAGCGCTGCCTGCTCGAGTTTACCGTGGCAGATAAATGCAGTTACAGTAACTCGTGCACTTCGGGCGCCGCCGTTGCAACCAGCTACCGTGCGGCACCCCATCAGGCAGAGACCCGTCTTCCTGATGCACATACTGTCTACCTCCACACACCTGTCTTGAAAAAGACCCGCCACGACCACCGACTGGGGCTCATTAGGGTCGAAACGTCGACACCCACCTGAGGTCCAGAACCTCCAGGATCCATTATAAGAACACTAGGACTCCTTGGATGTGAAATAGCTTCTGGCCAATCTAACTCTTGTACATAATTGTATATATGTATTACTTTATTTCACTGTACATTGCTTCATGCAACGAGCACCTTTCACCAAGTGTCACCAAATTTCACTTGTTATTGACGGTCAAATTATGAATCAAATGTTATCATTGAATGAAGTAATTCAGATGTAACATGAATGAATTCTGATATAAAATTACATGAAATCATCGTTGGCTATATGAACGTTATCATTAGATTGCTTGAGCATTTATTTCTCATTGCATATATGTATCAGAGAATTTCTAATCTCAAATTGCATTCAATAGCATTGTCAAAGTAATGTGTCTTACCCAACAGAATCACTATTGTGTTTAACCATTAACTTCCCAGGTTCTGAGGGCCACAGGGTTACCCCTTTTCTTTAATAATTTGGACTCACACCATAGCACCTTCATGTGGGGCACAGACCGCCAGAGAGTGGCATTGACAAACTTGCAATGCCCTGAGGGAGAGGGTGGCCTAGTAGTCCCCGAATGGGAATCATACTACATAGCAGCGCAGCTTTAGTGGATCACTCAATGGGTGGCTAGTAGGATGACCCAAGATGGTAGATTGGACCGTTCGTACCGGGGAACAGCGTTTACAACACAACCTTTACCACGTACTACCTTTACCACGCAACTTTTACAACGCAAGTCGTTACAACGACTAGCGCTGGGGGTGCTGTAGGATAGGGAATGGTTTAATTTACTATCCAAAACCTTCCCTACTATCCACGGGGACTGGAGTTGGAATAGTAAATTAAACTATTCACTATCCAGCGGCCCCCAACGCAAGTCATTGTAACGACGTGCGTTGTAAAAGTTGTGTGGTAAAGGCATGTGTTGTAAAAGCATGCGTAGTAACGACATACATCCGTTCGTACCAGAGCTTCAGCAGCTGTTCCAGGTACTCCTGACTTCATGACGGCCCCTTGAGGATGGCATGAGTGAATTCCAGGCGCTGAGGCGCTGCTTGATATGATGCTTGCAAAAGACATGGACACATGTTCTCTACTCTAAGAATTGCTGCCAAATGAGGGAAACTTGCAGGGGAGTATTGAACTGGACAGCTGCAGGTATAGCTAACATTGGCGACCTGTTTCAAGCTATAGAGCTACTTCCATATGAGGACGTCAGCCAGGAATTTGGCCTGCCCCAGAGGCACTTTCTACTGCATTCCATGGTGTCAGCAGTGATTAGAAAGCACTGCAAGGCAGACATGTCAGAGTGGCCTAATCAAAGAGACTGTAAATATATGAATAAGAGTTCTGGCACCTTCAAGGCGGTCTCCTTCTTCTACAGAGCGATCAGAGCAGACATAGTGGCACCTCTGAATAATTTATGAGAACAGTGGGAGACGTATCTAGATATACAGATTCCTGAGAGCGGTTGTGTGAAAATTAAGTAACAGTCCTCCAACGTTTCTAGAAACTCCCAATTTTAATTTTATCAATTCTCTGTTTGCATAGAGCGTACCTAACTCCAAGTAGTGTCAATCGGTTTTTTCACACTGCTTTTTGACATGGCTGGGGCAGCATGCCCATGATGTGGAGCAGTGGGGATGGAAATATTCCATGTGTTATGGGCCTGTCCATCCCTGACTGACTACTGGAAGAGATCATGGTGGCTGATATAACACTGAGAGAGGTTCACTGTTCCCCAGGACACTGTCTGTTGAGCTAATTTCCACACACTTCCAAAACTAAGGTCACAAGTTGGTTCCAAGATCTGGCCCTTCTATTATTTTTTTTTAATTTATTTATTGCATTTATAGAGTGCAGTTGACTGTAACCTCTGAATCCTGGCAAGCAAAAACCTAGGGGACACAAGGAGGAGGGCGTTGCAATAGTCATCTCTGCTGAGTACCGTGCTCCGAACTATCAGGGAGCACGCCAGAGGTGGCAACAGTGGAAGGATCTTCCGAAGGGATCAAATGATAGCCAGACAGCAACCTACTACCTTTGTCACATGCGCCTTCAAGGAGAGTTCATGATCAAATGTCGCCCCTAAGTTACGGACTGATTTCATTGGCTGAACCAAATTGGAGGGGTCAGAGGGCCAGAAATTACTGGGCATCCCAGAGGGGATCCTTTCAGGGGAGCAGTAAAGCAGCTCGGTCTTAGACGCATTGAATTGCAACGAGTCATCCCTCAGCCACAATGTAGTGTCCCGCATACAGCTGTGAAATTCGTTAAGAGAGGTTGACTGAGCTCCCTCCAAAGAAAGAATAAGTTGAGTGTCATCCGCATAATTAACGATCTCAATATTGTGACGCTTAATGACACACATCAGAGGTTTCAGGTGGATATTGAACAAAATGGGGCTGATGGCCGAGCCCTATGGAGCACCATGGGAGACACTAGTAAACTCAGATTGTAAGAAGGAGAGGGAGACTGCCTGCTGTCTGCCTGACAGAAATTATTGAAACCACCTCAGGACACAGCCCTTCACTCCCACCTCCTCCAGTCATCTCAACAGGATTCCATGGTTAACCGTATCGAAGGCAGCAGACAGGTCAAGCAGAATAAGTACGGCTGCCTGCCCCCTGTCTGCCCGCCTCCGGAGTTCATCCATCAGGGTAACCAGAGCTGTTTCAGTGCCATGGGCTGGTCTGAACCCAAATTGTTCCACCTCCAGGAGCTTAGCTTGTTCTAGGAATTTGGACAGCGTGTTGCTCACCACCCATTCAACTATTTTAGCGGGGAAGATAAGGAGAGCCCCCCTCCATTCGCCCTAGGCCGACAACGAACCTTCTGACTAGGCTGCCCGCCCTTACCAAGGAGTCTCTGTCTACTATAATGGGCCGGGTGAAATCAGGCTCTCCAGCCGACCCCTGCCCTCCTAAAATCATTAATCTGGGATGGTCTGAGATGGAGGATAAAGTGCTTGCCCTTCTTAACCGTTCCTTGGAGACAGGACTCGTCCCTTCTAATTTTAAGGAAGCACAGGTGGTTCCTCTTTTAAAGAATCCAGGTGCTGATCCAAAAATCCTAAAGAACTTTGGGCCAATTTCTCAGCTGCCTTTCTTGGCTAAAATTTTACATTCTCTCACCCACTCCCTAGAATGTAATCATCTACTTGAGCCCAATCAGGCTGGTTTCACAGCTCATCACAGCACGGAATTGGTTATGCTCTCCGTGCTGGATGACCTGAGACTCAGGGCTGATAAAAAAGTTCTGTGTGCCCTGGTCCTTTTGGACTTATCCGCGGCATTTGACGCTGTTAATCATAGCCAACTATTATCTCAGATTAAGGATCAAGGGATACAGGGCTCGGCCCTGGCCTGGTTGACTTCCTTTCTTGACGATCGCTCACAGTGAGTTCAACTAGCGGATCTAGTGTCAAAACCAGCCAAGCTGATTTGTGGAGTGCCCCAGGGTTCAGCTCTATCACCTCTGCTTTTTAACATCTATCTGCATCCTTTGATAGCAGCACTGCATCAGATGGACTGCAGGGTTTATTATTATGCCGACGATACGCAAATCCTGATCCAGATTGACCATTCATCTACGGCTTACTTGAGAATGCAAGACATTCTCAAGTTCACTATCAACTGGATGTTGGCTAATTCATTAAAATTAAACCCGGACAAAATCGAAGTCCTAGCAGTCACTACAGCTTCAAATTGTGGAGTGATCTGTTCTGGCCGGCAGAATTGGGCCTTTTCCAGAACCTGCAGTGGCAGTAAAAAGTTTGGGCATCAAAATTGATGCCCGGCTATCCATGACACAGCAGGTGTCGGCTGTGGTGGGCACATGTGTTAGCCTGCTGCGCCAGCTCCAGAAACTATCTTCGCTGCTGTCGTTTTCCACCCTTAGGCTGGCGGTCTATGCCCTGATTCTGGCACGTCTTGACTACGGCAATTCTTTATATTATGGCCTTCCCAAAAACCTCCTGGCTAGGCTTCAGATTGTAATGAACGACGCTGCCAGACTAATCTTCAACAAACCTAGTCGAACCCGGGCCACGACCCTACCACAGGATTTACATTGGCTGCCAATTACTCAGAGAACGAAATTCAAGAGCCTCTGCATAGCACATAAGGCCATCTATGGCTCAGCCTCTAGCTATATCAAGGACCGACTGATCAACTACATGCCAAGTAGGGCCCTTCAGTCTGCTGAGGCATGTAATTTGGTCTGTCCTCAGTTCAACCTTGCATCTATGGGTGGTAGAGCTTTTTCCAGCACTATCCCTAGGGCTTGGAACCGCCTTCCAGTTAAACTCCGAAAGGAAACTAATCTCCTCCCTTTCAGGAAGAATATGAAGACTGTGCTTTTCCTGGAGTCTTGGGGGACTCTTTGAGCTAGTGGTCTGTGTCTTTCGCTGGTGTTGTGTGTCCGCTGATAGCGCTTAGATACCCCTGGGTGATAATGCGCTCTACAAGCTTATAATAACATAACATAACAAAACATAACATAACATAACAGAGATGGGTCTGAAATTTTTAGGACACTTAGGTTCGAGGGAGGGTTTTTTAAGCAGAGGTGTCACTAATGCCTGCTTCCACTGAGAAGGGACCACTCCCTCAGGGAGAGACTGATTGCAAATCAGATGAAGCTTGGGGAACAAGACTGCTCTAAATTCTTTCCAGATCTTACAGGGCAGAGAGCCAGATGCAATACCCTCAGCCAGCCTCCAGAATTCCTCAGGTTCCAGGGAAGGAAACTCGGAAAGAAAGACCAAAGTAGCCCCCTCCAAGGTTGAGTCCACAGACCCAATACGGCTGTCCTCCGAAGCAGGGATAGTTGTCCCGGCCGGAGAAAGTGGGACACCACTCAGGTCAATAATAATGCCATTGACTTTGTCGTAGAAGAACCTAGCAAGATCATCACAAAGACTTTGGGAGGGAGAAATCACACTCTTAACACAGTCTGGATTGGACAAGCTGTTAAGAATGTTAAACGTGTTTCTAGCGCTGTTGGGGGCATTAAGTATTAAGGTGGCAAAATGGTCAGCTTTAGACCTATTAATACTCTTCCTATATTCTACAATTTTTTGTCTCCAGGACAACTTGTCCACGTCCTGGTAACCATACCTCCATTTCCTCTCAGCCCGTTTACATTCATGTTTAAGGATTTTTAACTCTTCACTGAACCAAGGGGTAGAAGGTCTACCTCTGTTCCGAAGATTCTTAACAGGGGCATGAGAGTCAAGGGCCAGGGTAATTTTTCTACAAAAGGCGAAATAGTTCTTTTCCACCTGAGCATCTGGGGAGAAACAATCCTCCACCAGGAACACTGGGTCCTGGAAACTCTTGCGCAAAAAAACCCTTCCAGTCCATACCGAGGAAAACACCCGCCCGGTTTCTGCCCCGTTTATCTAGGTTGGCAATATTCATGTAGAATTTGACCAGATAGTGATCGGTCCAGTCCATAGGAAGGATATCTCCTATGTACATCTGTTCATCCTCAGAAAAGATGAGCAAAGAGAGGATTGACACAGGACTGGAAAGCTGCCAGGGGCCCTAGTGTGGCAGCTTGGCACAGAGAGCTTGAGCAATGAGCAGAGCGTGGGAGTTGGGTGTTGATTCAGGAGGTGACGCAGGCCATGGCTCCCTGGAGGTGGCCAGGGCCTGGAAGGCATTGGTGGACTCTATGAGGAACCCGGAGCCTCCATCACCAGTGACATCCCCCGGAGGTTTGATGGTACAGGACCATGTTCAGATCTAACTGAGAGGCATGGCTTACCACTACTGCTGCATTGAACCAGAGCTCTGGCCTTATACTTCACAATGCGGATTGATGCTAGCATAGGTTTGGTTGGTGGGGAGTGTCCTGATGTGATAGACTGGACCTGCATACCTCGTGGTGCCGCTCAGGGAGGAGGGAGGGATTGTTTGGGAAGGAGAGTTGAGGGTTGAAAGGCTGATTGGAAGGATTTTAATGATATTCAGTGGTATGCTATGATCTGTCAATTGCCAATGTAATGAAAACGCAAAACAATTCTTTTTAAAAACAAGGTGCAGTGCTATGTCTCTTCAAACTGCTACTTCAGAACTTTGGACAGTTTGAAATACATATTCTTGTTTGTAGTTGAGTTAGACATATTCAGTATTCTGACTCACTGCTACATTACATGTATGTCAATAACAGTTGCCCTCAAGGTAGGGTTTTATGAAGCCCCTCCTGCACACCCCTTCTAGAAACAAAACTAGAAGAAATGTAATCTACCCGTTTGTGTGAAAATATAAAAATAATCCCATATTCCTATTACTGAGAAACTAAATGAGCAAGCAATTTCTAATTGATACCGATTGGTAGGTGTCATTATTGTAAATAAAACGTAACATTCTAAGGTAAAAAAGTGCATTAGTCAGATTTCATGAATATCAAGACTATATTATTCTTTGCCAGCAGGATCAGCTATCCAGGATCTATCAAAGATCGAGGCAATCTGTCAGGGAAGTAGCAGCATACAGAACTAGGTATGGTGACAGGGGTGGTTGCTCTAAGCAGGGACAAACGCTTTTAAGTGAAGGTGCTTACTATTAACAAGAGAGTACCTGAAGTCTTGGAGGAAAGCTGGGCTGAAGCAGGTTGAAAAAGGCAGTCAACAGGGAAATGGGACATATGCTGCGGAAACTATGAATATGATAGGAATATAAATAACAGGAACGTGAAAGCAAGGACATGATAGACAAAAGTATCATAAGTGATACATTGTCTGCTCCTCGTATCTGACCTCTCTCTGAGGTGGAAAACATTGATCTCACAGACTTCAGGGAGGCACCCAGCAGCTCCTATGGAGAAGCAGTGCTGAGTGGTTCTCTGTGCGAAAGGCACAAGCCGTGGACTCCAAATGGGACCCTTGGAAGCAATCTTCACACTAACAAGGACTGGACAGGAATAGGCAGTCAGAGCAGGAAAATGGAATACAAGACTAGTGATATGAATAAGCAAGATAGGTCTGTATGTTGAACAAGAGACAAGCAACAGACACCAATAACTAATTAGGATAGGTAATTTGAGTCAAACAAAAAAGAAATCAAAAGGCAAGCCTGGAAAATATTAGCAGGATCAAACAGAGAGCAAGGAGACTCAGCAATAAGGTTAGAAGGGAGTCACAGCACTCTGGGCGCTCACTAGGCAGAAATAGCAAGAGGCTCAGGGGAGGATCACATGTGCAGGGAGAGAGCCAGGAGCAGGGATTCAACTAGGTGCAAGAAATCAGGGAACCACCAATGAACAGACGGCAGAACCGGGACTTGGAAACCAGAATGCACAAGACTGGAGACAGGAAAGCCAGGAACAGGGTACTGGTCTGAGTAAAGAGAGTGAAAAGTCCAGAATGCAGGTATAAAAAGGTCAGAAAGGCCGTGGAGTCCATGACTCAAAAGAGAGAACAGGGCACCATCACTGGGGCATGACTGGGGCACGGCTTGAAAAGAGAAAGGATTACAGGGACCAAGATGCATCAGGAAGGTGATGCAGAAGATTGTACTGGGACATAATGTTGAACTTGAAATGCCAGGTGTTGAAAGGAGTTCTGTCATATTTTGGTGTAACATCTGAACCCCACAGGGCCCTCATGAGCTCCACCTGATGACAGGACAGTGGTATCCTAACATCAGCTGTAAGTCTTGATCATATTATGTGTCTAAATATGGCTGTAGTTTACAATCACTAATCTTTAAGCCATTTGTAGAAGTGAACTATTAGGACAGCTAGCCCCTCATTACCACTGCACCAACAATTCTAATGGGGTCAGTGGCAGGTATTTTTTGCCACATCAGAAATTGACATTTTGCAAACGTGTTGGATATTTTACCAATAGAGTTTGCCTCCTAGAAGCATGCAAATTATTGTGGCACAAAACTGGTGAAAACATGCATAATTGGCATGGAAGTCATGACTCCCAGATGTTAATCCCCTCAAAAATGGCATACATGTTAATCCTACCCTCCTCCTGGAATTTTTAGGACACTTCATATTCGTAGTTCAGAGAAGGATAAGACAACGAGTCCTATTCCCAGTCACTTGTAATGGCGGTCAAGTACTGAAGCATCCATAGTATGCACAGTGATTCATTAGATAGTAGAGCACTTTAAATGGCCGTAGCAACAAATATTTTTTCAAGGGTAACAATTATCAGGTCAAGCAAATTATTGTCTCTCATTATGAAACGGCCAGATAACAAAGGGATTTTCATAGTGTAAGACAGTTGCAAGGCTTTATTAAACTAGGAAAGATGGATCGGGTTAACAAAGGAAAGAGACAGTAGGATACTTGGGTGTCACTTGATTGATTGGTTCAAGCACCAATACTTTCATCAGCTAAGTGAATGTGGTACATATGCAACACCAAAACAACAATAGGGTGTAATGTCAACCACCCTATAATATCCAAACTAAGTCAGACAAAAAAAGAGTAAGATTTAACAACCAGAATAAGGCAACAGATTAGATGCTTCATAGGAGCCGGGGGGGCACTTGTAGAACTTCGAGCCCCAGGAGCCTGCAGTGAGAGCCTTGGCCCCGCCCCACCCACCAGCGCCGTACTTCTGCTCCTCGAGCCTCCTGTTTCACGGGAGACGCTTTGTAGGAGCCGCAGGAGCACTTGTGGAACTTCAAGCCCAGGAGCCTGCAGTGAGAGCCTTGGCCCCGCCCCACCCACCAGTGGCGTACTTCTGCTCCTCACGCCTTCCGCTTCGTGGGATATGCTTCGTAGGAGCCATGGGGGCACTTGTGGAACTTCGAGCCCCAGGAGCTTGCAGTGAGAGCCTTGGCCCCGCCCCACCCATCAGCTGCCATGAAACGCTCCACGTCCTCCGCTGCGCAGGACGTGCGTCGGGCGAAGCCCGGGCAAAGGGTGGGCTGTCTGTGGCTGTCAGGGGCCAGAAGAGGCTGGGCTGGGCCATTCCTCTTGGCGTTTCGCATAAAGGACCAACAACCCAGGAAGTAAGGTAAAATTGCCATCCACTTAAAGCATTGGTGCCTTATTACTACTACACAAAGTATATTTAGTGCTTTATGTCAAAAATGACCAAACGGAAGGGGGTAGCCGGTACACTGGACGATTTTATCATGGGGCTGAATCTGTGCCCATTCATGAGATCCAGGCAACTGAGAGACGGTTATCCCTAGACCTCGTCGCGCCACAATCACGTTTGTCAACCGGGGGCACTAATGATTTACATTCCTCGGACAATTCGAGAGCTACCCCTGTGCCTTTGAGTCCGGACATAGAGGTAATAAACATTCCACTTATCTTCGCTCCGAATATGCAGGACTCACATGCTCCAGCCAGTAATACACGAGGCAAGGCAACTAGACGGCGGACAACGATTGCTTTAGTACTGGGTGGGTAGAAAAATGCACCAAAACTCAATCAGGCGGAACCCAGAAGAAAGTTAATTGATCCAAATACAGATGTCTCGAATAACAACGAAGGAGGGGCTGGCAATGGAACACTGGAGGCTAGGTTCACTAATTCCATCTCTACCCAGACTGAACCTCCCCCTGCCAATGGCCCTAATGCAACTGACATGGTTATTGAAATCTTGGACAACTTAATGGAAGGCTTTGAATCCAGATTTGGTGATTTAATGGGGGTCTTCGCAAAGAAACTTGATGGCCTATGGAAAGCAATGTTTAAAATAAATGATGTAGCACCAAATATAACAAGCATTTACGATGCAACGGTTTCGCCTTCGTAAAAGTTAGATCTATTGGCATTGTAAATGACAATTTTTTTCATTTATGTGCTGGTTTCCTGGTAACCTGCCAGCACAACCTGTAATTGTGAAAATTCAAAGCTAGCTCCATGAGGTGACTGCAGCGCTATACTATGTACAGCTCATGTATTCATTCATCTCCTGATGCTAGAGACAGCCTTTCCAAGCTGCTTTAGTGAATCCTCTACTGAATGTATTTGTTTTTCGATCACCCCCTTGGCCCCCGATAGGCATGTCATTAGTGATTGTTGTGGCCCCTCATCTGACTTTAACACATTCCCGGCCTTCCTCTTTCCCATCCATCTCACTCAAATTCGAAAATACACAAGTCACAGTAATTCAGGAACAATACAGTCTTGAAACGATTATGGGTCTGCTAGGGTCTGAATGCTATATGAACCCAGAACTAACAAAGTTGAGTGATAAGGCGACGGTCCCCTCAAGTCAGAGCTACGCAAGAATACACTGGGAACCGGCTTGTGTCCAATCAAATACATATGAAAGCTACGAGTTTTGTAGCTCAGTTTTACAAGTCGGTCCCTTGATATACCGGTCTGGAATCTTTCTTATCTTTTCTGTGCAAATCCGGAACTGTTGGACCAATACAGTCCTCAAATCCTGGCAGCCACATTCCCTTGGCCCAATTGAGCTTGTACCCAAATTAAACAGCAGAATCTCTGCAATGAGTATGTCCCAGACTACCAGCAACCAAAAAGGCGAACTCGCCAGGTCCTGGAGTCGCCCGGCCTCATCCGGTCTATCACGGGCTTAAACGGGACAGTCTTGGCCCGGTCTTGGCCCGGACACAGCCCAGGCGACTCACGCTGCGGGAGTCATTAGCGGGTTAAATAGCGCTCCTGCTCTCGATTACAAGTGCCGCTGTGAGCTCCTCCACTCACCAACAGGACCCAAGGGAGCAGCCAGTGCTCTGTGGAATACTCCAAGGACACGGAGTGGCATTGTGGAAAAGGTGCTTAAGCAGGCACATGCATCAATGTTTTCCACACAATGACGTAATTTTTCACATTTCTGTAGGAGTGGGAAGAGTAAGTGATTGGCAAGAAGCACTCAATTGTGGTCAACTGTTGAAGGACGGACCGGAATCAAGGATTTCACATTCCAAAGTCAACAACTGACCGACTACACCGCGAACGGTTCCTCCCTTTTCTTCTCGAAGTGAGCATTTGCGCGAGCGCGAATGTATGTATGCAGTTATGAGTGCGTGACAGAATAACTAATGCAGGGGCTTTTTTTGCATGTCCTCCAGCTCACCTTCAAACAAGAGGTGAGAAGGCGATATTGTGTCGTCGTTATGAAGTGAGACCTGCAGTAAACGCACACTGAAACAATGAAATGAGAAAGGAGAGTTAAGAGATGTAGAAAGATGTCTAGAGAGAGGCATGTAGAGAGCCAGGGGATGCGGGTGAACTAGAGGTACAGAAGAGGGCGTGAGGAGACGCTCAGTGTAAGCGTATCACGCTCACATGTAAATGAAAACCTGCAGAAAGCCTGCAGGTGGAGCGAGACACTTGAGGACAGATAAAAAGAAAGGAACAGGAGCGACCCAGAGATGTAATTGTATTCTACAGGTCGGTCTTGGAAAATACACCTGCCGATCCAGGGCTGTATATTAGGGTAGCCACAATTATCATTGGGTAAGGTTTTTAGAGAAACAAATAAACTTCATTAGTACAGCAATTAGATTTCGCACACGGGCTGCTAAAACAGCACTGAGTGTGGAAGACTGTAGTGCGTAAAATAACAAGATAGATACTCAAATAGCAGAGTTCGTGGGGGCATCGTGCATCCTTTTTGAAGGCGCGCAGCGCGTGCACAGTTTGAGCAGATAGCTAGCTTTCAAATTCCCAGATGAGACAGCAGTCGGGAAAAGAGGGTCCGATATCAAAGGGAGAAGCAGCGCTAGCTTCTCGTGCCAGCCTCCATCAACCCAGACACCGCGCTCCTCCTCCCTGTGCTCCGCACACTGGTCCTCGCTCCAATAGCACTCCCTCCCTATCCTCCTTAAGAAGAAGCCCCTCGAACGGTACATATGCCGGACCCTGCTTCCTTAGGGGTGGTGTGGGCAGATACATATATTTACACAGTGTCCTGGAGATTGCAGCATCCTACTTGGTACCCCGCGCCATTTACTCAAGAAACATGTCTCACTCAGAGGCGGGCGAGCCAGTAAAGGCACGAGTAGTCTCGAGCCGGGCACGTGGCTGAGGCTCACCTCAAGGTGTCTTGGACCATCCTGTCCAAAACGAGCCAAGCTTCCAGGCGCTTTTTGCCTGCCATCCAGCTGTAAAGTCACGCGCCAAGAATAAAGACAACACCAACATTTGATGTAAATCAGAGCAGAGATACCCGTCAGGGGGCTGCATTGCACAGTATAAAACCAGAACACCTGAGATCAAGCCGGGCGACCCCGCTTGATCACACCTTGAGATGCCACGCAGGTATCTGCTTTTACGGAGTCCCCGCTTTTATTCCTTATTCCATATGAGAGCCCCTTCGCGTACATGAGTTCAGGATGTGCGCTGTACAAACCCTCTCCTCTATTTGATTTGACTATGATGTTTCTTCTTTTATAAACACAATCCAGGTCACCTGTAGAGGTCACAACTGACTTGCCTTTTGTGTCACTAACGGCATCATTGTCAGGGACTACGGTCATGTTTAAAAACCATCTCTATAAATATTCTCGGCGCAAGGATAAATCGGAAGATGAGGGGGGAAGATGGCGGCTGGCTGAGACGCTTGGTCGCGAGCTCCGAGAAAACCTCCAGGTGAAACATAGTGAAAACTGCTTCTCTCGATGCAGAATTGCCCGGAAACATGAGAGTCTGAACGGAACGGAACATAATAAACAGAGCCCGTTACCTGATGGTGTGGATCGGTGAGGATTGTGTAGTCGCAGACAGCAGAGGTAACGGATTTGGCATCAGCGGCGGCGGCGGCGGCGGTGTGCGGTGTGTTGCTAGGCTCGGATCGTTGATCCCTTCAAGTTACATTACCGGCCGCTGAATTGTTTTGAGCTGGGCGAGAGGAGGTGCCTGGGACCTGCATGACGGGCTGGGTCGCGGTCGTGGTGCGGCGTAGCCCGGACTCAGCAGACAATTTTGCAAGCAGCGCTGGTCTATGGGAAAGAGCGCGAGAAGCCGCCCAGAGTTGCAGAAGGAAACTCGGCAAGGTCGGATTTCTCTTCCGGGGCAAGAGTGGCAGAGACTGTAGCGCTGCTGTGCGCGTTTGTACAGATGGGGTGGGAGGAAGCAAGAAAGACTCACTGAGAGCTTCAACAAGCAATAACTTCGAGGTTACCAGAGTGGGGGATTTTAATTCCCTTGAAAATCAAGCATCCTCAGTAAGAGAAAAGTGTGAAAAAACCCGTGGGAGTATTAAAGATATAAAACTGCTGATAAATCCCTGCTGGATGAATGAATGGAAAGGTGCAAGTTTCTCCCTTAATGAAGTACTGGAAGAAGGGAGACATACATACAGTGAAGAGCAAAGAGGAACGGAGGAAGAGGCTGAGAGAGCTGAAATAGAAAAAGAAAAGGAGTTATTATCACAAAATTCAGAGAAAGCTGATAATAATAATCACATTACTTTATTGGTGGGGAAGGATAAAAGTGTTAAAGACAAAAAAGAAAAAAGCCCACCTCAGTTCAGCTACTTCACAAGATTGAGATCAAAAAAGATAAAAGTAGCAGGAGCCTTCTTTTCTGCACTAGAGAGACCAGAAGAGGGAGGTGTAAGGTCAGCATACTGCCTCAGAAATCAAAGTATAAGCAAACAGAGCCTTATACAGTCTACAAAAAAGTGCATGACCCCTAGAAGCACAAAGAAAAACGTGAGACGTCCCCCGCATTCAGAGGAACTGACTGAGAATATAAAAAGTAGAGGGACTAGGAAAAATAAAGACCAGAAAATCAAGATTACACCATCTTTAAGATCGTACTTTAAGGCACAACAAGTGGTACAAGCAAGAGGAAAGGTTCACTGTCCAGCAACTAACACGGATGATGCAACAAACATAACAAACACAACGGACACAACCGACACAGCATACCTGCAAGTACTAGCACCAATATCGGACAATCAGTGCACCAGCCCAATTTCCGAAGAGGAAGAGGGGGAGTTTGCAGACAAAGAGGTATCTTCGAAAACAGATATGCAGTCATCTCCTACCTCGGCCCCAAACATAAGTGGGACTATTCCATTGGAGCAATCTTTTCCACCAAACCAAATAACACAACCAGTACTCCTACCACAAGCAAGTGTAATGTCCACTTTACAAGATGAAAATGATCAAGAAATAGGCCAAGAGACTCAAGAGACTCATGAAGATGAGCCAGAACAAGAACATATGGAGTATATAGCTAAAGATAAGACAGAAAATATTTTAGAAGTGTGCCTAGATAAAATGATGGAAAAAATAATGGGAGAAATGAGAGAAAAATTTTCAATCTCAGAAGGAAACCAGAATAAAATAAAAGAAGTCGTGGAAAGCCTAGATCAGAAACTAAATGATTTAGGGGTTAGAGTCACAGCGGTTGAAAATGAGCTTAGATCCCTAAGCAAAAAAGTTGATACAAACCAAAGAGAGATAAGACATCTAAAAGACAACGAAAAGGCCATCAAGGAGAAATTAGAATCTTTGGAAAACCAAGGAAGAAGGAATAACATCCGTGTGCTGAATGTCCCTGAAAATTCAGAGGGGTCTGATATTAAGGCTTACGTAATATCTCTTCTAGAAGAATTTCTACCCTGGACGAAAGACTGTGACTTGGCAGAAGACATCCAACGAGTACACAGAGACCCATTCAGGAAAAGTAAAGAGAGAAAAACTCCGAGAAAAATTCTGGTAAATTTCAGAACCTACTCTCTGAAGGAAAAAATACTGAGTGAGGGTCTAAAAACTGGAAATTTCAATAAAGTCAATTGGTCATTTCGTATACGATCAGATATTTGTAAAGCCACACAAGACAGGCAATGGGAACTGGGGCAATATATGCAGGAGCTGAAAGCTCTGGGAGCAAGTGTACAAATGAAGTTCCCCGCCTCCCTAAGAATAATGTGGCGAAACAAAATGCACAACCTAAGGGAGTCAAAAGAGGTAGAAAATCTTATCCAATTAATAAAAGACCAAATCGAGATAGATAAATTAAACAGGGATTAATTCAGCAATGAAGGATTAGAAGAAATTCATTCCCTGTATAAAATTTGGTAAGCAAAAACTAGGAAATTGAGAGAAAAAACACATACATATATATATACATATATATATATACGTAGATATATGGATAAATACGAAACGGGACAAAACATCAATAGTAGGACAAAAAAAAAAAATGAGAAGCACTTACATAAAATAAAACAAAAGAAAAACACCTGGAGAATCGGAGCACGAAATCGGGTGTAAGAACACCTGAAAGAAGAAAAAGGGAGGCTCCCCCAGGGAGGGAATCTCAAAATCACTCAAACGCATAATGCAATTTTGTAAATACACATGGGTGGGGAGCAAGGTAGGGAAAAAAATGAAAAAAAAAATCCTCAAAACTGGAATACAAAAGGAATAGTAGGGGAGACAAAGGCTGCCTCAATCGAAACGACAACTTAAGATGACAAAAGAGAAGTCAATAAAAATTCTAACATGGAATGTTAATGGGCTTAGAACCCCTTCAAGAAGAAGAAGGATCATGGAATACTTGAAAGCAATAGAAAGTGAAATTATTATTCTTCAAGAAACACACTTAATAAATGCAGAGTGGACTCAACTGGTAAAAAATATGAGTTGGATTGGATCAAGCATACATACAACACAAGAGTGCAATATAAAGGGGGTAGCAATCATCATAAAAAAATCACTTAATGCCAAAATAGAATCTAATGAAGTAGATAGCAATGGTAGATGGGCAATTGCTAAAGTCAGAATCGAAGACCGCATCCTCACAATTGTGGGATATTATGGCCCAAACAGGGATGATCCAGTGCCCCTAAAAAAACTATATTCAGATCTTCTAACATTCCCAACCCCGATTGTTATGGGAGGAGATTTCAATATTATAGGGGATCCTAAAATAGACAGAATGCCCCCAACAAAACAAGAGAATTTACCGAAAATGAGGGAATGGTTAGGGATCTACAAAAAAGACCTAATTCTGGAAGACATGTGGAAGCTAAAAGGTGTAAAAAATTACCTGTTCACCTATCACAACAAAAAATTAAGACACAAATCCAGAATAGATTTTTTTCTAATAAACAAATCCCTGCGAGATAATGTCAAAAGCATTGAACATCTACCTGCACACTTATCAGACCACTCTGCGGTTCAGCTAAATATAACACTTCCACAACCACACCTGGCCAATAGGTGGACAGTCGACCGATCAATCCTCAGAGATGAACAATGTGTGGAGCAACTCATAACAACTTCCCAACAATATTTTGAAGATAACACTGATGGTACATCCAAAGGAGTAATGTGGGATGCTTATAAAGCAGTAATTAGAGGTAAACTGCTCAGCTTGGGAGCACGTAAACATAAAATAAAAAAATTAGACATTAAGAAGCTGGAATCGGAAATTAAAGAAGTAGAAATACAGCTAGAGCGTGATATATATATAACTGAAGAAATGAGGAAAAATCTAGAAGAGAAGCATCGGAACTCAAAACAGAATATGATCGATTACCTGGAGAAAGTAGTTAAAGAAAAGTGGGAGAGCAGCAAATTAGCAAACCATGAATATGGAGAAGGTTGCGGGAAAATGCTAGCCTGGAAAATGAAAATGGATCAGTCGAGAAATAATGTACTAAGCATTTATGCCCAAGACCAATCAACTATCTGCTCAGATGATGTATCAATAAGGCAAGAATTTTCCAGATTTTTTACCTCAATATACAAAGAAGACACAAATCCTTCAGGTGTAGATATCAGGAACTATCTAGAGAGTATCCCTCTTCCGAGCTTGACAGAGGAAGAAATAAACTTCTTGAACAACGAAATAACACCAGAAGAGGTAAGAAATGCCATATGCAACCTAAAGAGAGGAAAAGCAGCGGGACCAGATGCTATACCAAATGAACTTTATATCGTATTAAAAGAGACATTAACTGAACACCTAACAGAAATAATGAATATCTTATCTAGGACATGAAATGATACCGGATTCATGGAATGATGCGACGATTAGCATCCTATTAAAACCAGGAAAAAACCCAAAGAACTGCGCATCGTACAGGCCAATATCACTCCTTAACTGTGACTATAAACTGTTTATGAATGTAATAGCTAAAAGATTATCTAAGGTTATGGCTAAATTAATTAACCCTGACCAAAAGGGCTTCATAAAGGGCAGACAAATTCAGGAAATTAATCACGAATTAGTGGCAACAATCGACGTAGCTGTATGTGAAAAGTTGCCTTTAACGATTATCACATATGATGCTGCCAAAGCTTTTGACCGCGTTAATTGGGCCTTTCTAAATAAAATGGCTAGCCTCCATTTTTGGAGCTAGCCAATTGGAAACAGAGGCGGTCTGAACATCCCTACTGAAAACAAAAGTTTTCAAACTGGGAGGGGCACTTCGTGCCCCTCGCCTGGTCGAAACCTAAAAAGGGTGGGAGAAGGTATAATTGCTTTGCAACCTATGTTGTCTGGTCGTATAACTTGTGATGAGGTCCCGCACCCTCAATGTGCAGCCGTTACTACAATACCACCTCAAGTAGTGCTGGGCGACGCACGCAGGGACGGGGGGTGGCCACACCATTTCCTGATAAAGATGCCACTGATACTAGTAGATGCGGTAGGTTGTTACAAGGAAATGCTAATAAAAGTATGTGTAAGGGAAATGCAAATCAAAGCAGATCCCCTAAGCTGTCCCTAAGGGCCACCAATGGTAGCAATTATGCAATTTGAGCATCTAGTGAGCCAAGTGCCATTAACAATTCGGAAGTTTTACATCTCCCACCGGCCTCCGCACCATATGTAAATGTAAATGTACAGGAATTTATATAGCGCAAATCACCACTGGTTTCTAAGCGATTGCTTAGGGAACCCGTCCTGGTATTCCCCTGTGAGATAACCCCAGCAGGGTATCCGCAAGGAAAGCCAGGCATCCCACCGCGAGGGGCCGTTGTGGAGATTAAGCAAGCTATTGCCCAGAGTCGCAGAGTGTGAACCAGTGAATCGAGTATGCACCGGAGCGAGAATTGTCGAGTCCATGGACATTTTAGGACTCAAGACCCTGCCGAGCCGGGAATTGAACCCTGGTCCCGGGCTGACCTCTGCTTCCAGGTCTGCCTCCTCTAACCAGTGAGCCACACTTCTCCACATATGTGCTGGTTCTAAGTGGTGTTCCAGCACTGAAAGAGGGACAGAGGGAGTCCTGGTTCGACTTGCAAAGTCAGTGGACTGGCTCCAGAAGCATAAAAATGTGGATCCACACTGAAGGGAGGGCATAATCATGGCCAGAAGAGTGGGGTGGGTAGGCCCCTCAAACAAATGCATTCAGGGGGACTGTGTTGGCTTAAATTTTAGAAGGGCCCCAGCAGGTTCGCCATCTTTTGTCTGTCACTGATGAAACTTTTAACCCTCCCACTGATATTAGTGCACTTCCTCTGGGTTATTTTTATTAACGACCACCCACTCCTAATAGAGGCCCTAGAATAGCCACACCCCTGTCAAATAATTACCAAGTTCTTCGTAGTTTAGATCAGCAAGACTGACCACCAAAGCCCTTAGATTCTGTGGCCAATAGTATCGCGCCAGTTGAAGACACACTGACGGTACCAAATTGTGCCCAAGGGAAGATAGAACTAGCAAATAGAGATAATGGAGCTAGTTTGCATATACTGAGATGGAATGGGGCAGGTCTTCGAACAAAACTTGAGAATATCGAATGGGTAAATTCAATTAGGGACTATGATATTCTCATGTTTCAGGAAGCCTGGGCCACCGAAGATTTATATATCGAGGGTTTCCATTGTTTCAGCATCCCTTTAGAAATACCCAGGATGGGAAGACCATCGGGAGTATTATTCATGGGAATTAATGTGGCATCTGGGGAAGGCTTTAAAATAATCTTAACTCATAGCCCAGATTTTCAGGCTGTATTGTATAAAAGAGGTATTCAAATCTATTTATTAAATTTTTATAATAATGATTTTCAGTCAGTTCCAAACAAAAGTTTTATAAAGCTTTTTGATTTTATTTCAGATTTAGATAACCAATCCGACAAGGGAGAGCCTTTGGGTATTTTAGTAGGTGGTGACTTTAACGCTAAAATTAACGGTCTAGGTCCCGATAAGGGTATAGTCTCCTATGCACACCCCTCATTCAGTAGAGGTAGAGAACTTAAAAGGCTGATCAAATCTCATAATCTATCTAACGTTATGGAACTGGTTGCAGGTTCTGATACGATTAATCATCCAACATATAGGGGAAGGGGGTGTAGTGTTACAATAGATTATGTTTTTGTATGCCCTCCAATTGAAAAACAACTGGCTTCTGCTGTAGTCGTACCTTCCGACTTTGCGGACCATAACCCCATTAAGATAACATTATATACAACCCGACACCCGAGTTTTAGACTGAATGCGGGGCGGCAAATTTATTGGTCTCAACTGATAACGTAAGACTATGCTGGAAGGGGGCCGACAACGCAGAAATCTTCAGGACATTGGTAAAGGGCAATATGCCACTTATCGATTCCTGCCTTTCTCTTGAATTCCCACCAGCGCAGGTAATTGTGGATTTCAGGAAGATTTTCCAGACAATTGAAACTATTCTATCTAAACCTCCTCAAAAGGTGGCATCTATCCCCAGATGATTCAAGCATGACTGTTCCAAAGCGAACAGGAACCTAGGTAGGGCACTAACTACAACCCCGAGATGCCCTATGTTAGTTAAATGGGCTAGAGACGAATATAAGGTGGCTATCAAAAATAGGAAGAATTAAGTTTTGAAGGAACGCTGGGACAAATTGTCCGACGCAGCTAATTTAAAAAATGGTAACATCTTCTGGGCGGCAGTGAGGGAAGTGCGCTCTATGAGTCCGTCACTGACGCCAAATAGCTGCAATATAGCTAGCGACGTCTGGGTGAATCATTTATCAACTATTTACTTTGTTCCATTCCCATCCGACTTAACTCCTATTCCAGGTAATCCAACACCTATAGATATTAGTATTTCAGAAGTAATTGAAGCAATTAATCAAAGTCTAGGCAACAAAGCACCTGGCCCAGATGGGCTGCCCATAGATTTAATTAAGTGGAACCCGGCCTTCTGGCCCCCCCTGCTTCTGAATATTTTTAACAACTTGACATTGGCAAATATACCTGGTACATGGGCTAGAAGTATAATATCCCGATCTTCAAGAAGGGGAATAGATCACTTCTGTGTTACTACTGTCCTATCTCCCTAATAGAAAATACCCTCAAAATTTTAGGTAGAGTCCTTTATAATAAAATTGCGGATTGGACAGAAGCAAATAACATCTTAGATCCCTGTCAGCTGGGTTTCAGGGGAAAGGTAGGAACCAAGGAATAATGCCTCAACCTGAACCTAATTATTGGTAAATATGCTATCGCTAAGAAATCTCTGGTCTACATGGCTTTTATGGACCTGTCCACAGCCTTTGTCCTAGTAAATAGGTCAAAGCTGTGGGCAATCCTTTTGGCGGGGGGCCTGGATGAAACCCTGGTGAATATTTTGGCATTTTTGCACAGAGACCTTAAGGCCCAAGTAAGAATTGGGGCGGGTGGAGAGGTTTCGGGACTCATTGATATTGGCAGGGGGTCAGACAAGGATGCGTGTTGACCCCCCTGCTTTTTATTATATATATCAATGGCCTAAATGCCTCCCTGAAACTGGCCACCCAAGACGTCCCGTATATTAATAAAGAACCCATCCCTGTGCTGCTTTATGCAGATGATGCAGTTCTTATAGGTCGTACACCAAATTCACTGCGCCTCCTTGTCAAAAATTTTAATAGTTACATGAAAAATCTAGACCAGCGGGTAAATTTTAAGAAATCATTTTTAATGAGTAGTGGCCCGGGTAAGCATGACATTTGCCTGATTATAATAGATGGTCATAAGATGACCTCGGTAAAATCTTTTGTCTATTTGGGATTGGCCTTTGCTGCGAACAGCTCCTGGAGTGAGCATTTTGCTCACGCCAGGAGCAAGTTCTCAAAGGCCACCAATTCAATCTTAAGCATACCTCGCCCTAAGAACACGGGTGCACTATTACCTGTACCGAAAATGTATAAACTTCAGTGCACCCCGGTGGCCACATATGCCGAGATATGGGGAACGGCCAACTGCTCAGCTATACAGCAGGAAGAGAACAGGTTTTGTAGGAAACTATTGAATGTCCCAATCTCAACCCCCCAATACATATGTCACAAAGAGCTTAATATTAATTTTATAACTGATTTTATTCGGGCATGTCCGGTACTTATGTGGATTGCAGTATGGAAGAACGAAGCAGCATCCTTGGCACAGTTGATCATTAAGGCCTGTTTACGTTGTGCTAAGTGCTTAGAAATCCCATGGTTGAGCGGTGTGCTGAGTAGTTTGTGCAGTATAAATATGGAAAGTATTTTCCGGGATCCCACACTTGCTGCCTCAGTCGCAAAGAAAGAAATGCAGAACAACCTGTACTCTCAATACAAGATCAAGCGGGAGGCGGCAGAGGCTAGGAAAATAACTACATGGTCATTGAACGGTACAGTCATCCACTCCACACGTATCTGTCCTCACCAATGAGCCGATGGGATACGAGTTTACTGTTTCGTCTAAGAGCTGGCACAATTCGTTTTGCACTCTACTTTCCACTTGATTATAGCTCAAATTTAAATTTTAACTTGCGCTCCTGTGACGGGAGGAGTGAGCAAACTATTATGCACTTTATATTTTTCTGCAAATACTATATCAAATATTTTAAACTGTTTTTATGTCCTTATTTTAATAAAAGAAGACCAATTAGTCTAGAGGCAGCATATCGATCCATGAGAGTATTAGATGATGTTAATCTTATTTTCCGCACTAGCACTTTCCTAAAATCTGCAGTAAGGGCGCGAAGATCCATGATGGACCCTTGATATTGTTACAAATAGATTCTGTAATGTTTTCCCATTTCAACAATTACATGTGTTGACATGATGTACAGCTTTGCACAAGTCACTTTGGTATCTGTATACTGGATATTTTTTAATCTTTTTGGTTAATTGTGTAATGTATTTGTTTTGTGTGCTTTTATGGGTACTATTGTATACGAATAAAGTAGAACTGAATTAAACTGAACTGAACAGTTTAGATGTCGGATTCGGAATTTAAAGCAAAGTTTTAAACAAACTGTTCCGGTAAAAGAATGGTAATAGGGAAAACAATGTTGTGCATTGGAGCATTTGTATAGCACTTATAAAAAAGTGTTGTGACAACAAAGAGCTCTCCTTGGTGGCTAGGAAAGAAAGAGAATGCCATGTTTGTGTTTTATGTTTTTGCGAACTGTGGGTTTTCAATGTGACCTATGTGGGAAGTGCTGAGTGGTGTATGGAAAACTTTGGGGGGTATTCCAATTGTTTTCAAGTCAACATGTAGCTATGCTTTGGTATAAGGTAGGCCACAAATGTTTGAAGCAGACATCATTGTGCTTGTGAATCTCTTCCTTCTTCATATTTTTCAACATGTGCCAGTTCTGAAGGTCAATTATTTGTGAACAGGCAGGTCTTTAAAACTCGTCGAAACTCGAGGGGTTTGTGGAGGATTCTTAGTTTAGAAAAAAAATATGTTCTAATGTTTAGCCATCTGTACCTATTATGATCTACTGCCAAAGCAAGCCTTTTGAACTAATTCATTGCAAGCAGCGGGACAAGTTTGAATCTGAGGAGTTTAAGTGAAAAGCTTGAGTTGTCATAGCATCGGGTGACTGCCATGGATGGCCCAGCGGGGCTGCAAAGAGCCTTATATGATAAATGGCATGGTAGCCACAGTGAAATGCAGGTGTGAGTTGGCCACAGATGCAGAGGTGTAGAGTTTAACTTGATGATACTTTCTGAATCCATTGAAGGCAGTGGAGGAGGAGCATTGATGTGCAATCCATTGGTTTTGTCTAGGCAGAATATCAAGACCATGGTGGTTTGAAACTTGAGCAGGAAACCAATGTTAGGAGATAAGTGATGTTTATATGATTGTGAATTTATCTTTGAAACAGAGAGAGGTCAGTGTCCATAACCATCTACACATTACTCACTGTGGTCAACACAGTCGGTGGGGGGATCTGAGTCGCTGATACCAGAGGGAAGTGGGCAATTCACGGTCCAGGGTCCACATTTGAGGTTCTCGGAGTCTGAGCACGAACTTGATATGGCTCTGCAGCATCTAATACTCAACTACTTGAAGGCATTGGCCTATTGTACAACAGCGGGGCTCCTCTGCTAACGCAGAGGAGCACTGCCCCGCTGCTCTTTGAGCAGTGCAAAAAGGAAAAATAAAATAATAATAACACAATGTTAATATCATTTTCTTTTTCTTTACTGAAACAGTTTTACGGGGTGGGGTTGGGGTGTCGTCACAGCCAGCAGTGGGAGAAGTGGTTGGTGCATTTAAGTGCGCATGACGGTTTGGCCGGCCGTCTTTGGCAAGCCAAGCAGGCATGCACAATTAGTATGTTCTCCACCTGGCTGTATTGCACAGCCTGTGTTAAGAACATGCACAGGCTCCCACTCCTTGTCTGAGCGCTGCACCAGGGTGCTCATTCCAATCACAATGCTGCTGTCATGCTGGTGACAGCAGCATCGTGATTGGCTTAGGGGAGTTTTGGAGCCTGATTGCGTCAACAGAAGAACAGAAGAGGACGAAGGAGAGGTGGCGTCCGGCAGCCGAGTAAGTGAATATTTTTTTTTAACCCGCTCTCCACCGGTACTATCCCGAGACAGTCGCACTGTGGTACAAGGTAGGTCTAACCCATGAAAGTTAATCTTAATTTCCTTGATAGAAAACAATTGGCAGACCATTTTTTGATCAGATTTTGAGTACATCTCTTGACTTTGATGGGCAAAATATGGAAAGGCAAATTGTTTATGGTAATTGCTTTGCTTTCACTCACAGTATAAACAGTACCTAGACAGGCCTATGTTTGCGTATAATAAAATGAACAACGTAGAAAGAGCCAATAGTTGAGTATAATGAATACTCTACAACTTTGGATTTATAAAGATACACTTTACAAATATGCTTTTTTAAACGTTTTACTTATTGGATTTGCTGTACTTTTGTGCTTAATAAATCCACTGCCTGTTTTTGTTGAATATACTTTTCAAGCATATCACCACCAATGCAATTAAGTCCAAACTGACATTTTTAAGCAATGTTTTAAAGTAACTGTTTTTGCACTTTGCTCTGTTTGAGTCTGGAACAATTTAAATTAGACTATTTCCGGAAACATGTATTTCTCCTCTTGTGTGGGGCTCTAGGAAAGCTAAGTTAATAGAGGAAATAATTGCAGCTTGTTGTATGACTTAGCATCAACTGTATATTTCTATTTAATAGATAACTCTTTAAGAAGTAAACCCTAGCACTTGCAAAGACTGGAATCTACAAGTTTGTATGTGTTTTAAATATTGAATGCACTGTAACCACTCATTTTTTACAAAAACATATCGCAGAAGGGAAACATTGAGAATTAGCCCCAAGTCGTCCAACTTACAAAGGGGCTCATTTATGTTTTTTTTGCCGTAGGGCAGTGCATCAGGCTGTGCTGCCCTGCTGCCCCACTGCAAAAGAAAAGGGCAGGAATGTGCCGTATCTATTAGATATTGCAAACAAAACAGGTGATGGACCGAATGTGGATCAATGTCACACATTCATCCCAGTCCAAAGATCTGGGCCCAAATCCATCATTTTTTTGCACTCCACAACACCCTGGGTTAGACAATGGCGATATGCAAATCAGCTCTGACCCTGTGCCCCATGGGAACAGTCCAGTCCGAACTACAAAAGCCATGTCCTTCCCAGAACGGAATCAAGCATCCGAGGACCGGACCGGTTTCGAGGTAACACCTCTCTTCAGCCCGGCTAGCTTGACTCCAAGTGGTGTGGAGTGCCTGGGACCCACGTCTGAGCATCCCCAGCGCTCTTATGGCGGCAATTGCAAACAAAACAGGTGATGGACCGAATGTGGATCAATGTCACACATTCATCCCAGTCCAAAGATCTGGGCCCAAATGCATCGTTTTTTTGCACTCCACACCACCCTGGGTTAGACAATGGCGATATGCAAATCAGCTCTGACCCTGTGCCCCATGGGAACAGTCCAGTGCGAACTACAAAAGCCATGTCCTTCCCAGAACGGAATCAAGCATCCGAGGACCGGACCGGTTTCGAGGTAACACCTCTCTTCAGCCCGGCTAGCTTGACTCCAAGTGGTGTGGAGTGCCTGGGACCCACGTCTGAGCATCCCCAGCGCACTTATGGCGGCAATTGCAAACAAAACAGGTGATGGACCGAATGTGGATCAATGTCACACATTCATCCCAGTCCAAAGATCTGGGCCCAAATCCATCGTTTTTTTGCACTCCACACCACCCTGGGTTAGACAATGGCGATATGCAAATCAGCTCTGACCCTGTGCCCCATGGGAACAGTCCAGTCCGAACTACAAAAGCCATGTCCTTCCCAGAACGGAATCAAGCATCCGAGGACCGGACCGGTTTCGAGGTAACACCTCTCTTCAGCCCGGCTAGCTTGACTCCAAGTGGTTTGGAGTGCCTGGGACCCACGTCTGAGCATCCCCAGCGCACTTATTGCGGCAATTGCAAACAAAACAGGTGATGGACCGAATGTGGATCAATGTCACACATTCATCCCAGTCCAAAGATCTGGGCCCAAATCCATCGTTTTTTTGCACTCCACACCACCCTGGGTTAGACAATGGCGATATGCAAATCAGCTCTGACCCTGTGCCCCATGGGAACAGTCCAGTCCGAACTACAAAAGCCATGTCCTTCCCAGAACGGAATCAAGCATCCGAGGACCGGACCAGTTTCGAGGTAACACCTCTCTTCAGCCCGGCTAGCTTGACTCCAAGTGGTGTGGAGTGCCTGGGACCCACGTCTGAGCATCCCCAGCGCACTTATGGCGGCAATTGCAAACAAAACAGGTGATGGACCGAATGTGGATCAATGTCACACATTCATCCCAGTCCAAAGATCTGGGCCCAAATCCATCGTTTTTTTGCACTCCACACCACCCTGGGTTAGACAATGGCGATATGCAAATCAGCTCTGACCCTGTGCCCCATGGGAACAGTCCAGTCCGAACTACAAAAGCCATGTCCTTCCCAGAACGGAATCAAGCATCCGAGGACCGGACCGGTTTCGAGGTAACACCTCTCTTCAGCCCGGCTAGCTTGACTCCAAGTGGTGTGAAGTGCCTGGGACCCACGTCTGAGCATCCCCAGCGCACTTATGGCGGCAATTGCAAACAAAACAGGTGATGGACCGAATGTGGATCAATGTCACACATTCATCCCAGTCCAAAGATCTGGGCCCAAATTCATCGTTTTTTTGCACTCCACACCACCCTGGGTTAGACAATGGCGATATGCAAATCTGCTCTGACCCTGTGCCCCATGGGAACAGTCCAGTCCGAACTACAAAAGCCATGTCCTTCCCAGAACGGAATCAAGCATCCGAGGACCGGACCGGTTTCGAGGTAACACCTCTCTTCAGCCCGGCTAGCTTGACTCCAAGTGGTGTGGAGTGCCTGGGACCCATGTCTGAGCATCCCCAGCGCACTTATGGCGGCAATTGCAAACAAAACAGGTGATGGACGGAATGTGGATCAATGTCACACATTCATCCCAGTCCAAAGACATGTGCCCAAATCCATCGTTTTTTTGCACTCCACACCACCCTGGGTTAGACAATGGCGATATGCAAATCAGCTCTGACCCTGTGCCCCATGGGAACAGTCCAGTCCGAACTACAAAAGCCATGTCCTTCCCAGAACGGAATCAAGCATCCGAGGACCGGAACGGTTTCGAGGTAACACCTCTCTTCAGCCCGGCTAGCTTGACTCCAAGTGGTGTGGAGTGCCTGGGACCCACGTCTGAGCATCCCCAGCGCACTTATGGCAGCAATTGCAAACAAAACAGGTGATGGACCGAATGTTGATCAATGTCACACATTCATCCCAGTCCAAAGATCTGGGCCCAAATCCATCGTTTTTTTGCACTCCACACCACCCTGGGTTAGACAATGGCGATATGCAAATCAGCTCTGACCCTGTGCCCCATGGGAACAGTCCAGTCCAAACTACAAAAGCCATGTCCTTCCCAGAACGGAATCAAGCATCCGAGGACCGGACCGGTTTCGAGGTAACACCTCTCTTCAGCCCGGCTAGCTTGACTCCAAGTGGTTTGGAGTGCCTGGGACCCACGTCTGAGCATCCCCAGCGCACTTATTGCGGCAATTGCAAACAAAACAGGTGATGGACCGAATGTGGATCAATGTCACACATTCATCCCAGTCCAAAGATCTGGTCCCAAATCCATCGTTTTTTTGCACTCCACACCACCCTGGGTTAGACAATGGCGATATGCAAATCAGCTCTGACCCTGTGCCCCATGGGAACAGTCCAGTCCAAACTACAAAAGCCATGTCCTTCCCAGAACGGAATCAAGCATCCGAGGACCGGACCAGTTTCGAGGTAACACCTCTCTTCAGCCCGGCTAGCTTGACTCCAAGTGGTGTGGAGTGCCTGGGACCCACGTCTGAGCATCCCCAGCGCACTTATGGCGGCAATTGCAAACAAAACAGGTGATGGACCGAATGTGGATCAATGTCACACATTCATCCCAGTCCAAAGATCTGGGCCCAAATCCATCGTTTTTTTGCACTCCACACCACCCTGGGTTAGACAATGGCGATATGCAAATCAGCTCTGACCCTGTGCCCCATGGGAACAGTCCAGTCCGAACTACAAAAGCCATGTCCTTCCCAGAACGGAATCAAGCATCCGAGGACCGGACCGGTTTCGAGGTAACATCTCTCTTCAGCCCGGCTAGCTTGACTCCAAGTGGTGTGAAGTGCCTGGGACCCACGTCTGAGCATCCCCAGCGCACTTATGGCGGCAATTGCAAACAAAACAGGTGATGGACCGAATGTGGATCAATGTCACACATTCATCCCAGTCCAAAGATCTGGGCCCAAATCCATCGTTTTTTTGCACTCCACACCACCCTGGGTTAGACAATGGCGATATGCAAATCTGCTCTGACCCTGTGCCCCATGGGAACAGTCCAGTCCGAACTACAAAAGCTATGTCCTTCCCAGAACGGAATCAAGCATCCGAGGACCGGACCGGTTTCGAGGTAACACCTCTCTTCAGCCCGGCTAGCTTGACTCCAAGTGGTGTGGAGTGCCTGGGACCCATGTCTGAGCATCCCCAGCGCACTTATGGCGGCAATTGCAAACAAAACAGGTGATGGACCGAATGTGGATCAATGTCACACATTCATCCCAGTCCAAAGAAATGTGCCCAAATCCATCGTTTTTTTGCACTCCACACCACCCTGGGTTAGACAATGGCGATATGCAAATCAGCTCTGACCCTGTGCCCCATGGGAACAGTCCAGTCCGAACTACAAAAGCCATGTCCTTCCCAGAACGGAATCAAGCATCCGAGGACCGGACCGGTTTCGAGGTAACACCTCTCTTCAGCCCGGCTAGCTTGACTCCAAGTGGTGTGGAGTGCCTGGGACCCACGTCTGAGCATCCCCAGCGCACTTATGGCAGCAATTGCAAACAAAACAGGTGATGGACCGAATGTGGATCAATGTCACACATTCATCCCAGTCCAGAGATCTGGGCCCAAATCCATCGTTTTTTTGCACTCCACACCACCCTGGGTTAGACAATGGCGATATGCAAATCAGCTCTGACCCTGTGCTCCATGGGAACAGTCCAGTCCAAACTACAAAAGCCATGTCCTTCCCAGAACGGAATCAAGCATCCGAGGACCGGACCGGTTTCGAGATAACACCTCTCTTCAGCCCGGCTAGCTTGACTCCAAGTGGTGTGGAGTGCCTGGGACCCACGTCTGAGCATCCCCAGCGCACTTATGGCGGCAATTGCAAACAAAACAGGTGATGGACCGAATGTGGATCAATGTCACACATTCATCCCAGTCCAAAGATCTGGGCCCAAATCCATTGTTTTTTTGCACTCCACACCACCCTGGGTTAGACAATGGCAATATGCAAATCAGCTCTGACCCTGTGCCCCATGGGAACAGTCCAGTCCGAACTACAAAAGCCATGTCCTTCCCAGAACGGAATCAAGCATCCGAGGACCGGACCGGTTTCGAGGTAACACCTCTCTTCAGCCCGGCTAGCTTGACTCCAAGTGGTGTGGAGTGCCTGGGACCGCAGGAACATCAAAAAAGTGATGTTCCGGCGGTGCAATAGTGCTGGTCGTGCCTCATAAATGAGGCTCATAATCTTTTCCCAAGTTGCTCATTTACTCATCGTAGGTTTCCTCCCTCAATTTAATCACATCAATGACTTTTTGGAGATGTGAAGAAATCTAAGTAATGGGTAGCTTTTTCCGCAATCAGTCTAGCTGTTGTTAACTTACACTTGTGGATTGTATGCACCGCAGACAAAATGCAGGAACCAGAGTAGTGGAACTATGTATTAGCCCATCACTCCCCCCGAGGAATTGTTTTTGTTGTGGGAAAATACCTTCCCTTACATTCTCACGCCATTTAGGTATGTTCGAGAAAGATCTCCTTGTTACCCACCATGCATATGTCCACTCTATTGTTTTCTTGAAAGTAAATTTTCATGTGTAAATAAGATTACAAAAAAATCAAATTATGAGGACACACTACAAAGGACTGACTGGGGAAAATCCTGACTTTCATAGTGGTGACCTCTAGGCCTTTCACTGAGAACCGCTTTGCTCCCATCGGGACCTGGTTTGGACACGGGCGAGTTGGGCCCAGGCCCAATGGGTCAATCTTAAGAGAGGCGAAAAGAGCAAAGCCAAGCTAACAGCAGTACCCATGGCTCCAGCGCTTCAGTGTAAAGCACTTTTAATCATGTTGAACATGGTACATGCTCTGTTAACACTCTGTCACCCCCCTTTGTTGCTCTTCCATCTCCCTCCCCCCTTCTATCACCACGCACCAACAAACCCCCTCCCCCAGGAAACAACTTAGCATCAGGTGAGTTGTGGGGCAGGGAGTGAAGGTGTTTGAGTTAAGAGGCCAGTCACTGCTGTATTTAGCCAGATACTGAGCTGTGAACACTAAAGGCAACGGTCCTTAGAAAAGAAGGTATCCTCACGCTGTGCAAGGACCCCCATCGTGGACCTGCACCTTCCTGATTTCAGACTCTAGGACAGAGGTCTTCAAACTTTTTGATGCCGAGACCCCCTTGTAAAACCTTTTTAGGGGTAAGGACCCCCTTCTGACAAAAGTTTCTAGAAACTGGTACTCCTCATCATCATCTTTTGACAACCATAAATGCGCCTGTTAGACCTCATCACATCCATCCATCATTCATCCACCCACACTTTCACACAGCGCTGGGATGCTTCCGAGTAGCCATGCGCTATATAAGAATCTTTCCAATTCCAATTCCAATTCCAATCCATCCATCCTTTCATCCTTCCATCCATCCATCCATCCTTCATCCATCCACCCTTTCATCTTTCCATCCATACATCCATCCTTTACCCATCCACCCTTCCATCCATCCACCCATCATTCATCCCCCCACCTTTTCACACATCCATCCATGCATCATTCATCCATGAAACCTTTTATCCATCCATACATCCATCCATCCTTCATCCGTCCACCCTTTCATTCTTCCTTCCATCCATCCACCCTTTCATCCATCCATCCATCCTTCATCCGTCCACCCTTTCATCCTTACATCCATACATCAATCCTTCATCCATCTTTCCTTCACCCATCCAACCTTTCATCCTTACATCCATACATCCATCCTTCATCCATCCACCCTTTCATCCTTCCATCCATACATCCATCCTTTACCCATCCACCCTTCCATCCATCCACCCATCATTCATCCACCCACCTTTTCACACATCCATCCATCATTCATCCATGCAACCTTTTATCCATACATACATCCATCCACCCATTCATCCTCCCATCCATACATCGAACCATCATCCATCCACCCTTTCATCTATCCACCCACCCACCCTTTTATCCATCCACCCATCATTCATCCCCCCACCTTTTCACACATCCATCCATCATTCATCCCCCCACCTTTTCACACATCCATCCATGCATCATTCATCCATGCAATCTTTTATCCATCCATACATCCATCGTTCATCCATCCACCCTTTCATCCATCCATTCACCCATCATTCATCCACCCATCTTTTCACACATCCATCCATCCATCCATCATTCATCCATGCAACCTTTTATCCATCCATACATCCTTCATCCAGCTACCCTTTCAACCTTCCTTCATCCACCCTTTCATCCATCCATCCTTTCATCCATCCACCCTTTCATCCACCCATTCATCATTCATCCACCCACCTTTTCACACATCCATCCATCCTTCATCCTTACATCCATCCATCCACCCATCATTCATTCACCCACCTTTTCACACATCCATCCATCATTCATCCCCCCACCTTTTCACACATCCATCCATGCATCATTCATCCATGCAATCTTTTATCCATCCATACATCCATCGTTCATCCATCCACCCTTTCATCCATCCATTCACCCATCATTCATCCACCCATCTTTTCACACATCCATCCATCCATCCATCCATCCATCCATCATTCATCCATGCAACCTTTTATCCATCCATACATCCTTCATCCAGCTACCCTTTCATCCTTCCTTCATCCACCCTTTCATCCATCCATCCTTTCATCCATCCACCCTTTCATCCACCCATTCATCATTCATCCACCCACCTTTTCACACATCCATCCATCCTTCATCCTTACATCCATCCATCCACCCATCATTCATTCACCCACCTTTTCTGTGCCTTTCTCATGGGGGAGGGGGGGGGCCGTATCTCTGAGTGTTTTTCCTTCTTTCCCGATCATGGGAGGGCATCTCTGTGTCTCCCTGCTTGGGGCGGGGGATGTGTCACGGCCCGGGACCCACAGCTCCAATCGCGCAATATCCATTGACCTCAAAGGGCAGGCTACACTACAGCCTGCTCCCCCAGCCCCCCTCCCCGACTTCAAGGGCAGGCTACACTACAGCCTGCTCCCCCAGCCCCCCTCCCTGACTTCCCCCAGCTCGAAACGGCTTCAGGGACACACACAGCCACACCCGAGTACTTGACACGTCTTTTACTTGTTAATGAGGCTTCGATGTTTTTCACACCTCGGTGTGAATTAGGCCTCGCCATGAGCACCCTCATCAGCCCAAGCCAGGGACAGAATCTGCGACCCCCTTCAAAGGACTCCACGACCCCCCTGGGGGTCGCGCCCCACAGATTGAAGACCTCTGCTCTAGGACCAGGGCAACGTTCCCCCCGACTTCCTTGTAATTGCGTAGACTGTATCCCTAGGGGTTCAAGCTTAATTATTAATTGTTTAGGCAATCATTTTTTGTCCTGAGGATGAACCAATAATATGAATGGTTTGAAACGTCATCGACAATATGTACACTAAATGCAGAGTTAACATATAATTTGAGCATGCATATGTGTATAATGTGGATTATCATTTTGCAATTTTAATTGTTTGATAACCTATTTTTGCCTGAATATTCCCTCCCTTCTGTTTGCTCCCCAAGTGTGTTGGTTGGACATCGGCTGGTGTCCCACTTCCATCGCACTTTGTGCTTCATTCCCTTGTTTTATATTACTTTCATCAAGAAATTAAAGTGTCCGGCTGGACATTCTTAACAATATAGTTCTATCGAGTCTATATTTATTGTCTCAATTCCCTTTCTTTTCTAAGGACCGTTGTCTTTTGAAAATAAGTTTCTACCCATGGTCCTTAGCTTACTGCGTCCTGGGTTCCCTTGTATTACTTAAAAGAGTGAACACTAAAGGGGCACTTTGCTGCCTCATTTTATTCACCAGCAGTTGCGAGGGCGCCGCATATCTTTCTGTCTCCAGCGTTACATAAAACTGAATAGTATAGAGATCACTCCCATTGTCTTCTTTACGAGAGGAATATATTCAAAAGCCCTTTGTAGAAAAAGAGCTTAAAGATAGACCGCAAATACGAAAACTGATACATTTGTGCTTGAAGGCAAGGTTGACCGAAGTACATCAGAACACCTCCATTTAACAGAAAAATCATCCCATCCCAGATATAACTGCAGGCATTTTGGACATCTTTGCCCTTAGCAACATTAAAAAGAAACAACCTGAAAGAAAGGAGGTTATCTACTGGAAACAGACTCCCTTTGTCTCAAGATAGCAGACAAGAGCAATCTATAATCAATTGACACTTGAGGCTGCAAAGTGACTAAGACAAATGTGCATTAGTTTATAAAAAAAAAAGACACAAAAAGCCCTCTATACTGTAAATAAAATCCTGCACATTGTTTGGCTTTCAATGAGTCCTTCAAGCAACAGTTAATAAAGTTAGTTTGGCTGAAAATGTGGCAATGCTTGTTCTTGCTCAAGAGCAGGCCTCAAACAATTATGTTGGTAAAAGTAGCTTAAGGACAACATTCATTGTAAGCTCTTGACAATGGGACTGTTTAAGGCTTCGGGCGTTCGAACTACATGAAATTATGTCTTATTTGAAGATTCATTTTGAAAGTGGGAGTAGTTTTCTGGCTGCTTCTATGTATGTTGCAGTACACTGCAGAGGAAAGCCAAAATAAGAGATGTCAGTGGCAGTGACTGTGCTTTTCTTTATCATTCTAAGGACAGAATTACCAGCCATTTGACTTTGAATTGCACAGTAAATAATGCGGATTATATCCATCATTCACCAAGAATATTCACATTACGCATTTGAGGATTTAGGAGACTGAATAACTCGCATAATTCGTTGTAGCGTAATCATTTGGAATTACAGCAAGATTGCAATAGATTACGCGTAATTAGTAGTTTAACCCTGCATTTACACCAATTTCCACCCTCTCATTCAAAATTGACCCGAGTATGCATTTTGCGCTAATAGCACTAAATGCAACAGAACACGAACAGTAGCAGCCAGCAGACGCTCCTGCTATGTTCCTGTGCTCTTCTAGTATGTATTTTTGCCTCAAATCTCTTAAAATTAAGGCAGGTGGGCATAACTGCCTAATTTTCTGTAATTTTGCATCGCAAGAGTAACACGAAATTACCAAAATTACTCCAATTATTTCGATGTAGTAAAAATCTCGCCCAGGTCTAATTTGGAATAGATCCCATGACCTGAAGCATCAAGCGAACCATGCAATTGAAAGCCTTAGGGGCATATTACCAAGGAGTTGAGATAAATATCGCAAAGCTCGCTTAGCGCTGTTATTCTTATCGCTGGCTATCGCTGGATTTAATCGCCGAGATAGCGTTGTATTATCAACGATTATCTCAAAGGCGATGAGAAATCCAGCGACAGCAGGGTTTTCCATGGAACATCGCTGGTTTTCCAGCGATGTTCCATGGAAAACGGTGATAGGTTTGATAATAAGGCCCTGTGACCTTAGCCGCACATTCCACCCCAATGTTAGGTATGCCTTAGTCAGGAATTTAACAGACGTTAAGGCAGAGTTAGCACGATTAAAATTATCGCTGCTACTCATGCAAAGTTGCCTTTGCGATATTTACCCGTGTTGTTTTGACAGCCACGGCTACTTTGCATCTCATTAGCGATGCAATGGTAGGCGTGCTGGAAACGGGTGCTAAGTAAGGAAAACACGCACTAGCGTGTCCTTGATGATATTGCAATATAATTATCGCCGCTTTTTGCCCGAAAACGGACGCTAAAGCGGTGATAATTATATCGCCAGCCTTTGATAATCTGCCCCTTTGTGTTTCACTTTAAATCTGATATCTTTCCGCTACACTGCACTGGGTCTGACTTAACTTGTGTCCCAGGATAGGCTACTCGTGCACAGTGACGAGCACCTCATCATTGTAGGTGTGACAGTTAAAGTGGTTGGATCCATGCTAGAAATACTGCTTACCTTCTTCGCTGTTTACATTTTGTACAGATACGTTTTTGAATTACGCATTATTTCCTCAAAGGTATATACTATACCATTCCATAGAAGGTCACGTGAACCACAATGCTGATGGCATTCACATAAAATGAAACGCTAAACACATGACAGTGGTATCTTTGAAACAAAATGCGTAATCATATTTTTAATAGAAGTGCAATGGGCCTAAGAATCAGCGTCTGGCATGCTTTGCACAACTAGGCCTAGAGTTGTCCCTATTCACTAATGTAAAATATGCGCGGGTGGTACTATTTGTTCTACATCTGCCCTGTCACACATCGGTAATGACAATGCACAAGATTGTCATCAACACGTTCACATTTAGGAAACGTCTGAAAACTACCACTTCCACCTCTTTCTGAACTACTATGATGACTGTGTATTGCAGGTCTTCTAACAGCTCTGCTGACCAATGTACCTCTCGTTTCTTAAAAGAAATGTAAATATGTTTTATGTTAAGCGCCCTAATAGCCCTGTTATGCAGGAGCTCTATATAACATAAACAAGTTACTTTGTTGATCTTTCATTCCATTCCTCTGATTTCCTCACATAAGGAAGCACAAGCAGTCGGGATACCTTTGTAGGATCAACAGTTGACAGATCCTGAGATAAGATCATTTAGGGGTTATCGCTTAAGTGTCGCTACAAGGCGACAAAAAGCGGAATTTACAAAAGGACAGTTTAGTGATGCCTCATCATGGTTTAGTGCAAGCCTAGAATGGAGTGAGGTGGACAGTAGCCTTCAGTGACCACTGACTGTATTGCAAGCAGCACTCCACCCAGCACTACCAATGCTTTCTCTACTGACCTCCACCATCACTGCAAGCACTACATCACCACCACCTTAGTACAGGGAATCAGACAGCGGGCGCATGTTGTGTCATTTTCGGCTGTCATAATCCTCATCAGAAGGTATCACAGCATCACCCAGCGTTGCAGCCTAACAGTTTTACCAGCTAATTCTCAATCCAAACAGAAAACACTGCAACTATAGAAGATAAATAGCTCCATCATGAGAAGTGGGAGGGGTGCTGCTTGGGTCCATAACGCATTCTGTTGTGTTGATAGCAATCTGCTAGCTACTGACCACCAACGTGCTCAACACAACACAGGCTGAAGGAACCTTGGCCTTGTATTTCATGATTGCTATAAATATATGACTTTTGTAGTGCAAACGTTGAAGCAAATCAATAAATCGTTTTATACAAAGGGTGTTTTGCAATGGGTAGTTCAAAAGAGGCAGGAGTGGGTTTGAGGCTTATGAGGATACGACATCCTAGCAATAATTTGCAGAGGACATGGGAAACATGCTGGTGTGAGAAATGCAGAGATGATTGGGCAATAAAAGGAGTGGCAAAGATGCAGGTAGGAGAATGCTGGCATGTTCGCAAATGTGGACAAATTAATTTCAAGTATGCTAAAATCAAGACATAGAAGCAGTCACATCTTACAAATATCTGGAATTAAAATGTATCACTTCATAGAGTCTTGCAGGTGCATGCTGGTGCAAATCAACTGTCAAAGAGAAAGTCATCTTTCAACCACAGACAGGTAATGGTAAAATGTATGCTCTTAAAGTGTCATATTTTATTGTGTTTCTGCGGCCAACCCTTTGAGTGGCCAATATGAGCATCAATTAAGACACATTCATCCATACCACAAATCGATCTAGCTACATCTGGTGCCTCCCTTGAGCTATGCCCATTTTGATTTAAGCACTTCCAAGTTAATTCATGTTTTATACTTATATCAGTCTCCAGATTTTCTAAAAGTCAAAGAAGCACTTACTAAAAAAATCTGCTCCACCGCATCAGAGATGAAGCTGAAGTGTTCTTCTTCAAACAAGGAACAGGAAACAAGGTAAGTGAAGTTAGGAGATTTATTCAGAGAACAAGAAATCACATCCATGAAGCCCGGGCCAACCGATACATCTGGAACTCCAGAAACACTCTTCACTCCGAGTGTTCCGAGTTCCAGATGGAACGGAGGACACCACACATCTCCCTCCTTAAAGAAATGCTTAAAAGGAAAAATAAAATTAGATACATACAAGGAAATATAAAAGTGAACAAATAGAAATATAAAGGTTACAGCAAAAAAGGAAATATGCAGTAACAAAGTATTTTCCAAACAAATTATTTGTGCATCACATAGTCTTTGCACCAAACAGGAGTTTGTCTTGACCTGAAACTAGCTCTAGGTAGATTGGTGGTCGAACTCTGTTGATACCTCAACCTAGACGTGTCAACCTGAGGAAAGAAAACACCTTGACACACTTTCCCATGGGAAGACCCACCAACACACACCTTATGACATGAACCTACAAGATCGTGAAATCTGGGGACCTTCACTACCTTAGACAGACTCCAAACATTACCATCTGACAATTCTACAACTTGTTTCCCAACCCTAACAACTTGCATAGGATCTGAAAAACGAGACTCCCCAGATCTGATGAAATCTGCTTTCCTCACCCGCACCCAATCACCAACAGCACATGGAAAATTAACAGAGGGAGAAAATAAACCAGATACAGTCCCTTTGGATTTATCACAAACCAGATCCCTCATCCACTGTTGACTCATATTACACAGACTCCTTCTACTGCATTTTTTCAAAAGGGGATAACTCACCAACACTTCTGGGAGTATTCCTGTAATTCCACAAAAGTTTCTTCACAGCATCATAACAATTTTGACCATTACACAAAGCAAGCTGCAATCCTTCCTTTAACACTCTGATCCACCTTTCTACAATACCATTACCCTGAGGATAATAGACAGAGGAACGTTTATGAATAATCCCGTGATTATCACAGAACAATTTCATTTCATTCGATGTAAATTGAACACCATTGTCAGATAAAATCGAAACAGGAAAACCTTCCTTTTCAAAAATAAAGTTGAGAAAATCAATAACAACTTTTGATGTTACCTGGGGAACAAACTTCACTTCTGGCCATTGGGAAAACTGATCGATTAAAACTATAGCATAAACAGGACTGTGACCAAAACTCATAGGCCCTGCAATGTCGATGGAAACACACTCCAATGGTCTTGTGGGCCTAGATAGTCAATCATGATGATACTTCACAATCTTTTGAGATTTGTCACTGTTGGTGCATTCCACACACGATCTAACCTTTCTTTCAATGGATCTATCAATACTGGGCCACCAAAACTCATATCTGATTCTTCTTTTCATACCAGTCATTCTAGGATGTCCCTTGTGAGCCATCTCAAGCACAATATCTCTGAAATCACGAGGAACTACTAATTGTAACCCTCTTAGTAAAACGTCATTTTCAATAGATAGCTCATGGGCAATCTGAAAATAAGGCAAAACATCCTGAGACAAACTATATTTGCTAGGCCAACCATTCTTAATAAAGGAACATGTGTATTCTTCATCATTATTACCCGCAACCCTCCAATCTTCTTCTTTTATGCAACCATTAGAGACCTCACAAATGGAATCCACTCTATCATGATCTTCATCAGAAGCAACTATGTTATCATCAGCAATGGGCAATCTTGAAAGACATTTTGTTATCAAAAGGAGGAAGAGGAATGGCTGTCCTATCGGTTCCCCGGAACAAGGTACAGTTTATCAAAAGGAGATAGGACACTTGTAACCACTTTTTCCAAGAGATTTGAAAAAACCCTCATAAACGCTGCGTATCTCGAGAAGCGGTATATGTTATTCTCCGCCCCACGCAAGCGTTATGGCAACAGTCATAGGGCTTATTCAGTCAGTGTCTTGCCAGCCTCACCCGAGGCGATCTCTGGTTTTTTGTGGCAGTATCCAGAGAAAAAAGCGAGTTACCCCACTGAAGCTGAGTGATAAAATAAAAAAGTGTGCAGGTGAATATAGACTTTATTCAGTTCACTTGAGCACTTGTTAAAATTTATTGGGTATGCTCTGGGATAGTTAGGAATCCTTAGCATAGGTCAGTTTGGACAAAGGAAATAACGTCGACATGTTTCTGCTCTGTCGGCCCGAGGGTCTAAGAGCTTTCGTCAGGACAAATGTACACAAAACACACAAGGTGAATAAAAATTGATGTCAGATTTTTGACATAAAGGGACTCTATTATTAATAGTCTTACCCTTGTAGGTTTTCATATACCTAAGGATTTAAAAGGAAAGAGAAATGGGGGTAACTATTGGCCATTAGCAAATTTATGCTAGAATGGTTTTATCAAACAAGCATTGTGTCGATATGTATTTTGTATAATATTTCAAAATTAATGCAATTATGAGAAACACACAACTGAAATGACATTAAGGTAAGCATGAGCGAATTTTGCGGATCTCGCGTTCGCGAATTTTGCGGATTTGCGGATTCGCAATCCGCAAAATCCGCGAATTCCCGCGAATTTGCGGATTTTTTTTTTTTTGTGTTCGCCCGTGTTTCTGCAAGTTCGCGAGGGTTTTGTACACTTTCGCAAATTGCGAACTTACCTGTCGGGTCGCAAGTTTCGCGAACTTGTTGTTTCTACGTGTCCAGCCTGTTTGGGACACTCTTCTTCATCACTGCCACTCTCTGTCACCACTGCCACTCTCTGACTACTCATGCCACCCTCTGGCCCACCCATGCCACCCTCTGTTTCATCACCACACCCTCTGGTTGTCCAGTGTACATTATTTTCGGCAAAGCAAAGCACACCTTCCCTGCCTCAAGTGACCTGAATTAATTTGGGGCTGATTCATGTGTCACAGAATATTTTTTTAGCTGGCACCTGCTTCCTTAGTGCGCCCTGATTAGTGATCTTTTGCACTTGCTAAGTGCTTTCATTGTTGCAAAATTAGTTACAACACCTGCCCTGCCCCAACTGACAATAATGAATTAGGGGCTGATTAATGGATTTTAACTTCCAGCCTGGCTCCTGCTTGTCTCCCTTAGCTGTAATTCAGGACCTTTGTGGCATATGTGTAACTATTCTGAGGTTCAGAGCAGGGTCACATACTAGTTTCAACTGGCAACTGAACTCTGGAGGGGCCCCTCAGGAAGCACTCCAGGAAATGGCTACTAATGATGAGCCTGAACTTTTGAACCTGGTAAGTAGTTACTTTCAGTTTTGCTAAAATCGTATTTCTGCAATTTTGCACTTATTCGCGGGGCGCGAACTCACGCGAACAGTGCGAGCAGTGCGAGCAAAATCCGCTGCTCGCGGATTTGCGGATTTTGCGGGAAATTCGCAAATCTCGCGGATTGCGGATTTCCCGAAAATCCGCAAAATCCGCGAGCGGAACGGATTTTCCGCCCACGCCTACATTAAGGTGAATTTAGGGGGGAAAAAAGAGGGAGCAGCGATATCACAGTGGTGCACAGTTAGCTTTGGTATGATAATTCATACTTGTGAATTAGGGCTAGGACGCTACGATGGCAGGAGGCAACAGTGGAATGTCGCTCTTATACTAGTGTAGGCATAGTACCTCTGGAAGAGGTCTTACCTTAAGAAGAAATCAGTCGCATTTCAGCAGGAGGATTCAGGCTGAAAAGGGCATTAAGAAACGGGATTGTAAGAGAGCTGTCTGTTAGGAACTAGCGCTCGGCGATAGAGGTGGAAACACTCACCCGCTTACTGAGCGTACTCCGCGTCTTGTGCTGGCTCTGCCTCCTGGACGCCAGGAGCACGCGTTCGATGGCGTTTTTACGAGTTTAGTCATGGACAGAGAAAGAGGACGTTGGTTGTTTAGCAAAACGGGGTACTTTTGGAAACAAAATAACGCAATTAGTGTCCTACGATTTTACAATAAATGATTTATACGTGATGAGCATGGTTTTACTTAAATTGCCAAAGCTTAAAAATATTTGAACAATCGGCAAAAATGCCGAACAAGGTGGTTTTTTTTACCAAAATGCTTCGCACTCGATGTTAATGTGTCACATTTATTGTGTGGGGCTTACAATTGAGTTTTTAGAGCTCAATTTTTAGAACTTACTGTGGTACTCATAGGTACAGCGTGCTTCGTGAGCATAATTGTCTAGCAAAACGAGGTACTGTTATGTTCAATTAGCTTCCTCAAAGTTAGCAATGAGTGATTTATGCGTGATGAGTATGGTTTATCTTGAATAACCAGGACTAAAAAACCGGAACTAAATACGGTAATATGAAGAACTCGGCAAATTGCCGTGGGGGTGGTTATCATACCATTGGCATCTCACTAGCATGAGTAGTTAGGGTTCGATTTCCAACGTTTTACTCACTTCAATATTGATATGTCTCAGTTATGTGTGAAGCTAGCATGAGTAGTTAGGGTTCGATTTCCAACGTTTTACTGTGATGCTTGAAGGTTCAGCGTGCAAAATGATGCCATGAGATATCATCATTCAAACCAAATTTATTGGTTTTAAGGCGATCTACCCAACGTTGTTCTTTCTCATATAGTGTTTTTTCGACGTTGGGTGTAGTTTCTGATATCCTTTCTATGATTGTCCACCTCAGGTCTTCGATGCTGTGATTTTGTTCGATGAAGTGAGAGCAGAGCTTGGTTGTATTCTTTTTGAGGCGAGTATTACTTTTATGTTCCCCTATGCGTAGTTTCACCTTCCTGCAAGTCATCCCTATGTATTTTTTGTCGCAGGGGCAGGTGACCATATAGATCACATGGGATGAATTGCAGTTGGTGTGTTGTCTCTGTGTCCATTTTAGTGTGGGGGACAATTGTAGAGTTTTGGTACTGGTGGTCGATTTGCAGGCTATACAGGACCCGCATGGATAGTGTCCTGTAACTGGAACCATATGAGCATTTATTGTAGATTTTTCTGAGATTGTTTTCTTCGGGCGCGTGTGTACCAACATATCTCGTAAGTTCTTTGTGCGTTTGTTTGCCATCCGTGGCTTTGGCCATTTGAATTTTCCTGTGTTGACAATGTGCCAGTTTTTGTGGATGAGTTTGTTCAACTGGTATGAAGCTGGGCAAAATGTGGTTACACATGTCATCAGATCCACCGTTTCGCTTTTTTCGACAGTTGTCAAGAGGTTATCTCTAGGTTGGTTCGAGGCTCTTTTTCTGCATCTTGCTATTGTCGATGTCTTGTATTCCCTTTGGAGCAGTCTCTTGCTAAGTTCTTTTGATTGTGCCAGATAATCCTTTTTCTGGCTGCAATTCCTTTTCAACCTTAAAAATTGGCTATACGGTAGATTGTCCCTTAACGGTTGAGGATGGTAGCTCTTGTAGGACAGTAAGCTATTCTTAGCTGTTGGTTTTCTGAATGACTTGGTTTCTATTTGCAGATCTTTCGAGTATATAGTTAGGTCTAGAAAGTCAATGCTTTCTTTATCTGCCATATATGTGAAGCGGAGCCATGGATCACGAGTATTCAGCCAATTCACAAATATTTTCAGATCTTGAGTGTTATGCCATATTAGGAGGACGTCATCAATATAACGTTTCCAGTAGAGTATACTGGAAACGTAAGGATTGGTTTGTGTCAATACATGCTTGGTTTCAAAATTGCTCACGTAGAGTCCCGCCACCGAAGGGGCAAAGGCACTCCCCATTGAGGTTCCGTGGCTCTGCAAGAAAAGTTGATCCTCAAATTCAAAATAATTTTCAGTGAGTGCCATCCGGCAACACTCTAGGACAAAGTGTCTCGGTGTCCTGAAGTTCCAGTCCTCAGTGAATAGGACGTCTTCCAGCATGTCTAGTGTTTCTTTCTGGGGTAGGCTTGTATATAAGGACTCAACGTCCAGTCCTACTAAGAGCATTGTGGTGGAATCAAAGGATCGGTCTTTGAGTTGGTTTAGCAAATCTCTGGTGTCCTGTAGATATGTAGGGGTTTTTTTAACCAATGGTTGGAGAAATTGATCTGCAAATTTGGAAAGAGGTTCCAAAGCTGATCCGATACCCGAAACTATCGGGCGGCCCGGGGGTGGAACTCTGTTTTTGTGGGTTTTGGGTAGCGAGTAGAAGTATGGAATTTTAGGATTCTCAGTGGTTAAAAAATCTGCTTCTTTTTTGCTTACCCATCCGTTTGTTTCAGCTTCATAAACCATCATAGCTATAGTTGTTTTTAGTCTAGGTGTTGGATCAGTATTGATTTTTGTATAGAATTTTTCATCCGCAAGTAGTGTCAGGCATTGGGTCCGGTACTCTTCTTTTCCGAGGATCACCACTCCTCCACCCTTATCTGCGGGTTTGATGACTATGTCCGTGTTGGTTTGAAGTTCATCTAAAGCTTTTCTTTCCAATCGGGTCAGATTTTGATATGGTCTCTTGGCACTCTTTTCCATCTCATCAATTCCTGTTAGGATAGCCTGTTCAAAGGTTAATATTTCTACTGGTACCATGTTGGTAGGTGGTGTAAAATTGGACTTCTTGCGGAGGTTAGTATCTCCGAGATCGGTGATCGGGGCAGAATCAGAAAAGTAGGCTTTTAATTTGAGAGAGCGACAGAATTCAGACACTTCACATTTTAATCTGAAGAGGTCGAGGTTGGGAGTGGGGACGTAACCAAGTCCCTTGTTTAGGACGTTTTCTTGTTCCTTCGATAGAATCACTGAGCTTAAATTAACTATTAGTGACTCGTTTTGCTGGTTCCTGGTTTGGATGAAGTCATGCTCCTCGTTTGAACATTCGGCTGTTGGTCTTGCCATGAAATTGTTCTTCTTCTTCCTCTTTGATTTTGGCCCCTCAATAAAAAAGGATCCTGATTCTGGTTGTTATTCCCCTGCGGTGGTATGCCCATGTAATTCTGCATTTGCTGGGATCCGTGGTTGTACGGATTCATCCATCCGGTATATGGTGGCATGTAGGGCTGAAAGAATGGCATAGGAGGGCCCATGTAGTTTTGTCTTGGCCATCTATTACCTCTTCTTTGTGGTCTGGATCTAAAGTTACCTCGGCCATGTCTGCGGCCTGAGTCATCGGACCCCGTATCAGATCCTCCGGATGAGTCCCAAGCATCGGAATCATTATCTGTTTTTGAGTCATTCGTCTTGTAGTCAGTTTTGGTATAAGGGTGCATTCTTTCATGACTAAACTTTTTTATATCCTTGCTTAGTTTCTGTAGTTTACTTTGCATCAGGAAGTCTTCATTGTCTGATATTTCTTTGTTTAGATCTTCTAGTCTTTTTTTATAGATCGCTGGTTGTATGCCTTTCTTAAGTTCCGCTTCAATGGCTTCTATCTCTATTAGTAGGGCATCCGATAGTCTCTTGGCAGTTTTTACTATTAGCACAAGGTAGTCAAGGGTGCATTTCCAAGAGATTGCCGACCAATCGCGTCTGAATGCTAGGTCATGAAGAAAAATTCTTGGTGCATTGGTGATCCAGAGACCACGGGGCGCTATTTTTGCGCGTAGGTACTCAGTCATGATGATTCCGTGAATAGCAACCCTTATTTGTTCCTGTTTTTTTGCTGTAAGACTGTCCCAATCATCGGTCTGTGCCAGTGCTTGAACTAGATCTGTGTTCTGGATTAAGGTATGTGCTGCTAGGATCTCGCTGATATCATTCCCCGTAAAACTCAAACCATTCATGTCTTCCATGTTGGATTTCTTGACAAAGTGTCTGTTAGACAAAGAATCCTACAGCTGCACGCTGCTTAATGTATTTTGTTATCAAAAGGAGGAAGAGGAATGGCTGTCCTATCGGTTCCCCGGAACAAGGTACAGTTTATCAAAAGGAGATAGGACACTTGTAACCACTTTTTCCAAGAGATTTGAAAAAACCCTCATAAACGCTGCGTATCTCGAGAAGCGGTATATGTTATTCTCCGCCCCACGCAAGCGTTATGGCAACAGTCATAGGGCTTATTCAGTCAGTGTCTTGCCAGCCTCACCCGAGGCGATCTCTGGTTTTTTGTGGCAGTATCCAGAGAAAAAAGCGAGTTACCCCACTGAAGCTGAGTGATAAAATAAAAAAGTGTGCAGGTGAATATAGACTTTATTCAGTTCACTTGAGCACTTGTTAAAATTTATTGGGTATGCTCTGGGATAGTCTATATTCACCTGCACACTTTTTTATTTTATCACTCAGCTTCAGTGGGGTAACTCGCTTTTTTCTCTGGATACTGCCACAAAAAACCAGAGATCGCCTCGGGTGAGGCTGGCAAGACACTGACTGAATAAGCCCTATGACTGTTGCCATAACGCTTGCGTGGGGCGGAGAATAACATATACCGCTTCTCGAGATACGCAGCGTTTATGAGGGTTTTTTCAAATCTCTTGGAAAAAGTGGTTACAAGTGTCCTATCTCCTTTTGATAAACTGAATCTTGAAAGACAGTCAGCTAACACATTTTTTGCTCCTGGAATATATTCCACAAGAAAATGAAATTCTTGTAACTTATATTGCCATCTGGCAATTCTGGTGGTAGCTTTGTTACAACCCTTAGTTGTGAAAAGATCAACGAGAGGACGATGATCAGTCCTCACAACAAATCTAGACCCATAGACATATTTGCGAAAATACTCAATACCCCACCAACAACCAAGGGCTTCTTTTTCTAGAGTGGAGTATTTGTCTTCTGCACCACGCAGTGGCCTAGATGCGAACGCTATAGTAACAAGACCTTCTTTTTGCTTCTGCATAAGTACTGCACCTATGCCAACATTGCTAGCGTCAGAAACAATAACAGATTGACAGGATGTATCAAATGGAGCCAGGGAAGGGGCAGAAGCAATACATTTTTTAAGATAGGAAAATTGTTCTTTACAATTGGAATCCCAAATAAAGAATTGTTGATTTTTCATTAAATTTCTTAAGTACTCAGTTTTGTCTGCAAAAGTGGGAATGAATTTGGCATAGTATTCAGCTAGCCCTAAAAAAGATCTAAGTTGATCTTTATTGGTGGGTTCTGGGGCATTCTCAATAGCTTTAACTAAGCTCTGCTTAGGCGATGTACCCTTCTTACTGATGGAGTGGCCTAAGTAATCGACAGACTCCATGTTAAACTTGCATTTCTCTCTAGTTAACGTTAACCCACTATCTTGCAAAATAGAAATAACTTGGTATAAGACCTCTGAGTGTTCTTTTTCATTTTTCCCGAAGACTAATATGTCATCTTGAAAGTAAAGTACGTTAGCCACATTTTTAAACAATTTGTGCATGACACGTTGATAAACCGATGAAGCTGATACTAGCCCGAAGGGCATTCTTTTGTATCTATAGGCTCCTTCTGTAGTAATGAAAGATGTTAGGTGTTTGCTCTCTTCATGAAGAGCTATTTGATGATATGCATTAGATAAATCTAACGTTGTAAACACAGAAGCATTTTTAAGTTTAGAAAACATCTCGCCAATGTTGGGAAGAGGATGTCTGTCGACCCACACTTTGGAATTCAGGTCTCTCATATCAACACATAATCTTATTTTGCCATTCGGCTTATGCGCAACGACAACAGGCGAAAGCCATTCAGAAGATTCAATTTCTTCCATAACGTCAAGTTCACAAAGACGTTCCAACTCTTTCTTGGCAGACTCTCTTAAAGCCAGGAATGTTCATAACTTTATGGACTTTAGGAATGGCATCATGTTTTAAAATTATTTTGTGAACAAATTTCTTCAATAATCCTAGTTTAGGGGAGAAAACACTAGGAAACAATGTTTCCCAATTATTATCAGCGCAAGAGGAAATGTGATTAACCATATCTGAGTAACCCAAAACCTGTTGAGGATGGTTAGGATCTAATTTGATCATTAAATCACGTTGTTGTGGCCAACCTAGCAAACATGAACCTTCTTTGGCAACATACACTCTAGACTTAATAGTTTTGCCTTTGAAGGCAATGTCTGTAATGAAATAACCTAAAACATCTATTGGTTTCTTTGCGTTACCGACTAACCTAATGTCTGATGGGAATACAGACACATTAGGAAACTCTTTAAGCCATTCATCCCCAATTAATGTATGCTTGGCACCTGAGTCAGCCATAACCCTTATAACTTTAGAGCCAACTTGTAACATACAGAATGGTGCGTCCTTCTTTTCTTCATCAATTTCATATACAGTTAATAAATCATCATACTCATCAGTATCGGTAACAACTTCATGAACATTATCATGTCTGGAATTTCTGACATCTACATTAGTATAACTGAATTTATTTCTATTCTTACACATTCTGGCGAAATGCCCTTTGGATTTGCAGTAGTTGCAAATTTGACCTACAGCAGAACATCTTTTATCAGTAGCAACATGACCAGGAAAACCACATTTGAAACAAGTTACATCTTTTCTTAAATTTTGAATGACTGGAGAAGAAAACTTGTTGCGATTTTTTTCAGGAAATTTCTTTCTAACTACTTGAACTTCCGAAGTCTCAGCTTTCTTCTCAGAATACACCTTTGATTTTTTATCAGATAACTCTTTCATACCCAATTTCATGTCTTCGAAACGATGGGCGATGTCAAGAGCTTTGGTGAGAGATAAGTCTTTAGCATCCAACAACTTTTCTTGCAAGTTTACATCAGCAACATTATGTACCATTTGGCCTCTTACCATTTGATCATGAAATTCAAGATAATTGCATTTGGCAGCCAACATCCTTAGATCTTTAACAAAAGAATCAATAGATTCATTAGGCAACTGGGATCTGCTCAAAAATTTGTGGCGTGAAACTACTTCATTCACTTTTTTGATGTATTGTTTATCCAGTTGCATAATGGCATTTTCATAAACATCCCCTTCATCACTTGAATTGTCCATTGTAAGAGGTGGTAAATGACTAAGAACTTGTCTGCCTTCTGCACCCAAAGAGTGCTTCAAAATTGCAAGTTTACTTTTATTAGTGAAATTATCGCCACCAATTGCTTCTAGGTATGCTTCGAAACCTTCTCTCCATTGCTTCCATTCTAAAAGTGGTTCACCAGGCGTAGGTAAGAATGGATGAGGAGCATTGAAACTTTCCATGTTGAATATAGTGTTAAAAACAGTATAAAACACACTATGTACTGTAGAATAAAGAAAAGTAGGGGTTTTGCCGTATATAGATGAGCTATTGTGAGATAATAGCCCAGAAAAATTGATGAAGGAAAACCCAATTGTGAGTCATAAGCATTGTTTTGTAATCATAGAGAAATGTAGACTCTGCAAGGCAAGTATGTCATAAAGCCTGTGTTGCCTAGTTACAGAAACACACAGCAGAAAATGGAATGTTCGGCGTTTCAGCGCGATGTCTTCTACGCATGCGCTAGAGAGCGTGCTCTGCTTCAGCGCGATCAGCTCGATGTCCTTTGCGCATGCACTAGAAAATGACAAATGCGCGAGGTTGCCGAGACAATGCGCGTCACAAGAAACAACGAAAACAAAAAAAACAGCAAGAAATGGGCCAAAGTCTCACCGTTCACACCAAAAGAACACGAATCTCACGTCAGTAGATCGCCTCGGTCGCGCTTGCATGCGACAGCAATTGTAGACAGAATATACGCCAGAAGAGTGCAACGGAAATCGTGGTCTGCGACAAGCAGTGCTCCGGGCTTAAAAATTCAGTCGGTCCGTCAACCCGATCGTCGCCAGTGAAGTGTTCTTCTTCAAACAAGGAACAGGAAACGAGGTAAGTGAAGTTAGGAGATTTATTCGGAGAACAAGAAATCACATCCATGAAGCCCGGGCCAACCGATACATCTGGAACTCCAGGAACACTCTTCACTCCGAGTGTTCCGAGTTCCAGATGGAACGGAGGACACCACAGAAGCTCCAAAGTTCCCGCTTATATAACTTTCATCCACACATAATCCCTATTTATGAGGCAATGCTGCAATTTGGGCAAATGGTCCCACCCCATGATTCACTGTCTAACTCTATAAACTATGGGGGTATTAGAAATGGATTAGTCTCTATCTGGCTGATATGACGGATGTATGTCAGTACAACGCAATCTTTTAGATCGCGGTACATGACAACGCGGGCATTACAACGCAAGTCGTTACAACGACTTGCGTTGGAGGGCGCAGATTTTGGAATATTATAATTTTATATTCCAACACCAGTCCACGTAACAGTAGGGAAGGTGTTGGAATATAAAATTACAACATTCCTTGTCCAACAGCGCCATCCAGTGCAAGTTGTAGTAACGACTTGCGTTGTAATGGCATCGTTGTAAAGGCACTGCGGTGTAAACACCGCGTTGTAAACGATGTTTACCCATTTGACTGTTTCTGTTGAGGCCATCTTAGCTTCCCTCCAAATATCACCAGTGAGTTAATCCGCAATGGTGTCTCAGGCACTCAGCAACCTATCAAATAGGTCAGAGCCAGAAATGGTAAGTGGGTTGTAGGACTGAAAGACCTCTGTTTTTTTATAATTTGTAAATCTAAGGGCCTAATTTAGAGTTTGGAGGATGGGTTACTCTGTCACAACGTGACATGTATCCTGTCCGCCTTAATAAAAGTGTCATAGGAATATAATGCAATTGCAATATAGTGAAAAGGCTACCCGTCTTGTTTGTGACGGCGTACCCTGTCTCGCAAAGTACAAATTAGGACCTATGTCTGTAACGAAGTCAGCTGTGTTAAGATAGGCGCTGCAAGACTGTCATACTTTCAAGCATACAAAAAATGTTTATTACTCAGTTTTAATTTTAGCAGAAGGTCTTAAAATAATATTAACTGACCCACATGCAACATGCCAGCCATTCTGGAAGTTCCAACGTAGTCCCACGCAACAAGCAATTCGGTTTCAGAGGCCTGACTGAACCATACACAAGTGTTTCTTTGGTGAGGCTGTCAGTGCACACAACCATCTTTAGAGCCTCTTTCTAGGCCCCAAATACCACCAGTTTAATTGGATCAGCTCCCAATATGAATCTTTCATGTAAAATTGTAAAGGATTAAAGATCCCTGGAACTCGGTGTTACAACTAAGCCATGAGGGTCTGTTCTTGAATCAAATACCCAGTCACTCAGAGCAATAATCGATTGCAGCAGGTTCCAAGAAACCCATGAAATGATGGTGGTGACTTGGGGACAGATTATAATGGCGAGCGGACTTGAGTCCATCTGCCATTGTAGTGGGGATTGGGACCGCCCGCCAGTCATGCAGTGGTCCCTAACTTCAAATTACGAAGCGGACGCCATTTGCCGGTTGCATATGCACTTTAACATTGCAGCGGGTGCTGCTGGCTGCAGCACCCGCCGCAATGCCGAAAATGCAAGTCGTGCATTTCACTGCACTACGTGGCTGGCACTATGTGATGCCGGCCACCTGGTTCAGTGAAATGCCCCCAGTGCACTAAGCACCTCCCCCCAACACAAGGGGCGCCCACAACGGGCCCACTAAACCAATCTCCGCCAGCCTTTCCTTGGCCGCCATTGTAATCGGCCCCTTAGTTATGATGCTAAAGGCAATCCACCTCACCTTCACCGGCACAAAGAAAATACAAAGTTGCATCATAAGCAGCCAGAAGAAATTCTTAGTAACGATCTAAGGTCAATGATGGAGGAAACATAAAATGTTAGGGATAGGTGCTATTTTACAAAGGAGTATCTCTGTTTATTATCAATATTGAGAGAGTGTTTTAGATGTTTATGTCTCTTTTCAGTGAGTCTACTGCTGGAACCATACTGCATTACCTTTACCTAACATTTTTAACCTACTTCATTCAACTCAATTACTAGGTGAGCAATGGTTTACTCCTTTGGATCACTATGATCACTGCCATGGGGCATTTTAGAGTATGGTACAGAGCAACAGTGATATACATTAATCTTGGTTCAGATTGACCAACAAGCCAATCATTTGTTTAATACCCAATGAGCTAAGTCCATTGCAATTTCTTTAGACTCTCTGTACATTCATTGTGCAGACTTGCAAGAGGCACACATTTTTAGAGGGTGACCTTGATTGGGGGTTATTGTTATTATCGCTTCTCTTAAGTCTTCCAGCAATACTGATTTCTTAGTCAATGCGTATAACATTTCCTGTGTAGGTAGCCCATCTTCAAAGTATTTTAAGTAACTCCAGCAAAACGTGATTTGGCTTAGTAGCTTTCCCTGACTAGAGCTGTACCAAGGCAGAGAGCTTCGATTCCACCAAATAGCCTCATCCAGGTGAGTCTTCTGACGGATAGCTCATTTGCAAAACTCCCTAGGCCAACCTGCTTCCCACATCGCATCACATACTATGCTTTAAAGTAGGTGGCAGATACCTGGCTCAACCTATAGCCAGCATACCATCAGTATTTTGGAACATGAGTTGCAATGTTCATGTGCCATCTAGAAGACCCTTGCAGCATCCACCACCACTTAATAAAGAGAGGAACCCTGTTCCATCCTGGCTGTCTGAGTTTGTCATCAGGCCCTGATGCGAGATATATTTTTTCCCCTCTGAGTATACGCCTTCTGTTTCTTACATTTTCTTAATATTTGTGCACCCAAGGAATGCCATGGCTTACTCTACATTAAGGGAATGCATGTTTGTCCGAACATTTGACATAAAGCTATTTATCCAAAGTTAACTGGTCATGATAGTTGGTATAATGTTTATACTTGTAAACAAAGTGCTTGTCTGTCAGTCACCAGGTGATAAGACATCAAAATTCTATATGAATCTGCTTTACCGACTCGGAGTTCAACATGGATGGGATCTAAAAGGCCTTGAATTATATTTATTTTCTGTTACAAGGTGTAATTCCGATCCTGTATGTTTTTTGCTATTGTTTATGCTGGAATTCTTGCCTCCTTTCTGGATTCATTATAGCTTTTGTGAAGTGCCATTTGTATTTTTGTTTTGCCTCATGGGGTTACATCACGCGCACATCTGCGACAGGGCTTCTACCCTTGTCTAAGCTGTTTTTCAGGCATCCTTGCTTGCACTTCTTATAATGTGGAGACAGCGTTTTACTTGTTCCAGTTGGGCATTTCTTTGCATTAGTTCTATGCAGATAAATTAATTTTCTCCTTCTGGCTCCTCATTTCAATGTCCATTGCCTCCATTTCCAGTCAGAATATGGTTTGACTATCTACGGCTTTGTATTGACTTACTTTTCACTACTATAACCTGGTGCTGTTGGTGATTGTCTCCTGTTGCGCCTTAATTTTTGCTTCTTTGGTATTTTTGCCTCCTTGGTATTTTCTGTCATAATGGAACCTCCACATACCTCTAAGGTTCATGGTGCTGCCTCTGGTACAGGTAAGGACCCTGCGGCTACTGCCAAACATCTTAAAAAAGACCCTCCATCTCCATCCAAATCTCCACTTCCTGTCACTTTGGAGGACATTATGGAGGAATTACGTCTCATTCGTCCATTTATGACTGATACTACCACAACCCTTTAGAGGCTTGACGATAAATGGTCTAGTTTGGACATGAGACTGACGGATGTGGGACAAAAAGTTAGTGACGCTCAAGACGTTATAGCCAGGGTTGCTAGTTTAACCAAGGAAGTTGATCAACTCAAAAAGACTACAGAGGATTTGGAAAATCTCAACCGGTGGAACAACTTATGCATTTATGGTATTCCTGAGGGTTCTGAAAGGTCTGATATCATCCGATTTTTGAAGACTCTAGTCCTTCCTATTACTGGTCTTCCTAAGCACTTCGATGTCAATATTCAAAGGGCTCATCGCCTTGGACCAAAGAACTCTTCTTCTACTTCTAAACCCAGAGGTATCATTGCTTACTTCCTTCTTTATTCAGACCTGATGACTATTCTCCACTCTGCTAAACAACATAAACAGTTGCTCTGGTCTGGTCATACGGTTTTCCTCACTCAAGATGTTTCCAAACCAACTGCGGCTCGGCGAAAGGAGTTTTTGGACCTGAGACCTGCTCTTTGATCGATGAATGCCCGATATGGCCTAATCCATCCCTGTTTTTTCAAAGTGGCTTATAAGGAAAGGACTTTCAGCTTCGATGATCCCGCGGACCTTCAAAAGTTTATCCATACCCATAAGGATGAACTCATGGAACTCACCAAACCTTAAATTTTCTTGTTTCATGTTTGTAATTTTGTAATGTTCTGCATTTGCCTCTGGATATAATATTGTCACTTGTTCTTCTCTTCTTGTCTCACAGGTTCCCCCTTCGCAGTTGTTGTTTTGCAACCCTTTTTTGTTCTGCCCTGATGTTTGTAATGTGCAACCTTTTTTGCTGCGACCCCTTCCAACTGTTTGGTGAGTCCCCTTTGCTTGTCCTACTTGGTTACATTGAGTCTTCAGACCATTCTATGTTCCTTTTTTTAGCCACAATTGTTGCGTATGTCACCTAATGTATTTCTTTGTCTCCTGCTCGTGCGGTCGTCTGGTTCTTCGCTGCTCCCCCTCCCTCTTCATTGTCTCCTGTTTTAAATGTTCTCTATGACTAAAGCCACCTGGCTTTTAGTCATCTTTTTTTTCACTTTACCTTTGGGGAGTTTTTGCCTCCCATTTTTCTTCTTTCTCCCTGTACTCTACCTCTTCTTTTCTTTTCCCTCTTTCTTCCTCTTTCTATGCCCTGGATTTTTTCTTCTTTATCTTTCCCTTCTCTATCTTTTAAGCAACTCTTCTCCTATCCAGTTACCTTTTGTTTCATTTTCCTGTGACAATTCATATTCGGGTCCTTTTCCTTGTCTTCTCATTTCATTTACATTCTACTCTCTTCCATTCCTTTTTTCTTTGGTTACAGCTTTTATATTCATCACTTTGACTCTCTACAAAAGGGGCTTTCAAGATTTATGACAAGTGCTACAAGAAAATCAAGATGAAAAAAAAAGTGCTATGAAGAACCTTGCTTGGTATGTTTGTTGCTTGTATTCATGTTCAGTACTTTTTACGGCACTTTGACTCCAGGCATACTAACCGTTTCTTGTTCTACTACATATTAGATTCCATCGATATAAAAGGGCCAGTCAGAAGACTACCCCACCTTGATCCAGTATGCTCATGATCCAGTCCCTGTCCAGACGTAGATCCAGAAACCTGGATTATCTTTTTTGTTTCCATTCCCATTCCCCATACCTTTGAGAGCTTTCGATGGTGCTGTGTTCCTATATTTCACTCATTCATTTATTTCAGTTTATTATCATCAGACGACTGGTCAGTTGATTTCTTTGACAGTGACATCCTGTGAGGAATCTCTCATGCCTTCCGTTCCCCCATTTCATTGAGAGACGAGAGCTATACATTCAAATCACTCTACGGAACCAATGAAAAAGAAATAATGGTGTAAAAACCACCACTTACAGTTAGAGAGTTAAGATTGTGGCCCAGCCTATTCTGGGCAATGATGACTGAATACGGCCCCCCTATTGGAGGAGTGTGGCTCAATGGTTAGAGAGGCAGACCCTAATGCAGAGTTCTGGCCAGGGACCAGGGTTCGATTCCCGCCTCAGCGGGGTCTCGGGCTCAATTTCCTTGGACCTGTTAATTCTCGCCTCAGTGCCTATTCTAATCACGGGCCCCATGCTGCAACTCTGGGAAATAGCTTGCTTAACCTCCACACCGGCCCCAACAGCGCTAAGGATGCCTGGCTTCACCCTGGGGGGGCCAGGAGTGGATACTTCACAGGGAAAGCCAGGAGGGGTTCCACAGGGGTATGAGTATCAGCGCCAGGAAGCTGAATAGGCGACACTGCAAGGTGACCGTCTGGTGACAGTGCGCTATATAAGTACCATGACATTTACATTTACATTTACTGGCCCCAAGAATCAAGTCCCTAGTCATTTCCTGTGCTTTGGAGTGCCCCTACTGTATTTAGGCACCTACCTGGTATGTGTTCTTCAGGCCCGCCTCCTTGCAGGTGAGGGTGTTGTTGGCGCTTGAAGTCCTGTGCCTTGCCCTAAGAACAAATTCCTTGGGTGCGTCCCGTGCCACGGAGTGCCCCGGCTGTATTTACAGGAAAAAAAGAGGAAGGCTTGGGTCCTGTCTCTGGCCGGCCTGGACCACTCATATGGAAAAAACAAACAAAGGAGTCGGACAGTGTATGAGTAAAGAAGAAATTGCAAACCTAGTATAATAAATTGCTAGGCTGAACAACCATTTGTGTTGAATCACTTATTTTTTATGCAAAATTATGAAGCAAGTATTAAAGCATCTAGGGGCACACTACCACATTTACAAAGGTTCACAAGTACATTGAGTAAACCACAAACAATATATACAATCAAATGATACACATATAAACAATTGTGATGAGAAAAGTGAATGTAGACAACTATATAATACCTCAACAGATTACGTCATTGAGGTTCCAATCCTAAATATGACATGAACAAGTGGACTGACAAGTTAAAACACTGGCCTACTTGTTACAACCACCACAAAATACACAGTGAATTTTATCACATGATGCGCAACATAGGAAGTCACATAAACTATACAGTAGTGTAGAAATGTGTCAATTCTATTCCTATTACGCCGTAATAATTTGGTATCATGGTGGAACTGGACGCCGACGCGTTTCGAACCCAAACAAACATTTAGCGGGTTCTCCTCAGGACATGGATTGGGAGAGTCGTTGTCACTTGTACTCGGGGTGTCAGGAAACTCCCTGGATGTAGTAGAAAAGAGGAAGCAAATTGCGGTGCCGGTGCGCTTTATAATGGGAAAATCGTAATTTTCGAGTGCCTTGTTATGTAGGCATGTAGGTTTAGGTACTTGTCCGCTGGCGGCAGCCGCGGCGGGTGATAAACAATTCTGAAGCGAAGAATCAAGGCTCTGCAACCGGCACCGGAGAATCACTGACTGGCTTCGATCTTCCAGTCAGTGATTCTCCGGTGCCGGTTGCAGGCCTCGGAGTGGTCTTTTGAAAAGGCTTTTTTAGTGGAGGACGCATACATTCAACATATGAGGAGATGGATATCTGAATTTTTGAACATAAATAGACATACAGCACCCGTAGGGATAGTGTGGGATTGTTTTAAGGCCGGAGTGAGGGGCGAGACCATCAGCTTTGTGGCTAGGAAAAGGAAACAGGAGAAAGAAAGAAGTGAGGGGGTAAGGAGGGAACTATTGCTGGCAGAGGAGGAATTGAATAGTAGGACAGATCAAACTGGTAATGGAGCTCCAACGGACTCTACATATCTCAAACTTCTGAAACTGCGAATGGAAGAGGAAGAACAGATAGCAGAAAGGGCAGCCAAACAATACACAGTGAATAGAGAGAATTGTTATGAGATGAATGAAAGAGTGGGCAAAATGTTAGCAGCTAGAACCAGACAGAAGGTATCCTTTGGGGAGATAAAAGCAATAAAAGACAGTTATGGGGTGATTGTAACTAATGTACAACAAATAAGGGAAGTCTTCAGGAACTTTTACACGGATTTATATTCTGAAAGCGATATAAAAGATCCTGAAGACATAATGGAGTATTTGAATTACTATGAGGGGAGGCAGTTGGATGAAACAGAGAAGAAGAGGATTGACAACTCATTAGAATTAGAGGAGGTAAAAACAGCTATGAAGAGTCTATCATCAGGAAAGGCGGCTGGTCCAGACAAAATCCCGTTAGAGTTTTATAAGGTGTTTTGGGAGGAGCTAGGTGGAGATATGCTTTATACTATGAAACAGGCACAGAAGGGACGTTCAATACCAAACACTTGGTCTGAGGCCGAAATTGTGGTTATTCTTAAGAAAGGGAAAACACCAACTAATCCGGGGTCATACAGACCGATCACTCTCATGAACACGGACACAAAGATTTATTCAAAGGCACTGGCAACAAGATTCGCCAGTGTAATAACACCTCTAGTTACTAATACCCAACACGGTTTTATACCGGGACGGGGGACCACGCACCACGTAAGGAAGTTAATTACCCTTATGGATAAAACAGAGGCTGATGGGGACCCATTCGCGGTATTATTACTTGATGCTGAAAAAGCTTTCGACCGTGTCTCATGGGTATATGTGTGGAGTGTTTTGGAAAAATTGGGATTTGGTAATGGCTTTTTAACAGCGTTAAAGACATTGTATAGAGGTCCTGTTGCGGCAATTAGAATTAATGCGGGTTTAACGGATAAAGTAAAAATTAACAGGGGCACAAGGCAGGGTTGCCCATGCTCCCCGCTATTGTTCGCAATATATTTAGATCCACTAATCAGGAGATTGGAGTCAAATAGGAATATCCCCCCAATTGTCACACTTAGGGGGGAGTGTAAGATCTTGGCCTATGCCGATGACGTGGCGGTCATAACATCATCACCCACAGAGGCTATAAGATACGTGGAACAGGAGGCAAAGGAATTTGGGAAGGTTTCCGGGTATTCTTTGAACACCGGAAAAACACAAATTATAAAAAATAGTAAGGCTTTATGCCAGGATCCACGGGTGGCGCAGACGGGAACTTATTTGGGAATAACTATAACTTCAGAATTAGATAAGATAGTAGAACTAAATATCGATCCTATTGTACGGAAAGTTGGGGGAGAACTAGATAGACTGAATAATCTCCATCTTACCTTGGTTGGAAGAGTGAATATTATAAAAATGTTAATCATGCCGAAATTTTTGTATCTCTTCCGAACAATTCCCTTATGGTTTGATAACGCGTGGTTTAAAAGGATTGAAAATATGACTAACAAATTTATTTGGTCCAAAGGTAAAACTAGGAGAGCGGCGAGATTCCTGGCACTCCCACGGGAAAGAGGAGGATGGGCATTACCAGACTTTAAGTTGTATTACTGGGCCGCTGCCTTGCAGTATATGGTGGGATTAATAGGTGGAGCTGAAGTAGAAGGAGAAGATCACTTAGGGTCATTAGCGATATATGGCATATTGATGGGTGAAGAAACTAAAAATATTTTTTTGAAAAATTTTGACACGGCATATTTTAAAAGAACACGCTTTAAGACTATTCTGGGTGCACACAATATATGGAAGGCTTTTATGAAAAAGTTTGGTTTGGGGAAGTTTAATAGGTATACGAGGTTATATGAGAATATGTTATTTCCGGGAGATATATTCTCTGATTCAGTTTATACAGAATGGTATCGGAAAGGGATAATAAAACTAGGGGATGTAATGGGGACACAAGGGGTGAAACAATTTGCAATAATACAGAAAAAATTCAATTTGTCGACAAATCACTTCTTCAAATATTTACAAGTAAGAAGCTTTCTACAAAACAAAAGAGGGGGAACAAGAGGATTTGAAAAAAATAACATATTAGAGATAATAGAGACTGGAGTAGATTGCACAATTAAAAGACTCTACGCCGAGCTAAATGAACAAAGACCAGACGACATGGCTAAATGGGGGGAAACCTGGTCAACGAAGCTGGGCATAGAACAAGAATGTTTTAATATATCATTAGAATTAGGGATGAAGATTTTATGCTCTGCGTCATTACAAGCACAGCATTATAAGACTATGTATTGGCTATATTACACCCCGGCTAAATTAGCACAATGGGGAGCGACAACCGGTATAAACTGCCCTAGGTGCATGAGTGTAGATGCAGATGCCATTCATATGTTTGCAACATGTCCGTGTTTAGTTACAGTACTTAAAGAGATAGAAATGTTTTTACAAAGGGCACTAAAACTACCTGCTAATTTAACACCTGCGATCATTCTGTTAGGTGTAGATGGAAATAATGATGCTGAGACAGGGAATTATTTTATTTTTGTTGCCATGGCAGTGTACAGACTGTGTGTTGCCACTGCATGGTTAGATCAAATGGCGCCATCATTCCAACAATGGTTAGCTAGATTGTTGAGTATATATAATTTAAAAAAAGCGATCTACTCCAGAAGAGGGAAAAGCTCGAGGAAATTAGGCTTGGAAATATGGGAGATAATAACGAAATGGAAGGAAGAAGTATGATTTGTATAGGAAATGTATATAATTTGTATATAATGTGTATATAATGTGTAAATAAGGTATAATAACGCATAATGCATATAGAATGCATAATTGATATCAATATGTATGTATAAGGAGAGTGATCCCATCCCAATAAGGAGTGATGTAATATTTTGGTATTAAGAAGAAGTTTTTGGTTTACTGCAGATGAAACATATGGTGTAAATTTCATATGATTAGGCATTATTGTTTTTTCTTTATCATTTGCTCCATGCCCCCTCTGTGCTCCAGAGGGTGGAAAATTTACAAAATTCTGTGAATAAAAAGATTTAAAAAAAAAAAAAAAAGAAAACCAATTTACATAATTTAGAAGGAAAGAAGACAAAATACAAAAAATATAATCAACCATCGTTATAAAGGTAGAAGTAATGCAGAGATCGATTTGGCAGCATACATGAATTAATATCTGATTAAATTGATTCCTTTAAATGTTAATAAACCAGTTACATGCGATATCATATATTTTTAAAACATTTTGAGGACCGGATTAGCTCGCTACACTCTGTTTGCCCGCCAAGCAGCCACTGGGGCCCAAATCTTCAGTCCCAATTCTTTTGTTTTTTTACCTTTAAGTTCATACAGGGCCGCCTCAACATTATGTATTCCTAAAAATCTAGACATCCACATTTGGAAGGTTGGGGCCTCAGTATCTTTCCATGCAGCTGAGATTAATATACAAAGTACGGCCTTGGTGATAAAAACTAAAGCTTCAGTCTCGATATTTAAATTCAGTTTACTTTCACATCCTATGATCATGAGTGTTGGGGACAGGGTTATTTTAACATCTAACAACCCCTCCCAGAATGCCTCAATTTCCTTTTTAATTGATCCAAGTTTCTCACATTGATGAAACATGTGGATGATGTCAGCCGGACCTTTAGAACATCTGGGACAATTATGATCAACCCTCTTGCCCAAGTCATGGAGCTTGGAGGGGGTGTAGTACAGATTAAATAATGTTTTGAAGTGCTGAGCTCTTAGATTGGAGGAGCGTAAGAATCTTCCATCCATTATAAGGGCTCTATCCTGGTCGATATCTGGATCCTCCAATTTAGAGGCCCAGGCTGCCTCAGTTTTACCCATGTCATCATGGGATCCCTCCACAAACAGCCTATACACTCCATTGATTCTTAAGTCTCCCCCTTCAGATAATCCAGTATGTTACACCTCTCGTTTAAAATGATACGAGGCCTTCTTGATCTGATTGTACTGACCATCTGAGCATATTTATAGTCTTGATTACCCTGGAGGGAGTATCTTTGTTTCAGGTCTTCAAGAAATCTACACTCGTCCCCTACCATAACTTGCCCCAGTGTCAAGATGCCCTGTCGCTCCCAGTGTCTCCAACACCCATCATTACTTAGGCTAGGAAAGAGACCAGAATTCCAAAGTGGAGTGTGGTGGTTATATTTAGATATTTATATAACAGAATGGAGGAGTACCACCAGAAAACGGCTCAAAAAGCGATTTTGGTGGGATGGTTTTCTAGTGGAAAAAAGAAGAAAGTCCTTCTTTGGTTTTAATAAACCCCTCACTCACCGACCTGGTCGGTGACATGCTTCATCATCGGGGCCACCTTGACAGCCGAGTGCCATCAAGGTTTGCTGCGTCACCTGGAATACAGTGGAGCTGGTATATGAGTGATGAGTGCAAGAAAAGAGTAAGTGTGTTAAAAATTGTCCTGGTATGGCTTATAGGAGAAAATTTTATTCTTAAGACTACTGGACAATATTAAAATCGTGTTTGTAGATACAATAATAGGTTATTTATGACCAAGTGTATCTGTAAATAGGTGGAAGGTCTACATGTTTCAAACCGTAATGGAAATTACCAGTTTTTCTTCAGGACCAAGAAAGGAAATGGGTGGTCAGGGTACACTAATGCCCTGCCATACCTGCATTCCTTTGTTCCCAAGTAACAAAAATTAGTTACAGGGCGAAGAAAGCTGTAACCCGGGGGTGGTTACGCTAAAAGTAAAAAATGACCTGTAAGGAGAGAAAGAGTATAAGTCACAAGAAAACTCGTTACGTGCCTGCAACGTAGTGAAGTGACGAAATCTGCTGTCTCTGTGAGTCATCCCAAACTGAGTTAATGCAGACTATTTAAGTGCATTGTGCTGCTTAAATACATGGAACTAACGTATAGGCGCAATACAGCCAGTTTGGCTTCCTAGCACACCTATCAATAGTTGTGTGCTTAGTGAAAAAGATCCGTGATTTTTTCGGCACTCGCATCCATTAATTATAGGTGCGTGGCTAGGCAACAATCATATCCTTAGAAGTGAAAGGAATAACGACGTGCTATTGCTTCATCATGATCCAAACGAGACAATACAAAACAAACACGACATGTAACACACAGTATACTTAAAAAGTGCTTACTCCTAATTTAGGGTCATTAGGCTGCACGGGATTAGAGGGAAGGGAGGCCAGTGTTGGAAAACATAGTCTGCAATGAAAAGGGAGAAGGTGCTTAGTATCGGGTTGATTGGCCAAGGGTACTGGAAAGGTTCGGAAGAAGAAACGGAAGGAATCGCGTTTCATCCGAGGACAGCGGAGTTCTACGTACAGTTTTCGAGTGGTATAGTGAAGCGGTATACCTAGTTTGCCCCTCCATGCGCCCGTGATGGGAACGCGTAGAGAATCGGGTTAAGACTGCTGCCATCGGGGTCAGGGTGGGCGTGGTCTCCTCAGCATGATGACGTCACGCGCTTCCAGAAGCCTTGGTATGGAAGCCTATGAGGCGCACGCGGTGGTGCTGCTATGGAGACACTGCCGCGTTTGGAAAAAACAGTGAAGGCGGAGAATAATTACCTTTGCCGTAGTGGCTGATGCTCCAGTATATGAAGCAGTAGAGCAGTGAAGCGCTTTGTGTCTAACTTGAAGAGAATGGTAAATTTACAAGAATGGAAGTTTAGAAAAATGACATTCCCTAGACCGACGACTACAAGGGGGAGTGTAGTAACTCTTGCTACTTCAGTATAGAGGTGTTAATTCGAGCAGTAGGTCTAATGCCTCACAGGGAGCTATGATCCTATTGGTCACTATACAAAGTGAATGCTATATGGGCAGCCTCAATAGGGGGCTGAACTGTAAATTAGACGGACACATTACAGGCGTTTCTCAAAGCAATGTAATGGGGTTAGGTAAAAAAGAAAGGGGTCAAGAAACCGGGGGTGCGGCTTATTGTGTGTTGAAATGGGCCAGACAGAGATAGGGGGAGCAACAGGAGTTTTATTGAGTTGCAGATTCTTTAGGACATAAGCCCATGGGATCTTGGGGGCTAGGTATATATTGATAGGGAGGGAGAGCAACAGAGTTTTGAGATGCAAGTTCATAGGACATTCGCCCATGGGATACTATCATTTAATCCATTGATATGTGTAGATAGTCTGTAGACCCATCTTTGTTCCTTTTCATACAGACGTTTCTGTAAGTTGGGTCCAGGTGATATCTGTTCGATGATTGTCCATACCATGTCGTTTGGAGTATGATTGTTCTCTAGAAAGTGGTCTGTTAACCTGGCCGCACTTTTCCTGCAGCGGATGGTACTGCGGTGTTCACAAATCCGTTGCTTTACCTTGCGGGTAGTCATTCCTATGTACTGTTTCTTGCATGTACATTCAATCAGGTAGATCACGTTACTGCTATTGCAGTTTGTATGGGAAACCTGTCTCCATACTTTTCCTGCTTCAAGGTCTAACGTTTTTGTGTTTCTCGTCAGATGGCATACGCTGCAGTTTCCGCAGCGGTAATGTCCAGTGACATTCATTCATTTCACATAATGCCCACCTCCCCATAGTATCTGCCTTGAATCGTTTTGCTCCCCCCAGACGCGCCTTGCTAATAATAGCCACCCCCCTAATAGTAGATGTTTGGGAGGAACAAGAAAGAGTCTCAAATCCCTTTAAGTTTAGCCAATGATTTTTCCCCCAGGGCAGATGTGTCTCCTGCAAACACAAAATATCCATTTGTGTGAATTTAACAAATTCCTCCAATCTTCCTCTTTTTTTTCCAGTCGTTTAGGCCCCCTATATTCAGAGAGCAAATCCTAAGCTTAGACATACTTCTGCTTTAAATCCTTCCTTATATTTAGCAGGCTATATAGCATGCTAAAAACACATTTGAATGCATATCTTGTTACGGCTATATACCTCAGCAGGATTACAATTACAATAGTGTCATGAATTCTCTTTTTTGAGTTCACACTGCCACCCGACACCACCCAGTCCCTCCCAACCCCCCCCAACCATCACCCAATCCCTCCCTACCACCCCTTGAAGCCCTCCCCCCTGCCCCCCACCCCCCTCCACCCCTCCCCCCTTACCTCCCATTGAGGCATCCTGGGTCCAGCCGGATCCAGGTGTGGGCGTCAGTTGATCGATATGGCTCAGTGCACTACCCCTCCCAAACCCTGTTTAAACATTAATGTTACATAGGGAGATAGTCTATGAGAGCAATTCTACTCCTATATAATATAATCATATGTTACTTCATATTTGATTCTCGAATGGTATTGATCTCCCCATATTTTCCACAGAGAACATTATTAGGGTAGTATATATAGTTCGATCTACTTCATTAAGAAAAATATTAGTTCTTGTTAATGGTCAGAGATTATTTTTTTGCGATTTCAGAGATTTCTTTAAGATAATGTTCAGCCTGTGTTTCGCTGGTGAAACTGCGGGTTGATCCCCTGAAAATTATTTTCAGTTGGGCAGGATGTTGTAGGAATACTTTAGCGCCGATCTTCTCGAAGGGAGGAAATAGCTGCCTCAACCTCCACCTCCTTTCAACGGTTGCGCGTGCAAAGTCTGGTCTCACAAAGAATGTGGTGCCATTAAATTCCCTCTTGCTTGTTGGACGGGCTGGGTCGTAAATGGTGTCCCGCAGTAAAAAGTTCCCAAAGAACACCAACATTGCCCTTGGAAATTTAGATTGGTTATGAGATTGCTTGGACTGAGTCAGGGGGAAACGATGGGCTCGTTGGACTTCTTTCTCTAATTCCCAGGTTTGCAGCTCAGGAAGGGCTGATTTAAGAAGTCTAATTATATACCCCCTAGGATCATTGCCCTCTACGCCTTCCGGGAGCCCCAGGAAGCGCAGATTATTTTGCCTAGCTCTGTTCTCCTGGTCCTCTATATTTATTATTAGGTCCTGTATAATGCCTTTTCGCGTTTTCTCTTTTTTTTTGAAGATCCGTTACGTCCTTCTCCAGATGGTCAGTTTGTGTTTCAACTGATACCATTCTGTCGGATATTGCTAGGCAAGTGTTGCCCACATTGTTTACTGTACCCTGTAGCTTTTGGATGGCTAAATGATTCTTTTGGGTATCTGTTTTAAGGTCTTTGTTAAGATTCCTTATTGAACTTAATATAGCTTTCAAGGACGGCTCGGGGGCCTCTCCTATTTCTTCATATTGGGTGGCGTCCCCAGTTGAATCCTCCCCACTTTCTTGAACCAATATTGTTTCTTTTAGTTTTAATTTTAAGTTTCTTCGAGGATTACCGGATTCAGGGTTACTTCCTTGATCAGTAGTTTTCTCATAAGTAGATTTGTTAAGTCTTTTATTCCTTATTTTCCTTTTCTCAAGTTTTTTCCTTGGTGTGCTACCTTGTCCTGGATTGCTGATTTTCTTTGTACCTGCACCACCTGAGCTTTCCTGGGTTGATACATCATGATCTTGAAAATGGCCTTTGTCGATGTTGCTTGCCTCACTAGAAGTCGAGATGCCAGTCTCATAAATGTCTGCGTCAGATTCATCTGAATGTGAGTCAGTTTCCAGCACGGGCAATTTGTCCAGAGGGGAATTCGGAGTTGCATAAGTATTGCTTCCAGAAGCAAGTTTGTGACTCGCCACGCTCTGTGTTGCAGCGCCCTGAACCTGAGCTGCTGGCTCTAGGCTTATCCCTTTATTTGCCCCCATTTTGGATAGTGGGCTAAAGATATTTAAAATACTAGGCTGCAATGCGGTTGTCTGCCCCGTCAAGGTTGCTTTTGTAATTGTAATTGTAATTGTATGTAGATTTATAGAGCGCGATTGCTGCCCGGAGGCGTCCAAGCGCTAAAAACCAACAGAACAAGAGGAGGTAACCAGGGCGTTATTGGGCGGCATTGAAAGGAATGTTTTTAGCTGTTTCCTAAATAAGGTAAGATTGGGGTTTTTCCTCAGGTAGAGGGGTAGGGTGTTCCATAGCTTGGAGGCGTTGTAGGTGAAAGTCCTACCGCCAGTTCTGGATTTTTTTATTTTGGGAATTGCGGCCGTGTAGGTCTGGTTGGATCGCAGATTCCTAGTGGGTTGGTAGTGTGACACTAGGTTGAGGGTGATAAGGGGGCCCGTTTTCCAGAACGCCTGGTGTGCAATGCATAAGGCTTTGAATTGTATTCTTTGGGGAATGGGTAGCCAATGCAGTTTTTTCAGTCCGTTTTTGACTGATTGACGTCGAGGGATCTGAAGTAGAGTGCGCACGGCGCAGTTCTGCACCGTTTGTAGTCTTCGCATCGTGTACTCTGGGGCAGCGAGGTAAAGGGCGTTGTTATAATCCAGTCGTGACTGGATAAGGCCCTGGATGGCTACTTGTTTTGCCTCCATCGGTAGAAGATGGAGTACCTTCCTTAGCACTCTGAGGAGGCCAAAGCAGGTGGCCGCCAGTTTGGTGGATTGGGTGCCAAAAGACAGAGATCTGTCTAGCCACACCCCAAGGCTCTTAATACTGTCCTTTGGGGCCGGAGGGGCACCCAAGCAGGGTGGCCATAGAGTGCTGAGGGAGTTAGGGTCGGCAGGGCCCAGGAGCATAAGCTCTGTCTTGTCTTGAGGAGGAGGACATCCAGTCCTTGACTTCCTCTAGGCATTTCTTGAGCCCTCCTTTCGTAGTCTGGTTAGCTTCCTGCGCCAGTGAGACCACTAGCTGAGTGTCGTCAGCATATGAAATGATCTTAACTCCATACTGACGAACAACTTCAGCTAGTGGCCTCATATATATGTTGAAGAGCGCCGGGCTCAATGAGGAGCCCTGCGGAACTCCACATCTTAATGGTCTGCTGGTAGAGGAAGATGTTCCGTCAAATACCCGAAAGGATCTGTCCTGTAAAAAGGATTCAAACCAAGACAAAGCTGTGTCTTTTATGCCGATGTTTGCCATGCATTCCAGCAGTATGTCATGGCTGACCGTGTCGAAAGCCGCGCTTAAGTCAAGGAGGATCACTGCCACTGATCCTCCCAGGTCCAGAATTTTGATTTTGCCTTCAGATCTTTGATGGTTTGTAACCGTTTTGCTTTTTTAGCCATTAGTTCCATCTCGTCGGTCTCTACAGAGTCTTCATCTTTCCTCCTATATCTCTCCTTCACTGTTTCTTTCAATTTCTCAGGTTCTATGCCATTAGCTTTAAGTGCATTTTTATCAATTTTCTTATCTTTTTGGGGTTTTTCATCATAGTCTCCCTTATCCTCCTTGCCACTCATGGTTTTGCACTTGTCCTTGTCCTTGTCTTTATCTTTATCTTTATTTTTTCTTTTTCCGGGACCCTTTTGTTGCCTCTCGCCTTCTCCTTATCTTTTTCTCTATCTTTCCCTTTGTCTTGTTCTTGATCTTTATTTTTTGCTTATTTGGCTTTAGTTCCTCCTGTCTCTCGTTGCTGTTGCATTGGCTTTAATGTATGAGTATTTTCTGTCTCTAGCGCTTCTTGTGCCTCTTGTGCCTCTTGTGCCTCTTGTGCCTCTTGTGCTTCTTGTGCTTCTTGTGCCTTCTCATTAAGTACGCTTTCGTTGGCGTATTGATCTCCCAAGGCTTCAAGGGGTTTTGGATGAAGCATAGACAGATCAGGCGGCGAGGTTTGATCAACTATCTCCTTCTGATCACGCTGGTCACTCTCCTCCTTTCCTGTGACCATGCCATTCATTTCCCCTGTTGCTTCTTGCTCTGTGATCTGCCTGTTCTGTTCAATTAATAGTGTCGGAGCTAATCGTAGTGTGGGCGATCCCTGCCCAAAATTTGCCAAGTTTAATACACTCACAGTGCTCAAGATGACATACTGATCATTTACTTGGATTTTACAGTTCAATTGGCACAGCTGGCACAGGGAGTCAACAATACTTTGTTTTATTTGCGCCCGCTGCCTATCGAATTGTAGGCATTTAATAGATACTTTAGTCACATTTACAAAACTCGTAGCGCATGATCGGACAATTTTAATTTCTCCCCCAACCAGCCGTTTTCGTGCGGACGCGCTTAAACCACGAGAAAAGCGCTCCTGGACTTTCCACCTTGACCACCCTCTCATTATATTGTAACGAGTTTCGAGATAAAGTCCATTTCCACCACGTTATCTTTGTCTCAAAACAGTCTCAGAACATCTGCAGGCCAAGACCAAGCCAGAGCCAAGACCGGATCAGAGCATTCCCATCCGCACTCCCGTCAGACCTGGCAGTGATGGAAAAAACGGCAGCAGAAAGGCAAAACAGAGCAGAGACGAGTGAAATGATAAGCAATCACTGCTTCTACCACTTAGTGTTGAACTTTGAAGGTTAATATGAGCTTTCCACTGACTGCTAGCTCCCTGTGATGATTTTCACACACTAAACTTGGTGAAAGAGCTCCCAGTTCCTCCCAGTTCCTCATTACACTGCCAGTTCACTTTGAGATAAGGCTGATTTGCTATGCTGGCTGGCTGGCTGATACTGTCTGAGTGCTTGCCTGGCCTGACAAGAGCGTTTTCTTTTTCCCCCTGCTTCCCAGTCGATCAATCAATTGCAAGAAATAGGAATAGCAAGAAACACCATACTATCGAGCCGCTTTCCACATCGGGCCGCTGTCCACATCTTTTCTGCCCCCATCGACAATCAACAATAACTGTGCCTCACCTCGCCTCTGCCTTTCGCTTTTTCGTCAGCCCGGCCACAAAGATAGTGCCACTGCAGCGAGGAGTGAGGAGTGAGTGGAATGAAATGATGGGCAGTGGGCAGAGGGTTGAGGCAAGAGGGTGTATAGTCTGCCTTTTGAAAACCGGCTTTCAGATCCTCAGTTCCTCGCTCAGTTCACTGGTTCTGCCTCCGGTGTCTCCATACTCGAAATCCCCCGGACCCCACTGGGTTTGCCTCTGATGTCTCGCCGAAGGAGATTTTCTCGGGACTCAGGACTCCTCCATCCGCTGAGACTGCCCGGTGTCTCCTGATAGATGTCGTTCTGAGAAAGTGCAGGTCTGAGCACCGGCCTGGCTTCCCCCATCCAGTATCTAGTAATAATCGGCCCTTCAGTGCCCTCGGGGCCGATTTACCAAACGCCGTTCAGTTCAGATCACCATGGCTTCTTAGTAGATCCATACCCCTGCATTCTCCATGCTCGCATTCAGAGCTTCGGTAACCGGAGCCAGGGAGTACAGGAGAGTGCTCAGTCAGCGTCCGAGCATACTGACGCCATCTTCCATTCCTTTTTTCACTGTGGTTATGGGTTTCATGATCTTATCAGTCAGTTTTTCTTTCATATGTTTTGTTTTTCTTCTCCTCTTACTTTTTACTCTTGCTTAATTCTACTATTCTACTCCTTTTCTTTTCTACCTGTTTGCCTACTTTTCTTGATCTCCTGAGATGAATGGTCTTCGTGTGATTTCTTGGAATGTTAAAGGACTTCGAAATCCTGTTAAGAAGCAGCGAGTCCTATCTCACTTAGCAAGATTAAAATGCCAAGTTGCTTTATTGCAAGAAACCCACCTTACGCTTAAGGATTTGCCTTCACTGCTTAAACAATGGGTGTTCCCCGTCTGTGAATAATAAAAATGTGGTTATTATTTTGTTTCACAAATCCTTATCTATCCAGCTAAAAAATGAGTTGTTTCACACTAATGGTAGATGGTTGTTTTTGAATGCAATGATTAATATTACGAACTTATCATTTTGTAATGTTTATGGTCCCACTGGTGTAGACTTAACTTTTTGGAATGATTTTTCTATGCTTCTATCCTCACATGCTACTGCTGATTTGGTGGTGACTGTAACCAACTCATGGATCCTTTGGTGGATCGTAAATCTCAAACTACATATATTCCCAATAGGATGCAAAAATCCTTTTACAAAGCTATATCCCAGAGGCCTAAATGATTCCTGGAGAATTTCCCATCCTGATACATTAGAATTCTCCTTTTTGTCCCCTGTACATGCATCCCACTCTCGTCTAGATTATATTTTTCTCACCAAACACACTTTCCAGTTTATGACTAATTCCGAAATTGGCTCTATCCTTATCTCAGACCATGCCCCAATTATCCTTGATATTGATTATCCTCTGCCCACTCCCACTTCTCGACATTGGCGCTTTAATAATTCCCTTCTTCTAGATTCCCAATTTAATGAGCAATTTACTCTTTTTATGGAGGAATTTTTTCAAAATAACCTCAACTCTGCCGCCCATTTTCATTTCATTTGGGGTGCTTTCAAACAGCTGCTAGGGGGTTTTATTATTGATTTCGTCTCTCGCAAGAAGAAAAAGGTCCTCTCTCAATCATCTCCTATTCTTAAGCAAATAAAGGAGTTAGAACATCTTTTTTTACCTCCAACTCTTCAGATGCACTTTCTTCCCTTATTAAAGTTAAAATGCAATGTAATAAACATTCATGGGATGCTGCATGCAACAATCTTCTCAAATTCAATGCTAAAATGTATGGTGGGCGTAATAAAGCCGGCAAATCTCTTGCAAATTATCTCAAGATCAAGAAACAAAAATCCAAAATAGCTGGTATTACTGATATTCATGGGAATCGTCACTCTACTGATGATAAAATCCTTGATTGCTTCGTTCAATATTACTCCTCCTTATATACCCCTGAATCTTCCGCTTCCTCTGCTCAAATTGATTCATTTTTTCAAACCATCCCAAATTCTCCGGATGCCCATGTAGATCTCTCTTCCCTTGATGCTCCCATCTCCGAAATAGAAATTCTCCATGCTATTACTCTTTTACCTAAAGATAAATCACCAGGCCCTGATGGCTTTACTTTTCGCTTCTACCTTCACTTTAAGACTATTTTATTACCACACTTATTTCCTTTGATCACTAATTTTCTTCCTATGGGTGAATCTAAGGGTTCTTTTACGCAAGCAATGTTATGTTTACTCCCTTGAGCTCATTTGGGGAAGGGACTTCATGCAGGAATTCTCCTTTCCTATTTGGGATTCAATTTGGTCTAAAATTCACACTGTATCTCATTCAGCTAGTACCACACAGTCTTTATATTTTGTTTACAATCAACTTTTTTTTTACTCCTTCTGATCAATTTAAATTAAAAACCTCTGTAAATAAGCATTGTTGGCCTTGTATTTATGCTGATAGTGATTTTTTCATATGTTTTTTCATTGTCCCTTGTTTAAATCCCTTTGGCATCATATATGGTCTAAGCTGAATGATATTTTATGTTCAAATCACCCCTTTGATATTGTTCATATTTTTCTAGGTGGTTCTTCCCCCATTTGGAATGTTCCTCGTAATGTTCGTAATTTTATTGATTTTTTCATAGCCATTTCTTTACAGGTATTCACATCTAATTGGAAGGATACCTCAAACATTTCATACAGTGCTTGAAGTTGAAGTTGAAGTTAAGAGATTTGTAAAGCGTTCAACCACCGTGTGGTTCTTGGCGCTGAGGACGGATGAACCCAGATGGAACAGAAAGAGGCCGCCTAGGGCGAAAAGGCACGTGAAAAGAGGAAAGTCTTAAGAGCTTTACGAAAGTCGAGATAGATTGGAATGGACCTGATAGTGAATGGGAGAGCGTTCCAGAAGGGTAGGGCCAAGGTGGAAAACCTCATGCCTCCAGATGTTTTTCTCCTAAAGCGGTAGGAGCTGGGAGGAGGAGCGCAGGTCTCTGTTGGGGACATAGGCTTTGATTTTAGAATTGATAAAAGCTGGTGCAGTGCCTGCCAGAGCTTGAAAGATTGTGCAGCCCACCTTGAATAAGGAGCGCTCAAGGATGGGAAGCCAGTGCAGGGTTTTTAACAGTGGGTGACATGGTGGAATTTAGGAAGTTTGTAGATCAGTCGAGCTGCCTGGTTTTGAATCAGCTGGAGGCACCGAAGATTACAAGCAGGGACACCTGCATACAAAACATTGCCATGATCAAGGCGTGACATGATCATAGCAAGGAGAATGAGTTTGCAAAAGAAAAGAAGCGAAAGATCTTACGTATGGTACGGAGTGTCAGGAAACATGATGATACCACAGTGCTGATCTGAGAGCGCATTGTGAGGTCGTTACTGACTTTGATCCCCAGGGTCTTTACAGAAGAAGAAGGTGAAGGGGGGAGCCAAGGGAAAGGGGCCAGAAAGTAGAGATCCAGGGACTGGAGGTGCCACCCGTGAGTACCATCAGACTTATCGGGGTTTAACTTGAGATGGTTACCATTCATCCAGTCGCTGATAAAGGTCATGGTGGTTTGAAAATTAGGAAGAGAGGATCGGACAGGAGAGAGATTGAAGATCAACTGGAGGTCGTCGGCATAATTGAATACTGTGATATCCATTTGTTGCAAAGCAGACATAAGAGGGAGAATGTAAAGATTAAAGAGGAGAGGAGAGAGAGAAGAACACTGGGGAACCCCACAGTGAACATAACGTGTAGAAGCAGAGAAATCTGCTAGCTGAACAGCCTGTGTACAGTTCCCTAAAAAGGAGGTGAGCCAGGACAAGGCGGGTTCCCGGATGCCGGCGCATCCGACACGGTCGAGAAGAGTGGAATGATCGACCGTGTCAAAGGCGGCGGACAAATCGAGGAGAACCAGTGCCTGGGGAGAGTCAGTGTCAGCACCCCCTCTAAGCTCGTCCAGGACAGAAAGAACAACAGATTCTGTGGAATGTGATGGACGAAAGCCTGCCTGATGGTGAGCTAGAAAGCGACTCTCCTCAATTAAAGCACTGAGGCAGGTGGTAACATGGCATACCAGAATCTTTCCCAGGATCAAAAGCAGGGAGATAGGATGGAAGTTAGAGAGGGAGGTAGGATCAGCGCCTGTTTTTTTTAGGATGGGGATTATTTTGGCTGATTTATACAAATCAGGGACAATTCCCTGCATGAGGGAGTTATTGAGTAGAATTAATGGAGGCTCAGGACAAGCAGAAAAGATCTCTCTCAGTATGTGGGCGGGGCAGCTATCAGAAGGGGACCCTGATTTAACCTTCGTTAGCAAAGTAGAGAAAATTTCCTTGGAAATCGAAGGAAATTGATCTAAAGAAAAATCAATCAATCAATCAATGTACCGTAGTCTAAATCATTTGTGCCCGTAACGCGGGTTTGTCGATAAAGTTTGAAAAATTGTCAACGAGGCGCTTGTCTCTTTAAGAACACACAAGGTCACATGACCACACGAAGTTTCAGACAGAAAGAACTGCTGGAGGCATCGTGACTACGGTACATCGATTGTGCCCGACAAGTGAGTACACGGGTCTAAATACGGAGCACTTCCTTTACATTTTCAAACTAACAAGACGGAATGGGTAGCTTATGAATTTCTGCCTTATCTTCCACAGGACGCAGTGCATTGGATGCAGGATTTTCGTTACACAGCAACCTATTGAAGGACACGCCCCGCACCACATTGAGCCCGGTGAAGCGATTCCGACGCTAATACCGGGTAGGTGGTGTGCAATTAAGGTTTTACAATGGATGCTTGTTGCTGGTTTAGATACCAACCACATTCTTCCTCTTTCTTGCAGGTACTCCAAGCGAATTTAAAATGCTTGTGAGGTGAGTGTAAGTGTATATATCTATCCCACTATAGGAGACTTTTTACTGGAAGGAACAGTGTGTCATGTGGTTGTCCTTCTCTGTTTTCGATGTTTAGATAAACAACACCCACACCAGTCCCGAGAGACACCCTTCACAGGATTTTTTAAGGTAGGGAGGTCTGAGCCGGCAGGTGGCTGCTTTGGATAAGTGAATTAGCTGTTTGACATATTGGGGAGTCTAATTTGGTATATATGTCTTTTTTCTTGTAGAAATCTTGTTGATCCTGAGGAGAACCCCGTAATTGGGGGTTCGAAACGCGTCCATCCTTTGTGGTCAATAGTCAACAATATAAAAAGATTAGAAAAACTGAACTAGGTTACAATATAATATATTCTAACTGTTCAGACTGTTTGAATATAAAAAATTTAGGATTTATCATATCATTTTACTTTGGAAAGCGTTTCTGTTGACATTGACCTATACCTCAGAGGTATATGTTGTTTAAGAGTGTGATTGTTAGTTGAATGTATGTAGTGAGAAAGGTTTTGTGTGGATGTGTTGTTTAGTCATAAATATATTGTTTATGTAAAAAATTGTATAAATCTGTACATTTTGTATATATTTTATATATGCACAAGAAATGTCCTTTGCAAAAAATGAAAAAGTTTTTGACTAGAAAAAATGACTAAAATAAACTAGTGACGGAATTGATAATAGCCTGCTGTGTTTTGTTCATAACAGATCTTCGATAAATAAGAATTAAGTTAGTCCAGTACTAGCCGTTGTGTCGTTGTTGTAGTTTAAATAGGCTTAGCCTTGCTGTTGAAGAGCCAAGACCCAGTTTTGTTCCCACACATTACTACTGCTAAGGCGTCCGAGCGTAGGTAGAGATGAGTTCGTTTGAGCTAATTAGTTGAGTAAGCTTGTGGGCTTGCCTCTAGGCTCGGATTGGAAAAAGGTGGCCTTGCATTGCCCAAATTAAGGCTTTAATGTTATATTTTTCACTTTACGAATTACAGGGTCTTGTTAGGGACCACGGATGGCTCTGCCTGGGGTTAGATGTTGACAGAAATGACTAAGGAGCTAGGAACCATTCAATCAATCAATCAATCATGGGTTTGTTGAGCGTGACTACACACCCATAAGGGTCTCAAGGAGCGGGGGGAGGCGCAGGGTCCTTTTCATCAATGAGGAGGTCTATCGAAGAGCCATTCCTTGAGGTCCCTCATGAAGTTGGGGAGTGATGTCATCTGTCTGAGGTGGAGCAGGAGGGCGTTCCAGGCTCTGGCCGCGAGGAATGAGAAGGAGCAGCCTCCCGATCTGGACTTCCTGGTGCGAGGGACCATGGCGTAGAAGAGCTGGGCTGATCATAGGGTCCTTTGGGATACGTGGAATGTGAGTCGGCTATTCAGGTTTGCTGGTCCGGTGTTGTGGAGGACTTTCTGTGCATGGGTCAGAATCTTGAAGGGGATTCTTGCCTCGATGGGGAGCCAGTTTATAGCATGCAGGTGCTGGGTGATGTGACATTGTTGTGGCAGGTTGAGGATTAGTCTGGCGGCGGCGTTTTCAATGTTTTGAAGCTTGCAGTTGAGGTTTTTGTTGATTCTGGCGTAGAGTGCTTTGCTGTAGTCAAATCTGCTGGTGACGAGGGGGTGTGTGATGGGTTTTCTGTGTTTGAAGGGAATCCATTAGAAGGTCTAGCTTAGAAAGCAGAGGGTGTGGAAGCAAGAGGATGCGACAAAGTTGATCTGACGGTCCATTTTGATTTCGGAGTTCAGGATGATTTCGAGGTTGCATGCGTGGTCCGTGGGGTTGGGCGGGCTCCAAAGGGCGGGGGGTCACCATCAGGTGTCGTTCCAGGCTTCGGGGTGTGGGCCCATGATGATTACTTCTGTTTTGTACGTGTTGAGTTGTAGACAGCTGCTCTTCATCCATTTGGCGACTGCTTCCATGCCTTCTTGAAAGTTGTGTTTGGCTGCGTTGGGTTCGTTGGATAGAGAGAGGAATAGTTGGGTGCCATCTGCGTATGAAAAAATGTTGAGTCTGTGGGTTCTGATGATGGGGGCGAGCAGAGCCATGTAGATATTGAACAACAAGTGGCTGACGGAGGATCCTTGGGGGACTCAGCAGGTGGTTGGTGTGGGGTCCGAGAGGAAGGGTTGGAGTCTCACCCGCTGAGTCTGCTGGAGAGGAATGAGCGGATCCAGTCGAGGGCCTTGTCCCAGATCGCTGAGTGTTGGGGTGCAGTGAGAGACTGTATCAAAGGCTGCTGAAAGGTCAAGGACGATGAGGGCTACTGTCTCTCCTCTGTCCAGGAGGTTGTGGATGTCATCTGTTGTGACGAGGAGGGCAATTTCCATGCCGTGGTTCTTTCTGATTGGGAGGAGTCAAGGATGATGTGCTCTTCAATGAAGGTGGCGAGTTGGTTGTTGATGGCTTTCTCAATGACTTTCGCTGGAAACGGGAGCAGGGAGATGGGTCTGTAGTTCTTGAGGTCAGTGGGGTCTGCCAAGGGTTTCTTCAGGAGGGGGTTTATCTCAGCATGCTTCCAGTCATATGGGAAGGAGGCATTTGTGAGGGAGCGGTTGATAGTGTGGCGAAGCATGGGGGCGATGGTGTCGGTGGCTCTGTTGAAGATGTTTCAGAGACAGGGGTCCGTGGGGGCTCCAGAGTGGATTAACTTCATCGTCTTCAGTGTGTCTTTGGTGGTGAGGGCTGTCCAGCTGTCAATATTTGGCTTCAAGGTTTCGGGTGGTTGGTGAGGGTTCTGTGTGTTGGCTGTCTTCATCGAAATTATCATAAATGTTCTTGATTTTGTAGTTGAAGAAGTTTTTCACATAGGTCTTGTGAGGGAGGGATGTCTGTAGACTCGCTGATGGGTTAGGCAAACTCCCTGATGATACCGAATAGTTCTTTGCTGATGTGCGCATGTGCGGAGATTCTGTCTTGGATCGCTTCCTTTTTTGTATTTCTGTTGAGTTGGTGGTGGGCGTTGATGGTGGCTCTGAAGTTGTTTTTGGCTTCTGTAGGTTTGGAGTTCCTCCAGGCCTTTTCAAGGTGGCGTCATGAGCATCTGGACCCTCGGAGTTCGGTGGTGAATCAGCTGGCTTTCCAGGGGCTATGGTGTTGGCGCAGTCGGTGATCCATTTGTACAAGGTTTGGACTGCGGTGTTGTGGTCTTCGTTGTCCGTGATGGTTGGGGTGGAGTTGCCAAGTAAGGTGGTGAGCTGGTCATCAGTGATTTTAGTCCAATTTCTGTGTGGGAGCAGGTTCTGGGTTCTGTGGATAGTGGATGTTCTAAAGGTGAAATGGATGCAACAATGGTCTGTCCACAGGAGTTCAGTGGTGTGGCTGAAAGTGATGGAGTATCCTGTGGGGAAGATGGAGTCAAGTGTGTGTCCTGCTTAGTGCGTGGGCTCACCCACGATCTGGTAGAGTCCTATGTTGTGGAGGTTGTCCAGGAGAGATGTGGTGTTAGGGTCTTGTTGGTTGTCAAGGTGGAAGTTGAGGTTCCCCAGCAAGGTGTAGTTGATGGACGCGATGGCCTGCGGGTGCTGTCTGTGATGGAGTTGGTGAATGGTCCTCAGGGGTCCATGGGGTAGGTAGATGAGGGTTCCCCGGAGGTTGGTGGTAGTGGTGACCTGTATCTTGAAGTGTAGCTGTTACATCAGGTCTGTGAGCTCGTCAGAAAGTGTGCTCAGTCGCAGGGTGGTTTTGTGGACGATGGCGATTAACCAACCCAGGGCAGGTAGGGCGGTCCTCCCGGGAGTTATCCTTGGGGAATGGCGATGGAAATGTCAGGTTCTGAGGTGGTGTTAGTCCAGGTTTCAGTGAGGAATGCGATGTGGGGGGTGGTGTTGTCGATGACATTGCAGATTTTGGTGGCGTGTCCGATCGGACGTTGAGGAGGATGCATTCCATGGTCTTTAGTGCAGTCGCATTGTTGCAGGTGGGTTGTGCTGGATCCATGGTCTTGGCAGTTCTGCAGGAGTGGTGGCAGCGGTGACAGCTGAAGGGTCTATGGGAGTTGGCTGGTAATGCTAGCTTGCAGTTTTTGTTGCAACCTGGATTGAGTGTGTAGAGTGTCGCTGGGTTGTAGCTTTGGCGGATTCGAGATCCAGTGTTCCTGGCGCAGGTCACGTTCAGGTCGCAGGTCTTGGCGCACAAGCGTCGCACCAGGGAGTTTCTGTGCAGCGGACGCCAGTAAGTAGGGGTCGGGGAGGGTTAGACAGCTCGGAGGCGGGAGGGGGGAGTGAAAACTGGCTTGGGCTGGTCACACTGGGGGGAGGGCCCGAGGGGGTTCAGCAGCGGCGGTAAAAAGCAGGAGAGAGGTGCACAGAATAAAGAGTAGAGTGAAAACAGAGTAAAAGTGAAAAGGAGGATGGAAAGTTTATGAAAGAGAGTGAGACTAAAAGGCTGAAAAACAAAGGTGAAAGGAAAGAGGTGAATGGAAATCGGAGTCCAACCGCCATCACCCAGCCCGCCATTGTAATATGGTGGGTGGGAAACATGTCTCTGATGGCGGGGGACCACAACCAACAGCCTTTTGGTGGCAGTCTCCCTACCATCATAATCAGGTCCATAGTATTGAAAGTGCAACAGTATTGTCTAAGGACTATTGTATTTGTGTGAGAAGATGAGGAGTCATCCTGTTCTCAGGAGAGCATTGGATGCTGATTGGCTGATGGGAGATGAGAAGAGAAACACGTTACAATGTCTTGAAATGTGAATTCTATAATAGTGCATGCTCCTCTTAGGGCACACATAGCAAATGTGCCACACCAGTCATTGTAGCAGGCAATGTAGTTTGATTCTGTTCAGGAGAAAGGAAGTTTGGTTGAGGGGACTACTGCCCTTCCAGAGCCACTAATTAGATGAAAGTTCTTACGTGTCAGGGTGAGTAGTGTATGCAGATCCAGATGGTCTAAAAGACAGTTCTGCACAGACTGATGTGCACAGGACCACATTCGTTGTTACTCACTCCTGTCTCAGCAGCACCTCATTTGTCACATTCTGAGCCTGCTCAGCACCAGTCTTTGTTGGCCTGCTCATCGCCTCTTCAAAACCATAGGCTAAATGCCTTGTGCCGCTCCTACTTGCCACAAATCAAGGGGATGAATTCTGCCCAGGGTGTGCTGGGCTCTCAGGACTTCCAGTCACTTAATGCAGAATAGACAGTTCTTCCTAGAGGAGCAGGGGATGCTTCCTCTGCCATGTTTCACCGTCATAGCATCACATTCTTGGGCAGGTTGATAATCAGTCAATGTTCTGAAATAAGATGGCTGAACAATTTAATTTTAAAAGTGGACAATAAGTAAAATAATGACGTGAGGTAATCTAATAATTAAAGACAAATCTGGATTTTTAAATTTGGATTTTGCATTCAGCTATCTATAGCATAAAATATCTGTTCATTTGTTACATGTATATTTTTAACAATGATGGTGTCTGCATATACATTAACTGCAGAAACCAAAGGCTACTGGGACATTTTATTTAGAATCAGATTTTACACCCGCACATAACCATAAAAATTCAACATGTATAGATATACAGGCACATGCATCAAGCGATTTGGGAATCGCAAACGGTGCGAATCGCAAAATTCGGCCGTTTGCGATTCCCAAATCACTATTTGGGATGCATCAACTTAAAAGTGAATAAATCGCTATTTTAGCGATTTTTTTCAAGTGCGATTACTTTTAAGGAATCGCAAATTTGCGATTCCTCAAAAGCAATGCATGAACCTAAAAAAAATTGCGAATTCGCAATTAGAGAGAAAAAATTACCATGAGGTTGGACCTCATGGTAATTTTGCGAAATGTTAGAAAAATGCTATTTTTAGCATTTTTCTAACTTTCATGTTGTGCACACACATGCCCTTAGGGCATGTGTGTACACAACATATGTGCATTGGTTGATTTCAGGGGTGCAACAGGGTGTCCTTTGGACACCCCTGCACCCTTGAAATCGCAATCTCAATTTGCGATTAGCTAATTGCGATTCGCAAATTGAGATTGTCTTCCCATTCATTCCTATGGGCCTCTAGGCCCATAGGAATGAATGGGAAGGGATTCCTTAATTGCGATTCGCAAAATGCTAATCGCAATTAAGGAATTCTAAGAAATCGCAATTTATTTAGCGATTTCTTGATGCATAGGCATTTGCGATTCCTTAATTGCGATTCCTTAAAAATCGCAATTAAGGAATCGCAAATGCCGAGTTTGATGCATGTACCTGTATGTTATCTTAAGTAATTATAACTTGTGCCCGAAGGAAACTATAATTTCTGCCTCTGGCATGCACAGTTTTCTCATCAATAACTTCATTGAAAATTTGCTGGATATTTTCAATGATGTTATAGAAGATGTTGTTTGTTTCAGTATGCAGGGTATTTTTGACATCATGGCGGGGGTGCAAGTTAAAGTTAAGTTAGTGCACAAATTCTAATTACTTGAGGTAACTATAACTATAACTACTGAATTTCTATGCTTTTTTGTGTGTAAAATCTGAACATAAATATAATGTCTCTGCAGCCTTTGTTTTTTTCTGTGAATTTCTAAGGTTTTTTAAATTCTAGTTCATACCTATAACGTCCCTCTAACCTTTGTTTGTTTATGAAATTGACAATGTTTTAAATATAAATTATACTACAATTTGACTCATAAGTTCAATTTACTAACGTACATTTTCACAAGATCAAAAGTACAAATTCTTATTACATATTTTAACAATAAAAATGACAGTCTTAAAATCAGGTAAATTATATACTCTTTCTATAAATGCAATGTACCAAGTCTTTCTTTTTTTAAATTCATATTATGAATCCACGGATCCATTGCGAATCGTCTGACAAATATGGGGTCTGCTGGTGTTATTGCACACATTCAATACTAAAACAACAACACATTTAATACAAACAAATGCTATTGTAATTTCTATAAGTGTATCACTGCCTGTGTGTGGGTATGTGAGTGACTGTGTGGGTTTGTGAGTGGCTATATGGGTGTGTGAGCAGGAATGTGAATGGCTGTGTGAGTGGCTGTATGGGTTGGGTTATGACAGAGTGTGTGAGTGGTTTGGGGGAATGTGTGTGGGTGTGTGAGCAGCTGCATGGGTGTGTGAGTGGTTTGGTGGGTGTGTGAGTGGGTTTATAGGTCTGTGAGTGGATGTGTGAGTGGCTGTATGGGTGTGTCAGTGGTTGTGTGCATGTGTCACTGGTTTTGTGGGTATGTGAGTAGTTGTGTCAGTGTGTATGTGGTTGTTTGAGTGTGCAAGTGGTTGTGTGAGTAGGTGTATGAGTGGGTGTATGGGTGTATGAGTGGTTGTGTGGATATGCAGGTAGGTGTGTGAGTGAGTGAGTATGTGAGTAGGTGTGTGCATCAGTGAGTGTTTATTTTTATAATTGGGGGTCTGGATCGGCAGATTCAGGTGGGTCAAGTAATCTTCATGTGCTAAAAAAAACATTTTGGACAATTTCTTGCCCAAGAGGGGTTACTCACAGCCCCTCCATCAGTCCCATGACTGGCCCTGACTCCTTCTAACACTTTTACATGTATTTTGCCCCTGGGAACCTATTCCCGATACACAAACTGGTCGCCACAACTTTCCACTCAGGTTGCGGCCAGCCAATCATAGCATTGCTGTTGCACATGGATTCGCGGATCCACCCGGATCTGCGTCTCTAGATATACATAAATGTGTTTACTTTATTAACGCCAAAACTACTGAGCAGATGTACACCAAATTACAAAAAGCAAATACTCAAAGCGAAAAACGGTGAGGGTTTAGAATCAGCACAGACAAAAACAAAATTTCTGCATACAATAATTGAGAAAATATTAATGTTGCACAGTCTGCTCAACACCTCATCTGGATCCACCGATAAAATCCAGTAAAGTCCATAGTGTATACCAAAGAGATTGAGGGAGCGACAAATTCACCACAAAATCAAACGGTTCACAGATAGATATTCAAAAAGCGACGATCCTTGTAAAGGTATAAATCCAATATATTAGTGGGGAGTCTCGGCAGGTGACGTCTGGCGTCCTTCCCGACAGCGTGGAATATCTATCGAGACCAGTTTCACAGTGATATCAGGAATAAGAATTCATTCTGCAAAGAAGAAATCAAAGGGGAGTTCAGGCAAAGATACTAATTTAGTGTTAATTCCAGGTTGTACTACAGTTGGATTGTTCGAATACTAAGACAAGATTTCGCTTTTGAACAGTGCACATATACAGGAGCCCTGATGATGTCCGTCTGTGGACGAAACGCGTTGGCTGTTTGTTTTGCATATTGACTTATGAAATAATGAAGATTTGCTACTGATCTGATCGTCATCATCTCTGTTGAATACCATCAAATAAAAGAACATTCTTTGGAATTCACATCTGTGAACCGTTTGATTTTGTGGTGAATTTGTCGCTCCCTCAATCTCTTTGGTATACACCAAATTACAAAAAGCACTGTTTCTTGACAAAGATCTAGCTTTTTGTTAAATTTGGTATACTATCCGTTCAGCGGTTTGGGCTGTAGCTGTGTCTGAAATCTCTATTGCATGGGGAAAATGTATTTTTGGACCCCCTTTTGTCTCGGCCCCACTTAATGCCTCACCCTGACACTTTCCAGTTTACAGCTGAAGTGACTGGCAAACTAGTTTTGAAATTTTAAGATTCCTTAAACAGCGCCAAAGTTATTAGCAAAACAAAAACAGCTTTTACTATGGAAACTAGGCCCTAGCTATAACTACATACTGCGGAACAAAAGGTTAAAGTAACATTATAGTTAGGTTAATATGTCAGTGACAACATTAAGGTTTTGAACTAAATAAGACACAGTAATTGACAAGGTATAGTTAGCATATCTAACTGTAACTTCTGACATCAATGCATCACTGTAGGCAGGGAAACGGATCAAATGTCTGCTACTGCTGGAAGTAGGCTTTTTGTTTGCGCCCACATGGCAGGAGAATTAAAAAGGCTCCTGCCAAGCAGGAACAAACACATTTGCCCTACCCGCGTGGGTGGTGAGCTCCCCTGTACATAGCTAGTGATCCGGCTCCAATGGACGGGGTCCCTGGGGCCCATGAAGCCACCCTCCCCATTTTGAGTAAGTTTGGCACGAGTCTGGACTCTCTGGGGTCTGCAATGGCTCTAGGAGGAGGGCTGTGTGGCCCCCTCCCCATATTGATTAGTTTTAACTCTGGTGTGGGCTCCCCGGGTCCTGTGATGGCTCGAAGAGGGGGCCAGTGTCTCCCCACTGCATATACAATACTTTCGGCCCCATGAGGGGGCTACCCTGGGCCTGTACAGGCTAGGGGAGGGGCCACACTCCCCCTCCAATAAATAAAACAAAATAGCATGCCTGCCATTTTTTTTTACATTTGCGCAATAATCACGCAGGATCACAGCAATTTTTGCCATTTCTTTTTTTGCCCCCCCTCCCTCCATGGGGCCTAGGGGTTCAGTGTATCCCTAACCTGCCCCCATTATATATTTTTGTTGTTGTTGCATATTCAGGACAAGAGAGTAAGTTCTGTAATGGCTTCCGGGCAACATTTGTTTATGTTGCTGGCAGCAGATAAGAGAGCTCGCACCGGAAGCAGTTTGACTCCTGTGACAGCAAATTGACACAATGGAAAAAACTGTCCCTAAGCCAATCAGAATGCCTTTTTTTAAAAATTAGGATTGATGGACTCTTGCAAGAGTCCCTCAAACTCAACCTTCCAAATATTTATATTTTTAACCCTATTATCTCAAAAACAACTGAATGGACGCACACACCAATATGCTTTTGGGTATGATTGGTTTCGCAGTATTTAACTCAATTAGGGAAAATAACAGATTTTGAAAAAATGGCATAATGGCTTCATGGTCTGTTGAAATACTTTGTGCTTGTGAAAACAATGTCTGTCAACAGTTCTTAATGACCTAAATCTAAATCTGGAATCCCTAGTAATTTAGAGAAGTGGTTATGAGGATTCGTGTGATTTAGCAAGTTTTAGAAATTTTTGCAGGATTAAGAGTCTGCAGCTCCCACACCCACGCTTTGTTCATTTCCCAATTTAGTAAGTGTAAGTGAAGGCAACATACCCCTGAGGACTTCCAAAAAAAACAAATTGAGCATGATACAAAAGCAAGTCAAGCAATAAACTCTGGCATATAATAAAGCCACTTTGGGGCAGATTTATGTTAACTGGCGCATCCCCAGGGATGCGCCAGTTAACATGCACCACAGTGCGCCACAGCTCCGCCACCCATGGTGCGCCGCATTACCATGGTGCAAAAACGGCACAGATGCGTGACGCATCTGTGCCGGAAATGTGGCGCATTGCTGGAGTTGCGTCGCAAGCGCGACGCAGCTCCAGCAAGGCTCGGGGGTACACCATGTGCACAATGCTGCGTCAAGACCTACGCCTGCTTCAAGCAGGCGCAGGGTTTTGACGCAGCATTGCCCTGAAAGTGACTGAGTGAAATCTCATAGATTTCACTCAGCCACTTTCAGGAGGCGTTTCTGCGCAGGAACACCCCCCCCTGCGCAGGAACGCCTCCTTATGGCGCAGTGCTTTACAACGTGACGCATCTCCTAGATGCGTCACGTTGTAAATAGGGCACATTGTTTGCGCCGCAGTTGCGTCAAATAAAGTGACGCAATTGCGGCTCAAAGAGGCGCAACGGCCTCATAAATCTGCCCCTTTGTATTTAATGGAACACAGTCTAAGGGAGATTCACAAGAATGGAAACAAGATGTATGCAGGTGAGGTAATTGAAATTTTTATGGTCAAGTATGTCCCCTAACGTGTACCCCAACGTCTCCATGTACGTGCTTAAAGTACATGTAACTTCCCTCCATGGCCGAATATGAAGACGCAAATGCATTTGCGTCCAACGTTAACATGTCCTCTACCAGATCCACCATGAATGGATCGATAATTCAGCCTCTAAACATGTCATGCCAACGTCTTTACATGGTGCACTTTTACGTTTTTCCTGGCTCTGCCGAGCTAGGCCCTGATTTCTGACTTCGAACCACTTCTGTCTCTGCCTCTGAAAGCTGCAGCATGGAGATGCATCCCTGACCTCTGCCTTACTTCCTGCCAAGCAAAGCGGTGCCTGGCTCGGCCTGGCCTGCCTGCCAAAACAGTATTTTGCCTTCAAGTTATCAGTTTAGCCTCCTCGAAAACACATTCCAGTCTAGTGATATAAGGTAAACATATTCCCGGCTGCAGAGCAAAGGGCCAAGCCTTCCTGTCTCCTTCATGTAATTCATTGCTCCCGTTACCATGGTAGGCCCATGGCCCGCGCATTGCACGTAGACACATATGCATCCAGTATAGAATAGCCTCTGCCCGAGAGACCTTTTACTTCAGATTAAACATCCTCCAAACACAAGATATCAGATATGTTGACTCGCTCTCAGCTCTCGAGCCGAGTGGTCGCTCCCCTGCTACTGGTATCGTTGTGCTCTCACTGCCTGCATTCTGCCTCGCCTGCCGCTTTTCATTTTGCTAATTTTAAAAGCGCCGCTTTTGCTCTGTTTAGTTAGCACTATATTGTACCTGTTTAACTTTGTCAGTGGTAGCGCGTTAGCCCCCAGCGCTCCGCTGCCATTTTGTTTGTTGTTGTGCTGCCCTTTGTAAACGCGCCCCGCCTCCCAGCTGAGCCGCCCTCGCCCCTCCCCCTCCACCTTCCATATATGAGAGTTACTCCCGCGCGCAGCGTCCACGCGCAGCGACCGCGCCCAATCCGCGCCGAAGGTGCGCCAAAGGTAAGCCCGTCTACGCCCGCCCACGCCTGGACCGCGCCCAGCACCAGACCCCCTGGCCCCCGTCCCTCCCAGCCCCCCCGCATTACCTACGATGCCGCCACCCTCCTAGCCCTTAACCCCGGTCGCGCCCCCAACTGCGTCCAAGCCGCCCCTGGACATACCCATGGACCTTTCTCCTGCTTCTCCTGCAAATTCAGCGGCACCAACAACATCTCCGCTACGACCACACCACAGATTCCCGACCCCAACCACCTACAATGCATCCTTCTCAACACCCGATCAGTCCACAGGCACGCCATTGACCTATGGAATCTACTAGACGCCATTTCTCCGGACATCGCCTTCCTTACGGAAACATGGATGAATGCTTCCTCCGCACCAGACATCACCATTGCCATCCCTGAAGACTATAAGATCACTCGCAAAGACCGTACCAGCCACACAGGAGGAGGAATCGCTATCGTCCATAAGAAATCAATCCACATCTCAACCAGCTCTGACGCCAACCTCGCTAACTCCGAACACCTTCACTTCCAGATCCACATCGACCCCAAAACCACACTCAGAGGCACCCTCCTCTACAGACCACCAGGACCCCGCGCAAAATTCAGTGAAGACATCACGGACTTCATCACCCCACACGCGCTCCCCTCCAAAGACTACATCCTTCTGGGAGACCTCAACTTTCACCTTGAAAAGATCAACGACCGCAACACCGCCACCCTAGTGGACAACCTCGCCAACCTCGGACTTAAACAACTAGTCACTTCCCCCACCCACATCGCAGGTCACACACTCGACCCCATCTTCACATCCAGCAACCATGTCTCCTTCAGCCACACCACGGACCTCCTCTGGACTGACCACAGCTGCGTTCACTTCACCTACAACAAACCAAAACCCAGCATCCACCTCCAACCTACCCTGCAAAGAAACTGGAACAAAATCACCACGGACCAAATCTCCGCATCGCTCCTTCGAAACACCCCAGCCCTCTCTTCTAACGCTAACGAAGCCGCCGCCAACCTCACCCTATGGTTATCCAACACCGCTGACACCTTAGCACCACTGAAAAAACGTCAAAACAAACCTGGCAGCAAGAAGGCCTCGTGGTTCAACGATGATCTCAAGAAGTCCAAGAAACTCTGCCGCTCTCTTGAAAAGGCCTGGAAAAAAGACCCAACCACTAGCACCAAGGACGCCTTCAAAAACGCCACGCGCTCTCACCACCAACTAATCCGAAAAGCCAAAAAACAGCATTCAAGGATCGACTTGACAACAACGCCCACAACAGCAAGGAACTTTTCAACATCGTCAAGGAATTTTCCAATCCCTCGGCCAACTCCAACGACATCACCCCCTCTCAAACCCTCTGCGACTCCCTAGCCTCATTTTTCCACAGCAAGATTGCAGACATCCACAACAGCTTTGACAACCAACCCGGAAACCAACCCACCCTACCATTTGCTGATCATCTTCCCCCCGTGAACACCCTTAACGACTGGAACCCAATCTCCACTGAGGACACCATCCGCCTGATGAATTCCATCCACTCAGGATCCCCCACAGACCCATGTCCTCACCACATCTTCAACAAAGCAGACTCCGTCATAGCACCGCACCTCCGAGACATCATCAACTGCTCCTTCAACTCCGCCACCTTCCGGGAAGACTGGAAACACGCTGAACTCACCGCCCTTCTGAAAAAACCCACAGCGGACCCCACCGAACTCAAAAATTACCGCCCCATCTCGCTTCTTCCATTCCCGGCCAAAGTCATCGAGAAAGCTGTCAACAACCAGCTCGCCGCCTTCCTCGAAGCCAACAAATCCCTCGACCCCTCACAATCTGGCTTCCGAGCAAAACACAGCACTGAGACCGCCCTCATCGCAGCAACAGACGACATTCGAACTCTACTGGACAATGGAGACACAGTCGCCCTCATCCTCCTTGACCTCTCTGCAGCATTCGACACAGTCTGCCACAGCGCCCTTTTACAACGCCTCAATAACATCGGAATCCAAGGAAAAGCACTTGAATGGATCACCTCGTTCCTCACCGGAAGAACCCAGAGAGTCCGCCTTCCACCATTCAAGTCCGAGGCCTCTGAAGTCATCTGCGGCGTACCACAAGGATCCTCACTCAGTCCCACCCTCTTCAACGTATACATGAGCCCCCTCGCGGCCATCGCACGCCAACACAACCTCAACATCATCTCCTACGCGGATGACACTCAACTGATCCTTTCTCTCACCAATGACCCCAGCACCGCCAAAACTAACCTACACGAAGGAATGAAAGAAGTTGCCGAATGGATGAAACAAAGCCGTCTGAAACTGAACTCAGACAAAACAGAAGTCCTCATCTTAGGTACATCCCCCTCTGCATGGGACGACTCCTGGTGGCCGGAAGCCCTCGGAAAAGCACCCATCCCGACAGACCACGCACGGAACCTAAGCGTCATCCTGGATTCTTCACTCTCAATGAACAGACAAGTCAGCACCGTATCCTCTTCCTGCTTCAACATTCTTCGCATGCTCAGAAAAACATTTCGCTGGATCCCCTCCGAAACAAGGAAAACAGTCACCCACGCTCTGGTCACGAGCCGACTGGACTACGGAAACACCCTCTACGCAGGTACTACCGCAAAACTCCAGAAGAAACTCCAACGAATCCAAAACGCCTCAGCCAGGCTCATATTAGACATCCCACGCAACGAACACATCTCTGGTCACCTTAAAGACCTCCACTGGCTACCCGTCAATAAGAGGATCACTTTCCGACTGCTTACCCACGCACACAAATCACTCTACGACATCGGACCAGAATGCCTCAACTCACGACTGTCCTTCTACACCCCCCCCGCCAACTACGTTCTTCCAGCCAAGCCCTCGCCACTGTACCTCGCATCAACAAGACCACCATGGGAGGCAGATCCTTTTCATACCTGGCTGCTAAAACATGGAACTCTCTCCCCGCTTACCTTCGCCTTACCCAGAACCACCCTGCATTCAGAAAGCAACTTAAAACGTGGATATTTGACAAGTAATCCTCCTCCCCTTCCTAAGCGCCTTGAAACCCTCTGGGTATGTAGTGCGCTATATAAATTCTATGACTTGACTTGACTTGACTTATAGGAACAGGTCGATCTGACATGCCAGACTTCTGTCTCCTCTACTAGTGCTCAAAGTCAAGCCCCCAGCTTTCCCTAGTTCCACGTCAATCACACATCATACTAAATGTGCGCACCCAGGTCAAAGGTTTCAGCTGACCCTGCAGAATCCTCTATGCACCCACCCACTTATGACACTTTCTGTGATGTTTCCGGCACACGCCTCCGTGCACACCCTTGTGCATGCCTTCTTGCTACGCACATGTGTTCTTATCTTATTCTTTTCACTTGTCACGCCTACTGTATCCATCACCATTATACAGTTTTACTATATATGTCATGTACTGTTAATAAATCGTTGACATCTTTTGCCATCATTTTACCCCTTCCTGAACCCTTGTATTGATGGATCTGATTTCCATGGCTCGAGCCATTTAAATTAAAGCCTGTATGACTCAGATACCACGGACTCTGCCTCTCATTTGATTGAGCTATTAATTTACCTGTCATTAATTATACGGAAAAATTGTACGGTAATTATATTTACCACATAATTTGGCGCCCGAACAGGTACCCCTCCCCCACCCCACGCGCCGGCGATGCGTCGCAGGCCCTGCCCCATACCACAGCCGTGACGGACTCCTATGCGCATCTGCAGGTTTTCCTGTATCTCCCTCAGGCCCACGGAGGAGACGGAGACTGCGGGTCAGCATCCAGACGAGGCGGTGAGGAGTGCGGAGGATCCCGACCAGAGCCCAGCCGAGAGAGCAGTGTCCGAGGTGTCCAGAGGCCCACCTGTCCGAAGCGTCGAGGCGCATACGTAGTGCACAGCAGTAACCAGTCGTCGTAGCAGTCCAGTCCAGTCAAGAATCCGAGGCCTTCCGTTCCGTGCTTCCCGGTGAGTACCGTTGCTGAGGACGCATCTAGACGGGTGCATTAATTTGTGTCCGGTCAAGACGGGTTTGGGTACACAGATCCGGTCTGTACTGTTTCAGCAGTGCATCTGTACTGTTTAGCAGTGCATCTAGTAATTCAGTAATTCAGTGATTCAGTATTCTGGTCTTCTAGCATTATCTCTCGAGGTTTCCAGTATTTTGTTTTAGAATGTACTAGACAGTATCTGTTCGAAATGTTTCAATGTGTTTAATGTCGTGGTATGAATGATTGTTTGCATTCTATTACTGTGTTTATCGTATTTGCGTTCAGGTAGAGGTAATCATGCCTCTGTTCTCAAAATTACGTCAGATTGGAACTAGGAAAGGGATACTCGAAGAAGCAGTTCCCGTCCCGCCTAGGGACACTCCAGGACATTTTATGTACCATAAACATGGCTTAGATGCCATACTGTACTTAGACTTATGGGTGGACTACACAAAGGATCTGGAAGAGAAACATACATGGCCCGTTACAGGGACATGGGATGCCGAGTGCATCATGAGAGTAGAAGAAGCATTGTGGAAAAAGAAAGTCAGACAATCTCAGAAAGATGCCATAGAATTGTGGCGTAAAGAATCGCATAGAAGAACAGAGAAAGAATTCAGAAAAGCCGAAAAACATTGGGAAGATTCAGAAAAAGACCGAGAAAAAGAACTAATAGAAGAAGGTGAACGAGTTAAAGCAGAACAAATAGATCGACAACGAAATGCACTTATGAATGGCATGTATCCTCTTCTGACTGAGGGCCTACCTAAGGCTACTCCGGAAATGCCAAGTAATCTACCACCACCATTGGTTCCGACTAAGCTCCGTCAGACCGCAGCAGACATATTCCTTTCTTCCTATTTAGATGGCGTAGCTCCAGCATATACCAATGTATCCGTTAATAATGTACAACAGCCTGTTCCGGCTGTTCAAGCCACGACCCCTCCACGTCACCAGCTTCCCGTGCATGTTGTCACTTCTCCTACTGCTGTTGCTATTACTACTGGCCCCCCCGCTACTGTTCCCCTTACTATTGGTCCTCATAATCCTTTTGCGACAACTGCAATCCAGAGTCTACCCCATTACATATACCCGCCATGACTTCAACAGGTTATGCTCATGCTTCCGCTTCCGGAGGTGCCGTAGGAGGCCACCCCCGTACCCCACCACAAATACAACGAATGACAATCAGAGAATTAGCAATGCAGCGTACTCCGAAAGCGAGCACATCTGAAAAGCTCAGACAGTATATTACAGATTGTAGATATGATCCCGTACCTGGCAAGCAAGGGGACATGATGTTAGCCTCGTTACGTCTACGACGGGTTACAGATTATTTGATGACATTACCAGGAATGCCAGACCATCTAGACAAAATATATCATTTTATTAGAACTGGGGAGAGAGCAGAATGTATTCGTGAGGCCATGGCATATCAGAAAGCTGAGACACAAGGGTTAATATTGCGATTCTTGATTAATTGTTTGATAAGGGAACAAGATCGGCCAGGTATTTTACAAGAAGAGATGGAGGTACTGACAAAATGGAGTCAGAATATTGCTGATTGTAAACATGATAAACAAAATTGTATAGATGCCATGATCAGAAAGATCCATAAAGAAATAGTGGCAATACATACCCGACGGAAAGCTGAAAGGACAACCGAGTCAGACGAAAAAGAGTCCTCAGAGGAGGAAGAACCAGAGAACCCAGTAGGAACTCAGGATACAATAGCGTACGTAGGTAGGGCGAAACTCCCTAAACAGTATTCTTCTGATAGACCTTTTGACAGACCGATACGTCTAGAAAATAAAAGACGTTTTCTTACTCCCATACCAGAAAAATGTTCTCTTGAACGTTTATTCCAAGCTACTGATAAAATCCTGAAAGATAGAATAGGTTACAACGAACTTAGTACAATGCATGAACAAGAACTAGCACGGTCCGCAGTACAGTGGGCCGATAATGACAGCGTATATAAAGATGATTCAGTAGCGCAAACTTTTTTGAGTCTTACTCCAACTGAACAACGTTTAGCTGGTATGTACATGATCCAGCATATCATTATGCTATATGAGAGTCAGCATTCTGATCCAGGTCCCCTATACAATATATTAGATGAATTACTCCTGAATAGATGGAGAGGCCTAGGTACTGATTTGATTAATGCAATTCTTGAACAACGACATAGATACAGAACATTTTTGACTCCACATTTTGTTCCTGTTCCACCCCCAGTAAGCTATCCTGTTCATGTAGACAGACAGAATCCTTTACGAGAAGTTCACCCTGTCCAGACCTCTCCAGGGGGTGCGCTTCAACGCGTATTCGTATACACGCCCATAAGTAAAATGGAATTATTGGAAATGAAGAAAATAGTGCCTAGTCATGATAAAGATCCAGCAGGGTTTCACCGTGAATTAAAAGACATGTTACTCATGGGAGATTACACATATCCCAATATTATGAAAATGTTGAAAGTATTATTGCCTGCTGGTATTTACGAGAAACTCAAAGAAAAAGAATGGGAGGTGGGAGATCAAAAGATTAATTGGACTGAATTAGAAAACGAAGAAACCGGACGAACCCCAGGTCTAGGTCTTGGGGACAAAACTAAAGCATTACCAGGATTATTAGTACAGGTTTTGCCAAGGTTGTTGACAACTAAAAAGGAAGACTGGGATGCAATCTCAGCCTGTAAACAGAAACAAGACGAAGACACTAGTGATTTTTATTCCAGATTCGAGAAATGTTTTATTATTAATAGTGGCCTGAAAACAAGTAGCGAGTCATACCCACACCTTTTTGTGACCAAATTAGTCGAGAATTCCTTACCCCAGGTTAAGAACCGTGTATTAAAAGTTGAGAGTACATGGCAAGCAAATACGCCTTCCCAAATGTTACAAATGTTACAGTACCACCAGAACAGAATCAGGGAGGAACATGATCATGAGCAGAGACGTATGAAAGACACGAAAATGAAAGTGCTAGTCGCTCAGTCAGTTCCACCAGATGGTCAGAAAAGGGGTACGACACAGTCCAATAATCCGACAGCTCCTGTTAAAGGGACATGCAACTATTGTAAACAGCCAGGTCATTATATAAGTGATTGTGCAGTTCTAAAACACAATATAGCTACAGGTAAAACGAAAGAAAGACCGCGTCCACCTAGACAGGATCAGGTCCAACAACATGTTCCGCAGAATGTGCAGCCTATGCAGGTGCCACAACAGACCGTAGCGGTACCACAGCCCCAGCCCATTGCCGATGGGCTGGGATTCCATTGTATTGGGACATCAATTGACAGTACAGGTTCCACACTCTGTGGAAGTTCTCCTAAATAGAACACAGACTCAGCACTTGACTATAGCACGACTGACAGGTTATGAATTGACATTGTTCCAACCACACATAGAGATCAGACGCTGCAATACACTAAATCCTGCTACACTTTTACCATCAAGCACAACAGACCCTACTCCACATGACTGTGTGGAAGTCATTAACACAATCATGAAGCCCAGACAAGACTTGACAGATGTTGCATTACCCGATCCAGACCTGACACTCTATGTGGATGGTTCATGTATGAGAACAAGTACAGGAGAGTTAGTGGCCGCATATGCAGTGACCACTGAAACTGACGTCATAGAAACACATCGCATTGACACCCTGTCAGCTCAAGCAGCAGAGCTTATTGCTCTGACCCAAGCTTGTATACGAGCCAAGAACCTCAAAGTAAACATATACACAGATTCACGTTATGTATTTGGAGTCGTACACGACTTCGGTGTCCTCTGGCAAGAGAGAGGTTTCTTGACCTCTCACGGAGCCAAGATCCAGCACGGTCCCCTCATTCAAGCTCTGTTAGAAGCAATACATTTGCCTACAGCCATAGCTATCATGAAGTGCAAAGCACATACTAAAGTAAGAGACACTATTTCCCAGGGTAACGACCTGGCAGATCGAACAGCGAAACATACAGCTCAGACCCATACTCATACGACTGATGTGACAAAGACTGACGCAACTTCACTGACACATTGCATGACAGTTAGGGATCCCACACAAGATGTAATCGACATACAGACACATGCTACTCCAGACGAAATCAAGAAATGGACTGAACAAGGAGGGGTCCAGACAGAACAGGGATGGATGACGAAGGGAAAGACCACATGGTTTCTCCCCGACTCTATGGTTCAAGTTATCATCAACACAGCACACAGTCCAGCACATTTAGGAGAGAAAGCCATGTTAGACAGTTTACAGAACCTCTGGTTCAACAAGCATTTACGAGCAGCAGCAAAACAGAAAGTGCGTACCTGCATGATCTGTTGTCAGTTCAATCCAGGAAAAGGTATTCCCGTGGAACGAGGTGGATTTCATCCTCCCGACCATCCTTTTGAGGTCCTCCAGATGGATTATATCCAGATGGACAGATGCCGAGGATTCAAGTATGTCCTCGTAGTCGTATGTGCCTTATCCAGATGGACAGAAGCATATCCCGTCCCAGATTACACTGCCGTAACCACTGCCAAGCAGTTGGTTCGTGAATTTTTCCCTCGGTACGGTTTTCCCCGTGTCGTATATTCAGATAACGGTCAGCCATTGTCGTCTGAGCTCATGAAGCAGGTTTCACTCCTGTTAGGCTATCAATGGAAATTCCACTGTGTTCGACATCCCGAGGCAGCTGGTCTCGTGGAGAGACACAATCAGACTTTGAAAACCCGTCTTGCTAAAATATGTGCAGAGAAAGGTGTAGATTGGTTGGTAGCTTTACCGGTTGCCCTCTTTTATATGCGAATGGTAGCCCATTCTAGGACAGGGCTATCCCAGTATGAGGTGGTCTTTGGTAGGCCTCCTAAAATGTGGGGGACGCCTATGCCCCGTAAAATTACAGATGTTGACAGTTCTATGCTGACAGATTACCTTGCTTCCTTGATGTCTGCACTACTATCATGTCGTTCACAGGTCGCGGCAGCCTTCCCAGACAACACCAAGGGGAAACCGCATGAACTTGTTCCAGGTGATGTCGTCGTGGTCCGCAACTTTGACAGATCAAGCCCTCTGGAGCCCCGCTGGAAGGAGCCGAAAATCGTTTTGATGACCACAAGGACTGCAGTGAAAGTCGAAGGAAGAAAAGGGTGGCTGCATTCGAGCCACGTAAAAAAATTTTATGGACTTCTGCCAAAGACTGTTTCTCAGGACTGCCGCATTCCGGACACTAATACTAAACTCCCCCTGTTAGAGAAAACTCCGCAGCAGGAGTACAGATTAAAATTGAGGTCTAGTAAGTCAGACAGTTTAATTGTTTAAGTCCCCTCCTGGGTGAAGCGGTTAGACAGGTTCCTGACATGTATAAGATAGACCCCAATAGAGAGAGAGATAGACAGGAGAACAAGAAACGAAAATATTGTAAAAATCTCCGAAGTCGTTGTATACTAACGTTACTTATTATGTTTTTTCAGAGTTTTGCGATAATCTGCATTGGTTGGATGTTACATATATTCTTTCCTATTGCACATTCTTTTTCTAATGACACTGCAGAGCACACTTTTAGTGCTCTGCCTCCACACGAACTGTCTTATCGACTTGCGCTGCGCAACAATACATTCATCCGTATGTTACACCATTCTCACCAGACCAACAATGCTACTAATTGTTGGATATGTGGCCGACTCCCTCCCTATCAGAACTACAAGGGAGCTCTGCCCCTCTTTCCTTATCCGTTTACACATAATGGTTCCTGTGGTGCATGGTTTAGTTTAATATCCTCTTTAGACACTGTATCCAGAGTATCCCAAGGCAATTGGATATGGGGAAACCTGAATACAGTTATGAACAAAGCATGTTTCCCAGATGAGGAAGGTCTTCCACAAATGAAAGGGACCGATCTAGAAAACGAAGTGTATGGATTAGGTAACTTTACACTTAACCTCATGATTCTAAATGTTCAGTCTGAGACTAGTCCAGACTTGCCATCTATATCAGTTTTACCAGTAAAAGGTGTATTATGCGTCAGAAAGAATGGTTCAGTACATCTAGGACACAGTGACTGTAATACTGTGGTCGAATTCAGTGATAAAGGCAAGTCTACTTTCAAAGCTTCCCGACATTCCTATTTCATTTGTGGTCAGACAGCCTATATACGTTTACCTCTAGACTGGGATGGTACTTGTTTTATTGCATTCCTATTGCCACCTGTTTTTCTAGCCCCATCTGATTATCACAGAAATTCCCGCCTCACTCATGTCAGACTAAAGAGAGATCTCCCAATTGTCGGTCAGACTGAACCTACATGGGAACAATATGTAGATTTCAATAAAGGATTCTTTCCTTATTTAGGCACTGTCTCAAATAGTAAGCTGATACGCAAATTAACCAGAACCCTTGAAGCAGTAGTGAATGAGACTACTTTTGCCCTAGGTAACTTAACAGAGGAGCAGTCTGCTATGAGACTTGTTGTTCTTCAGAACCGCCTTGTCCTTGACGTCATCCTGGCCGATATGGGCGGAGCTTGTAGAGTCATCGGATCCAGTTGTTGTGTGTTTATTCCTAATAACGCACCATCAGTATACAAGGCTATAACCAGGCTTCACGAAATAGCTCATCAGATACACCAGAATCCAGGCACCTGGACTTGGTCCGGTTGGCTCTGGAGTGTAATATCAGCCTGGGGATGGAAACTACTGTCATTCCTAGGAATCATACTGCTCATAGTAATCAGTTGTTGTCTATGCCTACAATGTGGGCCAGCGATTTGCGGCTTGTGTGCCACAGCCTGCGTTCCACATCCAAGTTCACGTTCCAGTTCCCGTATGAGAAAAGATGAGCAGATGATGTTATATGAACAGATAGATGGTCTCATGAAAATAGATATATCCTGAAGGGAACGTAGGGGACAAGGAGGGAATGAGGTAATTGAAATTTTTATGGCCAAGTATGTCCCCTAACGTGTACCCCAACGTCTCCATGTACGTGCTTAAAGTACATGTAACTTCCCTCCATGGCCGAATATGAAGACGCAACTGCATTTGCGTCCAACGTTAACATGTCCTCTACCAGATCCACCATGAATGGATCGATAATTCAGCCTCTAAACATGCCATGCCAACGTCTTTACATGGTGCACTTTTACGTTTTTCCTGGCTCTGCCGAGCTAGGCCCTGATTTCTGACTTCGAACCACTTCCGTCTCTGCCTCTGAAAGCTGCAGCATGGAGATGCATCCCTGACCTCTGCCTTACTTCCTGCCAAGCAAAGCGGTGCCTGGCTCGGCCTGGCCTGCCTGCCAAAACAGTATTTTGCCTTCAAGTTATCAGTTTAGCCTCCTCGAAAACACATTACAGTCTAGTGATATGAGGTAAACATATTCCCGGCTGCAGAGCAAAGGGCCAAGCCTTCCTGTCTCCTTCATGTAATTCATTGCTCCCGTTACCATGGTAGGCCCATGGCCCGCGCATTGCACGTAGACACATATGCATCCAGTATAGAATAGCCTCTGCCCGAGAGACCTTTTACTTCAGATTAAACATCCTCCAAACACAAGATATCAGATATGTTATAGGAACAGGTCGATCTGACATGCCAGACTTCTGTCTCCTCTACTAGTGCTCAAAGTCAAGCCCCCAGCTTTCCCTAGTTCCACGTCAATCACACATCATACTAAATGTGCGCACCCAGGTCAAAGGTTTCAGCTGACCCTGCAGAATCCTCTATGCACCCACCCACTTATGACACTTTCTGTGACGTTTCCGGCACACGCCTCCGTGCACACCCTTGTGCACGCCTTCTTGCTACGCACATGTGTTCTTATCTTATTCTTTTCACTTGTCACGCCTACTGTATCCATCACCATTGTACAGTTTTACTATATATGTCATGTACTGTTAATAAATCGTTGGCATCTTTTGCCATCATTTTACCCCTTCCTGACCCCTTGTATTGATGGATCTGATTTCCTTGGCTCAAGCCATTTAAATTAAAGCCCGTATGACTCAGATACCACGGACTCTGCCTCTCATTTGATTGAGCTATTAATTTACCTGTCATTAATTATGCAGAAAAATTGTACGGTAATTATATTTACCACTAAGGGAATAGAGGAACATGGGTTCAAACTTTAGTGAGGGTCACATTGAGGTGACATCAGGGTGATGGGTATAGTCATTGTTAGCCCAGTGATCATTGTGCCTTGTGAAACAAGCAGCTCTTCGCCAATGAAGAGCAAAGAGATCAAAGCTCAGAGGGCTTGCTTTTAAGCCATTTACAAAGGGAATTAGCTTGGCAGTTTTGGATTTTTCATGTAGGAGGAAGATCCTGGTATATTTGCTTAGAGTTGATTCCTGTCTGGAATTGCTATTTGAGAAAAATAATATAAATACGAAGATAGCCCAAAGTAATTATCAGTTGTGCAGCTTAATTCAAGCATACCTTACACTAAATTTTTGTATTTTTCAGGGAAATGCCTGAGTGCATAGGTGTGAGTTGCTTGTTCGCAGTGTCAGAGGACTCAAGCTACATTAAGGGAGTATAGGAATTGGATTATTATTTGGGGTGGGTGGTCCCCACCTCAAGAAATATTAACACTAATTTAAAAGCTTGAACACCAAATACAGTAAATTAAACCAAGCTCAACACCCTGGTAGATATGGCACAGAGCATACAGGCCTAACTTAGGGCAGTGGGTAACATATTGATACAGTACCAAAACAGTAATAAATTCAAAATACTCAACATTAAAAATAGTAAACTGAATTAGAAAACTGTGTACATCATAACAAAGAAATGAGAACAAAACAACAAAAATCGTCTAAGAAGAGGAAATAAAGGATATCATGTTTTGTAGTTTTAAGTGAAAATAGTACGAAAAAGCACTATAAGCCAATGTAATCTATGGATTTGGTGGACTGAGCTCTAGGCGGCTTTTCCTGGCCAACCAGTTTGGATCTTGGTTTGGACACAATTGCATTTCATCCAGTCAAACATTTTACCTTCTGACTTAGTTTTATTCATGAATCTCAAAATCCTTCAGCGGGGCAAGTCTGAAGCTGTATCTGAGAAAGGTGCATCAAAATTGGACACCTTTGTTGTGAGGTCCCCCTGATAACTTCCAATGTCTCGGAAGTTCAAAGATTTTCTATGTCCCAATTTTTCAGGGGTTCAGGAGTAGCTCCTCTGTGTCACTTCTAATGCTCCCAGGATCTCAGGAATAGTACAAAGGGGGCAGTGCTCACTTCAACTGAGGCCACCGGACGCAACTGAGGCCAGCAGCAAGTTTCATTCCAGGTCCAGTGGGTACTGGTTGATTGGTCACTTAAGGAAAAAAGGCTTTTTGCAGCTAGCTGTATCCCTGTAGCCACACGCGAAGCAAGCCAACTGATCCTTGGAGTCCACTCACTAACCAAAAAAGCAAAAGTTCCCAGGGGCATTTATATCCACTTTTTCAGCAATTCCTGTTTGTCTTAGTGCAAACAATTACACAGTGTACCTTGCTCCTAATATTTAAGATAGAGAAATACTTCCTTCATTTTGCAGAACCTCTGTGCCCACCCAGAGATGTGGCCAGGGTAATGAGCATCCCCCTCCTCTTTGGGCTATTAAAACCTATTTTGTTGTAACTCCCCTCTCATTGGGTTTGGTGTCAGCATGACTAGGAATAAAGGTTTGCCTTCTCAAGGACTCGCCTAACATTTGATTGTGAAGAAGTAGGCCACATTCTGAGGCAATGAAGTTCCTGGATCCACCCTAACTTCTTCTCACAGCAGGAATAAAAACACTGCCCTTCACCCAGGCCATTAACTTTGCTTTGGGAGCAGTTTACACCTCATTTAGGTAAACACTGGGAAAACCAGCTGTCAATATGGTAATGCTTAGTAGCCTGCTAGAGGTTCAGAGAGGTAAAACGTAACTTTCTAAAAGTTACTTTGCCTAAATATTTATTTTAAATCTGACTACCATTAAATTAAATATTTAATAAATATTAAAAATAGTCCTTGAATGACTTTTGTAGTTGTTTCCTTGCAAAAGTTACAGATTGAAGTTTATAATCTGTACTTTAACATTTTCTAGGATAGAGCTACAGTCCTGCCAGTGAAAATAGCTTTTTGGGTCTAGTTGGTGGAGGAACATGCCAATTTAAATTGGCATGTAAAATGTTTTAGTTTTAAATACCTACTTTATAGGCAACAAGGTGCACTGAAAGGTGACTTATGAGATGTTCTGCCTTATAAAAAACTGAGAAACAGTGTCTGGGCTCACAGGGATATAACGCATGCTAGTTTCAGAAATGTTTCACAACAGCCTTATGCAAGAACTTAAGCATACATAGGGAAGGAGCTAGCACAGGATATCACACCAAAGTTAAACTATTCTATTAGGCTCTCATCCCCTGAAAGATCAAATAATACTCTTTTTGGAATTTTCATTAAAAAAAGGCAAGTCACCATGTCAAGGCCAGATCATTCCTTCATCTTCCAGAGTGTGTTTGCTAGTGTTAACAAATAAGTGTAGCTTGAGTCCACACATAATGCTGCAAAATACTAGTTTAATGACATATTGATAAAGCATTATACCTGCTACTAACAATATACACTTCAGGCTCATTATTGGTGGACCTAGCGCAGAAATGGATAGAGAGGTTGCAAGGTCCTGGTACTTTTATACCTATCAGAATGCTTCTACATCGTTGATCACGCTAATCAGCTTTGCCAGCTAGAGATAGCTCAAGGTTTTCCACTTGCTTTTCATCTAAATCATTTTCTGTATCATTGAAAAGAATCCCTCCTTCTCATTCATATTTATGTTATGTTATGTGATTTTATTTTCTGAGCGTGTTTATAAAAGAAACATTCTAGAATGTATTGGGGTATTTTACACTGTGCTACTGCAGAAGGCTCAGAGTCACAGAACACTTATTGGAGGCTAAAACATATTTGCATCTCCAGCAGTTAGATCCACCAAAGGTGAGCATGATGGATAATTGTTGACTACTTTTTTCTGATAAATGTACTAGCAGATGTCGACTCAAGGGGCCCTGGTATTAATTCATGGTGGGACCTTTCCTGATAGAGGAACACAGAGTTGATGTGGGCAATATGAGAAACCACTCTAATGCGGAAGTCAGCATTGAAATTGTTTGGATATTAAGGTTGAGTTCAAAGATATTATGGTGGGTAATGGGATGAAGATGATATGGAGAGTCATCAGCCCTGATAAACCACAAGACAAAGACAGGTGCCTCTGCCACTTCCAGTGCCATAGTAGAACGTGTATTGGTCCTCAGATGGGGTGCAATTACTCTAGCACGTAATCCAACTATTGAGGATTTATCACAGCTATATACATAATCAAAGAACCACACCGTATAGTGGACACTATGCCCAGAAGCATATGTGTGGTGAGTGCATAAATAGGAAGGGCTGTGCAACCAAACTGCTAATGAATCTGGCATACTGAGTGTGATAATATGATAAATCGTATCTATTTTTCTAAAGCTTCTCATTTCAACTGCGGTGTGGGAAAAACGGGCGGTCTTATTTAGCGTTAGGTGAATGGTGACAGACCTTCCTATCCTCAAGGTGGGATGGATGACCATCAGCAGTATTTTGGGTATGGTTGCTCTTGTCTGCCAGTCACAAATGAGTAGTAATCTCCACAAGCAGATTTGCCCTCCTCCTATAGCCATTCCAACCTTCATTCATTGGCAGCCATATGATTGTCATTGTTGATATGAAGGAACACAGTCCAACTGCTATACAGGCCTACTGGGCACAAGTGTGTTTGGACAAAATATTGAATAAAAAATTTCTTGATACATAAATATTGTGTGAAGAATATTGAGATGGAAATCATTTTGTGGACAGTAACAACTATGATAAGAATATCATTTTAAGGTTTTTTTTAATATCATTGGAAAAAATATTCTTTTAAAATATATAATTGCATGTTATATTGTTTTTTTAGGTTCATTTATAACAGTTTTTTGTATTTTTTTATTTTAGTTGTATGTGTATTTTTATGTTAGTATATTTTGTACACTTGTTTAGTAGTTTAAAATATTTGAAATACATGTTTTATTATAAATCTGAACTTTGTTTTGTATTGATGTATATGCAATAGACACGCCTTCAAGAAGCCAGAATCCAAGAGAAGGCGCTTGACTGTACCACGTCCTTCCTCTCCGGCAGAACCCAGAGTGTCCGCCTCCCACCCTTCCGATCCGAAGCCACCGACATCATCTGCGGCATCCCCCAGGGCTCATCCCTCAACCCGACGCTGTTCAACGTCTATATGGGCCCCCTCGCACAAGTGGCCCGCCATCATGACCTCAACATCATCTCCTACGCCGACGACACCCAGCTCATCCTCTCCCTTACCAAGGACCCACACACCGCCAAAACAAACCTCCACGAGGGAATGAAGGCCCTCGCCGACTGGATGAGGAGCAGCTGTCTGAAACTGAACTCGGACAAGACGGAGGTCCTCATCCTCGGACCAACCCCCTCAGCCTGGGACGACTCCTAGTGGCCGACCACACTGGGAACAGCACCAACACCCACCGACCATGCACGCAACCTAGGATTCATGCTAGACTCTTCCCTCTCCATGTCTAAGCAGGTCAACGCCATCTCCTCCTCCTGCTACAACACCCTCTGCACACCCTGCAGGATCTACAAGTGGATCCCGACCGAAACAAGAAGAACGGGGACTCAGGCCATCGCTAGAAGCAGACTGGACTACGGCAACACACTCTATGCAGGAATCCCAGCCAAACACCTATGACGACTACAACGCATCCAAAACGCCTCCGCCTGACTGATCGTCAATGTCCCCCGCCGCAACCACATCACCCCCCACCTGAGATACCTACACTGGCTCCCTATCGACAAGAGGATAACCTTTAAGGTCCTCACCCACGCACACAAAGCACTCCACAACGCCGGACCAGCCTACCTGAACAGCAGACTCAGCTTCTACACCCCCGCCAGCCAGCTCCGCATCGCCAGCCTCGCCTTCTCCCTGTCCCCCGCATCCAACAAATTACCTCCGGCTGCAGATCCTTCTCCTACCTCGCCTCCAAGACCTGGAATACCCTCCCCACCCACTTACGGCAGACCCAAGACCTACTCGCCTTCAGAAGACTCCTCAAGACCTGGCTCTTTGAGCAGTAGCGGCACCCCCTCCCCTCAGCGCCTTGAGACCCTCACGGGTAAGTAGCGTGCTTTACAAGTACTCTGATTGATTGATTGAATAATGTTTAGTGGCGTGATATTGGGTTTTTAGGGGAAAGGGTGAGGAGATTATTACAATATGTGAATATTAATTTGCTTGTACATTAGATTGCCTTTAATTTATAAAAAATAATTTTTATTAATTTTCAAAAGGGATGAACTATTTTTTTAAATGTTAATATTTTATTTGATTGCTTTTACATTTTCAAAATGTATATAAAATTGTTAGTATTTATGTAAATTATCTTTAACTTAAACATATATTTGTGTGCATGTAATTTAGTAATTTTGGAGAATTCTTTTTTATTTTGAATACATTTTTTAGGATAATTTTTCGGAACTTTTCTTTTTTTTATTTAAAACAAAATTGTAATTTTGATGTAATTATTTACTAATGGACCTTTTTTTATTTCAAACGTATATCTATTTTTTTTTCTTACAATCTTATCCCAATTGATATTTTATGGTTCTAGTTTAGAAATAAATATGAATTTAATGTATTATTAACTATTTTGTGTATGAAATAAGTAAACATTACAAATAATTTCTGAATGTAATTTTAATTTGTTTTTTTCATACACTTACTTCAGAGATTTTGCAAATAATTATTTTGCAATAAAATAAGTTTATGATAAAAATGTCAAATAATTTAGCGTTTTATAATTCATTTGCTTTTTATTTTTAATATAATATATATTAATTTTACATAGAGACAAAACTTTATACATTAGTTAATTGTAAATATAATTTAAATATTATTATATGATAATAGAAAGGATTATATGTCATATTTGTTTTATAAATAAGATATGGTCTTTGGAATATAAAATTTAAGAATCATATCCAATTATATATACACCAGCAATTTTAATGTGCACAGCTAACTCCGGAGGGGTGCCCTGGCGCTTTAAGGAAGATTAAGCGAGCTATTGCCCAGAGTCACATGGTGCTGGGCTAACCTGCCGCTGGCACCCTGGATCAAACCATAAACCCTGTGGTCCGGAGCCTGGCACCCTAGTTGCTGCTCCACACCTCTTCCAATTATGTTATGTTTTATATGTTATATTATGTCTAATTATGTTATGTGATGTTATGGCTAGATATGTTATGCGTGTTATATTATGTCTTGTTATGTCTAGTAATGTCTAGTTACGTCTGGAACATTGGCTTGGTCGGGTATCTAGCATCACCTGTAAAGTAAGAGTAATAGCTGGATGGCCGTTAATATTAGGGATGTTTTTCACAGCGGGGGCCTCGGTGACATGGAATAGACAGCAATAGAGTGAAGCACTCAGGACCCCTATGTTAAAAGCATCACCGTTATTCACCTTTAACTCGTCCATGATGGCATGCCATGCATGCCCCCATCCTAAATAATCTGCCTCTGCTTTATATAGAGGGAGCTGAGTAGTAATGGGGGAGCCATAGCGAGTATGAACTACCCCCCCCCCCACACATAAAAAAATCCCTGCTTCCACAAAAGGTCCAGCCAGTAAGGCTGGATGTGCATAAGGTGACGGGTGGGGTTCTCTCACGGAAGAAGAAACCAGGCTGGAGGATCGACTGTCATTCATGTAGGATGCTAAGGCTCAATGTTGGGAGCATTGCTCATTAGCCAATGTAATCTCTTGGAACATTTTATGACAGGGCATTTCATTGGCACAGTACCCCTTGGTTCAACAAACAACAGCAGTCTTTATTAATTTAGAAACTCTTTGGGTGTTTTCTTGAAGCAACTTAGCTATTCTGACTATACAATAAATATTAATTCACCTAAGAAGTATTACAAACAAGATGCAGTCTTCACACCGTCATAATGCATTCTTACCGTGGAAAGATGGTATGAAACCATAAGCTTCAGCTGATTAAAACTGACTACCCGGCAAAAATACTGGATGGTAATAATTATATAAGAAGCAAATCCAGAGAAATCTAACAACACCTGCAGAAAGTTTCTTTCTATCGTGTTTATTTTGTTGTATAAACAGGAATTCTTCCCTTCAGGTATTTCAGTCTTTTGTCCTTGCCTCATTAAGCATAACTGCTTTGGAAATAACAGGTCCGAATCAGAAAGCAATTTCTATACTTAAATGTTTCTTTACAGCTTTGCTGCACTGAAATAAAGGAAACATAAAGTGAAAATAACTTGAGGTTATTATCATTTTCAGTTTTCCAGCTGCAGCAGCTTTGCAGGGTGGGTTCGCTCTGTTCTCAAAGCAGGGGGTGGAGTGTTTGGCCGGCCGTCACTGGCTGGCCAAACAGTCAAACAGTCAAACTTTGGTGCTACTTAACAAATCTTCACGAAATGTTCACAAAAGGAAATGGAATGAAAAACCTTAGACATTCCCTGAAAAAAACAAATGTTACTCACTCATCCATATAGGCAGGCACACTCACCCTTACCCACACACACAAACAATCAGACAGCCCAAGAGGTACTCAGACAACTAATTACTCACCCATACAGAAACACATGTACCCACTCACACATCCATACAGTGACTTAAATACCAACTGACAGACTGATACAGACTTTCAAACAGCCAGTCACTCACCCATCCAATCACTGAGACACCTAAACACTCAATTATACAGTTAGTCATCCACCCACTGAATCATCCAAACAGGTGCTCATACACCCACTGCTTCACAATTAGACTTAGGTGTATAAATGTAACACTCATAAACTTTTTAAATGCATTCACAGTCACTGGATGATGTCATCAGTGATGTCATTTGAAATGACATCAGTCATGTCACTGACCATGTCATGAGTGATGTAACATGTGAGGTCTAAGCATTGCATTGCGAGGGCACGAGTTAAAGTAGCTCACTAACTGACGGCTGAATTTCACTGGTTTTGTTTGAGAGATACCTGAGCCTAACTGTAACCTTTGTTTTTTTCCGTGAATTTCTAAGAATTTTAAATTCCATTTCGTAACTATACCGTCCCAGTTTCAGTAAATTTATACAAATATATATACGCTAATCTTTTGGACATTGAGACTCTCGCCCTGGCCCTGGCCAAATTGCATCCTTGATTTGACCTCCATAAAGACCTAGCTTTTGCCGGCAAATCCTGGTGAAAATGTTTGGAACGTCATGCAGAATTCTGGGAGTGGTAGTGCCTAATTGAATTCCGGAGTGGGACTTCAGTTACCCTTTTTCTATGTGTGCTGTTTACGGTGATTGTAATGTGTTAGCTTTCAACACGTCAGGAGTTTTCACAGAATGCAGAATGAAGGTCAAAAAGCTCATTATGGTGACGCTATGATCAGTGGCGGTCTTCAACTTGTGGCAAAGGTTGTTTCAATAAAATATTTTAATGACTTTTAGCATTTTAACTTTTATAAAATGTTATTTTACCTTTACAAGTTCAGGTGATACAAGATGAATTAGACTGGCAGTACATGTATATCTAAACAATTATTCCCACTGGAACGTTTATCATACAATGTTCACTACATTTGGTATTCATGTCTGCTAATATTGTGGATATTTATTGAAGCTGCTACAATATGCATTGTGTTTGTTTGACTTACCTGAAAGTATGTCTTCAATGCTTATGATGTTGAAGGGGGAGTGTTTATATAGCAAGTGTGTGTAATGCCGCCATTAGGATTGACAAAGGCTTTCTGTAAACCGAAATGAGTCTCTTCTCCTACCTCATGGGTTGAAGGTGTCCGGAAAAATAAATCGATGCCATACTCTGACAGCCTTGTGTCCATGCCTTCTTCCAGGGACTTGTCTTTGGGAGCTGGATGGAGTGTTCATATATATATATATATATATTTATGTATATGCAAAGACAGAATCCAATTCAATGAATCCAGACAAGCCCGCAGTTCATCCGAAAGTTCTTTATACGGCTGGCACAAAAGTCAAGAGATAACGCGTTTCGAACAACAAGTTGTTCTTGGTCACATGACTCGCGTTTTATCTCAACCCACTATTTAAAGGTGTAAACACAATAAATCATAGACATAAACAGCATTTCTCTTTAAAGCTCAGAGCAACGTTTTGGCTTCTGTATCAGTTAATGTCACTGGCAGAAATTTATACAAATTTTCTAAGTGCGAACAAAGTGAAAAAAAGAGAAAGAACCCCTTTTGGATAAAGGTACAAAATAGCACAACCAGCTCTTTTTTTAGAGGAGAGACTCCGTTCAGCAGTGAAATTTAGCAAGGTTCATAATTACGGTATAGTACCCGAATACAACATAATACATGATTTCTCCAAGGACAATTGCGGTATAGTACCTTATGCCTATTCCATGCAGCTAACTATATCTAATATTACACATATCATTTGTAATAATATACACATTAAATAGGAAGAACGTAAATTTCCCATGTGTGAATGTCACTCAAAAGTGGTATCCTCTTCTTTTCAACCTAAAGGAAGAAGAGGAAATAGTTCATTGATTTATCAAATGCAAGAAAAGGCAGTCTAAAGAGTTCATAATAATACTCAGAGGACCTACTCAATATTATATTATGCAAACTACATCATTTCTAATAATAATAGAGACTGGTTTCACGTGTAAAAGAAAGTGGTTTGGGGGTTTAGGTGTTAAAGCTTTCTCCCTTGTTATTTTGTCAATTCTAGATTCAGCTTCCTTGAGCAATTTGGTGGAGTACCCCCTGGCTTTGAATCTTTCTTTCATCTCCTCCTTAATGTTTTGGAAGTGTAATTCAGTTGAGCAATTTCGTTTAGCTCTCAGGAATTCACTAAAAGGGATTCCCCACCGAAAACTAGGGGGGTGAGTGCTGGAGGAATGGAGTAAAGAGTTCCCTGCTGTCTCTTTACGGAAAAGTGAGGTGGCTAGTTGGTTGTTGGTATTTGTGACTTTGACATCTAGGAAATCTACGGAGCTTCTGCTGTAATGCCTTGTAAATTTTAAATTCACCTGATTATCATTTAGACAGTCAATGAAACAGTTTAGATCATTTTCAGTCCACTGCCATACAAAAAAGACGTCGTCTATATATCTTAGCGATCGTACCACATTCAATGCCCATCTTTCCGTACGGTCATTCCAGAGCTCCTGCTTCTCCCACCAGCTCACCATGAGGTTGGCATAACTGGGGGCGAAGCAGGTGCCCATGGAAGTCCCATGTTGTTGTTTGTAATGTTCTTTGTTAAACAAAAAGACATTTTCGTTCAGACACAGCCTAATCATTTCTAATACCATACAAGTATGTTCAAGATATTCCAATTTTCCTTGTTTCGAAAAGAACTGACATGCTTTAATGCCATCCTTATGTCTTATACTTGTATATAGGGACTCGACATCCAAACATACCAGCCAACATTGTTCGTCCAATTCAATACTTGAAATTTTGTGGATAAAGTCAGTGGTATCTCTCACATAGGAAGATAATTCCTTAACAAATGGGAAAAGAAAGTGATCTATGTAGATGCTGGTGTGCTCAAAGAGGCTATCGATAGATGCAACTATGGGTCTGCCTGGTGGTTTGGATATACTTTTGTGCGCTTTCAGCAATAGATAAAAAGGTCGGGGTTTTCGGATTTTCCTTGTGGAGATACCTTTCTTCATCCCATGTTAGTAAACCTTTATCTCGCCAGTGCCCCAATTGTTTATAGAATTCCTCCCGTAGATTCACTATGTACCGCTTGTCTACTTTGCAGTAACATCTTTTGTCCGACAGTTGTCTCATAGCCTCTTCTATGTACATATCTCTGGGCATCAACACAATGTTCTCACCCTTATCTGAGGGTTTGATTATTATATCAGTATTTTGTTGTAAGTTCTTAATAGCAGTCTTCTGTTCCTTACTGATATTTCTACATATTGTTCGATTTTCTAATAGTTTATCAAAATCCCCTTTGACTAAATCACTAAAGACATCAATATTGTCTCTTTGTGTAATGGGCACAAACTTGGATTTTCTCCTGAAATGGGCCCCAGCCGAGGCCCCTGGGTCTGTGTCTGTTAGATGTGCAATTTGTGTCCCTTGCACACTATCAAAGATGTCCAATGAACTGGGACAATCCTCTTGGGTCTAACCTGTTTCTAGTGATATTAGATTTTTGAGAGTGGGAATATCTCCTATTGTCAATCCTCCCATGTTCGGCTCCATTCCCTCCCTAGGGTGTCTTATCATGTCCTTACGAGCATGTATTTTACAGAGTTTTAATTTTCTCTCAAATTTATATAAGTCCGCTCTTAGGTCAGCGTAGTCAAAGTTAGACTCTGGACAGAAAGACAGTCCTAGTTGCAAAACATTTATATCATTCTCAGTTAAAGTTTTGTTAGTAAGATTGATTACCGTTAACTTTGAGTTGTTGTCCATCATAGTTGTTTCTTGTTCAGCTGGCGCCTTGTTCTCTGTTGGTTTTTCTCCTGCTGTTCCTTTTGCGGTTGAGTCTTCTTTACCTTGAGTTTTCGTTTTTGGACGTCCTCTGTTTGAGTGCTCTCTCGTTTTCTGAAGGGTTATTTGTTCCTTGGAAAAAACCTGTTGTGAATTTGTCATAGATGACCCACTGGCAATAGAGTCATTATCTGAGCTTAGATCCGTTAATTCGGTTTGAGATCCATCCTTTTGTTTCTCAAAGGTGGTCATTGCTTGCTCTTTGAGGACATCTCTGCGTGGTTTGTCATATTTTCTCGCAAAGGTTAGAATTCGCCCTGCGGCGTAATCTCTCTCATCTCTTGTAAATTTGCGTTGTTTCCTTTGCATAATTTCTTTTTTATATTTTTTCAGTCTCTCATCCATGGTTTTTAATGCTGATTCAATCTCATTCCGCTCTAGCTCCTTATCAAGGTCTGCCATGATGTCATCAATCTGTTTGATTATTTCTTCGCGTTCTTCCCACGCATTTTCAATCAATATCTCCATCATGCGCTTGGAGCATACATTAGTGTTGTCTGTCCATTTCTGTAATACATGTGGTTTGGGCACAGCCAATGTACGGATGATGAAAGTTCGCAAACCACGTGGAATGCGATTCACTTCTATGTAGTTTTTTAGGGAAGTTGCCTCCCACCACCGACTTATCTCTTTCCTCTTCAGTCTTTCTAGTGAATTTATTTTGCTTCTCCAGCTTTGAGGAGCATCAGGCTGAGGTGTAACGGTTGTTCCTTGTGGTGTAGTCGTTTTCGTTGATTGAAAAATAGTTTGAGCCAATTTTTCTCTTTCCTTAATCGATTCACTCGACATTCTGATTGTGCCTTCGGTTAAATGGATGACAGAAGATTAAATGCTGTGTCCGATTGAACTCGCGTTATATGGCTGTTAGTTCTAGCCAACGCGCACTCTGATCAAGGAAAAAAGCCGATATCTGTGTTGTTACGCTCCTTATACCTGGAAGCTTTCTTGATCGTTTATCACCTTTCTCTCTTTAAATCCGCAGTTACCGGTCCGCCGTCTCCGGGGGAAAGTTGCCGTACACGGGCGGCCTTCTCCGTAGTAGACGACAGTAACTCGGGCTGCAGATATCCAAGAAATTAGATCCCTTCCATAAACAAAGGGGAAATCGCTCACATCCGCTTCGTTTTCCTGATCGGCGGGTTTCTTTAATGGCACGGCAACCAAACAAACAATTTAGACAGAAAAGAAACCCAGCCAGCGAGTGAGGGCTTTGTCGAGCGGACGCCGCCGCCGATATATGCAAAGACAGAATCCAATTCAATGAATCCAGACAAGCCTGCAGGTCATCCGAAAGTTCTTTATTCAGCTGGCACAAAAGTCAAAAGATAACGCGTTTCGAACAACAAGTTGTTCTTGGTCACATGACCCGCGTTTTATCTCAACCCACTATTTAAAGGTGTAAACACAATAAATCATAGACATAAACAACATTTCTCTTTAAAGCTCAGAGCAACGTTTTGGCTTCTGTATCAGTTAATGTCACTGGCAGAAATTTATACAAATTTTCTAAGTGTGAACAAAGTGAAAAAAAGAGAAAGAACCCCTTTTGGATAAAGGTACAAAATAGCACAACCAGCTCTTTTTTCAGAGGAGAGACTCCGTTCAGCAGTGAAATTTAGCAAGGTCCATAATCACGGTATAGTACCCGTATACAACATAATACATTATTTCCCCAAGGACAATTTATATATATATATATATATATATATATTACCTACTGGCGGTCGCCAGTAGGTATATATAGTTAGGATTTTTTCCCTATGGGATTTTTGAAAATTCTATGTCTAATAACTTTGGCGTTTGTGGACAGAATCGGCTGAGCAGACCTTGAAAATTTGGGGGGGTTTCGTCAAGGGGGGGCCGAGAAAAAAGGGGGGTCCCAAAACGCGTTTTCCCCATGTTAATTTCCATAGGGCGGTTGGACTCACTTTTAGCTCGAACGGCTGAATGGATTTGCACGAAACTTGGCAAAATTGTAGGGACTGTTAGCCCGATGTGCCTTTGCTAGGTCTCAATATATGTGCTCCAGTAGTTTTTGAGAAATTAACGTTCAAAACAAGATATATATCTGTAACAGCGCTCCGGGCAGCGATCCGGTCCGCTTACTTTTCGCGAAACGGAACTTTGCGCGCAGAAAGCTGATTGGCTCTCCGGTGTCTGTCAACATTCTAAACAGTCCGGAGCGGCCGCCATCTTATCTCTCGGTAGGATCGAGAGAGAAGAAGATGTGAAAAACGAAGGGGGAATTTATTGAAAGGGGGCAAGGTATACCCCTCTTGACCCCCTAGGAATGTTGTTGGGGTTATTAAAGGGTCCCGTGGGGAAAATAAAAAAAAAATGATTTTTCACAGTAGAAGCGCTTCACGGGCCGCGAACTGGGCCGCAAACTGGTAGCGAAACGGGAATTCGCCATTTTGTGCTTCGTTTTAATTGTTTAGAGACAAAAATTATCGCCGCACATCGGCCACAATGCATGAATATCGCTGAAAAGTCAGCGATATTCATGCATTATCCAGAAAATGCTCTTAGCCATGTTATCCACCTTCCATTGGATAACATGGCTAAAAACTGCTCTGTGCGTGAGCTTTTTTTTTTTTTTTGCTGCGTGACGTTTGTTAACGTTCGATTCGATGGAAATCAGGAAGTGTTGACCACCATTTTGTCACTGCGAGTAAATATTTTGTTATAAATGAATCCTTATTGATAAACATTGTCTGCGCCATCTTGCGTTTTTGTCCAATGCCACAATTTTGTCGTGCACGGCAGCCATTTTAGATGCCTTGACCAGGGCCACTCTCTGTACGCCGCCGATCCTCAGCATGGCTGCCCACCCTCGCAAGCATCTCCCCCACGCACTGGTCACCCCCGCTCTTTCTCTCATGCATGGGCCATATACTTCCCCCCATCTGCGCTGCTCTTCTCTGAGAATCACACCCTGTGCCCGCCCGACACCTCCCTTTCACCCTATTCACTACCGCACCCTCTGACACTCCTCTTCCTCTGTGTCCGATTGTCCAGGCCGGACCTAGGCTATCACCTAGCCCTGCGGATGTAGTTTATGGCCCCAGCTGTAGAGTATCCAGACATGCCAACCCTCCCGATTCAGGCGTGAGACTACTGATTTCAGTGCTAGTCTCCCGCCTCCCGATTCCTGCAAGCAAAAACCCGGGGGCATATTACCAACAACTAGCGATAATTTTTGTCTCTAACTTGTTTAGAGACAAAAATTATCGCCGCACATCGGCGAATGTTATCGCACATAAACCTTGCTATTAGCAAGGTTTATCGCAAATGCGATAAAAAACGGCCGCAATGCATGAATATCGTTGAAAAGTCAGCGATATTCATGCATTATCCAGCAAATGCTCTTAGCCATGTTATCCACTTCCCATTGGATAACATGGCTAAAACTGCTTAGGGCAGGTGTTAGGTTTTGGAGATATTCGCGCTTAGCGCGAATATCTCCAAAAGTTGGTAATAGGAGATAGCGATGGTTAGGGACTGTTTCCAGTCGCTAAAATCTTGGCACGCCCACTTTGCATGTCATTAGTGATAAATATCACTGATATGCAAAGCGGGGCCCAAGATGGTCGCTATCTCCTTTTAGCTGTCACTAACTGGTGTTAGCGACAGCTTGGTAATAGGGAGATAATTTTATCTCTTTTTTTTTTGGCTTTTAAAGCCCAAAAAGCGGAAATAAACCCCCTTGATAATATGCCCCATGATTTCTCGGGGGTTTCAGCTGACAGGGCTTGGTATTGTGTTACGTGCTAATTCTTCCAGGAAACGTCAGAGGGTCGATGCAGGGGTTCTAGAAGGGGTGATAAACCATTTAAGCCTCATGAACAAGCGCATGGTCTTTTAAAGATTTGTGAAGTACTCGGGGCGGCGGTGTGTGTGTGCCCTCTTTCAGGAGCGGGCGGGGGGGGCACTGCCAGCAACTTGCCAGGCCAGGCAGTGTTCAACACGTGCATCACCCTTTCTCTGCCTGCTATTGCGCTCCATGCTTCGGAAAGGTAAGAAAAAGAACGTGCATTTGAGTTTGAAATGTCCGATCTTGTAGCAGTACACTTGCAAAGCCCACACATGACAATAACCCGATTCAAGGCCCCATTCACCCGATTTTTTAAACATATATAGCACTCCAACAAAGTTAGATTTTAAAACTTTATTAACATTTAACTATAATGAACGGAACAAAAACTGTAAAAACATTTAAACATTTTCACCCAAAAAAGCAACAATGGTCAGAAGCTGTCTTTTGTGCGAATAGTCCCAAGGCAGCACAACGTGCAGAGTTCTGGACGGCACCCAGGTGATGTCGCCTGGGTGCCGCACTGGTTTTGTGATCCTACAATGCTGCTCCGAAAATTGGCGTGGGGCGTCCCGGGTGGGGCGGGGGGAGGCCTCGTCAGTAGCGGTCTGTTGTGCGAATAGTCCCAAGGCAGCAGAATGCGCTGAGATGTTGATGGCACCCAGGTGATGTCCAGTAAACTGCCGCACTGGTTTTGGTATCCTACAATGCTGCTCCGAAAATGTGCATGCGGCGGCCCGGGGGGCGTGGGGGAGGCGGCGTGAACGGGCCTCCCCAGGTGGCGGCCATCCAGCTGAGTTGCGCCCGCTCTTGCGGCTACAGCGTCTCGCTCACCATGTTGTTGAGTTGCTCCCACTCTTGCAGTGCAGCGATAGGCGCCTGCCACATGACTCTTAAAATGGCGGACGGCTCTTCGGTTTTGGGCCTGGTCCACTGAAATGGCCCTGGGACACCTTGGAACTCGGACGCTTGCCTGCTAGGGCTTGGGCTCCATTCTCGAAAAGCGTCCCCTCAGCCATGAAGATTCTACAAAAGTTTTGGGGGCCCCCGACTCCCGCAGGCTTCCGGTGGGGAGCGGCTGCCATGATTGCTCGCGGAATGACCACGACGGAGCCATGAGATGGTGGTGCTCTCATGCTGACGCCAGCTTCAGTCTGAATGATCCAGAAACAAGGTGGGGCTTTCATCGTTTGGGAAAAGAAAATGTTCTAAACCAATGAAAAGTGTTATTTTTAGGTCATATGACCAAGCCTTCCATCTTTAGGAAACCAAAAGTAAAATGATCAATGAAAAGTTTTATAAACAAGTCACATGACCTGTTATGCGGCATAGGGCTACAAAAAGCGTAGAAAATCCGTTGGCACGTGAGGCGGCGTCAGTAGCGGACCGATGTGCGAATAGGCCGAAGGCAGCACAACGCGTCGAGATCCGGATGGCACCGAGTTAGTGTCCAGCAAGTTGCTGCACTGGTGTGGCTGTCCTACAATGCTGCGCCGAAAGACGGCGTGTCCAGCTGAGTTGCGGTCACTCTTGCGGTACAGTGACTCGAACGCGCCGAGATCCGGATGGCACCGAGGTGGTGTCCAGCAAATTGCCGCACTGGTGTGGCCATCCTACAATGCTGCGCCGAAAGACGGCGTGTCCAGCTGAGTTGCGGTCACTCTTGCGGTACAGTGACTCGAACACGCAGAGATCCGGATGGCACCGAGGTGGTGTCCAGCAAATTGCCGCACTGGTGTGGCCATCCTACAATGCTGCGCCGAAAGACGGCGTGTCCAGCTGAGTTGCGGTCACTCTTGCGGTACAGTGAGTCGAACGCGCCGAGATCCGGATGGCACCGAGGTTGTGTCCAGCAAGTTGCCGCACTGGTGTGGCCATCCTACAATGCTGCGCCGAAAGTCGGCGTGGGGTGCCCCGTTGGCTTATGAGGTGATGTCAGTAGTGGACCGATGTGTGAATAGGTCGGAACCAGCACAAGGCGCCAAGATCCGAATGGCAAGTCCTGGATGTTGAGTGCCTCAGTTGAGAGTTCTGAGCAGTGCTTGTAAGACTGTCTGAAGCTTATTTGCACCTGCTGCAGCTTCACTATTGCCCTGGTGTGGCCAAAGGTCGCACATGACATAGGCGGCCGGCTCCCGAGGTCCGGCGGAACTTTTTTCCTTTTCCTTTCTGCTTCTTTTCCTACAATCCGTTTCATCTGAAGACACGACCAGGTCCCTGAATGTGTGCAGGGGGACGCTATTGATTGAATGAAAATGGCGGCTTGACACAAAGCTGACTCAAGCGTTGCTGTTGATGCTATACAGACAAAAATTGGTTTTCAGTTTGTACATTCTTCAGGATTTTTTTTTCTATCCAAGTCTGATTGAGAGTTTGTAGAAAAATGGCTTCAGATTTTCCACATACTACTCTTCAACATTCTTCCTAAATGTAACAATGTGAAACTCACTAGGAGAACGGCTGTTTCTGTTTCCTTTCAAAATGCTGCCAACAATATTTTCTGAATGGAAGACACCATCTTGTAGCATAAAGGGCCGTAAGGGGTTCTGGTCTGGCCGATGGTTGGTGGAGACATTTTGACTATATCTTGGACCTGCCCGGCCTCGCCCAAAATGGCGCCGGTATAAATGGGACTCGTAACTCCTTGCCCGCAAATGTATATCTAGAAAATGTTATTGTAAGTGGCCCTGTCGTATTTTAATTACAAAATGTACGTCCACCGATTCCGCAACTGTTAGACACCTTTGTTCTTGCAACCTAATGGCCCGCTCGTTACGTTCCTCTACAGTGTAAACGTCTCCTCATCATATACGATTTCAGTTTGCTCCGTGGCCGGCCCACGTGGTTATAGGCCCGTATTTGTATACTGACATTTTCACAATAAAGGTTTTTAAAACAAAACACGGTAGTAGTATTTACATTGGTAAAGTTTTTACTTTTAGTCACTGTTTTCGAATCAGTAAAAGGCAAGTGAAATAAAGCAGTCCAATTACATGACGGATAAAAGGTATAATATGTAGGAACGCAGTAAAGATAAATGGTCAAGGGCAGTTGTGTTTTTCATTTCTGCAACATAAAGTGATCGATAAGAATCTGATAATCAGGCGTATCGGCGACTAAGACAGCAGGCCGAATCTCTTTTACTCAACGGCTCCGTCATGGAAGGAAGAAACGCCCTTTTTCTCGAAAAAGGTATATATTTTACTTGCAGGACAGTTGTAAATTTTCCGGGAAAGTACATTAGCCTGGAATATTATAACATATGTTTAAAAAAAAATAATGTTCGAAAACAATAAAAAGCGTAATTTTTAGGTCATATGACCAAGCTTTTCATCATTAAAATAACAAAAGTAAAATGAACCAATGAAAAGTTTTATTAACAAGTCACATGACCTGTTATGCTTACGTTACGCGCTGCGCGCCGCGCCTCGGATCACTTCCGGGTGCGCTAACGCGACGTGTCATATAACGCATTACGCGACAACGTAGGTCAAGAATATAGTCAAAATGTCTCCACCAACCAGCGTTCGGAACACAACCCCTTTCAGCAGTCCAAAAAGTTCTGTTAAATGACAACAGAGGGGACAGGCAACAAGAACCATCAGTCAAAGAGGGGAGGGCAAGTTCTTCTCTTCCGGCTCATGTTGGGGCGCTACCGGAACTGATCGAATTGGTAGTCTACAGTGTTTCTGGATGTTTCAGACTAAAGCTGGCGTCAGCATGAGAGCACTACCATCTCGTAGCTCCGTCGTGGCCATTCCACGAGCAATCATGGCAGCCGCTCCCCACCAGAAGCCTGCGGGAGTCGGAGGCCCCCAAGACTTTTGTAGAATCTTCACGGCTGAGGGGACGCTTTCGAGAATGGGACCCAAGCCCTATCAGGGAAGCGTCCGAGTTCAAAGGTGTCCCAGGGCCATTTTAGTGGACCAGGCCCAAAACCGAAGAGCCGGCCGCCATTTTGAGAGTCCTGTGGCAGCCGCCTATCGCTGCACCGCAAGAGCGGGAGCAACTCAACTACATGATGAGCGAGACGCTGTAGTCGCAAGAGCGGGCGGTAAACAGCTGAATGGCGGAAGAGGCACAGTGTAGCAAAAGCGGGCGGAATGGCAACTGAAACGGTAAAGGGGCGCCCCACTACAGCGTGTCTTCAGGTCAAACGGATTGTGGGACAAGGTCCAGAATTGAAGAGTCATCAAAAGGCAAAAAGTTCCGCCGGACCCCGGGAGCCGGCCGCCTATGTCGGGGGCGATCTCAGGCTACACCAGTGCTATAAGACTTGGGGAGGGTGTCGGAGCCAAGCGTCTTCTCCGAGTCCATGGCCATCACACCGCCCCTCAGGGGCCTCCGTCAAGCTGTTTAGGAAGGTAACATATCACATTGTTTTCTAATGCAGTCAGGTCCACAAACGACACTCACTTACTTTGAGAATAGTGAAGCTGCAGTAGGTGGAAATAAGCTTCAGACAGTGTTACAAGCACTGCTCAGAACTCTTAACTATGGCACCCAACATCCAGAACTTATGCCATTTGAGAATGGCAGTGACATTGAAGCAACTCAGGGACCAAAACCATTAACGTACTTTCACGTATGAAAATCTTACTTGGGGAGGGGGCAGGAGCGAAGCGCCCCCTCCCAGTTCTCGCCACCACACCGTATGTTGAAAATCTGAAGCCATCGTTCTACAAAGTCAACCAACCTTGGATTGAAAAATCTAGAAAAATGTACAAACTGAAAACCAGTTTTGGTCTGCATAGCATCAGTAGCAACGCTTGCTATCAGAGTGCATGAGTTTCATGCTCGATCGATTGAGCTAGCCGGATCGGGCAATAAAAAGTATGAAATAGTTATGTAAATAGTTATTTAATAAAATGTTTTACCCTGTTTCTTTACTGGTGTGTTGTCTATATTTTTAATATTTGCATAGGGTTTGTCGTTATTTTGGGCGGGGTGGGTGACGGAGTCGAGCTGTCTTGCAGCCCTCATGGTGTGGAGCTCAGTTCATCTCACTATTTTCGTATTTCTCATGAAGGGTTGTTCCTAATATTTCTATTTTAGCGAGGTCAAAAAGAGATCCAATTAGTGGCCTACTGATTTTGCTCGATTACTTTTATTTTTTTACACGATTTTTCACTATCTGCAAAGACTAAACAGAGTATTGCGACTTTGTGCTTGTTTGTAAATAGAGAATGATCCAAAGAGAACCAATTCTAAAACAGTAAATGCTTGGATAACAATCAATCAAATGGAGAGACAAGCAGGCACGACGGATTACAACGGGGGCAAAGGCCTGCGTTAACTACCGTTCACTATCTGCAAAGAGAGAGTACTACTAAGAGAAAAGAGGGGAGGGGGGGGGGGTGCAGCGTTCAAAGCACATCAGCGTGCATAAATACGAAAATGTTTTTATCTATCACGTACTTGACATTTTAAAGCTTTTCATATTTGCTATTAAAAAACCAATGAAATTCACAGAAAAAACCATAGGTTATAGTGGATATATAGTTAGGAATTTGCATTTACAAAACCTTGAAAATTCAATGAAAAAACCATTGGTTTTAGGCCATATATAGTTAGGGATTTGCATTTACAAAACCTTATTTTACTCGCATAAAACCATTGAAATTCCATATATAGTTATAAGCGCTAACTATATATCGCGCACCCGCAATCCACTGCTGATGATGTCACATATTACATCATTCATGACATGGTTAGTGACATCACTGATGACATCACTGATGACATCTCAAATGACATCACTGATGACATCACTGAAAACATCTCATTTGACATGACTGATAACATCACTGATGATATCATTCATGTGATAATACCATGAACCTCTTCAGACTCTAATATAACCTTAGATACAATCAGTGTAAACAGACAGTCACAGACTGTCACTCATCCATGGAGTTACTCACACACCTAGTCAGTTATGCCAAAAATCAATCACACCTCCATTTTCTCAACTATACAGTTATACACACCTTACTTATTCAAACATATACTAACACATATTTACTTTACTCTCTTATACAATCTCTGATACATGTTCACAATGATCCATACAGCCACTCACACATTCACTGGCTCTTATGCACAGTTATTTATAGATGTCAACTCTCACATGTACTGTGTTTTACATATGTACTTAATTTGACATGTAGCACTGAGATATCCATTCACTCACTAATACACTCATGCACAGTCAACCGCCCATACAGCTGTTTGCACATGCACTTTTGAATCTATACATATAGTGAATCAACTACTCACACATCTATGTACAGAGTCACACACCTCACAGCCACCCATACACACACACTCAGTTTCCCATACAAATACTTGGACAACCAATCAATAACCCATACAGTTACTCATATAGCTACTGATCAACATATGCAGCAGTTTGTAGAACAACAGATATAATGATGCACAAATTAAAACAGTTTAGTCACTAACCCATGCACTCAGTGAGACACATTTAATCACTCACTCAATCAGTCAGTCATGCACCTAGTAAATCCTTCATCCAGACACTTATATATCCACTCATTCTTCAATATGTAAAACATATTTTAACTTTACAGAAACATACAGTCACTGGATGTTGTAATCAGTGATGTCATCAGTGATGTCATTTGAGATGTCATCAGTGATGTCATCAGTGATGTCACTAACCATGTCATGAATGATGTAATATGTGACATCATCAGCAGTGGATTGCGGGTGCGCGATATATAGTTAGCGCTTATAACTATATATGGAATTTCAATGGTTTTATGCGAGTAAAATAAGGTTTTGTAAATGCAAATCCCTAACTATATATGGCCTAAAACCAATGGTTTTTTCATTGAATATATATATATATATATATTCCAAAAAGAAGTTGCCAGAAGCTTGGAGGCCCTCTCACACCACAATTTCTTTATTTCAGCAAGGCAGCGTTTAACCACAGGAAGGTAGGTACAGCGATTGTTTCTGCCAACAGTCCCGACGCGTTTCAGGCTCCTTTCGCCTTTCTTCTAGGGGATGGCTTGTGAGGAACAACAGCTCGCAGGTGTTCTCATATGGCAGTCAATAGTCCCCCCCAGTGGGCGTGTGCAGGCAATACACCCTGGTTGGTGTAGTTTGTGCCAAATTAAACCTGTAGTGAGGCAGTGAATCCACTATGGCACAAGATACACTTAGGAATATGAAAGCGGCTGGCCCTACTACAGGTTTAATTTGG